>NC_065591.1:90829316-91539941 GCF_024542745.1 Macaca thibetana thibetana
GATCCACCTGCCTCGACCTCCCAAAGTGTTGAGATTACAGGCATGAGCTGCCATGCATGGCCTCTCTTTTTCTTAGTCTTCCTAAAGGCTTGTCAATTTTGTTGATTATTATTTTTTAAAAAACATAGCTTTTTGTGTCATTGATTTTTGTATTTTTTTTTCTTCAAATTAATTTTTTTCTGCTTTGATCTTGATTATTGCTTTTTTTCTAGTAATTTTGGATATTGGTTTGCTCTTGCCTTTCTAGTTATTTAAAACATATTTGTTAGGTTGTTTATTTGAAGTTTTTCCTCCTTTTTGATGTAGGCACTTAAAAACTTCCTTTTTAGTACTTCTTTCGTTGTTTCTCATAGGTTTTCTATGTTATGTTTCCATTATCATTTGTTTCAATGAATTTGTTGATTTTCTTCTTAATATCTTAATTGACCCACAGGTTGTCCAGGAGCATATTGTTTATTTTCCATGTGTTTGTATAATTTTCAATATTCCCCTTGTTCTTAATTTCTAGTTTTATTCTTTTGTGATCAGAGAAGATGCTTGATATTATTTCAATTTTTTGAACGTTTTAAGACTTGTTTTGTAACCTAACATACAATCAATCCTTGAGACATATCCATGTGCTGAGGAAAATAAGGTGTATTTTGCAACCATTAGATAAAATTTTCTGTAAATATCTTTTAGGTCCATTTGGTCTATAGTGTAGATTAAATCTGATGTTTCTTTGTTGATTTTCTGTCAGAAGATCAGTCCAGTGCTGCAAGTGGGGTGTTGTCCCCAGATACTATTGTTTTGGTGTCTCTCTTTTTAGCTCTAATACTATGTGCTTTATATATCTGTGTGCTCTACACTTTGGGTGCACATACATTTAAAATTGTTGTATTCTGTTGATAAATTGACCCTTTTATTGCTATGTAGTGTCCTTCTTTTACTCCTTTCATAGTTTTTGTCTTCACATCTATTTTGTCTGATATAACTATGCCTGCTCTTTTTTGGCTTCCATTGGCAAGGAATATATTTTTCCATGACTTTATTTTCAATCTATATGTGTCTTTTTAGGTGAAGTGTGTTTCCGAAAGGGGACAGATCATTGTTTCTCACTTTTTTCCATTCAGCCAGTCTACGTCTTTTGACTAGAGAGTTTAGTCCATTTACATTTAACGTTATTATGAATATATAAGAACTTTCTCTGACCATTTTTTATTTGTTTTCTGGTTATTTTGTGGTCTTCTTTTCCTTGTTTCCTTCCTTCCTGTCTTTTATGAAGGTAATTTTCTCTAGTGGTATTCTTTAATTTCTTTCTTTCTTTCTTTTTTTTTTTTTTTTGTATAGCCATCGTATGTTTTTGATTTGAGGTTATTACGTGGTTTGGAAATACTATCTTATAATCCATTAGTTTAAGCTAACAACAACTTAACATTGTTTGCATGAACAAACAAGCAAGCCAGTAGAAAGCTAATCAAAACTCTTCATCCCCTCACTTCTAAAAGTTTTGTTGTTTCTGTTTCTATCTTATTCTACTCTCTCTGTCTTGAAATGTGGCTGTACTTATATTTATTGGTTTATTATTTATTTTTTCTACTTAAAAGTCATTTACAAACAACATTTACAATGTTATAATACTCTGTGTTTTACCCTGTACTTCCTATTGCCAGTTTGATTTGTACCTTCAGATGATTTTTCATGGCCTATTAACATACTTTATTTACTGAATGAAGCATTCTCTTTGATATTTCCTGTCAGACAGGTCTGGTGTTGATGAAATCCTCAGCTTTTGTTTGTCTGGAAAAGCCTTTATTAATAAAGACATTATTAATAAAGACTGAAGGATAATATCACCAGATAAACCAGTCTAGGGTAAAGTTTTTGTTTTCATCACTTTAAATATGTCATGCCACTCTCTCTTGTCCCATAAGGTTTTCACTGAAACATCTGCTGCCATACATATTGGAACTCCATTGTATGTTATTTGTTTCTTTTATCTTGATGCTTTTAGGATTTTTTTTAAATCTTTGGTCTTTGAGAGTTTATTTAATGCCTCCAGGTAGTATTCTTTGGGTTAAATCTGCCTGGTGTCCTACAATCAATCCATACTTGGATATTGATATATTTCTCTAGGTTTGAGAAGTTCTCTTATAGGCCTTTGAATAAACTTCCTACTCCTCTCTCTTTCTCTACCTTCTCTTTATTCTCACTAACTCTTAAATTTGCTATTTTGAGACTATTTTCTAGATCCCATAGGCATGCTTGTTTTTTTATTTGTTATACTCTGACTGTATATTTTCAAATAGCATGTATCCAAATTCACGAATTCTTTTTTCTGCCTGATGAATTCTGCTAGTAAAAGACTGATGCATTCATCTGTATGTCAGTTGCATTTCTCAACTCCAGAATTTCTGCTGGATTCTTTTTGATTATTTCAATCTCTTTGTTAAATTTATCTGATAAAATTTTGAATTCTTTCTTTGTGTTATCCTGAAATTCAGTTTCCTCAAAACAGCTATTTTGAATTCTCTAAAAGATCACATATGTCTGTTTCTCCAGGATTTGTTCCCAGTTCCCTTATTTAGTTCATTTGTTGAGGTCTTGTTTTCCTCTATGGTCTTGATGCTTATGGATTTTCATCTGTGTCTAGCCATTGAAGAGTTAGATACTTATTGTAGTCTTCAGAGTCTGGCTTTGCTTGTAATCATCATTCTTGGGGAGGCTTTCCAAGTATTGTAAATGACTTGTGTTTTGTATTCTAAGCTGTATATGCATTAGGGGTCACATCAAGCCCAGTAATGCTGTGGTTCTAACAGACTTCTAGAGGTAACATCTTGATAGCCTTAAATAAGTTTCAGAAGAATTCTCTGGATTACCTGGCAGAGACTCTTGCTTTCTTCCCTTACTTTCTCCCAAACAATGGATTCTCTCTCTCTGTTCAGAGCTGGGAGTGAAGTGACACAAGCAGCCTGGCGGCCACTGTCACTGGGTCACTGTGAGGAGTTAGACTTGAAGCCAGAACAGCACTGGATTTCACCCAAGGCCCACTGTAATCAGTATCTGGCTACTGTGTATGTTTGCTCAAGACCCTAGTGATCTACAATCAGCAGGTAGTGATGCTAGTGAGGCTTATGTCTTTCCCTTAGGGATAGCAAATTTCCTCAGGCCTTGTGCAGGTCCGGAGATTCTGTCCAGGAGACAGGGGCTGGAATCAAAAACCTTAGATGCTTACCAGCTATTCTATTTTACTCTGGCTAAGATGACACTCAAAGCACATGACACAGTTGTTCCCACTCTTCCCTTACCTTTCCACAGGCAGAGGAGCTTTATCCATGGCGACTGCCACCCCTGGCCCATGGGGAGTACTGCCGGGTTACTGTTGATATTAATTTAAGTCCCAAGCACTCTTCAGTCAGCTGTGGTGATTGCAGCCTGGCGTGAAACTCATGCTTCAGGGGTGTGGGCTCCCCTCAGGCACAGGAGAAGTCCAGGAATACCATCAAAGAACCAAGAGCCAAGACCTGGAATCAGAAACCCCAAGAGCTGACTTAGCGCTCCATACCTCTGTAGATGAGCTGGTTCCTAAAGTGTAAGACAAAATACCCTTTACTCTTCCCTCCACATTTCTTAAGCAGAAGGATTTTTTCCTATAGCTACAACAGCTGAGAATGTGCCGAGTCTTACTTCTTGAAGCCAGCTAGTCTCAGAGTCTCACCCAATGCCCACAACATACTACTTGGGTATTGCTGCTTGTTGTTGAGGGACAAGTGGCTCTTTAGTCACAGGTGTTTTGTCCTTCCCTTCAAGGTAGCTGCTTCTCCTCTGGCCAGGGTGTATCTAGAAATATTATACTGGAGCTAGAGCCTAGAAAATGAGCCTCATGACTCTAACTGGTGCTCTATCCTTTTGTGACTGACTGGTATCCAAGATGAGTGACAACATCTAATTTTCTCTCCACTCCTCAGCAGAAATGAAAGGGTCTCTTTTAGAGCCACAAATTGTGAAGCATAAGGTTATGAGAACGGTGGTGCACAAGCAATTCCTTAGCCACCCTGGCTGGTGTCTGAGTCCACTGGCTCTGACTACATTTCTGCACTTGGACTCACCTAGGAGTTGTAGTCCTGTAGCCTTGACTATCTTTCAAGTTTATTTGTGGCCCCAGAGTACTTTCACTCATGGTGGCAAGTGTTGCCAGAAATCAAGTTCAGACCCCTGGGATGAGCGATTCCCCTCTGCTTAGGACTAGTTTAAATACTGCCTTTTGGGGAGGGCATCAACTGAGGTCAGCCTGGTTTTGCTTTCTGCTGTGACAGGGCAGCCCTCAATTCAATGCAGCATCTTGAAATCCTTGTCCTCTCCATCTGCCAATCACAGAGATCTTCTCTGTACCATGTGGCTGCTTCAGAGGATAGGGGAGTAGTGGTGGCATTGATGATTCAAGACTGTCTTCTACCCTCCTCAGTGCATCTTTCAGCAATATGAAGTTAAAACAAGGTAGTGTGAGTGCTCACCTGATTTTGTTCTTATGAAGGTGCTCTTTATGTGTAGATCGTTGTTACATTGGTGTTCTTGCAGTGGGGATGATCAGTGCTGGGTCTTCTATTTGGCTATCTGGCTCCACCTACTACACACATAATTTTGACCATATTATTTAACCTCTGACCAACAGGTTTCTTATTTGAAAAAGAACATAATAATAACTGTTTCAAGTAAGTTGAAATTAGTGTAACATATACTAAACACCTATTAAAACCAGATGACCAATAACAATTAGCTCCTTTTACTTCCCTCACTTTCAGGGAATATATAGTCCAATAAGGAAAATATAATGTGTAATCAAGTAATTTATGTACAAAAGACAAAGTGCATAATGCTGTAAGAAAAGTTTTATTCAATGTTTTGAAATTAAGCTTGTCCTAAAAAATTATCTAGTTTATACAACTATAGAGCACTCCTTTATTCTGTTTAGATGGTTGTTAGTTAGGCTATGTATTTTTATATACTATACTTTGTTTTTTCCATGTACATTACCTTACATGAAATAAATTATTTCCAAGTTTCCATGATACAGAATTTAGGTTCTAGTTCAAAGTCTGAAATTCTCCAACCACTGAACTATAAACTCTATGTTTTCTTTCTCTGCCTTGTCACATAAGGACAATTTGATGATTTTTGCCAGATTTTATTCACAGAGATTTTGGGGAAATAAGTAAATTAATATAAAACATATAGAAAACTTAATAGGTCGATGGAACTATTCATACATTATAGTTGGTGTTAATAAAATAATTCTTATTTACACTATAGTACCATAAATACCTGTTTTTTTTTTCTTTTTGTGTGTGTGACAGGGTTCTCACTCTGTTACCCAGGCCAGAGTGCAGTGACTTGACCATGGCTCAGTGAAGCCTTGACCTCCCACATCACTCAGGTGATCTTCCCACCGCAGCCTTCTAGGGAGCTAAGACTACAGGCGCTCATCACCACACTGTCCTTTTTGTATTTTTTGGTAGAGATGAGTTTTCCCATGTTTCCCAGGCTGTTCTCAAGCTCCTAGGCTCAAATGATCTACCCACCTCACCTCCTAAAGTGCTGGAATTACAGACATGAGCCACCATGCCTGGCCATAAGTATCTTTAATTATTAGGTCGCCAAGAAGTTAACTGTAACTAAAATTTAATCTTGAAGAGTGCTTATTAAATTCTTCAAGAAAAATATATCCTACAGCCAAATACTTTAACCCATGTAATAACAGAACCAAAAATAGTCAAATAACTTTTAAAAATGTAATTGAGAAAATATTTCACCACTGAAAAGTAAACCTGATCTTTCAAAACAGGGATGCAACTTAGTGTTTAAGTGGAAGTATACTGATGTATGCAAGTTGCTTTGGACTTACGAAAAATGAGACAGATTGATAGGAGGATAGGGTATTAAATAGATGAGTGCATATGAGAAAACCAATGATTATAAAATGTTTGGGTAGACCCTCTATAGTACTTTCAGTGCTTACTTCATTCAACATTTGGCAGCATCCAAGAATCTATATCCCCTGCCACCACACTTCACCCAGCCCACCCACCTCACCCACCCCACCAACCCCACATCCCTGCTTTTTCTATGGCTTTAGTTTTCTAGGTTCTATCTCTTTTCAGAGTTATGGTATCTTAATTTGCCTGGCGATATTGATTTTCTGCTGCCAGCTGTGCTGTACTAAGCTCTATACCTACCTCCAAACTGGCTCCAACATGAACACCTATGGTAACTGTCAGCAATATTAAATCCATGTACCTTACAAAGAACATATGAGAGAAAGAAAAACAAACAAAACAAGATAAAACAAAAAACAAAGTGGTATAAATATTTGTCATTCTGTAAGGAGTTTATTTACAAATAAAATCAGAGTACACACACACACACACACACATATATGTATATATAAAACAGTAATGACATATTACCAAAAACATTTTAATAACTATTTGCCAGAAGCTGGCTTTCAGAAATTTTAATAATTTATCATACCCTTCAACATCCCTATCTTGTGATGGGCTCATATTTGTTCTAATTTTAGAGAAGATGAATCAGTCAGTGGTAGATTGCTTTAATTATTGTTATTTGTTTCTCCTATTATTGCAATTGTTACTATGATTAAACATTTATTAAGTGTCTGCCATATGGTAGGCCACCTACTCCAAATAATCAGATGTTTTGATGTACGTTAGTGACAGATTTTTATTTTCTTCTCTATTTGATGCTATTTCCCCTATTTTATATTTAATCAAGACCCTGTATTTGGCACACATAATTTTCTAGTTGTTATTTAAAACTACAATCAATGGTGTGTGATAAAAAGGAGTTCTGGACTAGAAACCAGAAGACAGAATTTCTAGGAAATAATGAACCATATACTTTTACAGTGTGTATGTGCCTCTCTGTGTGTGTGCACACACTATAGAAGTATTTTAACTTCTGTTCTCATTTGTTTTTCCATTGGTTAATTGAGAAGCCTAACCTGGGTGATTTCTAATGTAATTACATTTCTATAATCTTATGAATCTGTTTATTTCAATAGAGTAAAATCTTTTACTGTGTGAAGCAAGTGTTAAATATGTAGAGAAAAATGATCCAAATCAAATTTCATTTTAGCAACAATTTGTTTGCCTGTTTCTTAATTTTAATAAATAGTCTGTTTTTTGTTATTTCTGACTGTACTCTAGTTCATAATATAGCTACACTAAAGTTTCTGGCCGGGTATGGTGACTCATGGCTGTAATCCCAGCACTTTGGGGTGCTCAGGTATATGGATGACTTGAGGCCAAGAGTTTAAAAGTCGCCTGGCAAAAATAGTAAAATCCCATCTCTACTAAAAATACAAAAATTATCTGGGTGTGGTGGCACATTCCTGTAATTCCAGCTAGTTGGGAGGCTGAGACAAGAGAATCACTTGAACCTGGGAGGTGGAGGTTGCAATGAGCCAAAATTGCACCCCTGCACTCTGGCATGGACAACAGAGCAAGACACTATCTTAACAACAAATAAAAAGTTTTTGGAGAATCATTATGTTCTAAGACTGATATTTCTATAAATTAACTTTTATTTTGACAGTGTTGATAGATGCAGGAAGCAGACAAATGCCTAGGCAGATAAAGAAGGGTCTCTGGAGAATCTCTGACCTGCCCAATAAGGGTTTATACCACATGTTTTTTTTGCAGATAAGGGAACCTGCACAAGGTCTTGCATGGGCATGCAACAGACTGGAGGCCCACATGCACTGGCAGAATGGGGTGGGGCCACTGGGAATTCACACCTTATGCAAAGGGAGGAGCCTGACCTCTTCAGCTCATGTCTGGTGGCCTAGTATTCAGTCAGTGAGGTGGGAGCCTGTTGGCAGGACCCCCCTTCTATTTTTTCAGAGAGCTTTCTTTTTGCCTAATAAATCTTCCCTC
The DNA here is from genome assembly GCF_024542745.1 of Macaca thibetana thibetana. Lineage (NCBI taxonomy): Eukaryota > Metazoa > Chordata > Mammalia > Primates > Cercopithecidae > Macaca > Macaca thibetana. The sequence goes on from NC_065591.1 coordinate 90,837,248, forward strand.
CTCACCCTTCAATGTGTCCACATGCCTAAGTTTTCCTGGTCATGAGACAACCTGACTTTTAGGTGAACTAAGGAACAAAAAATCCTGCATCAGTATTATGGAGTAAGATATATGCCACAAGTACATGTAAATAATTCCTTATTCTTATTCTAGAGGCTAATAGAAATAATAAAAGTCTCTGCCCTGCCCTTCCCATATGGCAAAGAAGAGTAGAGCATTGCATGATAAGGTCAAAGTACAGCTTACATTCAAAGCCTAGTGAAGAAGAATTTAGAGAATAAGAAAGAATAGGAACAATAGAAATCTGTCTCTTCATCTAGACAACAATTGCACAGATAGATTTTGTCTGATGTATCTATTTTGGAACTGTGGAATCTACTGAGAACTTAAAACTTTCAGAGGAGGCTTGGAAGGCCAATTGTGATTAATTTCCATCAATTATAATCTTAGCACAGTAGAAGCCACTGATGTTCCATGTCCAGCCCTGTAGCAGGAACCTATGAATTTGTTCCTACAGCAACCTGAACACAGCTTGTGGAAGACAGACTGGGCAAAAAGAACCTTGCCCTTCAAATATTAGTGTCTGTGCTGTGATCACTGATTGTTGTTTCTTATCACAGAGGTCCAGACAAAAAGGTGGGCACCTTCCTCTATTTTTTAGCAAGTGACTTTGAGGAAATTTAAAGGTCTAGTTCTCTTTATTCTCCCTCATTAGTTTTTTTTTTTTTCTTTTTGGGCAGCAAGAATGTAAGGAACAGGGCATTCAAAAGGAATGGTATATATGGGGAAAATTAGAGTATGTCTGTGTATACCCAGGGAAAGATACAGGCTCAAAAAACAAACAAAGACACACACACACACACACAAAAGAAGGAAAAAAAAAAGAAAACTTAGAAAATGTGAAGTTTACAACTCAGGCACAGAGAGAGCCTACAACAATTAACAAGAAAACAAATAAAACATCCTGGAGGTGAAAAGTACAGCAACCGAAATAAAAAATGCATTGCATCTGGGTTCGGTGCCTCATGCCTGTAATCCCAGCAGTTTGGGAGGCTGATGCGGGTGATCACCTGAGGTCAGGAATTGAGACCAGCATGGCCAACATGGCATAACCCCATCTGTACTAAAAATACAAAAAATTAGCCAGGTGTCGTGTTGGACACCTGTAACCCCAGCTACTTAGGAGGTTGAGGAAGGGGAATTGCTTGAACCTGGGAAGCGGAGGTTGCAGTGAGCCAAGATTGTGCCACTGCACTCCAGCCTGGGTGACAAGAGTGAAACTCTGTCTCAGAAAAAAAAAAAAAAAAAAAAAAAAAAAAAAAAAAACATTGCAAGGATTTAAAGGCAGATATGAACCATCATAAACAAGAATCAACAAAATTGAAAATAGTATAATAAAAATTAGTGTATGAAGAGCAGAAGGAAAAATGATCAAAGAAAAAGAGTAAAAAAAAACCTGTGGGACACCATCAAGTGGACAAACATACTCATTGTGGGAGTCCTAGAATAGAAAAAGTAGAAAAGTGAAAATGTGAAGAAATGATGGTGAAAACCTTTCCAAATTTGATGAAAAACATGCATATATACTTCCAAGAAGCTGAAGAAACTACAAATAAGATGAAGGTAAAAAGAGGTGCACACAAAGATACATTATAATCAAATTTTTAAAAGCCAGATATAATTTTGAAAGCAGTAAGAAGAAAGCAATTTATTATATACAAGTGTTCCTAATAAGATTATCTGTAAATTGCCCACCAGAAACTTGGCAGATAAGAAGGTAGGGTGCAGATACATTTCAAATCCCAAAGAAAACTGACAAACAAGAATTTTATATATGGCAAAACTGTCCATGAAAAGTGAGGAAGAAATTAAGGTATTTTTAGATGAACAAAATTCTGAGGGAATTTGTTACCACTACAATTGCCCGGCAAGAAATGGTCAATGGATTCCTGCAGGATGAAATGAAAGGACACTAGACAACAACCTAAAGCCACATGACAAAGCAAACATCTCAATAGGGTATGTATATGGGCAATTATAAAAACTAGTTTTATTCAAACAATAATTTTGAAATGTACTCCTTATTTGCTACATAATTTAAGAAATTAATACATTAAAAAACAACCATTATTAGTCTAAAAGCTAATATTATTTTAACTTTGATTTTGGACTTCACATTTTATTTATACATAGTTTAAGAGACTAATGATTTCAAACAAATTTTAATTTTGGAGCATACAATGTATAAAGATGTAATTTTAACGTCAATAACCACAAGGGGTGAGGAGAGAACTATTAAAGGAAGAGAGATTTTGTATGTTATTGAAGTTAAGCTGATATAAATTCAAATTAGGGTGTTATAACTTTAGAATGCTAATGTAATCCTCATAGTAACCACAAGGAAAATAACTATAGAATATATACCAAAGGTAAATGAGAAATTTAAATATTTCACTACAAAAAATCAACTAAACTCAAAAGAAGACAGTAATGCAGAAAATGAGGGGCAAAAAACCTTTAAGGTATATAGAAAATAAAGAATAAAATGATGCAAGTAAGTCCCTTCCTGTCAGTAAATATTTAAATGTAAATGGATTAGATTTACCAATCAAAAAATAGTTTTAGGACTCAGCAAACAAAAAATACTCTAATATGAGGGCCTCAGAAGCAGCTTCAAAACCAAAAATTTTTCTCTGATGTTCTTCTGCCCTCATTTCTCTCAGTCCCATTGTATCCCAAGGCTAGATTGTATCCCAAGAAACTAGAATCCCTTTCCCCAAGGCAGGTCATAGAAACCAATCTTTTTCCCCAAAGCCCGCTATAAAACCTAAACAGATTACTCTAAATTTCCCTTTGCATTTCTGTGCCAAAAATGGTCATAAAGGAATTATCTGACCTACTTTATTTGACTGCAGTCATAAAAATCATTCCAGATAAGGTCTTGCCCCATACCCACAGGGAAGAAATGCATGCCTAGAGAGGCCAAAAATCTAGACAGAGAGGCCTTGCTTTGTTTCCATTCTAAGTTCATTAACATTCGATGATATTCTTTTGGTCCAGTCATCTGTATACATGGCTATCAATACTTCGTTGAACTAAGCATAGAAATGGACATTTTTCCTTGGATGTTTACAAGGTCTTCATTCTGAAGCCTCTTCTATACACATTAAGATAATTTGTATGCCTTTTCTCCAGATAATCTGATTTTTTTGTGTGTTTTTTTGTTTTTCAATGAACCTTCAGAGGGAGAAGGAGAAATTTTACCTTGTTCTCTAGAACAGATTGAAAGAATATATTAAAAAACAAGCATGTTCCAACTATATTCTGGCTAAAAAAAGTCAATTTAGATCGAAGACACAAATGGGTTGAAAGTGAGATAATAGAAAAATAGATTCCATGCAATAGTAACCAAAAAAGCACAGCTTTTTTGTGCTACCAGACTTCAGGCAAACAGACTTTAAAACAAAAGAGGTTACAAAAAATAAAGGATATCCTACATTAATAAAAGTTCCAATATATCAAGAATATGTAATTACAAAAATATAAGCATCTAATGCCAGGTTATCAACATATATAAAACAAAAGCTTACAAACTAAAGGGAGAAATAGGTCTATGATAATAGTTGGAGACTTTGATATCCCATACTCAATAATGAATAAAACAAACCAAACAAGATAAGGAAATAGAGGACTTAAGTGATACAATAAACTAGCACTTCAGATCCATAGTTAGGCATGATATTGAGTCCATCATCAAAAGTCTCCCGACAAAAGCCGTGGGTCTGATGGCTTAACTGCTAAATTTTGCCAAACATTTAAAGAATAACTATCACCAATCCTTCTCAAACATTTCAAAAAAAAAAATCCAACAATAACAGAACATACATTTCTGTCAAGTACATGATCTTGAGATGCCAGGCTAGACCATTTATTAGGCAAAAAAATCAAGTCTCAATACATTTACAAAGGTAGATATTAGATAAAGTGTCTTCTCTGGCCACACAAAAAAAATGAAATTAGAAATTAATAAGAAAAGTAAAACCGTAAAATTCACAGAATTGTTGAAATTAAACAACACTTTAAAAAAAATGGATCAAAGAAGAAATAACAATGGAAATCAGAAAATACTTAGAGAAAAATGGAAAACACAGTACAACAGAACTTATAGGAAGAAGTGCAAGTAATACCAGAGGAGAAATTTATAGCTCTAAATGCTTACGTTTAAAAATAAGAAAATTCTCAAATCACAACTTAACTTTACAACTTATGGAAGTTAAAAAAAAAAAAAAAAAAAAAACTAAACCCAATGGTAGAATAAAGAAGGAGATTATAAAGAGAACAGAGATAAACAACAGAGAAACAGGATAAAATAAAACTGAAAGATGATTCTTTGACATCAAAAAATTGACAAATCCTTAACTAAACTAAATGAGAATATGAGATAAGACTCAAATTGCTAAAATCAGAAATAAAAGTGAGGACATTACTATTGATTCTACAGAAATAAAATAGTTATAAACGTGTACTCTAAATAATTGTATGGCAAATTAGATAATCTAGATGAAATGAACAATTTCCTAGAAACACAAAACTTACCAAAAATAATTCACGAAGAAGTAGCAAATTTGAATGGACATCATTAGTAATAAGATTGTTTCAGTAATAAAAAGTATCCTGACAGAAATGTCTTGGATCTGATGGCATAACAGATAAATTCTACCAAACACTGGAAGAATAGCTAGCACCCATCCTTCTCCAACGTTTCCAAAAAGTGGAAGAGGAGAGAATGCTTCTTAATTGATTCTATGAGGCCAGCGATACTATGACAACCAATGTCAAAACAGACACTGTAAGAAGAAAATACTGAAGATCAATAACTCTTATGAACATTCATGCAAAAGGTCTCAAAAAATTAGGAAACAAAATTTAGCAGCTTACCAAAAGGATTACATAGAACAATCAAGTAGCATTTATTTATTGAATCCAATAATGATTCAACATACAATAATTAATCAATGTAGTTCCCACATTAACAGAATGAAAGAAAAAAAAGGAAACTCATAATTATCTGAAATTGTGTAGGAAAAGCACTTGACAAAATGTAGCACACTTTCATGATCAAAACACTCAGCAAAACAAAAACACCTAGACACGATAAAGTATATAAATATAGCTATATATATAATGTATATATATATATTCCACAGCGAATATCATAATTAGTGGAAAACTGAAAGCCCTGTCTCTAACATCAGAAAAAAAAGGCAAGGATACCTGCTTTAGCCTTTCTATTCAACGTAGTACAGAAAGTTCTAGTGAGAAAAAAATAGGTAAGCAAAAGAAATAAAGTCATTCAGATTGGAAAGCAAGAAGTTAAATTGTCTCTTCTGAAAGACTGGCAAAAAGAAAGAACAGAATATCAAAGGACTGTGAGGCAACCACAAAAAGGATAACATATATTTAATAACTATACCAGAAGGAGAAGAAAGAAGGATAGAAGTTTTGAAAGAATAATAACTGAGAATTTTTCCAAATTAATGTCAGACACCGAATCTCAGATTCAGGAAGCTCAGAAAACATCAACTGAGATCAATAAACAACAACAACAAAACCCCCAAAACCTTACGCCTAAGCATATTATTGTCAATTACATAGAAATCAAAAATCAAGAAAAAATTCTGAAAGAAGTCAGAGAGGAAAAACAAATAAGAATTATTTTACCTATGACAAAAAAAAAATAAGAATTATATCCTAATTCTCCTTAGAAATTATGCAAGCAAGAAGAGAGTACACTGACATTTTAATGTTAAGAGAAAAAAAATCAACCTAAGATTCTTTACTCTGTAAAATTGCCCATCAATTGTGAAGAAGAAATAAAAATTTTCTAAACAAAAAATGATGGAATTTGTTGCCACTAGACCTGCTTTGGAAGATGTGATAAAAGAAGATCTTTAGAGAGAAGACAAATTATATGGATTTAGATATTCAGGTCTATATAAAGAAAGAAGGAGCACCAAAGAAGAAACAAGTGAATGTAAAATAAAAAGTCTTATTTTCTTTATTCTTCATTAATCTAACATATAACAGTTTATTAAAAATAATAGCAACTTATATTCCATTATATGTACTTACATGTGCATATATATAAGTGAAAAGAATGACAGCCATGTTACAAGGAAAAGGAGGGAGGAATTAGGATTATTTTCCTATTATAAGCTACTCAGCCTACCTGTGAATAAATATGGTGTTATTCAAAAGTGTACACGGATTACTTGTAAACGTATATTGCAAACTCTAAGAAAAACTAAAAAAGTACTAAAGAAGTACATCTGATATGCTAAGAAAGAAGAAAAACAAGACATGAAGTTCTCAATTAAAATCACAAAAAGCAGAAAAAGTGTAGAAGACAAAAATAGAGGCAAAGAACAAGGGCAACAAGATAAAAGCGGCATAGAATACGGTAGAAGATAATCCACCTGTATCATTAATCTCTTTGAATGTCAGTGGTCTAAGTTTACTCACTTTGGGGAGTTTTATTAAATTTATTTTTTAGAGACAGGATCTCACTTCATTGCCCAGGTTGGAGTGCAGTGGTGTTCACTGCAGTCTCAAACTCCTGGACTCAAGGGATACTCCTGCTTCAGCCTTTCTAGCAGCTGGGACAACAGGCATGAGCCACCATGGCTAGGTTTTTTCTTTCTTTTTTTTTAGTTTTGTAGAGATGGGGGTCTCACTATTGCCCAGGGTGCTCGTTAACTCCTGGCCTCAATGATCCTACAGTCTCCACCTCCCAAAATGCTGGGATTAAAAGGCATGAGCCACTGTACTCAGCCTAAATGCACCAGTTAAAAGACAGGGTTTCAGAGCTGATCAAAATAGATGTTGTATATATCAAAGTATATATAAAAAATCCCACTTTAAATATAAAGGGACATATAAATTAAATGTAAATGCATGAAGAAAAATATACTACTAATAATCAAAATTATTGTAATGTAGCTTTATAATTATAAAGTAGCAGAAACTACAGCAATTTGAGACAAAGTACACTTCAAAGAAAGGAAATGTATTAGTAATGAAGAAGGGCATTACATAACCATAAGTGGGTTAATTCTTCAAGAACACATGCAATCCGAAAATCAGAGTGTCAATATATGTGCAACAGAAAGTGGTAGAAATGCAAAGATAAATAGCTAAATTTACTATTATCATGGAGCACTTCAGCAACACTCTATCAGAAGTGGAGAGATCCGACAGGGAGAAAATCATTAAGGAAAGAGTTGAACTAAGAAATATCAATCACGTGTGTATAATGCACATGTGTCAACAGCTTTATCCAACAACAGCACAGTAAATTCTTCTAAAGTTCACATGGAATGTTCACCAAGATGGATCACATCTGGGCCATAAAAACACAAATTTAAAAGAACGAAAATCATCTGAATCTGCTTTCAGACCAGATTAGAATTAAACTAGAAATCAATAACAGAAAGCAAGCACGCAAATTTCAAAATATATGAAGAGTAAACAATATATATAATATACCAAATATTTATGGGAGAAATAATGCCAAATCTCTACAATCTCTTCCAGAAAATACATGCAGAGAGAATCCTACCTAAGTCATCATATGAGGCCAGCATTATTACAATACAAAAAACTAAAAATACTAGAAGAAAAGAAAACTATAGATTAATGTCTCTCATGAACATAGATACAAAAATTCTCAAAACATTATAGGATCCAACAATATATAAAAATAATTATATACCATGACCAAATGGAATATCCTAGGCTTACAAAGCTGATTCAGCATTTTAAAAATCAATTAGACTATTACAGCAACAGGTTAAAAATAAATTAAACATGCAGAAAAAGCATTTGACAAAATCCAATAATCATTAATAAAAACTCTAAGGAAACAGGGGATAGAGGGGAACTTACTCAATTTCATAAAGAATGTTTTCTAAAAAGCCTCTACAGCTGACGTCATACCTTGTGCTGAGAAACTAGAAACTTTCTTACAAAATTAAGAACAAATTTTTCTCTACCCACCATTTCTTTTCATCATCTTGGATGTCTTAGCTAATGCACTAGGACAAGAAAATAAAATAAAAACTATATACAAATTGGGAAGGAAGAAACAAAATTGTCTTTTCCAATGACATGACCATTTGTGTAGAAAATCTGAAAGAAAACCAAATGAACAAAAGCAACTGTCAGAAGGAATAAGCCATTATACTAAAGTTGTAGAATCATGATGAATAAACAAAAGTCATTCCCTTTTCTATAAACTCACAATGAACAATGGGAATTTGAAACTGAAAACACAATAACATTGACATAAGCACCCTCAAAATGGAATAGATATAAATAAAATATGTACAAGGTCCATATGAGGAAAGTAAAACTTGGATGAAAGAAATCAAAGCTAAATAAAGACATAGATAAGAATATTATTGAATATCAAGAAAATATTGTCAAACTATCATTACGATTTTGATCTATATAATACCAATCAAAATCACAGCAAATTGGTATCTCATTGTGGTTTTGATTTGCATTTCTCTGATGGCCAGTGATGATGAGCATTTTTTCATGTGTCTGTTGGCTGTATGAATGTCTTCTTTTGAGAAATGTCTGTTCATATCCTTTGCCCACTTTTTGATGGGGTTGTTTGTTTTTTTCTTGAAAATTTGTTTGAGTTCTTTGTAGGTTCTGGATATTAGCCCTTTGTCAGATGAGTAGATTGCAAAAATTTTCTCCCATTCTGTAGGTTGCCTGTTCACTCTGAAGTGCAGAAGCTCTTTAGTTTAATTAGATCCCATTTGTCAATTTTGGCTTTTGCTGCTGTTGCTTTTGGTGTTTTAGACATGAAGTCTTTACCCATGCCTATGTCCTGAATGGTACTACCTAGGTTTTCCTCTAGGATTTTTATGGTATTAGGTCTAACATTTAAGTCTCTAATCCATCTTGAATTAATTTTTGTATAAGGAGTAAGGAAAGGATCCAGTTTCAGCTTTCTACTTACGGCTAGCCAATTTTCCCAGCACCATTTATTAAATAGGGAATCCTTCCATTTCTTGTTCCTCTCAGGTTTGTCAAAGATCAGATGGCTGTAGATGTGTGGTATTATTTCTGAGGACTCTGTTCTGTTCCATTGGTCTATATCTCTGTTTTGGTACCAGTACCATGCTGTTTTGGTTACTGTAGCCTTGTAGTATAGTTTGAAGTCAGGTAGCGTGATGCCTCCAGCTTTGTTCTTTTGACTTAGGATTGTCTTGGAGATGCGGGCTCTTTTTTGGTTCCATATGAACTTTAAAGCAGTTTTTTCCAATTCTGTGAAGAAACTCGTTGGTAGCTTGATGGGGATGGCATTGAATCTATAAATGACCTTGGGCAGTATGGCCATTTTCACGATATTGATTCTTCCTATCCATGAGCACATATACACCATGGAATACTATGCAGCCATCAAAAAGGATGAGTTTGTGTCCTTTGTAGGGACATGGATGCAGCTGGAAACCATCATTCTTAGCAAAACTATCACAAGAACAGAAAACCAAACACCGTGTTCTCACTCATAGGTGGGAACTGAACAATGAGATCACTCGGACTCAGGAAGGGGAACAACATCACACACCGGGGCCTATCATGGGGGAGGGGGAGGGGGGAGGGGGAAGGGATTGCATTGGGAGTTATACCTGATGTAAATGACGAGTTGATGGGTGCAGCACACCAACAAGGCACAAGTATACATATGTAACAAACCTGCACGTTATGCACATGTACCCTACAACTTAAAGTATAATAATAATAAATTAAAAAAAAAATCACAGCAAATTATTTCATGGATATCAACTTATTTTTAACTTTGTATAGGAAGGAAAAAGAACAATAATAGTCAACTCAATATTGAAGGAAATGAACAGAGTTGTATGATTGACACACCCTGACTTCAAGGCTTACTATGAAGGTAAAATGATCAAGACAATGTGGTGTTGGTTAATGAATAGTCAAATATATCAGTGAGACAGAATGGAGATGTCAGAAATAGACCTACATAAATATAGTCAGCTTATCTTTTATAAGGGATCAAAGGTGATACATAGAGCAAAATGTCTTTCCAACTAAAGGTGCTAGAAAACTTGACATTCCCACAAAAAAATAATGAATCTAAACACAGATCTTAAATTCTTAACAGGAACAACAAAAATTAAAATGAATCGTGGACCTAAGTGTAAAACACAGATCGGTAAAACTCTAGAAGATAACTTTGGAGAAAGCCTACATAATCTTTGGGATAGCAATGCCTTTTTACATGAACACCAAAGGCACAATCAATGAAATAAATAATTGATAAGTTGGATTTTATTAAAATTGAAAACTCCTGCTCTACAATGTCAAGAGAATGAGAACAGCCACAGACTGGACAAAAATATTTGTAAAAGACACAGCTGATAAAATCTTGCAATCCAAAATGTACAAAGTACTTTTGAAACTCCAAGAAAAGAAAATGAGCAACCCAAGTATAAAATGAACAAAACCACTAAACAGACATCCAGATATTTTACCAAGGAAGATGTAAGTCAGTCATCATATCCAAATATGTCCAAATATATATATATATATATATATAGAGAGAGAGAGAGAGAGAGAAAATAGCAAATCAAAACAATGAGATGCCACTCCATACCTATTACAATGACAAAAATACAGAGCACTGACAATGCCAAGTTCTGGTGAAGATATGAAGCAGCAGTAATTCTGATTTATTATGGGAATGCAAAATAGTAAAGCCACTTTGGAAGAAGGTTTGGCAGTGTCTTACAAAACTACACATACTCATTTTTTTGCAGGGAGGAACAGCAAGCATCTCACTCTGTTACCTAGGCTGTAATGCAGTGGCATGATCACAGCTCATTGCAGCTTTGACCTCCCCAGGCTCAGGTGATCCTCCCACCTTAGCCTCCTGAGTAACTGGGCCTATAGGCATGCACCATCACACCTGACAAGTTTTGTATTTTTTTGTAGAGACAAGGTTTCACCACATTGCCCAGGCCAGTTGCAAATTCCTGGGCTCAAGCGATCCTCCTGCCTCAGTCTCCCAAAGTGCTAGGATTACAGGCATGGAGCCATGGCATCTGGCCAAAGACTACACATACCCTTACTATATGATGCATCAATAGCACTTTTTGTATGTATATAAATACTCTGAAATTTTTTATCCACACAAAATCCTGCAACACAGATGTTTATAGCAGCTTTAAAACAAACAAACAAACAAAAAACCTGCTAAAACTTGAAGCAACCAGGATATCCTTCAGTAGGCGAGTGGCTTAATAAACAGTGGCACATCTAGATAATGAAATATTACTGAATTTTAAAAGGACTTGATCTAACAAGCCATAAAAAGCATAGAAGAAACTTAAATGGATATTACTAAGTGAAAGAAGCCAATTTGAAAAGCTATGTCCTATAATATACCAGATACATGACATTCTGGAAAAGGCAAAACTTTAGAGACAGTAAATAGATAAGTGGTTGTCAGAGGATCAGAGGGAGGAAGGAATGAATATGCAGAGCACACAAGAGTTTTAAGGTAGTGAACTCTTCTGTAGGATACTATGATGGTGGATATATTTCATTAAACATTTGTCCAAATCCATGTAACGCGTAAAATACCAAGAGAAACCCTTATGTAAACTATGGACTTTGGGTGATTATGAAGTAACAAAGTAGATTTATCGATTGTAACAAATGTAGCACTCCAGTTGAGAATATTGATAGTGGGAGTGGCTATGCAACACAGCGATATTTCATTGATATCACAGGGTGTAAACACTGGATATTATAAATATTGGAGTGATATTTCATTGATGTAATAGTCTGTAAATACTGTATATTATAAATATCAGTGATATTTCATTGATATCACAGGGTGTAAACACTGGAAACTATAAATGGTGATATTTCATTGATATCACAGGGTATAAACACTGGATATTGTAAATATCACGGAGGTATTTTGTTAATATCACAGGGTTAAACACTGGACATTATAAATATCACAGCAGTATTCCATTGATATCACAGGGTGTAAACACTGGATATTAGAAATATGTGATATTTTATTAATATCATAGTGTGTAAACACTGGATATTAGAAATATCAAAGTGATATTTCAGGAATATCACAACGTGTACACACTGGATATAAGAAATATTGCAGCAATATTTCATTGTTATCACAGTGCGTACACACTGGATATTAGAAATATCTCAGTGATACTGATATCACAGTGTGTAAACACTGAATATTAGAAATATCACAGTGACATTTTGTGAGTATCACAGTAAGCACTGTGTGTAAACATTGGATATTAGAAATATCACAGTGATATTTCACTAATATGGTGTGTAAACACTGGATATTAGAAATATCACAGTGATATTTCATTAATATCACAATGTGTAAACAATGGATATTAGTAATATTACAGACAGGGGTATATGTATAATTTTTGTAACTTTATCTCAATTTTAGTCATCCTGAAATTGCACTTTTAAAAAAGTCTTTGAAAAATAAAATAGAAAAAGTATGCGTTTCGAATCCATTTGATGACAAATAATTATATATACATATCTAAATCTGTCTATATATATCACAAATTTGATGCAGAAATTATATTGGCTTAATCCAATCTATAGAAAAATGAATAAATATCTATAAAAATATATAAATTGAAATAGTTGAGCTTAAGGAAATTAGAGCTTAGTCTGCCTATATTCTTGATTAATCACAACAAATCGATGTATATGCTTACCTGACACTGTTGTTAAATTTGTGCAAAGGGAACTCAAGGCCAAAAGCTTAAGATATATAATAGGCGTATAGGAGACCTTTGAAATGGTCTTCATAAAACTCAACGATGTGTGTGTGTGTGTGTCTACTTTCTAATCTCAAAAAGACATGGCTTATGCCGAACGTTATTAGTATTTTATGTTTATAAATCTGAGAGTTTCGAGTAAAGCCAGAGGTTTCAGGGTTGACTAACTGCCTAAATGATTTTCTTGGAAAAGAGTGTGATTTCTGTGCTTGGAAGAAAATGTGCATTATTGCTTCTTTGCTGAACATGTCCCAGCCTCATGTCAATGTAGAAGGGCTAGAATGTGCCTGGTGTTCAGAATGGCTGTTTGCCAATTTAAAAGGTTTATGAAAAGAAAAGAGTCTATTGTCTACTCTTTCAGATTAAGTAAAATGTAATTTGTAATTACAAATTACAAAATGTAATTGTTTGTGGAGCAGGGTTCACAGAAAAAAAAATTAAGATTCTTGCTCACATAAATATTGTCTTTTTTTGTTTGTTTTTTTGAGACGGAGTCTCGCTCTATCGCCCAGGCTGGAGTGCAGTGGTGTGATCTCAGCTCACTGCCAAATTGGCCTCCCGGGTTCACACCATTCTCCTGCCTCAGCTTCCTGAGTAGCTGGGACTACAGGCGCCCGCCACTGCGCCCGGATAATTTTTTGTATTTTTAGTAGAGATGGGGTTTCACCGTGTTAGCCAGGATGGTCTCGATCTCCCGACCTCGTGATCTGCCCGCTTCGGCCTCCCAAAGTGCTGGGATTACAGGCGTGAGGCACTGCGCCTGGCCAATGTTGTCTTTATTTTTAACCTTTCATCTTCTCTGTGAGCCATCATTCTGTGCTTATGGGGGGAAAATTATTCTGTCCAAAAGATGAGCTACCACTCAAGACGGCCAGTCACTACTAGGGGCACAAACGGCACTTTAACAGCATTCTCATTTTCAATTAGTCAACACAAGAACTGGAAAGTAGTTCAGATCAGACTAGGGATTTTAAAAAGCCAGATGAGAAGAAAGTACAAACAAAAATATAAGGCATCAAACAACACAAATTGCTCTCGAGGGTAAAAAATAGGTAGTATTCAACAATGCTTAAGAGCTTAGACTTTGTTATCAAAATATTTGCAAGAGTGGAAGCAGCTGCAGCAGAAACAGTTATACACTAAAATGCAAATTTTCTTTTTAAAAATTATGAGGAACATGAAAAATCTCTAATATTGAAAACATTTCTTCGAATATTACATTTCTTTCAGAAACCTTTGATTATGTTTCAAATTGAAGAATTATTTCACTGAGATCTAGTACTCACATGTTACATTCATACGTGAAATTCTAAGGCATGATTATATCAAACATAAGCTTAGAATTTTATAAAGTAATAATGGATTTTCATTAATGTAAACCAGTAAAAAAAGTACCTTTTTGATTTTACTGTGAGCACAGAATTTAAATTTTGGCCATATCCACAATAAATTTGCCAGTGGAAAATAGGTATTGTATTAGTCCGTTCTCACACTTCCATGAAGAAATACTTGAGATTGGTTAATTTGTAAAGAAAAGAGGTTTAATTGACTCACAGTTCCACATGGCTGTGGAGACCTCATGAAACTTATGATCATAACAGAAGGCACCTGTTCACAGGTGGCAGGAGAGAGAAAGAGAACTGAAGGGGGAAGAACTGAAAGGGGGAAGCTTCTTATAAAACCTTCAGATCTTGTGAGAACTCACTTACTATTACGAGAACCATATGGGGGAAACCGTCACCACGATCCAATTATCTCCACCTGGTCTCTCCTATGACACAAGGGGATTATGGGAACTACAAGATGAGATTTGGGTGGGGACACAGCCAAACCATATCATTCCATATCGTATCATCCCACCTTTGACTCCTCCAAAATCTCATGTCCTCACAGTCAAAACAAAACCTTGCTTTTCCAACAGTCCCCCAAAGTCTTAGCTCATTCCAGCATTAACCAAAATGTCCAAGTCCAAAGTGTCATCTGAGACAAAGCAAGTCCCTTCTACCTATAAGCCTATGAAAGTAACTAAAGGCAGATTAGTTACTTTCTAGATACAATGGGTGAACACATACTGGGAAAATACATCTCTTCCAACTGGGAGAAATTGGCCAAAACAAATGTGCTACAGTCCACATGTAAGTCTGAAATCCAACAGGGCAGTCATTAAACCTTCAAGTTCCAAAATTATGTGCTTTCATTCTATGTCTCACATCCAGGTCATGTCAACGCAAGAGGTGGGCTCTCATGGCCTTGGGCAGTTCTGCCCTTGTGGCTTTACAGAGTACAGACCCTTCCCAGCTGCTTTCACAGGCTGGTGTTGAGTATCAGTGGCTTTTCCAGACATATGGTACCAGTTGTCAGTGGATCTGCCATTCTGGGGTCTGGAGGATGGTGGCCCTCTTCTCACAGCTCCAATAAGCAGTGCCCTAGTGGAGACTCTGTGTGGGGCTCCAACCCCACATTTCCTTTCCACACTTCCCTAGCAGAGGGTCTTCATGAGGGCTCCACCCTTACAGCATACTTCTGCTGGGACATCCAGGTATTTCCATACATCCTCTGAAATCTAGTTGAAGGTTGCCAAACCCCAATTATTGACTTCTGTGCACCTACAGGCCCATCACCACATGTAAGCCACAAAGGCTTCAGGCTTGAACTTTCTGAAGGAGTGGCCTGAGCTGTAGGTTGGCCCATTTTTGCCACAGCTGGAATGCAGGACACTAAGACCCAAGACTGCACAAAGCAGCAAGGCCCTGGGCCTGGCCCCTGATACCATTTTTTCCTCCTGGGACTTTGGGCCCATGATGGGAGGGGCTGCTGTGAAGATCTCTGACATGCTCTGGAGACACTTTCCCCATTGTCTTGGCAATTAACATTTGGCTTCTCGTTACTTACACAAATTTCTGAAGCAGGTTTGAATTTCTCCTCAGAAAATGGTTTTTCTGTTGCATCTTCAGGCTGCAAATTTTCCAAACTTTTATGCTCTCCTCCCCTTTTAAGTGTAAGTTCCAATTCCAAACTATATATTTGTGAATACATACAGCCAAATGCTTTTAAGAGTACCCAAGTCAACTCTTGAATGTTTTGCTCCTTAGAAATTTCCACCACCAGATACCCTAAATAATCTCTTTCAAGTTCAAATTTCCATAGATCTCTAGGGGTCAAATGCTACCAGTCTCTTTGCTAAAACATAACAAGGGTCACCTTTATTCCACTTCCAACAAGTTACTCATTTTCATCTGAGACTACCTCATTCTTGACTTCATTATCCAAATCACACTATCAGCATTTTGCTCAAAGCCATTCAACAAGTCTCTAGAAAGTTCCAAACTTTCTCACATCTTATCATCCTATAAATTCTTCAAAATGTTCCAACCTCTGCCTATTACACAGTTCCAAAGTTGCTTCCACATTTTTGGGTATCTTTACAGCAACATCCCACTATGTGGTACCAGTTTACTGTATTAGTCCATTCTCATGCTGCTATGAAGAAATATCCAAGACCTGGTAATTTATAAAGAAAAGATGTTTAGTGTACTCACATGACTGGGGAGGCCCCAGCAAACCTAAAATCTCGGTGGAAGGCACCTCTTCACAGGGTGGCAGGAGAAAGAATGAGAAAAAAGCAAAGGGGAAAACCCCTCCTAACACCCTCAGATCTTTGGGAACTCCCTATCACTAGAACAGTACAGGCAAAACTGCCCCCAAGATTCAATTATTTCCACCTGGTGTCTCCCATGACACGTGGAGATTATGGGAAACACAATTCAAGATGAGATTTGGGTGGAGACACAGCCGAACCATATCAGGTGTATTTATTTTTGGTAGTAAGATCTTCTACAAAATATTATATTACGCTTAAAAAGCAAGTTATCTTCACTGCAAAAACAAAAGTCAGATTTTTTTGAATTTTTAAAAATACTAATTTTGGTGGGGAACTTAAAATCTTTATAGTATACTGAGGTAACACCAACATTAACATAATTATGAAAACTTTTACTCCTTTAAGGAGTAAATTTTCTATTAAAATCTGGTATCTATAAAATCTATTATTTTCTTAGACATCATCAAGTGGTAATGTTTATGTAGACATGTGTAAAAACCATACTAATTTTTATATCAATTAGGTACTTTAGTAATAATGTCTAATTGCATACAGAATTTTTTAATATTCTCAATGGTTAAAATGATTATTTTTCATGTTAGAAATAAAGAGTAACAAGTATCCATGTAGCTGTTTACTGCTCTATTTTGTTACAAAACTTTATAGAAAAAATATCTTCAGAGGGAGGAGAGAAGTAAGATGGCCAAATACAAGGCTCCACTGTTTGTATCCCCTACAAGGACACCAATTTATCTATATACACAACAAAAGCACTTTCATAAAAAATAAAAATCAGGCAAGCACTCATAGTACGAGGTTTTAACTTCATAACTTCATATCAGTGAAAGAGGCATTAAAGAGGGTAGAAAAGAGAGTCTTGAATCAATAACAACACTCTTCAACTATTCTCTGCCAACAGTCATGTTGCACTGAGAATATGTGTGCGTAGGAGAAAAAAAGAGCAGTAATTGTGAGACATTTTATTGAAACTCAATGCTGCCCTGTCACAGCAGAAAGGAAACTCAGGCTTGACTCAACTGATGCCTATGGAGAGAGTATTTTAACTAGCCCTAGTAAGGGGAAGTCAGCCATTCCAGTAGGTGGAACTTGAGTTTAGACAATCCTTGGTACTGCAGGCTTAAGTGCTCTAGACCTCTAAATAAACTTGAAAGGCACTCTAGGACACAAGAACTACAATTTCCAGGTGAGTCCTAGTGCTGAAGTGGGCTCAGAGTCAGTGGACCTGAGGGGCATGAAAAATACTGAGACAGCAGCTGTGGTGGCTAAGGGAGTGCTTGCACAGCCCTGCACAAAATTTTGAGTTGCACAACTAGCTTCAAAATAACCCCCTTCTTTCCACTTGAGGAAAGGAGAGGAAAGAGTAAAGGGGACTTTGTCTTGAATATTAGATACAAGCTCAGCCAAAAGATAGGACACCAGTCAGTCATGAGGCCCACTAACCAGGCACTAGTTCCTGAACATTTCTAGACATACCCTGGGACTGAGGAAAACCTACTGTCTTAAAGAGAAGGATCCAGTCCTGACAGGACCCATCATCTCCTGACTAAAGAGCCTTGAGCCCTGAATAGCCAGAAGCAATACCCATGTAGTATGCCCTAGGTCTTTAGTGAGATTTTGAGACTAGCTGGCTTCAGTAAGAATCAGCATATTTCTACCTGGGAAGGCTGTGGAAAAAGGATCTTTCTTCTTGAGAAAATTGAAGGGAAAAGTAAAGGGGAATATGTCTCGCACCTTATATACCTACCAGCTTGGCCACAGAGGGGTTGAGCACCATCTGGGCTCTTGGGATCCTTGATTCCAGACCTTGGCTCTAGGATGGCACTTCTGGGTCTGCCCTGGGCCAGAGGGGAGCCAACTTCCCTGAATGAGGAGTCTCAGGTCAGGCAGATATTTACCGCACGCTGACTAAAGAGCCCCTTGACTTAAAGGAACATCGGCGGTAGCCTGGCAGTGTTTCCTGCTGACCTATGGTGGTGGTGACCATGGGGTAAGTTTCTTCTGTCTGTGACACAGAGAGAGGAGAGAGAGTGGGAAGGACTGCATCTCATGTTATGAATACCAATTCATCCACAGTACAAGAGAACACCAGGATGAATTATAAGGTTTCTGATTCCAGAACCTCTCCCAGACTGCACCTCTGGACACAGCTGGGGCCTAGGAAAACTTGCCACCATTTGAGGAAGGATACAAGCTTGGCTTGCTTTGCTATTAGGACCCCAGGTCTTAGAAAACATGAGAATTTGCTAACTAGTGGTTACAGTGGGCATTGAGCAAGACCCAGAGCTCTGCTGGCTTTAGGTCTGACACAGTGCAGTCACAGTGGTGGTGACCACAAGGTTACTTGTGTTACCCCACTCCCAGCTCCAGGTGGCTCAGAACAGAGAAAAAGGAAATGTTTGTTTGGGCAAAAGTAGAGGACAAGGGCAAGAGTTTCTGCCTTGTAACCCAGAGAAATTTTCCAGATCTTATCCAAGACCATCAAGATGGTACCCCTAGCAGTTTGCAAGAACCACAGTGTTGCTGGGCTTAGGATGACCCCTAAAGCAGATGTGGCTTAAATCACCACACCTAAGTCATTTCTAATACTTGGAAAGCAAGCCTTTTCTATGCGGATAGGTACAAATAAGGCCAGACTGTGAAGACTATAATAAATACCTAACCCTTCATTGTCCAGGCACAGATGAAAATTCCTAAGCATCAAGACTATCCAGGAAAACAAATCACCAAAAGAGCTAAATAAGGAACCAGATACCAATTCTGGAGAAAAAGATATGTGACCATTCAGACAGAGATTTCAAAGAGCTGTTTTGGGGAAATTCAGATTTTTATCAGATAAATTAAAGGGATTTAAATAATTAACAAGAATCCAACAGAAATTCTGAAGTTGAGAAATGCAGTTGACATACTGATAGATGCATCAGAAGGTCTTAATAGAATTGATCAAGTGGAAGAAATAATTAGTATGCCTTGAAGACAAGCTATTTGAAAATACAGTCAGAAGAAAAAAATAATAGAAAACAATGAAGCATATCTTCAATATCTCAAAAGGGTAAATCTAAGAGTTTTGGTCTTAAACAGGAGATATAGAAAGTGATACAAATAGAAAGTTTATTGAAAGGAATAATAAGATGACATCCCAAACCTAGTGTAATCCAAGTACAAGAAGGTTATAAACACCAAGCCAATTTAACCCAAAGACTACCTCATGACACTAGAGGGTGGTGTAACATATTTAAAGTGCTGAAGGAAAATGACTTCTATATACAATGAAAATATTCTTCAAACAGTGAGGTGATAGAAAGGTTTTCTGAAACAGAATCTAAGGAATTTAATCACCACTAAATATATTCTACATGAAATGGTGAAGAGAGTTCTTTATTTAAAAAAGGGATGATAATGATCAAAAAGAAATTATCTAAGGATACAAAACTCACTAATAATGCTAAGTACACAGAAAAACACAGAATATTATAACACTGTAACTGTTGTATGTGAATTATTCTTGTCTAAAGTAGAAAGCCTAAAAATAAACCAATCAAAAACCGTAATTACAACAACTTTTTAAAACACGGACAGACAAATAAATAGAATCAACAAAGGTTTAAAGGCAGAGACACAAAAGTAAGTTGCAGAGTATATTAGTTTTCTTTTCATTTGTTTATGCAAACAGTGTTGTCAGCATAAAATAATTGGTTATGAGTATAGGCAAGCCTCATGGTAACCTCGAATCAAAAGCATGTATTGAATATACAAAAAAATAAAAAGCGAGAATTTAAAGAATACACTAGAGAAAATTATCTTTACTAAAAGGAAGACAGAAAGGAAAGGAAAAAGGAAGAGAAGAACACAAAGCAACCAAAAACCAAATAATAGAATGACAGAAGTAAGTCCTTACTTATCAATAATAACATTGAATGTAAATGAATTGAACCCTCCAATCAAAAGACACAACGTGGCTGAATGAATTTGAAAAACAAGACGCAATGTCCTATTGCCTACAAGAAACATGCATCACCTATAAAGACACATGCAGACTGAAAATAAAGAGTTGAGAAAAGATATCCCATGCCAATGGAAAACCAAAAAAGATCAGGAACAGGTACACTTATATTAGAAAACATAGATTTCAAGACAAAACCTATCAAAAGAGACAAAGAAAGTCACTATATAATGATAAAGCGGTCAATTAAGCAAGAGGACATGACAATTATAAGTACATATGCACCCAAAACTAGACCACCCAGATACATAAAGCAAATATTATTAGAACGAGAGATAGACTCAAATACAATATTAGCTGGAGACTTCAACACCCCGTTTTCAGCATTAGACCTTGCACATAGAAAAAACACAACAAAAACATCAAACTTAATTTGCACTGTAGACCAAATGGATCTCATAGATAATTACAGAATATTTTATTCAACAGTTGCAGAATACACATTATTTTCATCAGCACATGGATCATTCTCAAGTATACACCTTATGTTAAATCACAAGACAAGTCTTAAAACATTAAAAAAATTGAAACAACATTAAACATCCCTGACCACAGTGGAATAAAACTATAAAATAAGTAACAAGATACATTTTGGAAACTATAAAAACACATGGAAAGTAAACAATATGCTCCTGAATGACCAGTGGGAGAATAATTAAGAAAATATTGAAACAACTTCTTGAAACTAATAATAATGGAAACAACATAACAAAACATACAGGATGCTATACAGAAAGCTACTAAGAAGAAAGCTTATAACTAAAAGTGCCAACCTCAAAGCAGACAACCTTCAAATAAACAACCTAACAATACATCTTAACAAGAAAAGCAAGAGAAAACTAAACCAACATTACTAAGTAAAAAGAAATAATAAAGATCAAAGCAAAAGTAGATTTGAAATAAAACAATGCAAAAGATAAATGAAACAAAAAGCTGTGTTTTAAAAAGTTGTAAACAAAATTGATAAAACTTTAGCCAAACTAGGGAAAAAAGAAGAACAAAATAAAATGAGAGATTAAAAAGGAGGTATTACAATTGACATTATAGAAACCTCCAGAATTACTAGTGGCTACTATAAGCAACTATATGCCAATACATTGAAAAGCTTAGAAAAAAAATCTATAAATTTCTAGACACAAATAGCCTGCCAAGATAGAACCATGATGAAATCACACACTTGAACAACAAATAGAAAGTAACATGATTGAAGTTCTAATACAAATCCTCCAAGCAAAGAAATGCCCAGGACCCAGTGGCTTACCAAACATTTAAAGAACACCTAATACCAATCTTACTCAAACTATTCTAAAAAATAGAGGAGGAAGGAATACTTTGAAATGCATTCTACTAGTCCAATATTGCCCTGATAACAAAACCAAAGACAAGGCACACAAAAAGGAAAGATATTCCACGTTCATTGATTGGAAGAATCAATATTGTTAAAATGTCCTTGCTACCTAAAATGGTCTACAGATTTAATGCAATCCTGATTACAATACTAAAGGCATTATTCACAGAAAGAGAAAAACAATCCCAAAATTTATATGAAATCACGAATGATCTAGAATAGCCAAAGCTATCCTAAGCAAAAAGAACGAAACTGAATCATATTGCCTAACTTTAAATTATAATACATAGTAATAGTAACCAAAAAGGCATGGTACTGGCATAAAGACAGACACAGATCAGTGGAGTAGAATAGAAAATTCAGAGATGAATCCATACATCAACACTGAACTCATTTTTGACAAAGTTATGAAGAACATAAATTGGGGAAAGGACAGTATCTTCAATAAATGGTGCTGGGAAAACTGGATATTCAGTAGAAGAATGAAGTTAGAACTTATATACAAAAATTAAATCAAAGTATATTAAAGACATAAGTCTAAGACTTCAAATTATGAAACTACTAAAATAAAACTTTGGGGAAACTCTCCAGGGCACCGGACTGGGCAAAGATTTATTGAGTAATGCCCGACAAACCCAGGCAACCATGAGATCCTATATTATAAAGTTCTGCATAGCAAAGGAAAAAAAATCAACAAAGTGAAGAGACAACCCACAAAATGGAAGAAAATATTTGCAAATTCCCTATCTGACAAGGGATTAATAACCAAAATATGCAAGAAGCTCAAACAAGTCCAGAGGAAACAATCTAATAATTCAGTTAAAAGTAAGTAAAATATCTTAATAGAAATTTCTCAGAAGAAGACATACAAATTGCAAGAGTTATATGAAAAGATGCTTAACATTATTGATCATTAGAGAAATATGTGAATCCTAACCACAGTGGAATATCATCTCATACCAGTTAAAATCAGTTTTATCTAAAATCAGACAATAACAAATCCTTGCAAAGGTGGGAGACAGGGGAATCCTTGTACACTGTTGTTAGGAATGTAAATTAGCACAAACACCATGGAGAACAGTTTGGAGGTTTCTCAAAAAAGGAAAAATAGAGCTCTGTAACATTCAGCAATTCCACTTCTATGGATATATCCCAAAGAAAGGAAATTGGTCTATCAAAGAGATACCTGCACTCCCATGTATATGGCAGCACTATTCACCATAGCCAAGATCTGGAAGCAACAAAAGTGTCCATCGACAGATAAATGGATAAAGAAACTGTGCTACCTATACACAATGGAGTACTATTCAGCCATAAAAGGAATTAGATCCTGTCATTTACAACAATGTGGATGGAACTGGTGGTCATTACATTAAGTGAAATAAGGCAGGCACAGAAAGAAAACCTTCACATGTTCTCACTTACTTGTGGAAGCTAAAAATTAAAATTACTTAAGTCATGGAAGTAGAGAGTAGAATGATTACCAGAGGCTGAGATGGTTGGTGAGGGGTGACGGGAGGTGAGGATGGTTAATGGATACAAAAACAATAGTTAGAAAGAATGAATAAGGCCTAGTATTTACTAGCACAACAGGGTGGCTATAGTCAAAGCCAATTTGATTGTACATTTAAAAATATCTAAAAGACTATAATTGGATTGTTTGTAACAAAAAGGATAAGTGCTTTAGCTGATAGATACCCCATTTACCCTGTTGTGATTATTATGCATTTCATGCCTTTATCAAAATGTCTCATGTAACTCTTAAGTATATATGCATATAATATAGTACCAAAATTTGAAAATAAAAAATAAAAAGCAAATAAAATATCTCCAAAAATGATAACATTTTAAAGATAAATAAGAAATGTTTTAATATAAACGTATACTTTAAAAAAGTCTTCAGAAAGATGAAAGCAATCATAAGAAACTCATACATAAAGGAAATTTCATTCTTTTGTTTGATGTTAAAACCTCTAGTAAATTATCAGTTTATTGTTTCAATAAAATATAAAAATGCATATTAACTCTTTAACATACATTGGGTTTTGTTTTGTTTTTTGACAGTTTGAAGCCAACAGGTGTTAAGAGATCTGTGAAATTATTTTACTCAATAAAATAATATCTTGGTAGATGTTGAGTAAAAGTTACAATGTTACTTGCTTTTTAGCACACTTTTTCAATGTGTGTTACACTAGATATGCCTTCTGTAAACAGCTTGAGGGAGCTTGGAAGTAGATTTATTTAGCAATAGGTACATGACTAGATAGCACTAGGTAAAGAACCCTGGGTATTTAGGTTACAGAGGTCGGGTGTTAGGAAAGCAGTAATAAAAGGGGCTAACTGTGTACCTGAACACTTCTATCATACTATGGATTATCTGAACCCTAATGCATGCAACATTATCAATTACAAAATGATTGTGACATGTATAAAGTTGTTTATTAATGAACTTCATGCTACCCACTTTCAGGGAGTAAACAATGAATAAATCAGGATCATCTTATCCAATGGAAACATAATTATTCATTTGCTCAGGTTAAATACCATGGAGGCATTTCTGACTCTTCTTTCAAAATTACTCATCTGGCTGGGCATGGTGGCTCACGCCAATAATCCCAGCACTTTGGGAAGTGGATCACTTGAGTCCAGGATTTTGAGACCAGCCTGGGTAACACAGAGAAACCCCAAATCTACAAAAAATACAAAATTTTGTTGGGCATAGTGGTGTGTGCCTGTAGTCCCAGCTACATGGGAGGCTGAGGTGGGACGATCACTTGAATCCAGGAGATTGAGGCTGCAGTGAGCTGAGATTGTGCTGCTGCACTCCAGTCTGGATGACAGAGTGAGACTGTGTCTTAAAAAAAAAATACTAATCTAAGACTGTTGTTGTCAAAATACAGTTGATAATCCGATCACTTCACACAATCTCCTCCTTTGCTACCACACAAGCATATGCCATCAAATCTCTTGCTTAGATTATTATTATATCTTTTAACCACCTGCTCCTATCCCCACCCTTTCCCTTCCTTCCACTGTCTGTTTGCAACACACCAGCCAGGTAATCCTTTTAAAACATAAGTCACACCTTAACACTTCTGTGCTACAAAGCCTCTAAGTGCTTCCCATTATACTCTGAGTAAAGCATTGACAAATTCCTTATAACTCCTACAAGCCTTCCATTAGTTATCTATTGCTGCATAAATTTAGTAGGTCTAAAGGTATTTATTATCTCAAAGGTTCCTATGCACCATGTGTTTAATCCATTTAGACACAAGTTATCTGGGTTCTTCGCTTCAGGATTTTGTCAGGCTGAAACCCTAGTGCTGACCAGGGTGGTAGTCTTATCAGAGGCTTGTCTGGGGAAGAATCTGCTTACAAGTTCCCACAAGCTCTTGACAGAATGCATCTCTTCTTTGTTGTTGGTTGTGGAAATGAAGTCTCTGTTTTCTTTCTGTCTGTCACAAACATATCACTGTGCTCCGGGAGGTCACTTGTAGTTCCTTGACACATAACTCTCCAAATGCCCTCTAAGAACATGTTTGTTTATCTTTTTAAAGCAAGCAATGAAGATGGTGAATCTTTAGTGTCTGCTAGCAAAATTATACACATGCACACACACACATATACATAAACACACACACACATATACATAAACACACACACACACAGGCATAATGAAACTGTAAATATCAGAGTGACATCTCTATTTTGCCATGTTCTAATAGTGAAAATCAAATTATAGGTTCTGCTCAAACTCAAAAGGAGGGAATTACACACAGCATGAATATGGAAGTCAACAGAATCTATCTAGCAGTAAGCTTCTATATGATCTTCCTACTCACCGCTTCTCTGAATTTATCTCCTGCCACATTCCCTCTGGCCCAATTTGCCCTGGATAGATTGGCCTCCTTGTTCCTTGATTCACAAAGGGAGTATCTGCTTCTTCACATTCACCCTTCTCACAGGTGGTAACCCTTTTTCTTGGGAAAGTAATCCACAAGATGGGCACCTAAGCAACCTTTAAGTCTGTCTTCAAATGTAAGCTTCTCAGGAGAACATCTTTTTTTTTTTTAAAAAAATTAATTAATTTATTTATTTTTTATTATTATTATACTTTAAATTCTAGGGTACATGTGCATAACGTGGAGGTTTCTTACATATGTATACTTGTGCCATGTTGCTGTGCTGCACCCATCAACTCGTCAGCACCCAACTACTCGTCATTTACATCAGGTATAACTCCCAATGCAATCCCTCATCCCCCCCCCTCCCCCCTCCCCATGATAGGCCCCAGTGTGTGATGTTCCCCTTCCCGAGTCCAAGTGATCTCATTGTTCAGTTCCCACCTATGAGTGAGAACATGCGGTGTTTGGTTTTCTGTTCTTGTGATAGTTTGCTAAGAATGATGGTTTCCAGCTGCATCCATGTCCCTACAAAGGACACAAACTCATCCTTTTTTATGGCTGCCTAGTATTCCATGGTGTATATGTGCCACATTTTCTTAATCCAGTCTGTCACTGATGGACATTTGGGTTGATTCCAAGTCTTTGCTATTGTGAATAGTGCCACAATAAACATACGTGTGCATGTGTCTTTATAGCAGCATGATTTATAATCCTTTGGGTATATCCCCAGTAATGGGATGGCTGGGTCATATGGTACATCTAGTTCTAGATCCTTGAGGAATCGCCATACTGTTTTCCATAATGGTTGAACTAGTTTACAATCCCACCAACAGTGTAAAAGTGTTCCTATTTCTCCACATCCTCTCCAGCACCTGTTGTTTCCTGACTTTTTAATGATGCCATTCTAACTGGTGTGAGATGGTATCTCATTGTGGTTTTGATTTGCATTTCTCTGATGGCCAGTGATGATGAGCATTTTTTCATGTGTCTTTGGTTGTATGAATGTCTTCTTTTGAGAAATGTCTGTTCATATCCTTTGCCCACTTTTTGATGGGGCTGTTTGTTTTTTTCTTGTAAATTTGTTTGAGTTCTTTGTAGGTTCTGGATATTAGCCCTTTGTCAGATGAGTAGATTGCAAACATTTTCTCCCATTCTGTAGGTTGCCTGTTCACTCTGATGGTAGTTTCTTTTGCTGTGCAGAAGCTCTTTAGTTTAATTAGATCCCATTTGTCAATTTTGCTTTTGCTGCCGTTGCTTTTGGTGTTTTAGACATGAAGTCTTTGCCCATGCCTATGTCCTGAATGGTACTACCTAGGTTTTCCTTTAGGGTTTTTATGGTATTAGGTCTAACATTTAAGTCTCTAATCCACCTTGAATTAATTTTCGTATAAGGAGTAAGGAAAGGATCCAGTTTCAGCTTTCTACTTATGGCTAGCCAATTTTCCCAGCACCATTTATTAAATAGGGAATCCTTTCCCCATTTCTTGTTTCTCTCAGGTTTGTCAAAGATCAGATGGCTGTAGATGTGTGGTATTATTTCTGAGGACTCTGTTCTGTTCCATTGGTCTATATCTCTGTTTTGGTACCAGTACCATGCTGTTTTGGTTACTGTAGCCTTGTAGTATAGTTTGAAGTCAGGTAGCGTGATGCCTCCAGCTTTGTTCTTTTGACTTAGGATTGTCTTGGAGATGCGGGCTCTTTTTTGATTCCATATGAACTTTAAAGCAGTTTTTTCCAATTCTGTGAAGAAACTCATTGGTAGCTTGATGGGGATGGCATTGAATCTATAAATTACCTTGGGCAGTATGGCCATTTTCATGATATTGATTCTTCCTATCCATGAGCATGGTATGTTCTTCCATTTGTTTGTGTCCTCTTTTATTTCACTGAGCAGTGGTTTGTAGTTCTCCTTGAAGAGGTCCTTTACATCCCTTGTAAGTTGGATTCCTAGGTATTTTATTCTCTTTGAAGTAATTGTGAATGGAAGTTCATTCTGATTTGGCTCTCTGTTTGTCTGTTACTGGTGTATAAGAATGCTTGTGATTTTTGCACATTAATTTTGTATCCTGAGACTTTGCTGAAGTTGCTTATCAGCTTAAGGAGATTTTGGGCTGAGACAATGGGGTTTTCTAAATATACAATCATGTCATCTGCAAACAGGGACAATTTGACTTCTTCTTTCCCTAACTGAATACCCTTGATTTCTTTCTCTTGCCTGATTGCCCTAGCCAGAACTTCCAACACTATGTTGAATAGGAGTGGTGAGAGAGGGCATCCCTGTCTTGTGCCAGTTTTCAAAGGGAATTTTTCCAGTTTTTGCCCATTCAGTATGATATTGGCTGTGGGTTTGTCATAAATAGCTCTTATTATTTTGAGGTACGTTCCATCAATACCGAATTTATTGAGCGTTTTTAGCATGAAGGGCTGTTGAATTTTGTCAAAAGCCTTTTCTGCATCTATTGAGATAATCATGTGGTTCTTGTCTTTGGTTCTGTTTATATGCTGGAGAACATCTTTAATTACCCTTTGAAAAGTTGCAAGCCTCATATTTCTTCATCCCTATCCCTTAAATTCTTTTCTCCATAAAATATGTCAACACTTGGCATTTTATTTTTAATTTTGTTGTTTATCTCTCCCACATCATCATGAGTGCATAAAATTTTTATCATTGAATTCTTAACATGAAGAACAGTATCTATTGTGTGCATTTATAGAAGAAGATCCCAATAAATGAGTATGAAATGAATTATTGGGTTGTTCTTCTAAATAGGAAATGAATTGTATCAAAATCAGGTCCTTTCTGAGAGAGAATAATATTTTGAGGAATAGTCCATAATATTAAAAACATTACTTTTGGTTTTTTGATATTTCTCTTTGTTATAAGAAAATTTCTTCTTTAATTTCATTGATGCATTTTACATTTATCATTCACAAGTGGAGTTATTCATGTACATATAATCTGGTGGTAAGAATCTTAAAGAAATATAAGAAAGCTATAGATTGTAGATCTACTCACAAACTTTGCAGAGGGATTTCCATGTGATAGATATTAATTAAATCTTCACTTAAATAAATAAGGACTATGCTATCCCATTAATCACAGCTCTACCAACCTTGAGGAAATCATGCAAAATGATTACATGGAGTGATGGATATACCTAGCTTTATTGCATAGAATATGAAACACTACTGGTGGAGTGTTTCAATGTGGAGACTCGTTCCAAAGTGTTGTTATCTATATTTTTGTACATTAACTTGAATACAGTCTAAATGCAGTTTGTCAATCTTGGTCAATGTAAATGTCCATCAGCAGATAAATAGATAAGGAAAATATAATATATATACACAGTGGAATACTATTCAGTCTTAAAAAAGAAGAAAATTCTGTCATTTGGGGTAACATAGATAAATCTAGAGAACATTATGCTAAGTAAAATTAGCTAAGCACAGAACAGCGAATACTGCATGATCTCCCCTTGTATAGAATCTTAAAAAAGTTGAATCCACAGAAGAAGAGAGTGAAATGATGTTTACCAAAATTGAAGGTGGAAGTAATGAGAGAATGGAGAGTTACTGGTCAAAGGGTACAATGTTTCAGCCATACAGGAAGAATTAGTTTTGGGACTAAATGCACAGCAGAGTGTCTATAGTCAATAATAATGTATTGTATATTTCACGATAACTAAATAAATTTCAAATCTATCAGCACAAAAAATGTTAATAAGTGAGGTGCTGGTTATATTAGCTAGCTTGATTTAATCAATTCACATTGCATACATATATCAAATCACATTGAACTCTGTAATGTGATACAATTATGATTTTTCAACTAAAAATAATATAAATTAAGTATTCTGGAATAGCCTTGCATTTGTACTTATGTTTGCTTCATTTTCATGAAAATTCTATAGTTCTTGAGAAAACAACATCACATACTTGTATTCAACTATGCACATCCAAATAAAATAATGCTTCAAATTCCAAAGGGATATTATGCTAATGAGGCCAACAGAATTCAAAGTGTGCCTTGGAAATAAGAAAGAATCCTGAAAGAAGTAATTGGGATCAAGGTTATGAATACAGATAAGATTAAATCAAAGTGTAAATGTGTGGTGGGTCAAGATATTAGAATATGCTGCCGAAATATAATTCCTGGAGAAAATGAAGACTGTATCCATATTAAAATAATCAACACAAAGGAATATAATATTACTTGAAAAGATACATGATTATGAATTTGATTTAATTGTAGGTTATATTGGAGCTGATTTGCCTTATGATGAAAGGGGATGTGGGCTAGATTTCTCTTAAGTTAATCAAGAAAGGAAGAAATGCAATTAACATTACAATAATTACACCACAATCTTCTGATAATAGGGTTACCATAAGTAATCAACAAGACTCCTGGTGTTCTGTGTAATTTAATGAACAGCACTTCGAAAAAACTGGCTCTTATGAAATCCCAATAAACCATTTAAATCCATTTGTGTGGAAAAAATAATATGATCCAAACTCAGTCTGTAAGTCTTCACCATGGGAAAAGACACTATCATGTGCTGGGGAGGGATTTTAAACTGCCTTCAGATTTTGAAGAGAGATTTGGCAGCACCTATCCAAATCTTCTATGCATATACCCTTAACGCAGACATTTCACAGTATTCATATATTCCACAAAGTCAATAAGGAGTGGAAAAAGTGACAAGTTGTTTGCTGTTTATTACAGCATTGATTGTGACAGTGGGGAACACAGCTTAAATAAAGCTAAATGACCGTCATTTGTAGAAAGTTTAAATGAAATATGATACATGTAACCTATGAAATGTTATGCAGTTATATTTTTAAGTAAGATAAAACTAAATGTGCTGATATGGATGTATTTTTATGTGGTAAAAACAAAGCATGATTTAAAATACTTCTATATAAGATAATCACATATGTATACATTTTACAAGGCATGCACATATATACTTTAAATTGTATATATATATGTATACACACGTAAAATATATATGCATATCACATACAAAGAGCCAGAAGAGATACTATGTGGTCTGTGAATGTTGACTTCTTGACTCAAATACTCTTTGTGACATTGGGAAAGTTTCTTAATCTTTCTGTGTCTTCAATCCTCATTTGTAATATTAAATGTAAAATTTAATGTGTAGTAAAATTAAAATAATACTTTTTGAAGATTAAATAAGATAGTGCATGTGTACATTTAGAATACTGCCTATATTACTATAAACAGTTAATAAGAATCAGCTATCATTATATCACCATCATAATTTTTATTATGGTTATCATTTTGACACGTGTTTATGTTAGAAGAACCTTTCTCTGGAAGAATAGTTACATGAAAATATGTTTTTCTATGGGACTCTACTAAAAGGAAATGTAATATTTTTCATCTTCATTTTAATTTTTTTACATGTACTTTGGAAAACTGTATGTGTGTGTGCATGCGTGTATGTGTGTGTTTACTGGGTTAAGAAATAAAATATTAAATGGTGAACATTTGAAAACAGAATACAAACAAAGAAATTAAATTACTCTTGGAATGCACTTTGTATTGTATATTAGTCTTTTAGGGCTGCTATAAAAAATACCACACACTAAAACGCTTACACAACAGAAATTTATGTTGTCACATTTCTGAAGGCTGAAGCAGATCAAGGTGTCAACAAGATTGGTTCCTTCTGAGGACTCTGTGAAAAGGGTATGTTTCAGGATCCTCTCGAGTTGCAGATGTTCGTCTTCATCCTTTGTCTTTGTCTTCATACTGTCTCTCTTTTTTTTTTTTTTGAGACTGAGTGTCGCTCTTTCGCCCAGGCTGGAGTTCAGTGGTGTGATCTCGGTTCACTGCAAGCTCTGCCTCCCGGGTTCACGCTATTATTCTCCTGCCTCAGCCTCCCAAGTAGCTGGGATTACAGGTGCCTGCCACCACGCCTGGCTAATTTTTGTATTTTTAGCAGAGACGGGGTTTCATCCTGTTGGCCAGGATGGTCTCAATCTTCTGACCTCGTGATCTGCCAGCCTCAGCCTCACAAAGTGCTGGGATTACAGGCGTGAGCCACCGTGCCCGGCCCACATTGTCATCTCTCTACGCATGTTTGTGACCAAATTTTCTCTTTTTGTAAGGACATCAGCTATATTGGAATAGCACCCACCTTAATGAACTCATTTTAATTTGGTTCCTTATGTAAAGGCTTTATCTCCAATTGCCGACACATTCTGAGGTACTTGTGGTTAGCACTTCAACATACAAACTTTAGGGTGCTGGAGGCACTATTCAGCCACAGCAGTATGCTAAATGCTAAACTCTTTATTTGTCACATTTGTGTTTGTTATAATTTAATAACTTTAGAAATAGTGATCACGAAATGAAAGAGGAAGGGAATTTTAATTTTATTTTTTGGAATATCAGAGATAAGCTCGATTTCTTTATACAGTGGTGTGTCAGTAAGTTTTTTTTAGTTTTGTAATAGTTGGGACAAGGTGTCACCCCCCAAAATTCAATTTTTTTTGTCTTTAAGAGCAGCACCAGGCTTTCTTGGGAGTCTAACATTTGTAAGCTATATAAGAAATCAGTCACCTCACTTTGTCTCACGGATGGTGAATAGAACTTTTGTGTTTCTAGGACTTTAATCCCATGTATCTCTGAGGATGGCATACTGTGTGCATATGCATGTACACTCATGTACATGTGTTTAAAATAAAAACACCCTTCATTTGTAGGATGGCCGTATATTCTGTTTTGCAGAGGACCATCCACATTTATAACTATTGACCTGGAAATAATTAATAGGATCCCTTTTCATTTTCAAATATGTATTGATTCAGATATTAACTTATAAACCATCCAAATTTATTGACAAACTATTTTTGTAGAAATTGAGCTGAATACTTCTTTACATGAAAATGGCTGAAAAAGAAGTTTTCAAAAATCTAATTATCTCTACCTTAGACATTCTATTAAATCCTGTGAGTTTAATACTTCTATGAGGTATTAAGTGGATTTGACACTAGCTCTACCATATAAACCTGAATAAGCTTGAACAAGTGGTTTAAATTCTCGATGTTTCATTCTCCTCATTACTAAAATTGCATAATTATTGTATCTAATTTGTTTGTTTTACTATTTTTGTTTCTTTCAGGTAAATATTAAATGCAATGAAATACTTGTATCTTATGTTAGTTTTTGTGAGTGTATACACCATGTATTAATTACCTAAATCAATAAGTAGAACATTCCTATTATCCCTGAGTGGTCTGTTTTGCAATCTTAGAATAAATTTTCTTTCATCATAGGAAACTAGGGCTTTGATTTCCATCTATGTAGATTAGTTTTGCCTGTTCTTACCTAAATATAAACTTTATACAAATAATCTTGCAGGTCTCTATTAGTGTGTGTTTTCTTTCTCTCTGTATAATGCTATTCAGGTAGTTCATATGGTTCATGGATGACCCAGCACCTGATTCCATTTTGTTGATAAGTAGTTTCTCGTTATATGAATATAGGATAATATAACTTACTATTATCATGTTCATAAATTTGTGGGTTGTTTCCATTTTAGGCTGTTATGAATAAAACTACTATAAATATTCTTATGCAAATCCATTTTTGATATTTTCATCTCTGTTGGATAAAGTGAAATTGCTGGATCATAGGTTAGGTGTATGCTTAACTTAAACAAATAATTACCAAAGAGATTTGTTAAGTGATGGCATCATCTTTCATTTTCAACAAAATGTTATGAGAGTTTCAAACTTTCCACATCCTCATCAACATTTAGTGTAGTCGGGCTTTTCGGTGTTAGCCAGAGTGCATATAGCAGCATGTTATTGTAGTAGTTTTAATTTGAATTTCCAAAATGACTAATGGTGAAGAGCAAATCTTATAACTAATTAAGCATAGTGCATCTTTTTTAGTGACATGTCTGTTAAAGTGATTTGGCAATTTATACGGATTCTTTCTTTAATAATTTTTGTGGAAGAGTTATTCTTATATTCTAAATAAAATCCTGAGTTAGAAACAATATCACAAATGGCTAGGTGTTGTGACTTACACCTGTAAATCCTAGAACTTTGGAAGGCTGAGACAGGAGGATCATTTGAGGTCAGGAGTTCGAGATCAGCCTGACCAACATGGTGAAACCCCATCTCTACTAAAAATGCAAAAAATTAGCCAGGTGCGGTGGCACATGCCTGTAATCTCAACTACTCGGGAGGCTGAGGCAGGGGTATTGCTTGAACCCAGGACGCAGTGGTTGCAGTGAGCTGATAACATGCTACTATACTCCAGCCTGGCTGACAGAGTGAGACTCCATCTCAAAACAAAACAAAAACCAAACAAAAAACACAAATAACAAATCTTTTCTCTCAATCTGTGGATTTTATTTTCTAAATTTCTAAATGATACACTTTGATGAACATTTTTATCATTTTGAGGAAATATATCAATTTCTCAATTTTTTATCTTTGGGGTTTTATGTGAGTTGTCTAAGACAAATTTGCCTACTTCAAAGATGTGAAAACATTGTCTTTACATTAAAGGCTGCATATCTTTAAAAGTTTTTGTAACTGGTATGCATTGGGGACTGAAATACATATTTCTTTTTTTTTTTTTTTTTTTTTTTTTTGAGACAGAGTCTCGCTCTGTCCCCCAGGCTGGAGTGCAGTGGCGCGATCTCAGCTCACTGCAAGCTCCGCCTCCCGGGTTCCCGCCATTCTCCTGCCTCAGCCTCCCGTATTTCTGTACTAATATTCAGTGTATTTTACTGAAAAGCCTTTTCT
This sequence comes from Macaca thibetana thibetana, assembly GCF_024542745.1. Taxonomy (NCBI): domain Eukaryota; kingdom Metazoa; phylum Chordata; class Mammalia; order Primates; family Cercopithecidae; genus Macaca; species Macaca thibetana. The sequence goes on from NC_065591.1 coordinate 90,871,806, forward strand.
TGACCTATTAAGTGGCCTTTCATTAGTGTTATTACATTTCTTATCTCTTTTCTGTTCCACTAATTGTATTATTTCTGCTAATGTATGAACTACATTCTCTTTATTACTAACACTCTTGTTTAGTCATGAAATCATGTAGAGTTGTCTTCCAAAAATTGTTTTTATTTTGAGCTATTTGCAAATATACTTAAGTTTTACAAACAGATGTCAATTTTTATCAAAATAACAATTCAGATTGTGATTGGGATAGCATTATGTTTGTGTATTAGTTTGCAGAAAATTAGCTCTTAACAATCTATGCATATTTCTCCACTAATCTATGACATAATTCTCCATCTATTTAAGTCTTTGACATATAGGTCTTGAATAACTTGGTGCATGTACTCCTTGGTATTATATTTTATTTTATTGTTACTATTTAAAATGAATTTTGTTTTTCATTTTCTAGTTATTTGATCTAAAAATGGACAAATACATTAAATTTTTTGTATAAAGACTGTATTCTGTGACCTTGCTAAATCTGCTGTTTAGTTTTAGTAGTCATTTTTAGAGTAATTAGAATTTTCTGAATAAACAATCATGTTGTTTTTGAATGAAGAGTTTTATTTTCATTTTCCAGATCTCTCTATAATTTGATGTTTATTTCTTTTTATTCCACTGAATTCAATATACCACCTTGAATAAAGTTGTGAGAAAAGATATACTTGTCTTATTTCTGGTCAGATGATGTTATATTAAGTATTTCACACAAAGTGTAATCTTAACTGAAGGTTTTTAATAGACATACTTAATTACATTGAAGAAAGTTCCTTTGCTCAAAGTTTGCCCAAAGTTTTTTTTATTATCAAGAGGTGTGTTTAGTTTTGACAAGTGGGTTTTCAACATCTTTTGAAATGTGTTTGTGAATGACTGTGAGTGTGTGTGTGTTTGTATTGGTTTCAGTTCTCTAGAGTTCAGACATATATAGATATGTGTGTTTGTTTGCATGTATATATACAGGAAGTAATTGTCTTGCATGGTTAATGAGGCTGAGAAGTCCTATGACCTGCCATCAGCAAGTTGAAGACCTAGGAGAGCAAATGTATACTTCCAGTCTTAATGCAAAGGCCTGAGAAGCAAGAAAACTGATGACATAGGTTTCAAGCATAGCCCGATGACCTAACAACTAGGAGAGCCTATAGTGTAAACTCCAGTCTGAATCCAAGTGCAAAGATGAGAGACGATTGATGTCTCAGCTGGATGACTGTCAGACAGAGAGAGTAAATATACTTTTACTCCACTTTTATTTATATATTTTTCTCTATTCAGGCCTCCAACAGATTAGATGTGGCCCAGCCACCTTAAAGAAGGCAATCTGCTTTACTCAGACTACCAATAAAAGTGTTAATTTCATCCAGAAAAAGGATCACAAAGCTACTGAGAATAATGTTTAACCAAATATCTAGGGTCCACATGGCCCATTTAAGTTGACAAATAAAATTAACCTTTACAAGTTTACCCCTTGTCAATTTCATATCCACATCCTTAAATGATATATAATCCCCAAAGAAGTAATAACAAGTTCATTATTCCACGAAAAATGCTACAAGTATTCTGCATACAACCGAAAGCATGCTAATCGCTTCCCCAGAAGTGGAGGTAAAGTCCTTGAGTGGTGTTTTCCCTTCTTTGTATCCTCTAACTTAAATACTGTGATGTAAAATTAATAATACTTAAATACTATTAAAATGTCAATATATCTATATTACATAATAAGGGGATAAGAAACAGAAGAAAAAAATATATTTGCTTAATTATTCTCTCTACCTAGATATAGATATACACACACAAACATATTTATAACAAATAAGGAGGGATACTCATGACAATGCAACTTGTTGGCCCATATTTAGACTTTTAATTTCTGTTAAGACTAAGAAAGAAGCCATGAGCTGTTTCTCAGGAAAAGTGTTTTATGGAGATGATGGCAATGTTTTGCTTCAAAATTCTAAGGGCCTGTACTGTGAATCACCAGCAGGGGCCTGCCAAAAGCTCCAAACAGCATCTGCCACCGACAATTCAAGTGTCATTGAACATACTGGATCACATGTCTAGCAGCAGAGCAGTTTGCAAAACAGCCCAGAACTGCTTTTTGTTTGCTCATTTGTTTGAATTTGTTTTTATTTTTTCCTCATAGATCATACCTTTATTAACAACTTAAAATTGTATATATTTATGGTGTACAAATGATGTTTTTACGTACGTATACACTGTGGAATGATTAAATCAACTTCATTAACATATCCATTATTTCATATACTTATTTTTTTGTGTTGAAAGCATTTAAAAGTCATAGACTTAGCAATTTTCAAGTATACAATGTATTGTTATTAACTAGTCGACTTGTTGTAGCATAAATCTTTTGAACTTATTCCTTCTGTCTAATCAAAATTTTGTATGCTTTGACCAATATCTCCCCAACGTCGCTCCCAGTCCTAGTTCCTGATAATCATCATTCTACTATACCTCTCTGCATTCCACTATTTTAGATTCCTCACATAAGTGAGATAATGTGTTATTTGTCTTTCTGTCTTATTTCACCTACATAAACCTACATAATGTTATCCAGATTCATCCATGTTGCTTCAAATGACAGGCTTTCATTTTGTAATGGATGAATAGTATGTATTTGTGCATTTCTCTCTCACACACATTTTCTTTTTCAGTTCATTCACTGAGGGAGATTTAGATTTATTCCACATCTGGGTGATTGTTAATAGTTCTGCAATGAGCACGGGGGTACTGATGTTCCTTTAACATACTGATTTTATTTTTGTTTATATTTTCTGAAGGGGAATTGCTAAATAATATGGTAGTTCCATTTTGAATGTTTTGAGGAATCTCCATACTGTTTTTCCTGCTTTGATTTGCTTTTCTCTGATGATTATTGATGTTGAGCATATTTTTCCATGCCTATTGGCAATTCATATGTCTTTGAGAAATGTTTTTAAGGTCCTCTGCCCTTAATTGTATTATTTGTTTTCTTGCTATTGTGTTTAAAAATCTGTTGCAGAGCCTTCCTTATACTAGGTTCCACAAAACACTAACAGGTTTTCAGGTCCTTCAGTAAATGGATTAAGGTAACACATTTAAATAAGAAATATGTTCTCTCCAAATTCAAAAAGGCCTATTAGGTATTGTGCTGTCCTTTGTTGTTTTTGTTTTCTGTTTTTGATTATTTGTCGGAGAAGCCAGATGCAACAACTTATTCTTAATCTTAGAAGGAATATCTTGGCTTGTACCACACCACTGGACACTTAGAAATTTTACTGAAGTGGAAGACCTTGAATTTTTGTTGGATTTATTTTCCACCATCTAACATGTAATTGGTAAGCCAATTGCATGTCCAGTATAATTGTTTACTTAACGTCTAGTATAGTTGCTACTTTCTGCTCCCTAGGTCTAAATCTTTAAGTTCTGCTTCTTTTGGTTACAAATTACATTTTTAATTCAATTATTATATTTTTTTTAGCATTGTGCTATAAGCAGCCAAGGGAAACCATAGAGCACCCTGAATGCTTTGCTTAGATATTTCTTCTTCCATATAACCTAGTCCATCATCCTTAAATTCTGTCTTCTACAAAGTACCAGGACACAGAAACAATTCACACAAATTCCTTGCCACTTCGTAACAAGAATAACCTTTCCTCAAGTTTCCAGTAAGATATTTCTTCTTTCAATCTAAGAACTCATTAAAATAGACTTTGTTGTCCATATTTCTACCAGTATTCTGATCACAACCACTTAGATAATCTCTAAAAATATGTAGGCCTTTTATACAGGTCTCCTCTTCTGAGCCCTCACCAGAATTGCCCTTAATGCTCTGTTCATAGCCATCATTTTTTTTTTCTAGTATGTACCTCTAAACTCTTCCACACTTTACTTATCACCTAGTTCCAAAGTTACTTCCACATTTTTAAGTCACTTTAATAGCAACACCTCATTTTAGGTAGCAATTTCTGTCTCAGTTTGTTTTGCTTGTGTTGCTATAACAAAATACCTTGGACAGGGTAAGTTTTGAAGAACATAAATATATTTTCTCACACTACAGGAGGCTGGAACTTCCAAGACCAGGGTGCAGGCAGGCTCAGTGTCTGGTGAGAGCCCCAGTCTCTGCTTTCAAGATGACACTTTAAATGCTGTGTATTCACAAGGCAAAAGGGATAAAAGAACAAAAGAGACTGAATTTATTTTCTCAATCACTTTGGTAGGACACTAATCCCATCCTCAAGAAGGGAGTTCTCATGTCCTTATTGCCCCCTAAAGCCCCATCTCTTAATACTGTTACACCAGGGATTAAATTTCAACATGAATGTTGGAAGCATCACGTACATTCAGACCAAAGAAAGCCTTGAGGTAGAACAGTGGAGGCGTATCACTAACTTGCCATCTTAAATAATACTACTTCTGGTGAGTCTTGTTGGCTGGAATAGAGAAAAAAACATTTGCCTAGGAGATGTGTTCATTTGCTCAAGCAATGATGTTTTATCTCACAGTACAGCTGCTATTGGAGTCATCATCTGGTTAAGCTGACAATAATCCATTGTCCTTCTCCAAGGCACATCTCTCTTCTTCACAGGCCAAATAGGTGAGTGAATGGAGATGTGGTGGGAATCACCACCCCAGCAGCCTTCATGTCTTTATGGTGGTACTAATTTTAAATGTCTCCAGGAATGTACTATTGCTTTCAGTTTTCTATTTTTGTAGTTAGAGGTAGTGCTATTGACCTCCACTTGGCCTTTGCCATCATAGTAGCCCTCACCTCACAGGTCAAGAAACTAATGTGCAGATTCTGCCAGCTTCTAAGTAAATTTGTTCTAAATATGCATTCCAGAACTATGGAAATAATCACAGGTTGGATTTGGAGTCCCCTGGTCCCACTGTGAAATGGAACTGAGCTGAGATTTTTTTGATCACCTGAACCTTCATAAGACTTCACTCTGACTGGTGGACCACATGATGTTTTGGGTCCACTGGAATTATTGTCAATTCAGAGCCAGTGTCTAGTAGTATCCAAAAGTTCTGTTTATTATTTCCCAATGCACAGTTACCCTGGTAAAAGTGAGTACGCCCCTTTGAGAAATGTAGACAGCAAGACTGACAGTATGTCTTTGTTAGTGTATCATGGTCCTTCCATAAGGGAACCTGGCCTCACCTTCACTCAAGAGGGTCTTGGTGTGTAAACTGGCTCAATTATAGTACTTGATGAAGTGGCAGTGACTCTCTGTCTTTTTATAACTCAGGTTAGGCTTTTATTTACTTGATCTGGAACTTTTCTGTTTTTATAACTCTGTAAAAATTTGGTAGGTTTCTTATCTATTCCACTTCTAGGAATACCGTGGTCAACTACACAGTGGCATGGGACTTAATGAGTCAGACAATTTGACTGCTCTCTCTTTTGGTGGTACCTATGCCCACCTTGGCTTTGTTAGTCAAGTGCTGCCACTTGGTCCTTGCCACCCGGGAATTATTTGCTCTCTTTGCATTTAAGTTTCCCAATTCAATCACTGGAATTCTAAGGGAAGAGTAATCATAACGCTCTTCAAGGATGCTGTGGCTTCCCTCATAAATTTATTTCTTAGAGTCATGGTAAAAGATATGTCTTCTCAATCCATGCAGTGTGGGTTAGTAGGGCTTAAGTGACAAATCCACTCTAACATCCCAATTTCCCTAAGCTTTGAATCCTTCCTTTACATAAATTCAAAGAAGGTCTGACATATCTAATTCACTTACTGTGGGCCAGCTTTTGATCAATGTTTTAGACAATCAACCAAACAAACTCAGTCCTTCATAATTCTCCAATGTGCAAGATTAAATGCAGAATACCTGTTTATAGATTTCATATCTATAAATTTGGCCTAATCCAACTTTATGTTTCTTCTACCATTATCTCAAACTCTCAAAATTAATTCCCATGCAGATTCCCTAGATTTCCTTCTGTATAAATTAGAAAACTCAAGCTATTATTTTTCATTGCATTGTACTTCCTCAAAGATCACACTTTCTACCTTACCTTAAGTAGCCTGCTGGGACTAGAGTCTAGTTATAGGTCTAGAAAGAAAAGAGTGGTAGTGGAGATGGATGCTGAGGACAATCATCATTGTCTTACTTGAAAACTGCCTCAAGGGAGTGTCTTACTTTAGGCAATGCAGGGTTAATCCCATTAGGATTAGAGAGGCCACAACCCATGGGAGGGTGAGAAGGCTGCTTTCATTGGGAATGGGGAGGCTTCTTTCATCTCCTGACAAAGGAGACTCAAATTAGACATGAAATGTAGTGGCTCAGTGTCTCCAGCTTCATCTTGGTGTTCTCACATGTCTCTATTCATTACCTTTACATTAACAGATAGTCACCTTTTAAGGCTGAAAGTTTTAACTTGTGTTGCATTTAGCCAGTCACAGGATCACATTCTGTATGTAATTTTTCAGCAAGTTTAGCCCTGTGGTGATAGCAGGTTAAGATCTCTTTCAGGGCATACTTAGAAGCTTGCAGATCACTTATGTGATAATGTAGCTGGGAATTTGAAGCCTTGAGCTTATACTCTCTTTTACTACTCTTTGTCTAGCAATATTAGAGGTAACCTGCCAACTTCATTATATGTGTTACTTTTCAAAAAATATTGAAAAGTATATATATAGTGTGTTAGGGTTATCTAGAGGGACAGAACTAATAGGACAGAACTAATATATATACACACATATATATATTTGGGAGTTTTATATATATATACACACGGGATATATATATGTGTATATATACACATATCTGTGTATACACATATAGACATATATACACATATATATACACACACATATACACATATATATCCCATATATGTGTGCGTGTGTGTGCATATATATATATATATAAAACTCCCAAATATATATTTGTATATACATGAGATTTTATTGAGTAGTATTAATTCACACAGTCACAAGGTCCCAAAATAGGCTGTCTGCAAGCTGAGGAGCTAAGGAAGCCAGTCTGAGGACCCAAATGGATTCACAGCCAAATTCTACCAGCAATACGAGGAGGAGCTGGTACCAATTCTCCTGAAAGTAGACAAAGCTGGCTAGCATCACCCTGATACCAAAACCCAGCAGAGACACAACACAAAAAGAAAAATAACTACAGGCCAATGCCTCTAATGAACACAAATGCAAGAAAATTATTGACCAAAACCTTAATTCACCTCAATCAAGTAGGCTTTGTTCCTGGGATGCAAGGTTGGTTCAACACATGCAAAGCAATAAATGTGACTCATTACATAAAGATTATTAAAGACAAAAATTTTATGATCATCTTAATATATGCAGAAAATTTTTTCAATAAGAATCATCATCCCTTCATGATAAAAATGCTCAGGAAACTAGACATTGAAGGAGCATACCTCAAATTAATAAAAGCCATCTATGACAAATCCAAACTCAACACTATACTGAAAGGGGTGAAACTGGAATCATTACCATTGAGAACTGGAACAAGACAAGGATGCTGCTCTCACCACTTCTATGCAACATATTACTGGAAGTGCTAGCCAGAGCAATAAGGCAAGAAAACAAATAAAAGGCATCCAAATAGGAAAAGAAGTCAAACTATCTCTCTTTGCAGACAATATTATTATATACTTCAAAAACCTTGCAGACTCCACTAAAAGGTTCCTGGGTAACAACTTCAGTAAAGTTTCAGGATACAAAATCAGTATCAGTAAAAATCAGTAGCATTTCTATATGCCAACAACATTCAAGCTGAGAGCCAAATAAATAATGCAGTCCCATGTACAGTAGACACACACAAAAAATACCTAGGAATACAACTAATCAAAGAGGCAAAAGATATCTACAAGGAACACTACAAAACACTGATGAAATAAAACAGAGATGACACAGAAAGATAGAAAAATATTCCATGCCTATGGATTGGAAGAATCAATATCTTTAAAATGGCCATACTGCCCAAAGCCAAAATCACCATATTGCCCAAAGTACAGAGTCATTGCTGTTTCTTTCAAAGTATCAGCATCATTTTTTTTTTACAGAACTAGTTAAAAAAAAAAAAAAAAAACTGTAAAATTCATTTGGAATAAAAAAAGTGCTGAAATAGCCAAACTAAACCTAAGCAATAAGAACAAAGCCAGAGACATCACATTACCCATCTTCAAACTATACTATAAGGCTACAGTAACAAAAACAGCATGGCAGTGGTCCAAAAATAGACACATAGACTGGTGGAATAGAGAACCCAGAAGTAAGGCTGCACACCTATGGCCACCTGATCTTCAACAATGTTGACAAAAATAGCATGGAAAGAACTCCCTGTTCAATAAATGCTCTGATAGCTGTCTAGTCATATGTAGAAGAATACAACTGGAAACCTGCATTTCACTATATACAAAAATTAACTCAAGATGGATTAAAGATTGAAATGTAAGACCTTGAGCTGTAAAAATCCTAGAAGAAAACCTAGGAAACACCACTGTGGTTATCAACCTTGGGAAATAATTTATGAAAAAGTTCTCAAAGTAATTGTAACAAAAACAAAAATTGACAAGTGGGACCTAATTAAAGAGTGTCTGCACAACAAAATTAACTATCAACAGAGTATACAGACAACATACAGAATGGGCTAAAATGTTTACAAACTACAAATCCAAAAAAGGTCTAATATTCAGAATCTATTAGGAATTTAACTGCTGAACAAGAAGAAATAAGGAGCCCCATTCAAAATAGGGAAAAGGACGTTTACGTTTCTCAGAGAAGACATACAAGCAGCCAAAAAGAAGAAAAACAAAATCCCTCACATCACTAATCAGAGAAACACAAATCAAAACCACATTGAAATACTGTCTCATACTAGTCAGAATGGCAATCACTAAAAAATACAAAAAACTAGCTGGGCACGGTGGCGGGCGCCTGTAGTTCTGGCTACTCGGGAGGCTGAGGCAGGAGAATGGCGTAAACCTGGGAAGCGGAGCTTGCAGTGAGCTGAGATCTGGCCACTGCACTCCAGCCTGGGCGACAGAGTGAGACTCTGTCTCAAAAAAAAAAAAAAAAAAAAAAATACAATAAAAGTTGGTGAGGCTGTAGAGAAAAGGAAAGGCTTATAATGTTGTTGGTGGAAAGCAGTTTGGAGATTTATCAAAGAACTTAGAAACATCATTCAACCCAGCAGTCTCATTACTGGGTATACATCCAAAACTCAATAAATTGTTCCACCCGACCAAAAAGATACATGCACTCACATGTTTAGCACAGAACTGTCCACCAATAGCAAAGACATGGAATCAACCTAGGTGCCCATCAATGGTGGACTAGATAAATAAAATGTTGTATATATACACCATGGAATACGACATCACCATAAAAAAAGAATGAAATCATGTCATTTGCAGCAACATGTTGCAGGTGGAGACCATCATCCTATGTGAATTAATGCAGGAACAGAAAAACAAATACCACATATTCTCACCCATAAGTAGAAGCTAAACATTGAGTACTCATGGACTAAAGACGGCAACAATAGAAACTGGAGACTACTAGAGAAAGGAAGGAAAGGGCAAGTGTTTAAAAAACTAACTATTGGATACTGTACCTGGTGATGGGATCATTCATACCTCACCTCAAAGCTCAGTATCACACAGTATACCCAAATAACAAACCTGACACATACCTTCTGAATCTTAAATAAAAGTTGAAAAAAATTCCATTTTATAGACATATTAAATACGTTTATTCATCAGTTCATGAACATTTGAGTTGTTTCTACTTTTTCACTATTGTTAATAATGTTCGTTTAAATCTCCATGTACTAATGTTTGTTTTAATGCCTGCTTTCAGTTCTATTGGGCACATTCCTAGAAGATAAATTTTGAAGTTATATGGTAATTCTATGTTTAACTTATTAAGAAACCACCAGGTTCAGGCCTGGTGACTCACACCTGTAATCCCAGTATTTTGGAAAACCAAGGAGGGCAAATTGCCTGAGCCTAGGGGTCAAGACCAGCCTGGGCAACATGATGAAACATCCTCTCTACTAAAAATATAAAATAAAAATTGACCACGTGTGGTGGCATGTGCCTGTAGTTCCAGCTGCTCCAGAGGCTGAGGTGGGAGGATGACTTGAGCCTAGGAAGTCAAGGCTGCAATGAGCTATTTTAGTGCCACTCCACTCCAGCCTGGATGACAAGAGTGAGACTCTGTAAAAAAAAAAAAAAAAAAGAAAAGAAAAGAAGCCACCAAACTGTTTTTTAAAGTGGCTGCACCATTATTTTACTTTCCTACCAGGAAAGTTCCAATTTCCATATGTCCTCACCAATATTTGATTATTTCCCAATTTTAAAAAGTTTAGCCATCCTAATGACTGTGAAGTGGTGTAGTAGTGTGTTATTAATTTGCATTTTCCTGCTGATTAATGGCGTTGAGCATATTTTCATATGCTTTTTGGTCATTTGTATAATTTATCTCCTTTTGATAAATGTCTATTCACATTATTTGCCTATTTTGTAATTGGTTTATCCCTCTCTGTTGTTGATTTGTAAGGTTTTTTATGTATTCTGGATACCAGACCCTAAACAGACATAAAATATGCATACATTGTCTCCCATCTCATTTTCTCTTTCCTGATATTGTCCTCCAACAGTGTTTACAAAAGTTTTTTTTTTTTTTTAATTAATTTTGATCTTCAATTTGTCTAATTTTCTTTAGTTGCCTTGAATGTTTGGTGTCATATTTAATAATACATTGCCAAACCCAAGGTCATATGAATTTGTTCCTATATTTCCTTCTAAGAGTTTTATAGGTTTATCTCTGAAACTTAGGTATTAAATTCATTTTTAGTTAAGTTTTGTATATGGGGTAAGGTAGAGATCCAAATTTATTCTTTTGCATATGGACAACTTGGATCAAGTTTTCCAAGTAGCATTTATTGAAGGGCTATTATTTCCTCCTATTTAATGTCCTTGGCACCATTGCTAAAAATCAGTTTACCATAAATGTATATGTCTATTTCCTGATTCTCAACTGTGTTCCATTTTTCTGTATGAATATCCTTCTGCAGCAGTATACTGCTTAGATTATTATAGCTTTGTATCAGGTTTTGAAACCTGGAAAAGTGAGTCCTCCAAATTTGTTTTGTTTTTCAAGATTATTTTTGCTATTTGGGGTCCCTGAATATTTAATATGAATATTAGGCATTGCTTTTACGTTCTGCAAAAAAACAAAAGCAAAAAAAAAAAGGTTATTGTAATCTTGGTAGTGGTTGCATTGAATCTGTAGAGAACTTTGAGAGTTATTGACATATTAACATTAAATCTTCCTGTTCCTGAACATGAAATACCACTCTATTTATTTTAGCTTTCTTTAAGAATTGTCATAAAATTTTTAGTGTATAATTATTACTCTCTTTGGATAAATGTGTTTTTCTGCATTTTATGCTTTACTTTTTAATGCAATTAAATGGATTTTTTTCTTAATTTTCTTTCAGATTGGTCATTGCTTGTGTGTAAAACTAACAACCGATTTTTGAGTGTTTATCTCGTATCCTGTGGCTGAATTCATTTATTAGCTCCGATATTTTTTTCTATGTCTTTTAGGATTCTCTACATACATGATCATGTCATCTGCAAATAAAGATTTTTTTTATTATCCTTTCTAATTTGATGACTTTTATTTTTTTATCTTGCCTAATTGCTATGATTACAATTTCCAGTACAATGTTAAACAGATGTGGCAGAAACAGGAATCTTTGTATTGTTTCTCATCTTACAATGAAAGCTTGTATAATTTTACCATTGAGTGTGTGTTTGTTGTGGGCTTTTAAATAAATTGTATTTATTATTTTCAGTAAGTCATCTCTATTCTCAGCATTTTTAATTATAAAAAAAAATGGCATTGGTTTTTTTTCCAAATGTTTTCTGCACCAATTGAGACAATTTTATAGTTGTGGGTTTTAATTCATTCTGTTAGTTCAGTATATTACACCAATACACTTAAATTTGATTAATTTCTTAATAAACCTTTTTTTTCTTTTGTTCTTTTTTCTTTTTTTTTTTTTTGTGAGACGAAGTCTCGCTCTGTTGCCCATGCTGGAGTGCAGTGGCACAATCTCGGCTCACTGCAAGCTCTGCCTCTCCAGTTCACGCCATTCTCCTGCCTTAGCCTCCTGAGTAGCTGGGACTACAGGTGCCCGCCACCACACCTGGCTAATTTTTTGTATTTTTAGTAGAGACGAGGTTTCACCGTGTTAGCCAGGACAGTCTGTATCCCCTGACCTCATGATCCTCCCGCCTCGGCCTCCCAAAGTGCTAGGATTACACATTTGAGCCACCGTGCCTGGCCATCAATAAACCATTTTTAAAAAACAGTTTTAGGTTCACAGCAAATTTGAGTGGGAAGTACTTAGAGATCCCTTATATACCCCATCTCCAACATAGTCAACTTTCTCCACTGTTAACATACACCACTACATTAGTTACAAATCAATGAACCTACATTGTCATGTCACTATTACCCTTCCATATTTTACATTTGGGTTCACTCTTGGTGCTGTATATTCTATAGGTATGGACAAATATAAAATGTTGTATGTCCACCATTTTAGTACCTACAGAGTAATTTCACTGCTCCAAAACTTTTCTATGCTCTACCTATTAATTTCTCCCTCCCACTGATACCTGGCAGCCACTGATCCGTTTAGTGTCCCATAGTCTTGCCTTTTCCAAAATGTCATATAGTTACAATAATACAGTGTGTAGTTTTCTTAGATTGGCTTTTTCACTTAGTAATATGCACTTAAGTTTCCTTCATGTCTTTTCATGACTTGGTAACTAATTTCTTTTACTGCTGAATAATATTTCATGGTCTGGATGTACCAGGTTATTTATCTCTTCACCTACTGAGGGACATGTTGGTTGCTTCCAAGTTTTGGCGTTAATGAAAAAAGTTGCTATGAACTACCAGATGGAGATTTTTGTGTGGAAATAAGTTTTCAAGTCATTTGAGTAAATACAAACGATTATGATTGTGGGATCATATAATGAGTGCATGTTTGTAAGAAATGGCCAGTCTCCCTAAGTGGCTATACCAGTTTGTACTCCCACAATCAATGATAATTCCCTTTATTCCACATCCTCACCAGCATTTGATGATGTCAGAGTTCTAGATTTTGACTATCCTAATACATACAGAGTGGTATTTTGTGATTATCTTAATTTGTATTTCTCTAATGATACCTATTATTGAACATCTTTTCACATGCTTACCTGACACTGACATCTTCCTTGGTGAGGTATCCCTTAGTGCCTTTGTTCGTTTTTTAATTAGGTTGTTCATTTTCTTATTGTTGAGTTTTAAGCGATTTTGTTCTATTTTGGGTAACTGCTTTATCAGGTGTGTCTTTTACAATTACTTTTGCCCAGCCTGTGGCTTTTCTTATTCTCTTGACAGTGCCTTTTGCAGAGCAGATGTTTTTCATTTCAATGAAATATACTTAATCATTTATTTATTTTATCAATCATGTCTTTGGTGCTATATCTAAAAAGTCATTGTAATACAAAATGTCCTCTAGGTTTTCTCTCAAATTATCTTCTAGGAGATTTATAGCTTTGTGTTTTATATTTATGTCTGATTCATTTTGAGTTAACTTTCATGAAGGATGTAAGATCTGTAAAGGTGTGTGTATAGATGTTAATTTACTTTTCATATATATGTATAAATACATATTAAATAAAAATATATAAATTTGCACTGGAGTTTGAGTTATTCTAGCGTCATGCACTGAGAAGTTTATCTTTGCTCTATTTTCTTGCTTTTGCTTCATTATAGAAGATCAATTGACTATATGTAGGCCTATTCAAGGATTTTCTATTCTATTCTATTATTTGTCTATCATTTTGGAACTACCATACTGTCTTGAGGACTGTAGATTTATAATAAATCTGTAAATCTGGTGGTATCAGTCCTCCAACTCTGTTCATTTCCTTCAGTATTGAGCAAACTATTCTGGGTCTACTGTCTTTTCCTATTATATAATCTTTAGAATAAGTTTTTAAATATATACACAATAACTTGCTGGAATTTTGATTGACATTATATTAAATCTATAGATCAGGTTGTGAGGGACTGATGTATTGACAGTAGTTAATATATTCATTTATGAAGATGAAATATCTCTCCATTTATTTGTTTTATATCTTTTTATCAGAGGTTTGTAGTTTTCCTTATATAATGTTTTTACTCATTTTGTCAGATTTATACCTAGGTATTTGTATTAGTCCAATCCTACATTGCTATAACTACCTGACACTGGGTAATTTACAAAGAAAAGAGCTTTAATTGGCTTACAGTTCTGCTGGCTATATAGAAAGCAGAACTGGCTGAGGAGGCCTCTGGAAACTTAAATCATGGCAGAAGTTAGAGGAGCAGTTGTATCTTTATTTAGCAGAGCAATAGAGAGAGAGAGTGAAGAGGGGAGTGCTATGAACTTTTAAACAACTAGATTTCATGAGAACTCAGTCACTATCATGAAAACAGCAATGGGGAAGTCCGTTCCTGTGATTCAGTCATCTTTCACCAGGCTCTTCTTCCCACATTGAGAATCACAATTCAACATGGGATTTGGGTGGGAATACAGAGCCAAACCATATCATTCCATTCCTGGCTCCTCCCAAATCTCATGTCCGTCTCAAATTTCAAAACAAAATCATGCCTTCTCAACAGTATCCAAGAGTCTTACCTCATTCCAGCATTAACTCAAAAGTCCAAGTCCAAAATGTCATCTGAGACAAAGCAAGTCTCTTCCATTGATAAGCCTGCAAAATAAACAAATAGTTACTTCCAGGGTACAATAGGGGCACAAACATTTGGCAAATGCTCCCATTCCAAGAGGGAGAAATCAGCCAAAACAAAGGGGCTATAGGACCCATGGCAACTCTGAAACCCAGCAGGGTAGTAATTAAATCTTGAAGCTCCAAAATAATCTCCTTTGACTCCATGTCTCATATCCAGGGCACATTGATGCAAAGGGATGTTTCCCAAGGCCTTGGGCAGCTCTGCCTCTTTGACCCTGCAGGGTACAGTCCCCCCATTGGCTGCTTTTATGGGCTGGCATTGAGTGCCTAGGACTTTTCCAGGTGCACCATGCAAGCTATCAGTTGATCTCCCATTATGGGGTCTGGAGGACAATGAGCCTTTTTTCACAGCTCCACTAGGCAGTGCCCCAGTGGAGACTGTGTGAAGTCTCCAACCCCACATTTTCCTTCTGCACTACCCTAGCAGAGGTTCTTCATAAGGGCTCCATCCCTGCAGCAAACTTCTGCATGGACATCGAGGAATTTTTATATATCCTCTGAAAGCTAGGTGGAGGCTCCCAAGCTTCAACTCTTGTCCTCTGAACACCCTCAGGCTTATATTTGGAAGCCACTTAGGCTTCTTGTGGCTTGCATCTTCTGAAGCAGTGGCCTGATACATATCTGGACCCTTTTAGCCAAGGCTGATGTGCCTTGAATGCAGTAACCGGCGTCCTGACGTTATGCAGGGGAGAAGGGCCTAGGCCCAGTCCACAAAACCATTCTTCCCTCCTAGGCATCTGGGCCTGTTATGAGAGGTTCTGCAGTGAATGTCTCTCTTTGAGGAATTTTCCACATATTTTGGATATTAACATTCACCTCCTCTTTACTTATATGAATTTCTGTAACCAGCTTCAATTCCTCCCCAGAACTTTTTTTTTTTCTTTTTTCTTTTGACCACATGGTCAAGCCACAAATTTTTGAAGCTTTTTACACTCTGCTTCCCTTTAAATATAAGTTCCCATTTCAGATAATCTATTTGCTCACACATATGACGATACCCTGTTAGAAGTAGCCAGGTCAAATATTGAATGCTTTGCTGCTTAGAAATCTCTTTTTCCACATACTCTAAATCATCACTTCCAAGTTCCAATTTCTGACAGATCCCTAGAGTAGGGGCACAATGCTGCCAGTCTCTTTGCTAAAGTATGGTAAGAGTGACATTTACTTCATGTCCCAATAAGTTTCTTATCTCCATCTGAGACCAAATCATTCTGGACTTCATTGTCCCTATCACTATCAGCAATTTGGTCACAACAATTTATCAAGTGTCTAGGAGGTTTCCAACATTCTCTCACCTTCTTGTTTTATTCTGAGCTCTCCAAACTGTGCCAAACTCTTCCCATTACCCAGTTCTAAAAGTGCTTCCACATTTTCGGGTATCTTTATAGCAATACCCAACTCTTGGTACAAATTTTCTGTATTAGTCTATGTTTGCATTGCTATAAAGAACTACCTGATACAGGGCAATTTATAAACAAAAGAGTTTTAATTGGTTCTCAGTTCCACAGGCCGTACAGGAAACATGGCTAGGGAGGCCTCAGGAAGCTTACAATCATGGCAGAGGGTGAAGAGAAAGCAGGCACATCTTCACATGGCAAAGCGGGAGAGAGGGAGGGTGAAGGGGGAAGTTCTACATACTTTTAAACAACCAGGTCTTGTGAAAATTTACTCACTATCATGAGAAAAGCAACAGGGAAGTTCTGCCCCCATGATTCGGTCACCTCCCACCAAGGCCCTCTCCAACACTGGGGATTACATCTCAACATGAGATTCAGGTGGGGACACAGAGCCATACCATGTTCATTTCATTTCAGGGGAGTACTAATTTCAATGGCAACATATCTTTTATTTCAAATTTCATTTTTTCATTGCTGATAAAGAAAAGTGATTTTTTTATATTAACCCTGAATTATAAATTGAATGTTTGTATCTTCTCCCAAATTTCTATATTGAAGCCCTATTTTACAATGGCATGATATGTGAAGATGGGGCCTTTAGTAGGGCATTGAAATGAGGTCATGAGGGTGGATATCGTATGATGGCATTACAGCCCTATGAAAAGAAAATGAGGCACCAGAGCTTTCTCTCTATCTCTGCAATGTGAGGACACAGCAATAAAGTGGTAGTCTACAACTAGTCCTCTGTTTCATATTTTATAGTAGTAATTTTTATCTTTCCTCGTTTTTCTAAGCCTGGCTAGAACATTATCAATTGTATTGAGCTTTTCAAGAATCAGCTTTTAGATTTGTTAATTTTTTTCTATTGAGTTTCTGTTGTAAAATTCAGTGATGTTTCTGCTCTAATTTTATTTTTTTTACCCTTTTGTTTATCTAACTGGCTCCCATTTTCTAGTATCTAAGGGTGTAAGATTAAAGATTGTAGATCTTTGTTTTTATTAATGTATGGATTCATTGCTATTAATTTCCTTCTAAGCATTGCCTTTATCACATCTATAATTTTTTGATAATTTGTATTTTAATTTCATGTACTTCAAATATTTTTCAAATTTCTTTTGAGATTTCTTTTTTAATATGTTATTTACAATTTTGTTTAATATCCAAGTTTAAATCAATAATAAAAGTTTTGTTAAACATTGGGAAAAATTCCATCAATAGAGATGCAGGATAGTAAAAGTAGTTCTCCAACCAAAGACAATGTTTATTTTCAACTGAGTAAAGCAATATGCTAGTTTTGCATGATTGTCCTAATTCTTGTCAAATTACTTTCAAATAAATGTATTTTCTCACTGTGTGTGTGTGTGTTTATGAACACTGAAAATGTTAGATAAATTAGTGAATATTTTCTGTAATATCAGGTAAATAACACTACATTAACATCACATTCAAAAGTCATTTTAACATGTGAAAACCTGATATGTAAGTTCAATTTTATACTCGTAAGTGTTTATTTGTATTACGTTGCTAATCGCCAAGTGTACTAGTCCATTTTCCTGATGCTGATAAAGGCAACTGAGACTGGGCAATTTACAAAAGAAAGAGGTTTAATTGAACTTACAGTTTTACACAGCTGGGGAAGGCTCACAATCATAATGGAAGGCAAGGAGGAATACGTTACATCTTAAGTGGATGGCGGTAGGCTAAGAGAGAGCTTGTGCAAGGAAACTCCCCTTTTTCAAATCAGCAAATCTCATGAGACTTATTAACAATCATGAGAACAGCATGGGAAAGACCCATCCCCCATAATTCAATCACCCCCCCTATGGGTTCCTCACACAACACATGGGAATTCAAGATGAGATTTGAATGGGGACACAGAGTCAAACCATATCATTCCACCTCCAGCCCTTCCCAAATCTCAAGTCCACACATTTCAAAACAAATTATGTCTTCCCAACAGTCCTGCAAGTCTTAGCTAATTTTGGCATTAACTCAGAAGTCCACAGTCCAATGTCTCATCTGAGACAAGGCAAGTCTTTTCTGCCTATGAGCCTAAAAATTAAAAGCAAGTTAGTTACTTCCTAGATACAATGGCAGTACAGGTATTGGGTAAATACAGCTATTCCAAATGGGAGAAATTGACCAAAACAAAGGGGCTACAGGCCCCATGCAAGTCTGAAATCCAGCAGGGCAGTCAAATCTTTAAGCTCCAAAGTGATCTCCTTAGACTCCATGTCTCCTATCCAGGTTATGGTGATGCAAGAGGTAGGTTCCCATGGTCTTGGGCAACTCTGCCCCTGGGGCTTTTCAGGAAACAGCCTCCCTCTCAGCTGCTTTCACAGGCTGATGTTGAGTGTGTGTGGTTTTTCCAAGAGTATGGTGCAAGCCATTGGTGGATCTAACATTCTGGGGTTTGGAGGAGGTTTGACCTCTTCTCACAGCTCCGCTAGGCAGTGCCCCAGTAGGGACTCTGTGTAGGACCTCCGACCCCACATTTCCCTTCTGCACTTCTCTGGCAGAGGTTCTCCATGAAAACCCTGCCCCTGCAGCAAACTTCTGCCTGCCCATCCAGGCATTTCCATACATCTTCTGAAGTCTAGGTGGAGGTTCCCAATCCTCAGCTCTTGACTTCTGTGCACTTGCAAGGTCAACACTATGTGAAAGCTGCAAAGGCTTGAGTGTTGCACCCTCTGAAGCCACAGCCCAAGCTCTACGTCAGCCCCTTTCAGCCATGACTGGAGTGGCAGGGATGCAGGGCACAAAGTCCCTAGGCTGCACGCACAGCATGGGGACCCTGGGCCTGGCCCATAAAAGCACTTTTTCCTCATAAGCCTCTAGGCCTGTGATGGGAAGGGCTGCTGTGAAGACCTCTGACATGCCCTGGAGATATTTCCCCATTGTCTTGGGGACTAACATCCAGCTCCTCGTTATTTATGCAAATTTCTGCAGCTGATTTGAATTTCTTCTCAGAAAAATGTGATTTTCTTTTCTATCGCATTGTCAGGCTGCAAATTTTCCAAATTTTTACGCTCTGCTTCCCTTATAAAACTGAATGCTTTCAGCAGCACCCCAGTCACCTCTTGAATGCTTTGCTGCTTAACATTTTTTTTCTGCCAGATACCCTAAATCATCTCTCCCAAGTTTAAAGTTACACAAATCTCTAAGGCAGGGGAAAAATGCTGCCAATCCCTTTGCTAAAGTGTAACAAGAGTCACCTTTCCTCATCTTTTCAGCAATGCTTCACTCTATTGGTACTGATTTACTGTATTAGTTTCTTTTCACACTGCTGATAAAGGTATAGGGAATTTACAAAAGAAAGGTTTAATCATGTTTACGGTTTCATGTGGCTGGGGAAGCCTCACAATCATGGCAGAAGGCAAGGAGGAGCAAGTCACGTCTTACATGGATGGCAGCAGGCAAAGAGACAGCTTGTGCAGGAAATCTCCCCTTTTTAAAACCATCAGATCTCATGGGACTTATTTACCATCAGGAGAACAGCATGGGAAAGACCTACCCCCATGATTTTAACACCTCTCACTGGGTTCCTGCCACAACATGTGGGAACTCAAGATGAGATTTAAGTGGGGATACAGACACAAACCATGTCACCAGGCTATTATCATGATTATTCTCTTTTATTTTTTCATTAAGACTGTGAGAAAAAATATTTTCTGTTTTCAGTAATTAGGAAAAAACTGCATACTTTGATATTTCTATTTCATATTGTAAATAGGATATAGTTTACTGCAATTTCTAAATTGGGCTTTTTCCTAATACTCTTTTTATTGCCAAGTGTTTATTTTGTTTTTGTTTTTGTTTTTTAACAAAGACAACAAATGCATCATCTCTATAGGTTAGCTTACAAAGAAAAATAAAAATCTACTACAGAAAGATAGGGAAACTTGCCATCAAGGCACTCTATGGGAGGTCTATCAACATGGTGGAGGAGTCATATCAACCAGTGATGTTCATGAGACTGTAAATACAGACAATTAATGACAACCGTGACAATCAGAAATTAGAAGAAAGAGAAAAAGGGAAGTCACTTATGATTGTGCAGGTTCAGGTAACAAAGATGGTATATGATTATTGGCATATGGTAGATTATGCTCTATATTTTGGAGACTACATCTTCTTTAATACAGCAATATAGTCTATAAAGTGAGAGATGAAGTATGATTTGACTTTACAGATAGAATTTCAGAGAGATTGATTAATTTGAGCCAGGTCACATAATTAATGAACTGAAAAGTTAAAATTCAAACTCTTGTCTATATGTGTATGATTTCCAAGCTACTTCTGTTTCTAGGAAGCTGTTAAATGATTTGAATGTGTTAAAAAATACCTATTGATTGAATAGGCTATGAAAATTTGGAGGAAGAGGAAGGATAGCTATGAGAACTACCATACTATCTGGAACCACAGCTGTGAAAGCCTGGAGATAGGCCCTTTAAAATTGTGTTTGACATAAGTGTGTTGACTATCTATAACCAGCTGGAAGCTCTGGAATAAAATGAGTACAAACAATAGCTATCAAATTGAATCAGGGCAAAGAAAATCAGCAGAACTAATGACTATATAGATTTAGTTATTGCAGTAGTCTATGGTCACAAATACATAAACCATCCACTTGCATCAATTTTCTGAACCCTCAAATTCAATTGCTGCATTTTCTAAAAAAGAAAAAATCTGTTCTGTTAAACCGAAAGATCCACTTGCTATAAACAAAATAAAAAAAAGTAGAAAGAAATATACCAAAATGTTAAAATGGATTTGGGATTTTTAAAACTTTAAAATTATTTTCTCTGACTCCCCTCACAATATTTAATGAGTGTAATTTAAATATATAGTATAAAAATAAAGTTGACTAGATATAATCTTTTCAAATTTATGAACATATTGAGGAATTTAAAGAAAAGACAATATGAGAAAAATTTAGCAAGAAGCGTCTGTGAAAAACTTAACTGCATTTAAAATTTTTCAAAAGTGATGAAATGGTTTCAACAGAATGAAGAAAAGAAGAAATACAACCAATGTTTTATGATCTAACAAAGTGGTCAAAAGCAAAAATGTGGACATATGTGACTTCAAAGATGTGAGGAAATTTATTTATTCACTCATTCAGCAAACACTTTTTGAAAACCTAGAGTATGAACAATAGTTTCTACAGTAATTATAATGACAAGAAATTAAGGCTTTCCTATAAGCATTTCTACAAGTATATTCATTTATTTAGTAAATAATGGAGAGGTACTGCTGCTTCTTAGAGAAAAAATGGTAGAACAAAAGCTGGGAGAGGAGGAGGCAGAGGAGGGGAATGGGGACAAGGAGAAGGAGGAGGAACAGAGGAAACTCTGAAGTTAGGGTCTGGCAATATGTATTTTAATCAGGCCTCCAAATTATTCTGATGTATGATAAAATTTGAGAACCATTGATTCAACTTAAAGGAGAAACCAAACAAATATGTTGGTGAATTTAGATGACTGACCCAGCTTTGACAAGAAAGTATTCTAGTAATGATTGGCTGAGAGAAAATAAAACTGGAAAATAATATAACTTACATAATTCAGGTTATTTTTTGTATAAAAACAAGTCTTGCCTTTTTAAAAATAAAAGAGAGTATATGAGATAATTTTAATATATGTTTATTAATAAAAACTATAATTATGATTAATGATCAGAGGATAATTTATAAAATATGAATGAAAAACATTTTTAAATTTCATGTTGCGTGCCAGATATTTACATCATGCATTATCTCTATTTACCTACTCGGCCTTCTAATTATGAGTGAGGATAACCACATTTGAACACCCAAGCCTATAGTGACTTTGTATACATAAAATGTTAATTGATGAGAAATGTTACATTGTAGTCTGAATTGCAAATGTTTTGTGATTATCTCATAGTTTACCACTGGAAATGAAATCTTTTATAATGCCTCTCCAAATATAGTGACATAATAGGAAGAAAAGGTATTTATTATCAATATTAAAAAGAAACCTATTATAGAACTCTTTGAAATTACTCTAATTTGGATGCTAGTATTTGATCATTAGCTCCAGTCTTCTATAGAAGGTTGATGAGGATCATTTCATTTATTGCTTAATAATGAAGCTGCAACATTTGTCACATTTGACTGTTTTAGCTTTCACTTATAATATTTTGGGGGGATTTTTCTATATTTAATATTTCCTCAGAAGCAAGTTACAGAAACCCAAGGCAAATTAATTTAAGAGAAAGCAGAATCTATTCAAACTTCATGAACAAACTGAGACTAATTAGGCAGAAAGGCTGTGTTGTAGATTCTGTTCTCCCAGAAGCAAAGGCTGAGCCAGGGGTTCAGGTGCACACAATGTATGAAAGAAAACACTTCCAGGAGAAATCAATTAGAAAGTGAAGAAAGGACGAAGCTCATCAAAAGTTTGATTTCAGGTGAGGCTCCACAGTCAGGCTAGTCCTTCAGGAAGCTCTGGGGTGTAAATTATACCTGAATTTGTTTTTGAAATATCCAAAAGAGTCAGCATTTGTATCTATACATTATTTAAGCATTGAGGTCATCTGTTTTAATAAAGCTTTCTTAGAGCTGTCCAAATATCTGGGAGTCTCCAGAGGCCAAAGACAACCTTCTGAAGAAGGTTGCAGGTACCTGTATGGGCAATTAGCAGGAAAGTGCAATAAGCTGTGGGATGAGTACTCGGAACTGGTGGGAAAAAAAAAAAAAAAAAAAAAGATTCACGAGGAACTGGATGAGAACAGTGTCTGCTAAAGAGAAGGTTGTAGGTGAGCCTTAGAAACGAGCAGAACTTGATGATTGAATATTTTGAGTATGTACTTGCGTTTCCCATTTCACTCTCTGTGCTGGATTCCTTATTATCTGCCAGTAGAGGATAATTTGCTACAACATGGAAAACATTATTTCTGTGTCATATATATTGCAGGTGCATCCAATGGAAAGACAAATTTTCTTAAGCCCCAGACAAGAAATCCAAGGGAAGAACTTATTTGTCATACTTTTCAAGTGCCATCTTTGACTCAACTTCTTTAACTGGAGGTAAGGGGTAGGGGAGGTTTGTAAGAATATACTAACACCCTCGAGGGTGGCCAGAGTATGAGAAGGTTAGAGTATAGTTTCCAGGAAAAAAGATTGGTGTTGGTCCCATGGTTCTAAACTAAAGCATCAAGTGTACCCTACATAGAGTTGATAGGCTGAAAGGGACCTGCCCCTTCATAGGTCCTCTTTGATACCTAAATTGAGAGAAAATATACTTAATAACAATTTTAATTTTAGAAATAACAGCATAGTAGTGTAGAGAAAAAATTCAAAAATCTGAATCTTTATAATGCTCTAGGAAAAGAAAGATAACTAAAAGTATTATTATTTTATAACAATACACACGTGTGTATGCAAACCCTGCAGATATTCATATTTTCCATGTTTTTCATTATTTAGTTTGAAATAGTCTACTTTCTGGCACATGAAAAAACTTGTTAAATAATTGTGTATGCCTGTTTACATGCTTAATTATGAAGACACATTTTTTAAAGGCTCATATTTGGTTCATTTTCTTAGTGGAAAGTACTGGTTCAAATTGCTTTTATTCCAAGAAAGTGATGGAATGTGATTTCCACTCCAGTGAAAACAATGAGTGTCTTGCCAAGGCCTGTATATTTTGTAATTGAAAGAATGCTGTCTTTTTGGTGATGACATAAATTCCCCTTGTAGACTTTTAATATTTGTAAAACTCGGAGGATAAAACTCTTACTTGAATCTAAAACTGTTTAGTTTGTACCAGTCTAAGCAAAATCTCACTTAAACCATGCCAAGACAGTGATTGACAATTCAAATTGCTTTTCATAAATCAAATCCATTGCAAAATAGAAATAAAATCAGAAATATATTTTGGAAAATGAAGAATGTTTTCATGATAATGTTCTTCCCTATGGCACTTCAAAAAGAAAACCAAGCGTCTCAGCACTTTAATATGAGGCACTACAAATAATAAATGGCAGACAGTAGCTAGTAGATGCTATTCTATATGAACATTACATGCAATGAATTAATAATACATCGCCTATATTTATAATGGATTAAACAGAAGAAAGTAATTCTCTATGGATAAAGTCTATGTGAAAGTGTGGTTTTGTCTGTTTCAGAAGTTTGGACAAGTCACCAAGCATTTTTATGACCATGCTTATTATAATTTGATACGTGTAGCAAGTTTTTTCTTAAAATGCTATGATTATTTTTATTTACAAGATGTCATTTTAAATATTTATTATTATAAGTAGCCTCAGTACCACAAACGTGTCATCTTTAATGTAACTAAAGTTCAGAATAAACAATGACTTGAATCTGAAGATTTCTGTGAAAAGATCCAAAGGACAACCAATAGGCTCTCTTTTAAATAATCTTTATTTAACCATTTCTCTCATGTATCTCCTATGTCTTCTATTATCACCTTCATGTTATCATTTAAACTTTTTTTTCCATTAATTAAAAAGAAAAAAATGTCTTTTTATCTTTCATCTTATTCTTGCTACTATTCTTTCTCTCTTACACCGTTTCCTACCGATATTTCTTAAAACCTATGTTCGCACAGACTGTAAATGATTCCTCATCTACTTATCTCTCCTTCATCCTCTGCAGTTAGACTTGCTCATCGGTGTCCATCCCATCAAAAAAATCTAAGTAAGAAATTTAGTCCTCATTTTTATTTTTGGTTTGCCAATATATAACACTGTTGGTCTTGTGTCTTCCCAGAAAAATGTATTGCCTATGCTCTTGTAATTACATGTCTTTCTGGTTCTACTTTTACTTTTCTTGAGGTTCTCAGATTATTTTGTGGGCTGGTCAGCCTCTCTCCACCACTTAATGAGAGTTTTCCCTTAAGAACCGCAAGGGTTTTTACAAACTGAAGAAAACAATCAGTGCTATAAACCATATCTAACCCTACATTATTTTTGAGAAGAATTACTATTTGATGTGAAGGAACACTGTAAATTACAACGTAAAGTAAAATCTCTCCCCTATTTTGGCCATGAGATCTTATCTTCTCCTAAAACACCTGAATTTATTTCTTGTAGTAAAACTAGAATTATTGTCACTAGGATTTTCTTGTATTTTAGTTCCAATATATAAGCTTTGAAATTAAAATTAAACTATAAAATATAATTTTATAGAGTGGGCATAGGGATAACATGTTTCTCACATTAACATTTCAGTCCATTTTTCTTTTCTCTCGTTTTCTCTCACTACTAAATTATATAGTAGGCAGATTGTGTTTGAGCTATCAGAGGAAACGTCAGGGAAGTTTTAATTTAGAAGGTTCCAAAGCATGAGATATATTCCAAGGAAGCCAGCTAAGGTGGAATACAGAAGGAAGATAAATGGGTGGCTAGAAAAGAGGGTTAGGAGGAATAAATTATAGAATATCAAAACTCTAGAGAGGTTTTATAAAGATTAGAAAAGGAATATCAATTGGAAAAGTAATAAAAGTGTATATTTTCATATTAAAATATGATTGGCTATTTTATCCAAAAATACTGATTTAAAAAAAAATTAACTAGATATATAGTGTTCTTTTTAAGTATAATTATGCTAGTTACAAAATTTGTCCACTATGATTTATACATTAATCCAAGGTTAGCTTATATTCCAAATGTGATTTTTAAGCACGTTTCTCAAAAAAATTTATTCTTATGTGAAATGATGTAGTGTCTCCCCCCAAAATACAAGAGCCAGTCCAGAAAGTGTTATTTTCCATAATTTCTTACCATCTATTGAACCCTGTATACTTTCATTAGATAAGATTAAATTATAAATGCCTGTCCCATGATTTTTGTTAACTATGGGGATTTGAAATGCTGTTATCTTTTCACATATTTTGGTCATTTTTTTTTTTTGATCAGCTTTATCTAAGGCAAATTATTATGCTGACTGACACCCCAGCTACTAAAAAAAAAAAAAAAAAAAAAAAAAAAACCCAAGCTTACCATTTATAAATCCCAAGATGGAGCTGGGTATAACCTGAATATTCTGCACTCTTTGTCCCTTAATATTTTGATCATTTAAAGTCATAGTGTCTTCAAACTTAAAAATTGAGTTCTCATTATGACTTTACATTATTGGGACCAACCTGATGTAAATGCACCCAACAATTATGCTTATAACATGAACAAGGTTATAACTACATTCTAAAATGAGAACATTTATTGAGATCAAATATACTTTAAATACAGTAATTGATTAAGAATAAAAATCCCATTTGAGAAAATGAAGGATTTGAGGCTGAATAGAAATTGTTGATAATTACGCTTTTTTTGTATTAATTTCAAATGTATGGTTTGAAATCATATAAGCACTATATCAATACTTCTCTAGCATTTATATATTCAGTTATATGACTCTTATTCTACAATACAATATTACTATCTCTAGACAAAGAATTGCAGATAGTATAAAATAAAAATGAATGTTCACTTTAAGAAAGCTACTTTTGTATTCTAGTATTAATTTCCACACTAGCTCACTTAGAAATATTCGTCTAGTTATTCAATGTATCTTATTATAACACTGTTTTATCTCTTACCACAACACCTGATCATTTAAATAGAGTTGGTGAATATTTTCTTAAAGGACCAGATGGGCAATATTGTGGGCTTTGATAATAAATATTGTAGAGATTACATATTAAGGTCTCTGTCACAACTGCTGAACAGTGATATTGTGCCACAGAGATAGTCATAGAAAATAAGTGAACAAATGAGAGTGGCTTTGTTCCAATAAAACCTTATTTGTAAAAACAACTTCTGGGGCACATTTGACCCATAGGACATCATTTGCCTAGCCCGGCTTTAAATATTAAAATCGGGCTCAAGGAATTATGTTCCATTTTTTTATAGTCCTTGCTTTTCATTCAAAAGAAAGCTGAACAATAATTGAACATGATTTGAAGTAAATTAACCTGACATTACATCACAGAGTGGATACTTACAGTATGTTAACCCTGTCTAAAAGATGGCACCACATAAAGGTGGTTAAGAGTCAGTTCTCTGGAGCCAGAACTACTTGGGATAAATCTTAGATTCTCTATTTATTAGTTGTATACTCATAGAAAGAACTTTATCTTCCTTTTTTAACTTTTTAATTTTTATGGGTATATAGTAGGTGTGTACAATTATGAAGCACATGAGATATTTTAATATAGGTATATGATATGTACTGATTATATGACAATGGGGTATCCATAACCTCAAGCATTTATGGTTTCTTTATGTTACAGACATTCCAATTACACTCTTTCAATTATTTGTAAATGTACAATAAATTATTGTTGACTGTAGTTACCCTGTTGTGCCACCAAAAGCTAGGTCTTATTCATTCTGTCTATAATTTTGTACCCATTGACCATCCCCTCCCACCCTCACCCACTACCATTCCCAGTTTCTGGATACCATCATTCAACTGTCTATCTCCATGAGTTCAATTATTTTAATTTTTAAGTCCCACAGATAAATGAGAACCTGTGAAGTGTGTCTTTCAGGGTGTGGCTCATGTAACTTAACAAAATATCCTCTAGTTCCATCCATATTGGTACAAAAGAAAGGATCTTGTTTTATGACTGAATAGTACTCCATTTTGTATATGTACCACATTTTCTTTATCTATTTGTCTGCTGATGAACACGAGGATGATCTCAAAAATTGACTATTATGATTAGTGCTGCAAAACCCACAGAAGTGCTGATGTTTCTTCTCTATATGAATTTCCTTTCTTTTGTGTATAAACCTAGCAGAGAGGTTGCTGGATCATATGGGACCTTAATTTTAGTATTTGAGGAACTTCTCTATTGTTATCCATAATGGCAGTTCTAATTTATATTCCCACTAAGAGTGTACTAGGGTTTCCTTTTCTCCATATCCTCACTAGCATTTCTTATGCCCATCTTTTAGATAAAAGTCTTTATAACTAGAAGGAATTATTTAATTGGAGTTTTGATTTACTTATCTCTGATGATCAGTGATGTTGAGCACCATTTCATATACCTGTTTGCCATTTGTATATCTTCTTTTGAGAAATGCCTATTCAGATGTTTTGTGCATTTTTTAATAGTGGTATGGTTTGGCTCTGTGCCAAATCTCATGTTGAATTGTAATTCCCACATGTTGAGGGAGGGACCTGGTGGGAGGTGATTAGACCATGGGGGAAGTTTCCCTCATGGTGTTCCCATCATAATGAGAGAATTCTCAAAGGTCTGATTGTTTGAAAGAGAGTGGGAGTTCCCCCTACTACTCCTGTTCCACCAGAGTAAGAAATACTTGCTTCCCCTTCGCCTTCTGCCATGACTGTAAGTTTCCTGAGGCATCATGATATGGTCTGGCTGTGTCCTCACCCAAGCCTCATCTTGAATTGTAACTCCCACAATTCCCACATGTCGTGGGAGGAACCCAGTGGGAGGTGATTGAGTTGTGGGGGCAGATCTTTCCTGTGCTGTTGTGATCATGAACGAGTCTCAAGAGATCTGATGGTTTCAAAAAATGGGAGTCTCCCTGTAAAAACTCTTTTTTTGTCTTCTGCCATCCATGTAAGACATGACTTGCTCCTTCTTGCCTTCTGCCATGGTTATGAGGCCTCCCCAGCCATGTGGAACTGTAAGTTCATTAAACCTCTTTCTTATGTAAATTGCCCAATCTTGGGTCTATCTTTATCAGCAGTGTGAAAACAGACTAATACAGTAAATTAGTACGGGGTGTGGCGCTGATGAAAAGATACCCAGAAATGTGGAAGCAACTTTGGAACTGGGTAACAGGCAGTGGTTGGAATTGTTTGGAGAGGTCAGAAGAAGACAGGAAAAAAGTGGGAAAGTTTTGAACTTCCTAGAGACAAGTTGAATGGTTTTGCCCAAATACTGATAGCAATATGGACAAAACAGTCCAGGCTGAGGTGGTCTTAGATAGAAATCAGGAACTTGTTGGGAATTGGAGCAAAGGTAACACTTTTTGTTTTAGCAAAGAGACTAGCAGCATTTTGCCCCTGCCCTAGAGATTTGTGGGACTTTGAACTTGAGAGAGATCATTTAAAGTATCTAGCAGAAGAAATTTCTAAGCAGCAAAGTATTCAAGAGGTGACTTGGGTGCTGTTAAAGGCATTCAGTTTTATAAGGGGAACAGTGCATAAAAGATTGGAAAATTTGCAGCTTGACAATGTAATAGAAAAGAAAATCCCATTTTCTTTGGAGAAATTCAAGCTGGCCTCAGAAATTTGCATAAGTAATGAGAAGTAAAATATTGTCCCCAAGATAATGAGGTAAATGTTTCCAGGGCATGTCAGAGGCCTTTATGACAGCCCACCTCATCACAGACCTGGAAGCCTAGGAGGAAAAAATGGTTTCATGGGCCAGGCCCAGGGTCTCTGTGCTGTGTGCAGTCTAGGGATTTGGTGCTCTGCATCCCAGCTTCTCTTGCCGTAGCTGAAAGGGGCCTACTTAGAGCTTGGGCCAGGGCTTCAGAAGGTGAAAGCCCCAAGCCTTGGCAGCTTCCATATGGTTTTGAGCCTGCAAGTGCACAAAAGTCAAGAATTGGGGTTTGGGAACTTTTGCCTAGATTTCAGAGGATATATGGAAATGCCTGGTTGTTGAGACAAAAGTTTGCTGCAGGTGTGGGGCCCTTGTGGAAAACCTCTGCTAGGGCATGTAGAAGGGAAATGTCAGGTCTGTACCCACTGGGGCACTGCCTCATGGAGCTGTGAGAAGAGGGCCACTATCCATCCGACTCCAGAATGGTAGATCTCCTGACAGCTTGCCTGGAAAAGCTTCACACACTCAATGTCAGCCTGTGAAAGCAGCCAGGAGGGAGGCTGTATCCTACGAAGTCACAGGGGTGGAGCTGCCCAAGACCATGGGAACCCACCTCTTGCATCAACCTGATCTGGATGTGAGACATGGAGTCAAAGGAGATCATTTTGGAGCTTAAAAATTTGACTGTCCCACTGGATTTCAGACTTGCATGGGGCTATAGCCCCTTTGTTTTGTCTAATTTCTCCCATTTGGAATGGTTGTATTTATCCATTGCCTGTACTGCCATTGTATTTAGGAAGTAACTTACCTGATTTTGATATTAAAGGCTTATAGGCAGATGAGACTTGCCTTGTCTCAAAGTCTTAATTCAGTTCAGCATTAACTCAAAAGTCCACTGTCCAAAGACTTTGAGGAACTGTTGGGAAGGCACGATTGATTTCAAAATGTGAAGACATTTGATTTGGGAGGCACTAAGGGCAGAATTACATGGTTTGGCTGTGCCCCCACCCAAATCTCATCTTGATTTGTAACTCCCACAATTTCCACAAGTCATCGGAAAAACCCAGTGGAAGGTGATTGAATTATCAGGGTGGGTCTTTCTTGTGCTGTTCTCATGATACTGAATGAGTCTCATGAGGTGTGTTGGTTTTAAAATCAGAGTTTCCCTGCACAAGCTCTCTTTTTTGCCTGCTGCCATCCATGTAAGATGTGCCTTGCTCCTGCTTTCCTTCTACCATGATTATGAGGCTTCCCCAGGCATGTGGAACTGTAAATCCATTAAACCTCCTTTTCTTCACAGTCTCAGGTATGTGTTCATTGGCAGTGCGAAAACAGACTAATACCCCTGCCAAGTCATGCTTTCTGTACAGCCTGCAGAACTGTGAACCAATTAAGCATTTTTTCTTTATAAATTACCCAGTCTCACAGGTTTAGGTAGTTTTCTGTATCAATTCAAGAATGAACTAATACAGACAATTGGTACTGAGAGAGAGATATTGCTATAAAGATACTGAAAATGTGGAATCACCTTTGGATCTGGGTAAATGACAGAGGTTGAAACAGTTTGGAGGGCTCAGAGGAAGATAAGAAGATGTAAGAAACTTTGGAACATCCTAGAGACTTGTTGAATGGTTGTGACCACATTGCTGATAGTGATATGGACAATGAAGTCCAAGTTGAAGTGGTAGCAGAGAGAAATGAGAAATTTATTGAGAACTGGAGTAAAAGTCATACTTACTATGCTTTAGCAAGGGGACTGGCGGCATTTCGTCCCTGCCGTAGACATCTGTGGAACTTTGAACTTGAGAGAAATAATTTTGGTTATCTGGCAAACAAAATCTAAGAAGCAAAACTTTCAATATGTAACCTGGCTGTTTCTGAAAGTGTACAGTCATATGTGTTCACAAAGAGATGTCGGAAATTGGAACTTATGTTTAAAATTGAAGCACAGTGTAAGTTTGGAAAAATTGCAGCCTGTCCATGTGGTCAAAAAGAAAAGCCTTTTTTCTGTGGAGAAATTCAAGTCAACTACAGAAATTTGCACAAATAATGAGGAGCTGAATGTTAATAGCCAAGACAATGGAGAAAATATCTCCAGGGCTCTTCAGAGATCTTGTGGCAGCCCCTGCCATCACAGGCCTGTGAGCCTAGGAGGGAAAAATTGTTTTTTGGGCCTGGCCCAGGACCCTGCTCCCTGGAACAGGACATGGTGCCCTGTTCCCTAGCCACTCCAGCTCCAGCTGTGTCTAAAAGGGGAAAAGGTAAAGTTCTGGCTGTTGCTTCAGAGGGAGGGTACAGTCTCTAAGCCTTGGTGGCTTTCATGTGGTGTTGGACCTGCAGCTGCACAGAAGACAAAAGGTGAGGTTTGGAAACTTCCACCTAGGTTTCAAAGGATGTGTGGAAATTCCTGTGTCCAGGCAGAAGTGTGCTGCAGGGGCAGAGCATTCATGCAGATCCTCTACTAGAGCAATACAGAGAGGAAATGTGGGAGTGGAGCCCCAGAGAGTCCCCACTGGAAGACTGCCTAGTGGAACTGTGAGAAGCAGGCCACTGTCCTTCAGACCCCAGAATGGTAGATTAACTGAGAGCTTGCACCATACACCTGGAAAAGCCAGAGGCACTTATCACCAGCCCATGAAAGCAGCCACAAGGCTGTATTCTGTAGACACAGAGAGATGGAACTGCCCAAGGCCTTAGGAACCCAGTTCTTACATCAGCATGACCAGGATGTGAGACGTGGAGTCAAAGGAGATTATTTTAAAGCTTTGAGCTGTAATGACTGTGCTGATTTCAGACTTGCATGGGGCCTGTACTTGCTTTGTTTTGGCCAATTTCTTCCACTGGGAATGGGATAATTTATTCAATGCCTGTACCCTGATTGTATCTTGAAGTAATTAACTTGCTTTTGATTTTACAGGCTTATAGGCATAAGGAACTTGCATTGTCTCTGATGAGACTTCAGACTTGAACTTTTGGGTTAATGCTGGAAGGAGTTAAGCCTTTGGGAGACTGTTGGGAAGGCATTATTTTGTTTTGAAATGTGAGAAGGGCATGAACTTTGGGAGGGTGCAGGGGTGGAATAATATGGTTTGGATCTGTGTCTTCACCCAAATCTCATAACAAATTGTAATCCCCACATGTCAAGGAGGGACCTGGTGGGAAGTAATTGGATCATTGGGGAGCTTTTCCCCATGCTGTTCTCATTATAATGATTGAGTTCTTATGAGGTCTGATAATTTAAAAGTGTATGGCATGTCCCCCGCCACCTGTCTTTCTCCTACTTCACCATGGTAAAATATGCTTGCTTCCCCTTCATCTTCTACCATGATTGTAAGTTTCCTGAGGCCTCCCAGTGATACTTCCTGTTAAGCCTGTGGAACTGTGATTGAATTAAACTTCTCTTCTTCATAAGTTATCTAGTCTCAAGTAGTTCTTTATAAAGGTGTGAAAACAGACTAATACAAATAAGATTAATAGTTTTCTTCCTGTAGAGTTGTTTGGGCTACTTATATATTTTGGTTATTAATCCCTTGTCAGATAAACAGTTTGCAAACATTTTCTTCTATTCTGTGGGTTGTTTCTTTATTTCATTGATTGCATCCTTTACTGTGCAGAAGCTTTTTAACTCTTATTTGTCCATTTTTATTTTGGTTGCCTGTGCTTTTGGGATATTACTCAAAAAATATTTGCCCAAACCAATGTTTTGAAGAGTTTTCCCAAAGATTTCTTTTAGAATTTTATAGTTGGAGGTTGTAGACTGAAGTCTTCAATCCATTTTGATTTGATTTTTGTATATGATGAGATATAGGGGTTTAGATTCTTTCTTCTGCATGTGGATATCGTTTTCCCAGCACATTTTAATGATGAGACAGAAATGCATATTCTTAGCATCTTTGTTAAAAATGAGTTTATTGTAGCTGAGTAGATTTATTTCTGGGTTATTTACTCTGTTCCATTGGCCTATGTGTCTGTTTTTATGCCAATACCATGATGTTTTGCTTACTACATTTCTGTAGTATAATTTTAAGTCAAGTAATATGATTTCTCCAGTTTTGCTCTTTCTGCTTAGGATGGCTTTGGCTATTCTGGATCTTTTGTGGTTCTCTGTAAAATTCAGGGTTATTGCTGCTGTTTCTGTGAAGAATGCCATTGATGATTTGATAGGTGCTGCATTGAATCTGTTGATTGTTTTTAGTATGAACATTTTAACAATATTTATTCTTGTAATTCTTGAACATGTAATATTGTTCCATTTTTGTGTCCTCTTCCATTTCTTGAATCAATATTTTATAGATTTCCTTGTAAGAATCTTTTAAGTCTTTGGTTAAGTTTATTCCTAGATATTTTATTTTATTTGTAGCTATTATAAATGAGATTATTTTATTGATTTCTTTTTCAGATTGTTCACAATCGGCATATAAAATTGCTACAGATTTTTGCATGTTAATTTTGTATCCTGAAATTTTACTGAATTTATCATGTCTAATAGTTTTTTGGTAGAGTCTTTAGGCTTTTCCAAATAGAACATCATATCATCTGCAAACAAGGATAATCTTCCTTTTTCATTTCCAATATGAAATATATTTTATCTCTTTCTCTTCTCTAATGGCTCTAGTTAGGAGTTCAAGTACTATGTTGAATAATAGTGAAGAAAGCGGGCATCCTTGTCTTGTTCCAGATCTTAGAGGAAAGGCTTTCAATTTTTCCCCATTCAGTATGATACTAGTTGTGGCTCTTTTGTGTATGGCTTCTACTGTGTTAATCTATGCTCCTTCTATACCAAGTAGTTTTGGGTTTTTGTCATGAAAAGATGTTGTATTTATCAAATGCATTTTCAGCATCAAATGAAATGATTATATGGTTTTTATCCTTCATTCTGTTGATAAAATATATCACATCATTTAATTTGCATATGTTAAACCATCCTTGCATTCCAGGGATAAATCCCACTTGGTCATGAGGAATATATATGTTTAATATACTGTTGAATTCAGTTAGCAGAAATCCTTCTGCTAAGGATTTAAGCATTTATGTTTATCAGACATATTAGTCTGTAGTTTTATTTGATATGTCTTTGTCTAGTTTTTGTGTCAGGGCAATACTAGCCTCACAGAGTCATTTAAAAATTATTCCTGTTTCCTCTATTTTCAGAATAGTTTGAGTAGGATTGGTATTATTTCTCTTTAAGTGCTTGATAAAATTCAGCAACGCAGCTACTGCATCCCAAGCTTTTCTTAACTGAGAGACTTTTTATCACAGCTTTGATTTTACTACTTGTTACTGGTCAGTTAAATTTTTGGATTTCTTCATAGTTCAATTTTTGTAGGTTGCATATGTCTAGAAATGTATCAATTTCTTTAATGTTTTCCAGTTTGGGGCATATAGTTGCTTATATTAATCTCTAGTTATCCTTTGAATTTCTCTAGGATTCATTGTAATATCTCCTTTGTCATCTCTGATATTATTTATTTGGATCTTCTCTCTTTTACTCTTAGTCTCACTTATTTTCTGTCAATTTTGATTTTCTTTCAAAAAATCAATTTTTGTTTTGTTGCCTTTTTATATTTTGTTTCAATTTCATTTATTTCTTCTGTGATCTTTATTATTTGTTTGTTCTACTAATGTCAGTTTCAGTTTGTTCTTCCTTTTCTAGCACCATCAGGCTGTATATTTGAAGTTCTCTACTTTTTGATGTAGATGTTTGGAGCTATAAGCTTTACTGCTTTTACTGTGTCCACAGGTTTTGGATTGTTGCATTTCCATTTTTATTTGTTTCAGGACATATTTTAGTTTTCTTAATTACTTTGTTGACATCCTGGTCATGTAGAAGCATATTGTTTAATGTCCATGTGCTTGTATGGTTTCCAAAGTTTCTATTATTATTGATTTCTGCTTTATTCTATTGTGGTCCAAAAAGATGCTTGATATTATTTAAATTTTAGAAATATTTTAAGACTTGTTTTATAGCCTCACATACAGTCCATCTTTGAGAATGATCCATGTGCTGAAGAGAAAAAAAGTGTGTTCTGCAGTCATTTGATGAAATATTCCATAAATATCTACTAGGTCATATAGTCTATAGTGCAGATTAGGTTTAATTTTGTTATTTTTAAGTTTCTATCTGGATGATTTATACAATGCTGAAAGTAGGGTATTGAAGTCTCCAGTGATTACTCTATTGGGGTCTCTTTCTTTAAGTCTAATAATATTTGCATTATATAATTGAATGCTTCAGGGTTGCTTGCATATAAATTTATAAACATATCTTCTTGCTAAATTGACCCGTTTATCATTATATAATGTCCCTCTTTGTCTTTTTTATGGTTTTTGTCTTGAAATCTATTTTTTTCTAGTATAAGTGTAGCTACTCCTGTTCTTTATCTGTTTTCATTTGCATGAAATGTCTTTTTATATCCCTTTATTTTTAGTCTATGTCTTTACAGTTGAAATGTATTTCTTGTAGGCAGCAAATAGTTGGGGCTTGTTTTCTTCATCCATCCATCCTTTCCTTGTATTTTGATTGGTTTATTTAGTCCATTTAAATTTAATGTTATTATTTATATGTAAGGATTTAATACCGCCATATTATTATTTGTTTTCTGTTTATTTTTGTTCTTCTCTTCCTACTTTGCTTTCTTCCTGTCTTCCTTTTAGTGAAGGTGATTTTCTCTGGTGGTATGTTTTAAATTTTTGCTTTTTTTGCATGTGTATCTGTTGTAATTTTTATGATTTGAGATTATGAGGCTTGCAAATAACATCTTATAATCCATAGTTTTAAACTGATGACAACTTAACACCTATGGCAAATATAAACTCTCAAATAAACAAATAAGAATGCATAAAAACTCTATACTTTAACTTCATTCTACTCACTTTGTTTCTATTTATAACTTATTATACTGT
The DNA here is from genome assembly GCF_024542745.1 of Macaca thibetana thibetana. Lineage (NCBI taxonomy): Eukaryota > Metazoa > Chordata > Mammalia > Primates > Cercopithecidae > Macaca > Macaca thibetana. The sequence goes on from NC_065591.1 coordinate 90,908,288, forward strand.
CTAAATCCTGAAAAGTTTTAGCTAAGTTTTGACAGTTTCATCTTTGAGTCTTGCTTCTCAGGATATGATTAGTTTACAAAAAACAATTATACTATTACAATATTATGCATTTTTCTGTGTAGTTACCATTAACAGTTAGTTTTATCCCTTCAGGTGAGTTATTTTTATAATTTTATTTATTTATTTTATTTATTTTTTTTTTTTTTTATTATTATTATACTTTTAAGTTCTAGAGCACATGTGCATAACGTGCAGGTTTTTTACATATGTATACTTGTGCCATGTTGCTGTGCTGCACCCATCAACTCGTCAGCACCCATCAACTCGTTGTTTACATCAGGTATAACTCCCAATACAATCCCTCCCCCCTCCCCCCTCCCCATGATAGGCCCCGGTGTGTGATGTTCCCCTTCCCGAGTCCAAGTGATCTCATTGTTCAGTTCCCACCTATGAGTGAGAACATACAGTGTTTGGTTTTCTGTTCTTGTGATAGTTTGCTAAGAATGATGGTTTCCAGCTGCATCCATGTCCCTACAAAGGACACAAACTCATCCTTTTTTATGGCTGCATAGTATTCCATGGTGTATATGTGCCACATTTTCTTAATCCAGTCTGTCACTGATGGACATTTGGGTTGATTCCAAGTCTTTGCTATTGTGAATAGTGCCGCAATAAACATACATGTGCATGTGTCTTTATAGCAGCATAATTTATAATCCTTTGGGTATATACCCATTAATGGGATGGCTGGGTCATATGGTACATCTAGTTCTAGATCCTTGAGGAATCGCCATACTGTTTTCCATAATGGCTGAACTAGTTTACAATCCCACCAACAGTGTAAAAGTGTTCCTATTTCTCCACATCCTCTCCAGCACCTGTTTGTTTCCTGACTTTTTCATGATCGCCATTCTAACTGGTGTGAGATGGTATCTCATTGTGGTTTTGATTTGCATTTCTCTGATGGCCAGTGATGATGAGCATTTTTTCATGTGTCTGTTGGCTGTATGCATGTCTTCTTTTGAGAAATGTCTGTTCATATCCTTTGCCCACTTTTTGATGGGGTTGTTTGTTTTTTTCTTGTAAATTTGTTGAGTTCTTTGTAGGTTCTGGATATTAGCCCTTTGTCAGATGAGTAGATTGCAAAAATTTTCTCCCATGCTGTAGGTTGTCTGTTGACTCTGATGGTAGTTTCTTTTGCTGTGCAGAAGCTCTTTAGTTTAATGAGATCCCATTTGTCAATTTTGGCTTTTGCTGCCGTTGCTTTTGGTGTTTTAGACATGAAGTCTTTGCCCATGCCTATGTCCTGAATGGTACTACCTAGGTTTTCCTCTAGGGTTTTTATGGTATTAGGTCTAACATTTAAGTCTCTAATCCATCTCGAATTAATTTTCGTATAAGGAGTTATTATTGATTGTCACCATCCTTTTATTTCAGGTTAAATAAGTCCCTTCAGCATTTTTTATAGGACAAGACTGGTGTTGATGAAATCCCACATCTTTTATTTGCCTGAGAAAGTCTTTACTTCATTTAATGTGTGAAGAATATTTTCACTAGATATACTATTCTAGGATAAAGCCTTTTTTTCAGCACTTTAAATATGTCTTGCCACTCTCTCCTGGCCTGTAAGGTTTTCACTAAGAAGTCTGCTATCAGACATATTAGAGCTGCTTCGTATTTTATTTGTTTCTTTTCTCTTGCTGCTTTTAGAATAAGCTCTTTATCCTTCGACCTTTGGAAATTGGATTATTAAATGTCTTGAGGTTGTCTTACTTTAGTTAAGTTTGCTTGGTGTTCTATAACCTTCTTGTACTTTAATATTGATATCTTTCTCTAGGTACGGAACATTCTCTGTTATTAACCCTTTGAATAAACTTTGTCTTTCTCTCTACTTCATTTTTAATGCCAATAACTCTTAGATTTACCTAACTGAGGCTGTTTTCTAGATCTTCTAGGCATGTTTCATTTTCTTAATTCTTTTTTCTTTTGTCTCATCTGACTATGTATTCTCAAATAGCCTGTTTTCAAGTTCATGAATTCTTTCTTCTGCTTCATCAATTCTGTTTTGAGACTGATGCATTAATCAATATTTCAATTGAATTTTTCCTTTCCAGAATCTCTTACTGATATTTAAAGATAATTTTAATCTGTTTGTTAAATTTATCTGATAGGATTCTAAATTCCTTCTCCATGTTATCTTGATTTTTGTTAAGCTTTCTCAAAGAAAGTCTTTTGAATTTGCTATACAAAGGATCATATTTCTCTGTCCCTCTGGTATTGGTCACTGGTGCCTTATTTAGTTTTTTTGATGTCACGTTTTCCTGGAAGGTCTTGGTCCTTGTGGATGTTTGTCAATGTCTGGGCATTGGAGAGTTAGGTATTCATTGTAATCTTCATAATCTGGGCTTGTTTTAACCCATCCATCATGAGAAGGCTTTCCAAGTATTCAAAGAGAATTGAGCATTGTAATCTTAGTCTTTGGTCACTGCAGCCACATGTGCATTAGTGGGTGCCCCAAGTCCAGGAACACTTTGACATTTGCAAACTCTTAGAGGTACCATCTTTATGGTCTTGTGTAAGATCTGGGGAAACTCCCTAGGTTACCAGGCAGAGTCTTTTATCCTCTCTCCCAAACAGATGGAGTCCTTGCCTCTGTGTTGCATTGCCTGGGCTTAAGGAAGGAGTGACAAAAGCACCCTTGTGACCATTGCCACTGAGACTGTGCTGGGTCAAACCTGAAACCAGCACAGTACTGGGTCTCACCCAAGTCCTGTGATGAGTATTGTCTTGCTACCACTGATGTATATTCCAGGACCAAGGGCTCTAACCAGCAGATGGTGCATCCAGTCATGTTTGTGTCTTACCCTTCAGGGTGATGGACTCATTTCTGGCCCAGGGTTGCTCTAGAAATGCTGTCCAGAAGCTAGGGACTGGAGTACGGAACTTTAGGAATCTATTACTTTTATATTACAGTAGCTGAGCTGGTACCTAAGTTGCAATACAAAGTCCTTTTTACTCTTTCCTCAAGCAGGAGTCTCTTGCTTGACTGCCACCACCCCAGGCCCATGCTGAATATTGCCTGGTTATTGGTGATGTTCATTTAAGACTCAAGGGCTCTTTAGTTTGCAGGAAGTAAATCCTGCCAGGCCTGGGTCTTTCTCTTCAGGTAAGCAGCTTACCTTCTAGCTCAGGATGGTTCTAGAAATATCATCCAGGGGCTGGGCATGGTGGCTCACACCTGTAATCCCAGCATTTTGGGAGGCCAAGGCAGGCAGATCATGAGGTCAGGAGTTCGAGACCAGCCTGGCCAACATGGTGAAGCACCATCTCTATTAAAAAATATATAAAAATTAGCTGGGCATGGTGGCAGGCACTTGTAATCCCAGCTACTCAGGAGGCTGAGGCAGGAGAATCACTTGAACCTGGGAGGTGGAGGTTGTTGCAGTGAGCCGAGGTCATGCCACTGCACTACAGCCTGGGTGACAAAAGCAAGATTCTCTCTCTCTACACACACACACACACACACAGACACATATATACGTGTATACATATATACATATATATATATGTAATACAGTTTAGATGATATTCCTTCTTATAAAATAGATTTTATCATTATAATTTTAACATAATTTTAAATATTTTTAGGAGAGTATGAAGGCAACATGCTTAAAGTCCACAAAAGTCATAATGTGGTTCTGAACATGCACAAATTAATCTCAGATTTTAGAGCTTTTTAAGAGCTTTCAGCCCTGATGTTACTCTAAAACTCTTTTTTAAAAAATTTTATTTTATTTTTTTATTTTTGTTTTTATTTATTATTATTATTATACTTTAAGTTCTAGGGTACATGTGCATAACGTGCAGGTTTGTTACATATGTATACTTGTGCCATGTTGCTGTGCTGCACCCATCAACTCGTCAGCACCCATCAACTCGTCGTTTGCATCAGGTATAACTCCCAATGCAATCCCTCCCCCCTCCCCTTCCCCCCCTCCCCATGATAGGCCCCGGTGTGTGATGTTCCCCTTCCCAAGTCCAAGTGATCTCATTGTTCAGTTCCCACCTATGAGTGAGAACATGCGGTGTTTGGTTTTCTGTTCTTGTGATAGTTTGCTAAGAATGATGGTTTCCAGCTGCATCCATGTCCCTACAAAGGACACAAACTCATCCTTTTTGATGGCTGCCTAGTATTCCATGGTGTATATGTGCCACATTTTCTTATGCCTGTATTTTGTTTTTTTGAAAATTCATCTGCCTATTTGAGTTCTTGTTCAGTTTCTCACTAAGGTAACCCTGTGTGACAGTAACTTACGTATGCAAAATAAACTGAAACTCCTAATATGAAATGTTGGTGAGGTAAGAAACGATTTCAGAAGAAGAATTTAGACTGAAGAATACATGATTGTAAAGAGATATGAAAGTTTTCGGAATCTTATCCCAAATCAGCTCTTAGTTTTGTGCTTAGAGTTGTTTTCACTTAAAATAGTTTTATCTCTGAAACTATAAAGTTGGGTGATCTCTGCATGGTGTTATAATTTTACATCTTTATATCAACTCAGGCCCAATTGGAGATAGGGCGGTTTCAACTTTGGAAAACTCAGTTGGCCCAATTGGAGATAGGGCGGTTTCAACTTTGGTTTTTTTTTTTTAATTTATTTATTATTATTATACTTTAAGTTGTAAAATAATCAGGTTTTTACATAAGTTGGCCAATCAATATTTTGGACAACAGTTATGTTCCCCTTCCTGAGTATGATCTCATTTTAGTTCTGTAAACATGCGGTGTTTGGTTTTATGTTCTTGTGATATAAGAAAAGTCCATGCATCCAATCTCTCAAACTCATCCTTTTTTTTTTGCATAACATTTCTCAAAAGAAGCATTGTACAGCCAACAGACACATTGCATCAGTCATCAGAGAAATGCAAATCAAAACCACAATGAGATACCATCTCACACCAGTCAGAATGGCAATCATTAAAAAGTCAGGAAACAACAGGTGCTGGAGAGGATGTGGAGAAATAGAACACTTTTACACTGTTGGTGGGATTGTAAACTAGTTACCATTAGGTTTGGAAAACAGTATGGCGATTCCTCAAGGATCTAGAACTAGATGTACCATATGATCCAGCCATCCCATTACTGGGTATATGCTGCACGATTGTTTAGTCTATTCTGAGTTGATCACATTGGATTTAAATTGGTCTAAATGGAGACAAGGTTTTAAGCCCTGATTCCTTCTCGACACAGTGCTGCCATGCATTAAATTAGGTCTAAAAGGAAAGGTGCATTAAGTTCTGGGTAATGATAAAAGAATAGCCAAATTATTTAATATGAATAATATTTTAAAAAATTCTTCCTGTGTACAACACTTACACTGCTACTGTGAAGAAATATTATAGTTCTCAACAACATTGGGTCTAGAAACTAGTTGCTGAAATAAAAACTTATATATGGTGCCATGGGGATGAAATTTCATTGAACTGACAAAAGAAAAGATTCTGATTCCAGTTCCATAAAGTCGTAATTGACGAATTCTTATCAAATATTTTTTTCCATGAGCTTCACTTTCCTATTCTGCTAAATTGAGAAAATTAAGCTTTCCCCATCTGCTGCAACATGTGTTTATGAGGGGTAAGGAGAGAGATTACGCACGAAGCACTTAAGTGGTAATATAAGAAAGCCGTGTTGGCAATCGTTGTAATAATAGTGGTGGTGTGAATAGCAAGAAATAACAAATAAACATAAGGAGTGACATTTTACCAAAAATGCAGATTTAGAAAGAAACATCATAGATATGCGTTTTAATTCAAAAGCAACGTTAATTAAGCATGCACTACAATGTGGAAATCATACTGCCCCCAGGAGTATGAAAAGTAATAGGAAAGGATTGCTATCATTGAAGAATTTTCACTCTAGAAGAGAAGCTACACAAAATAAATATAAAATTATATAAAACTTCAATGTGTGCTAAGAATTACCAGATTACTGAATTGTATTATTTAATAATAGTTTTAAATTAGGAGACCCACAGTGTTCAATTTGGTTTTCTCTAATGATGTTTACAACTTTATCATATTTTCATACAAGAAAGAACATTTTAATATCTCAAAGAGAGGAATGTCATTACCTTAGAATAAAGACAATCAGCTTAGCAACTTGAAATATAATTAATCATTGTCTAAATTTATTTTGATCTACCATAGAACTTTGAAGACTTATATATAAGAACACACAGCTCATATGTTGACGTTTGGGAAACGAAATGAGGTTCCATATACAGTGAGGTAATACAAAGAGCTGTGGCTAATTTATTCCATAAAGTTAGAATACATATATTTTAACAGAGTATTCATAAAGGAGGTTACTTACAAACTGAATTGTGAATTATGCAAGGCAATATAGGATAGAGAAAGGTAGAAAAATACAGATATATCGCATAGTCATTTAGAGCGTGGCTTTTGAGATAAGCATTAGGTTAAATTGAACTCTGCTCTGTGACTTTGGACAAGTCACTGGACCTTTTAAACATATATATTTTAAAATCTATAAAATGATTTTTAAGATATGTATCTCTTAGATTATTTTGATGATTACATAATATAGATAATTTATGTGACCATTTTAGCATGATATCCAGCACATACTAAGTGCTAAATAAATACTATGAATAGTCTTCCATCTTCTTCCCTCCTCTTCTTCTCCCCTAAGGTAGAAGTCTCCTCCCCTTCTCCTCCCTTTTCCCTGTTTTTTCTTTCTCACTTTCTTCTTATTATTACTATTATTTTATGTAGCTAGTGTTAAATAGGCAGCAAGATGTGTGAAAGGTGAAGAGAAATACGGGAATGTTCCAGAACAGAGAGTATTTTATGTTATATTAGGGATGTGGACCTGTGGGAGAGTCAACCTACATTTTATTTTTAGGAAGTTCTTTTTCATATTACTGTAAAAACAAATTGGTTGAGGCAAGAACTGTAACAGAAATACTAGTTTGGAACCTGTTGCTGAGTTTAGGTGATACAGCATGATAGTAAACTATGGCAAAAGTGCCAAGAGGAGGAAGGTAATGACAGATTATAGGATTATTTAGAGAATGGTGAATAAATGTGTTGGGGTAAAGGACCCCAACATGTTTATAAAGAAAAAGAAAGGATTTAGGGGATGCATCCCAGATTTCTGATTCAATAATTCTATATTTGTTCTATATTCTAAACACATTTTAGATATTCTGAATGAACTATTTGATGTATATTGAAAGTGAATTATTTTTTAAAATAACACTTTGGTCTTCAATATCTGAAACAAAAAGAACAAAACTCTGTAGTGACTGAAATATTCCACAAAATGGGAGAAATCAGGTTTAAATGTCTATAATTTCTCCCTGTAGAGAAAATTAAAATGTCAGATGGTAAAATTATGCAGTACGTGCATTGTATTCCGAAATTTTAAAGGGGAGAATATTGGCTTAGTTGGCAATTGTTATTTGAGATTTATTGATCTAAATGGATAGTTTTGCAATAAGGCCAACCTCTGTCAAAAACAAATGCAAACATTGCTGAAAGTAAAATGCTACTGGCATTCACTGTCAGGGAGAAATATGCTAAAAGGTAGATTTAGTTAAGGAAATTATAAATAGAAGCTTCAACTTCTGTATAGAAAATAACTTTTTAGCTTGCGAATAGCAGTGTTATCCATAACATAAAAGGTCTTTGCATTTAAACTTTAGTTTTATATAATATTTCATGTATTATACTAATTTATTACTAATAAAATAAAAAGGCTGAGAGGAAGAAGTATCAACAATTTATTGGACTGTCCATATAGTGTAGCTATGAAATGCATCAGTGGCAATTGTGACATTTTAATAGATGATATCTAAGATGCAAGAAATTAACCTATCTTCCTTTAAAACCATGAGGAGAGTAAGTTTAAGATATTAACAGAATCATCAGTTCCTAAAAGAATTCCCAAATTGTCTTCAGGCTTAAAGATTTCTAAACTTTCTTAAAATTTTGGTTTAAATCCACATTTCAAAATTATGTCACTGAAAAAACAGACTACTGATCCCAGAGAAGAGAACAATGATTCATTTTAGTACTATTACCCTGGTAGTCTTCTTAGGACCCCATAAAACAATGGAGAGTTCTAATTCCCTTGTCCTGATTTTTACTCAGAAAAAAATGTCTGAGTGTAACAAAACATCTTTTATGATATTGCAACCAAATACAGTTTCAATAAACAGCAAACCAATACTTTAGATAACCTGGGGCCAAGGCATGGTATGTGTTGAAATGACCGTTAAGGGACTCTGTCTTCTTTAACTAAATAATTGGGCATGTTTTTCATCTATAACTAAATAGAAAAATGAATTGTAAAATGACAACCTAATGAAATGAATTGCTCCTTTCAAGGCTTTTTGGTTATGTTTAATTGTAAAATGTTTTTGTTGCTCAGTTGTAGAGTTCTTTACCTATTGTGAGCCTTCTATCACGCATATGGTTTTCAAATGTTTTCTTCAATTGGCCATAGATTTTTAAGCACCAGGAGACCAAGGGCCATGTCCATTTTTTTGTGACAATTTATTTGTCCCTGGTGGCTGGCATATATTATACCACTTATTCATAAACTTTTAATTATATATTTTCAAATGATATTTAAAAAACTCTGAAATTTAAAATGCCAAATATTAGCTATAAAAGTAACTCATCTCCTGATGATGAGAATTATCAATTTTATTTGAATCTTCATTCTTCTGTGTTTTCCAAATGTTTTCCTTTGAAATATACATGTTTATATCAGAAACATATTAATCCTGCCCACCACAAGTTCAGTTTAGAGAATAAATTTCATTATATGAAGAAATAAAATAATATTTGAAGTTACAATGAGAACTCTCTTAGATGTCCTCACTGTTGAATTAGTAGGACCTCCTTAATATTCTTGAGAATATAAGTGCCAGACAGAGGGCTAAGTATTTTGAATGAATTGATACCCTTCTTCACAACAGCATTTAGTGGAAGACACTAATATATTATTTTATGGATGGAGTAGCTGATGTTTAAAGAGGTTGAGTAAAAACCTAGACAAACAAGTAGTTATTAAAGCTAAATATTTTGTATAAAATCTTATTAAGAACCTGCCTCCTATTATACTAAATTTTACTATCTTAACAAAAGGAAATTTGCTTTATCTAAATTATCAAGTGTTCATTGTTTTTTTTTTTTTTTTTTATTCAAGCAGAGCAGCTCTGAGTCAGTACCCTAATTATTCCTCATGAAACATTCAGGTAAAGCAGAGTAGTCTAGCAAAAACCAAAGGACTTTTTTTTTTTTTTTTCAGAGAACATGCATAAATTAAAATTTAGCAAAATATCAATGACAACTGCATGTGCTTAAAAAAGAAAAGATCTTGATTGATAATTATTTGTTTCAAAATAAAATTACTTATATTTAAATGTAAAAGTTTTGGTGACTTTTAATGTTGAAGGAAATGTTAATCATAAGTAAAAAATAAGACATTCAAATATTCATTATAAAAGTAAATGAATATAAATTATCACCACTTTGGTTAAGTTAAAATTTCCTGTTAACTAAGGAAGAAAAAGGCCTGTAGAATTATGTGTAGCTGTCATGGTTCAGACAAAAAGGATGCAAATTATTTTCAGGATATTTTCCCTGACACCAATTCTAGAATGTATTGATTATCCAGATTTTGATGTAAGGGTGATTAAATAACATAAAGAGCAATTGCTCTAACTTCAGCTTTACAGAGGACAAAGAGCTCTTTTGATAGACAGTATGTATGTTCCTTTCTGGAAAAGTGAAAGTGTTTATAACTAAATCTACATCTACTGACAGTATTTCCACTGTGGTCTTGAGTATTAAAATCTAGACAAATCCAGAATCTGTGACAATAAAAAGAGTTTAAATAATCTTGGAAGAATATTTAACATTTGTTTCCAATAACTATCTATTTATTGTAATAATTATCTTGGAAATGTTTTAAAAATTCAGCTTCCAAGACTTAACCCTGGACCTATTGAATAAATATTTCTTTATAGGACCCAAGAAATCTCTCTAAACTATCAAATATTGTTATTGATATTTTTACAAGTGTGGATTGCAGTCAGTTATTTTATAACAGTTCATATAAGGTTAGTATTTTAGATTAATTACATAAATAAATCATATTTTAAAAGCAGGCTATAAAAATTTAAAAGTTAAGGCAGAGTTAATTAAAATTTTAATAGAGAACAGTTTTTTTTTTGTTAGTTTCTACACGAGTGTACGTATATTAGCCATTAAAAAAAAGTAGGTCTGAATCTGCAAAAGTGTGCAGACAAGCATTGCATTGCTATCTCACAGTTGTACCAAATAGCAGGGAAGCAATTCTATGGTTACAACCATAAAGGAATACCAGTATGGCTTCTTCAAAATGTATTGCTAAGATTAAATATTAAAACCCAATTTTTGCACATGTTGCATTAATATCTCCATTTCAAATAGTAGTCATGTTTAAAAATCATACAGTAATACCACTTCATTTATAAAAAATAACTAACTAAAATCTCTGTTGTAGGAATTTTTTATTGAAGAAATTGAAACCCTAGAGTAAATACAAAACTATGTATTTAAATGTGTCCAATGAGGTTGTGAAAACCTATGTATAAATATGTTGCTATTTACTAAAAACAAAACAACAACAAATAGCCAAGTGTTATCTGATGAGAGGGAACTAGAGGTTATTCTTATGCCACTATAGAAATGACACTCACTAATGGCCATAATTAACTTTAAATGCAATTATGCAATGCACTACATTTGGCTTGGGAGTGTGACTGGTGATTACAATTTTAAAAATTAATGACACGCCTACAAGCACACAGATTACCAACACAAGACTCCTGTTTTCATATAGAGTATAGAAAAATAGAACATTCTCAGGTGTTCAACAATACCACCACCAGCAGCAACAACAACAACAAAGCTGGGCAACCATCTGATTCACAACTATTCTTGAAACCATCAATGAGCTAAGATCACAGGCCAACCAAGTAACTCCAAATCCATGGAAAGACAAGTATATCTAAGGACAGATGCAGATCAAGCAGTTGCTTGTCTGGGACAGACACCACTGGTCAGCTAAACATTTTGAGAAATTCTTCCACATAATGCTATGGTTTGATGTTTGTCCCCTCCCAAATTCATGTTGAAATGTGGTTGCCATTGTGTTGGTGTTGGAAGGTGGGGCCTTTGGGAAGAAATTGAGCCATGAGAGCTCTACCCTTATAGGTGGATTAATGCCATTATAAAATGTCCAGTTTGTTCCCCGCAGGACTTTTTGCCTGTTCGCCTTTCACCATATTAGGGATGCAGCAAGAAGGCTCTGACCAGATGCTAATGCCCTGATCTTGGACTTACCAGCCTCTAGAACTGTGTGAAAATAAATTTCTGTTTGTTTTTAAAACATAAATTACCTAGTCTGTGGTATTCTTTATACACAAAATGGGCTTTTAACACAAATGGACGAAGATAGGCGCGGTATGAACTAATGACAAAATATAGATCCTCTGGGAAGGAGAATGCATATACAAAGTGAATGCATACCTACTTACAGTCTATTCTTTAGGGACTTCTCCAAGTGCTCAAGAAAAATATTGGCCACAGTACTGAGAAAGTATACTTTGTTGTGTGGACAAAGAGCAGACAAACAGTAGCCACTGAAGGATAAAAAGTCCCAAAGCAATTAAAGAAAACACCCCAACTTTCTCCTATAGAAAGAAAGGCTTAAGCCAATGGGGAAGTGGAGCTGAAGCATTTTCCTTCCCTGAAGGCACTGGTGAAAACCCATGATAGCTGGAGAAAGAGAATGGAACAATAAAATAAAATAAAATACCTACACTCTTGAGAGAAAGGCAGTAATTCATGCTGGCCCCAGGTATACAGCAGGAAGTGGAACAGCCATTGACAAAGCCTCACTGTCTGACTACCAGGTCCGACCCACAGACCCTGACAGAGTGACAGATGAAAAACTGCACTCAGATACAGGTATCCAGTAAGAGTGGGCTAGGGGACTGGGCCACTCACAGAAAGAGTTGAAGCAGCAGTGTCCCTAACAGGCTGGTGCTGAAGGCATTTATTTAGTACAGATTTAATGACAAAGGCTTTGAGTCAACACACTTGTGGGTGATTAACATGGTTGCCACTGTACCCCTCCCGCCCACCGCCTCTCCCTCCCCTAAGCCCTGACAGAGCAGTCCTGCGTGTAGATGATTAAAGGCCAGGTTCCAAGGCCTAAGTAAACTAATGTATCTAGCTCAGTTTCTTTATACCCCCTTGTTATCTAAGCTAAGCTTTCAGGCACCAGGTAAGAGAATCTGGCTGCCTTCAGTCAAATCCTTTTCCAAAGCTTTTGTGAAACCTCCTCACCTTCCAAGGTGGTTTGCTTCTTTCTATAATTTCCTCTTATAATTTTTCCCACCACCCTGACGAAACTCCTATACCTTCCCCTTTTCTGTTTTTTACATCAGGTTGTGTTGATTGAAGAGTACAGACATGTGCAGCAACAAGTCTGTCTGGCGTGGTGGTCACTGCTCATATTCCAACTTTGCATCCTAGAATTAGTAAATAACATAAGACAAACATGAGTATAATCAGCAACATTCTTTTCCAATCGAGTAGTGACCTGCAGTGTTACCTGGCATTTCAGTTTGATGTGTGCTGTTACTAAGGAACCCCACTGTAGGTATGTTAATCCCTCTTAGCCAAGCAGTCACATTTGTTAGAAGCTGGGAAGGGGGTGTTTGTCTCAGTAACAGGGTAGAAGAATGGAGGATTTAGAAGATGGGCCCAATAGAGTGTAGCAGTTACTGGTTGCAGGCAGAGTGAGAGAATTAAAAAGGATTAATAAAGCATAGCAAGGAACAAATTATCTGGAGTGAATGGTGTCTGTATCCAGAGTAGGTTTTGCTCAGTCTTCTGACTTGTTTTTTCAACATCATGTCTGGGGCCTGTGTTGGCCTATGTCATCTGAAGAAGCGGAATGGTCTGGTGCTGTGGGTCCTTTACAGTCATTTTCTTTATTACTGGTACCAGGTTGGGTCCTAGCCATGCAAGGTATGGTTTGACACGTCGTGCTGGAATCTAAAGAGGACCTGAGGGAGTGTGAACATAAGCATATCCTCTTGCCCATGTTAACAATTCATTTGGATCACACTATACATTACTGTTTACATTTTTCCATAAAACTGCAGGTTTTATATCTTAAGAGGTTTTAGCAAAGTGCTTTTCTATAGTTGATTGAAATTTATCATTTAAATTTTTAAAAATTAAATAAGCCTGTGCCAATAGTGTTGCAGGGTACTTACTCATATTCCCCCCTTTTTTGTTTTCTGAGCTATTTTTAAGGGTGGAATGGACACGTTCTATTATGGCCTGTCCTTGGGGTTTACACAGGATGCCTGTGGAATGTTGGATGATCCACATGTAACCAAATTGTTGAAACTGTGAACTGGTATAAGCTGGATCATTGTCAGATTTAATTTTTGTGGGCCACCCCATAAATGCAAAAGTTAAAAGAAGATGTTTAATGACATATTGGGTGGACTCTCCAGGAAAAGCATGAGAGCTAATTAAGTGAGAACTGGTATCAATGGATACATGTGCATATTTAAGTTTTCCAAATTCAGCGACATGTGTAACATCTGTTTGCCATAACTGATTAGGTTCTAGTCCTCTAGTGTTAACACCTGTTGAAGGAGGGGGACATACTTGTGGGCTGGCAATCTGGGCATTGCAGGCTAATTTGTTTACTCTCTGGGTAAGTTGAAATTGTTTAGTTAAATTTCTCCAGTTGTGGAAAAATTGATGTGACTGGGTGGCTTGACCAAACACTGTTGTCATAACTTGTAGATTTGCTTGATCATTGACATAAGCCAATGGGCCAGGCAGTGAGATGTGGGCCTGAATGTGTGTAATAAAAACAGGATGTGTGCGTTGATCTAGCAATTGCTGAAATCAAAGAAAAAGTACACACAGGGTGGGCTCCAGAGTGGACTTAATGAGGGCTGTCTCAAGGTTCTGCAATAAATAAACAGAGGAAGCAGAGTCACTAACAATATTGAAGGGCTGAGCACAAAAAGTTTTCCAAGGCCAATATTAAGGCTCCCACCCTAGCTTTCTGAGTGCCAGTAAATCCAGAACAAGTGAGAGAATTATGCAATCTCCACCAAACAGCCACTTTTCCATTTTTACCAGAGCCATCAGAAAACAGTGTTAAAACATTAGGTTTGGGGGATTGAACTATTTTTGTAGGCAAAACCACATAAGTACGAGGTAAAAACTGAGGGAGTTTGTCAGCAGGAATGGCATGCTCTATATGGCCTGTGTTATCAAAGAGTGCTATTTGCAGGTCCATAGATAAGGGCAACACTGCTTCAAATTGCTTTTTACATAAAGAACTTCTGATGATATCAGGGTCATAATTTAGTAATAGATTGCATTGTCTGTGGCCTGAATGGATGGCTTTACTAACTAACTGGATATAGGGATAGAGTGTTTTAGTCCCATTGTGTGAGCAAAAAATCCATTCTAGAAAGCATAGCTCTGGGCCATCTCTGCTATTCACCCTGTAGGGGAGTGTTTAGTGGGAAAAACAAACAATTGAATTGAATACCATGGAATCTATCTGATCTGGTTGCCTCTGAGAAATAGCCTGCTCTACTTCCTCAATTTCCCTTTGTGCTGCAGGAGTTAAATACCTGGGAGAGTCGAAGGCAGCGTTGCCTTTTAAGAAAGAAAACAGGTTCTGTAACTTGTCAGCAGTTATACCTATGGTGGAGTGAAGCCAGTTAATATGGCCTAGTAATTTTTGATAATTATTTAAGGTGTGTAAGTTGCTAGTATTTAATTTAACCTTTTGAGGTCTTACTGACTGGGAAGTTAGTATGTGCCCAAGATATTTCCAAGGAGAAGACATCTGTACTTTTTCAGGTGCTGTGATTAAGCCTCTTAACTGTGTATTCTTTACAACAGAGGCATATAACTTTAAAAGTACTGGCTTCATTGGGGCTGCTACTTAAATATCATCCACAAAATGAATAATCTTGCAATTAGGCAATTCTTTTCTACTGGGGAGCAAAGCCTGATTTACATGATGGTGACACATGGTAGGGCTGTTCTGCATTCCTTGAAGAAGCACTTTCCAATGAAATTGGCAAGCTGACCTTTCATTATTGATAGCTGGTATTGTAAACACAAATTTTTCTCTGTCCTGTTTGCAAGGGAATAGTATAAAAACAGTCTTTTAACTCAATAACAATTATAGGCCAATCTTGAGGAATCACCACAGGGAAGGGGAGCCCCTGCTGAAGGGGACTCATAGGTTGCAAATTAGCACTGATAGCATGTAAGTCATGCAAAAGTCTCCATTTACCAGACTTTTTGGGAATGACGAAAATGGGCGAATTCCAGGGGCTTTTGGATGGTTCTATATGGCTGGTTTTTAATTGTTCCTCAATTGTCTCATGGGCTCTTCATAATTTCTCTCCCTTTAAAGGTCACTGTTCTACCCAAATAGGATTTTGAGAGAGCCATGTGAAGGGTAGTGGAGGAGTAACAGTGGTCATTATTAGAAAGAGGTCTGTAGATTGACCTCAATTAACCCTTTTATAAATGTGCTGAGGCTCTGTTTTCTCTAATGCCCTTTTTTATCTGTTTGCCTTGTTGATCTTGCATTGCCCGGCAGGATAAGAGCTCCCCTTCTAATGCTGTTTGCATAAGACAGGGTCCCATAGCTGTAGCATATCCCTTGTCTTTTTTTCCAATTTATTGGAAGAGGGGGCTTAGGAAAAACCTCTGTTTCCTCTTTGTTATTTTTACCCAGAAACGGCAAGGCTGAGGGAAATGGAGGCGGTAAGGTAGGTGACAGTTCCTTCTCCCTTCCCTTTTTAGGCTTTTCTGTGTAGAGTGGGACCAGAGTCAGCCTAACTAAAGCCCATAATGTTAGAGATTTTACTATGACCCATTGCCCTTGTGTATGATAAGTTTTCTCCCCACTTTTTCCCAGAGCTCTACATCTAGTGTGCCGCCTTCTGGAAACCATGGGTTATGGAAAACAACAGTTTTCATTATGTCCCTTAATTCAGCCTATGAAACTGAGGCTCCACTAGCTTTAAGCAGCTGTTTCAATACTTTTATATACTGTTGCTATTGAGCTGATAACTATTGTCCCATGATGAAACCCTAGCCTGAACACTTCCCTCAAACTTGGAAATCCCGAGCAGGCACCAATGACTTACTGACTTACTGACTGCACAGTGTCTTCACCTTCGCTTCCAAAGGTTTCGCCATGATCCATTGCAGCATTCCTCATGCAGGGCACCATGTGCCATGTCAGACCCACAGATCCTGACAGAGAGAGAGATGAGAAAATGCATTCAGACGCAGGTATCCAGTGAAAGAGAAGGCCCGGGGACTGGGCCACTCACAGAAAGAGTTGAAGCAGCCATGGCCCTGACAAGCTGGCACTGTGGGCATTTATTTGGTACAGATTTAATGACAAAGGCTTTGAGTCAGCACACTTGTGGGTGATCGACATGGTCACCCCCACCAGAGAGAGCAGTCCTGCACCTGGACGATTAAAAGCCAGGTTCCAAGGTCCAAGTAAACTAATGTATCTAGATCAGCTTATTTATATCCCATTGTTATCTAACCTAAGCTATCAGGCACTGGGTCAGAGAATCTGGCTGCCTTCAGCCAAATCATTTTCCAAGCTTTTGCAAAACCTCCTGGCCTTCCAAGGAGGTTGGCTTCTTTCTATAATTTCCTCTTATAAATTCTCCCACCACCCTGACCAAACTCCTACACTTGAGCCTACTGATTAAGAAGCAGGGGTTACAAATTATTAGTGCCAAATTTTTCCTGTTAATACACATTTTCCTCAGTCATCTTCAAATCATTATCTTATTAAATGATGAGTGTCGGTATGTTGATTATTTCAAAAATTAAGATATGAAGGTAAAAAATAAGTTACAGTGACACAGGGAAGATTTATACATGCAGATCAGGGCACTTTCCTGGATCATGGTGCTTCTAATAGAACTTACCCATGTGCTAGTTTAACTAATGTTTTGGATACATAAATAATCCTCTCAGGATTTGCTGAAGTAGATTATTTTTTACTCCTTTCTTATATACACTATTTGCAGTCACAGAAGAAGCATACATAGCAGCCAGCTTACAGCCAGGGGAATTGGGTAGACTATAAGGAATAAGTGTAAAATAGAAATTTAAAAAGAACTTCTTTTTCAGTTTAGACTGGCTATCAGAATCTAGCTCAGTGTCTTCAATCTATTTTATAATAATTTTATTATCATAAAATTAATATTTAACAAGTCTTTAATTGTGACATATTTCCTATCTTGACAAACTCATAGATCAGTGAAGGAAACATATATACACACATCATCATCATCATCCTCGTCATCTTAATGTCATGTGGTAAAAGCACTGAGGGAGTAATGCCCAGGGTATGTTGAAAACACAAAAATTGAAAGAATTAATCTAGCCCTGGGTTGAGGTAAAAAGGGAGGAGGTTAAGGTATCTGAGAAGACTTCCTGAATACCTAATATGAGTTAAACTGAAAAGTACATACTCTGAGGAAAAAGAAAAAAAGGATGAAAAAGTATGTACTCAATTCTCATTCCTCTCAAGTTGATCCAATACAAAAGGAGAGGCAAATTTGATACCTCCTCTGATTTATCCTGATGTTTCATAAGAAGAGAAAAAATAATGCTCTTGTTCCTCACTGTCATTCACAAACATAGATTGCAGCCTGGGATAGACAACTGCACTGTTTTTGGGTTTTAAAATGTAATTTGAAATAGAATAAAATATATCAAATTGTTTCACACTTAGTAAGGGCAAATAGTATATGTTGTGAAACTTTTTATTCAGTTAAGTATATGTGTGTATTTTGGGTCCAGATGGAAAATGCATTTCTTACTAGCTTTTGGTTTATAAAAGTTTAAAAGCAAGAGTCCTGTCTTACCTCTGTTTTAGCCTTTAGACATTAAGCATTGGAATAAACATTTTTCCCACTACAGGCTATTCTTTGAATCAGCCATTTTCCCCTTGGTAACAAAGTTGTAAGATCACAGATGAATGGATTTGGAGCCAGCTGACTGTAAGGTCTAATTTGCTCTTAGGTTAATTAGGCTTATCCATTTTTTTTTTAAATCCCCTGATTCCAACACAGCTTACTAGAATTCATCAACTCTTCAAGAGCAATCTTTTGCCATTTCTGCCTATGTGTACACTTGTTTGGCTAGCTCCCAAGTGGAAGAATAACTAAAACATGGCAAATATTTGGTGTCTGTACGTCTTCATATTGTAATCACCAAATGGGTCAAATTAAGGTCATCAAGGAGACAATATTTTATGTTCTCTGGTTAAGGAATTTTGTAGAACTTTTTCTATACATAGGATCATGTTCACATACCATATACACAATGTATTCTCTTCCCTCCAAATAAAATATTA
The DNA here is from genome assembly GCF_024542745.1 of Macaca thibetana thibetana. NCBI lineage: Eukaryota > Metazoa > Chordata > Mammalia > Primates > Cercopithecidae > Macaca > Macaca thibetana. The sequence goes on from NC_065591.1 coordinate 90,926,829, forward strand.
TTTAATATCCCTAGCAGAGTAAACAAAAGCACAATAAATCAATTCATTGTCCCTACAGAGAAAACAAAAATTAATAATGTTAATAGTTATTGTTTATGGACCACAGCACATACGCTATTCTTATGCTTACTGTAGCCCTGCAATAATATGATTATTAGTCTTGTTGGAAAGATGAGGAAACCCAGGTTCAAGAAATTTCAGTAACCATACTGATTCAAAACTTCATTATCATTTGCCAAAAGGATTTTAAGTTAGATTTAGCTCACCAAAAATGGCATTTTATCTATTAATACTCCTACTTTTAATATCAATTTTTCATTTAAGATGGGTGCTAATATCTATGCCTATTAATAAAGATGTTCATGAGGTCATATAAATTATTATATTTTTACCAGTTTTAGTTTATAGATTAAGGGAGAACAGATAAGTGTAGTCTTCTTTATGTTTGAGGTTAATCAAGAAAAATGCAAAAAACTTGTTTAAAGACTCAAGAAGTTGTAAGACACCTATAACACCTATTGTTTTGATATGAATTTTAATTTGTGATTCTCGTATTTTTTTTTATCATTACTAAGATTTGCTCCCACCATTTTAAGAATTCCACTGCTTGATTTAGAATTTGTATTTGGGATAACAGCTCCAACAGGCAATCATATCAGCTAACATAGACATGGAAATTAAGTTATATTCCTGTAACTGCAATTGAGATCACAGAGACCTGATTTTCATACTATCATTATTTTTTTCCTAATGAAGTTCTTCACTGAATGACTGTTTATAAAGATTATTATATTTATAGAAGGGGTATAGTATATGAAAAACAAATTTAAGCACAGATGTTGGCAAATCGATACATTCTAGGAATTTTCATTTGCTTCTTCAAATCTAACTACAAATGTTTACTCTTACAAGTTTTTATTTTACTTAACAACTGTGTGAGCACATAAACTTTTTATTTAAGGGCTCTTTGGTTCATCATGCTCAGAAATTCTGAGAGGTTCATCAGTGGATTTTATTGGAATCTGCTAAACCAGCTGTCTAGCTAAACTGAATTAGAATCTAAGACTCTCAGTTATTTTCTAATATCTTTGTCTTCACCATAAAGTTAAAATCAGCTCTCTCAATTCTCCATCTCTATTCTACTGCAGTCACTGAAACTTACACTTATAGCAGTGGTTCTTTTATTTTAATTTGTAAGAACCACACTAAAATTACAGATTCCTTGTATACGGGGATTCCAGCTTAGGAAGTATGATATGAGTCATAAATATGTGTTTTGAAAATTTTCCATATCCTTTGAGATAAAAGATCATGTATTCCTTTTTGAGAAACAGTAATACCTAATCCCTTGTCCCCAAACAGCACAATGCAGACCACTGCAGCCAGCCTTGAGGCTTAGTTCAAAGTTCAGGCCAGGTCTCCTTGGCGATGTTTTGTGGACCCAGCATAGTCACGGATCTCACCATTCTTTACTGACTCCTGGTTGTGCCACTGGGCACAAAATAGATCAAGATAAAATGAGTATTTTTCCAAAGTGTTCTGCTTTCCAAAAATCAGTTAAAAATAATATAATCTGATAATAATACAACTTTGTCACTCTCTATTGTCATAATTGCTTTTTGCTTAACATTTATTGAAACAAGACGTGGGGCAGGACAAGAAAATCCCCCTCCGTACGTGTCTGGTACCTCTCCCAAATCCCCTTTTTTATATAATTCTTTAGGCGTTGAAGAAAAGATTACTTAGACCCTTGCTTTTGACAGTATAAGACAATTTCACAAATCATGAAAACTGTTTGTGTCCTTCTGTTCCTGTAGGTAAGTGCTTGCCCCGTCTATCTTACTGAAGCTGACAGCAAATATTTTTTAAATAAACAAAAACAGCTTTTGGGCAATTTCAAGTATTTCCACGTAACTTTAAAGCAATTCTGTATAATTGTGTGCTTTATCACACACACTTAAAATTATACTCACCAAAGGTCTAAATATTTATGGCACTAGTCTGACTACATTGATATCACTGGAAATCATTGTTAGGACTTAAAACAGGAAAAAAAAAAAAAAAAAAAAAAAAAACCCACACACAATGAAAAAGGCCCTAGGAGTTGTGTCCTGTCTTTTCAATGTCTTTCAGTTAAGCTTGTTCCTTCGTTTCTGATCCTCAGTTTCTTCAAACTTAAAGTGGGTGTTGCTGGAAGGGGCAAACTGCTGTCAATAAAAAAAATTGTATTTATTCCTACTTTCTAACAATAATGATACAATTAAGATCAGTGAGAAAAATAAATCTTTATTTTGTTCAATACAACTTACAAATAGAGAGGGGGAGAGAAATTAAAGAGAACAAAATTCCAAAGCCTTTGTCATATCCTCCCTATGATGAACACTTAGACCCAGAGTAGATGGGTATTTGTTTGTCTGAGCATATTAATTAATTACTAGATATCTAAAGAGTAGTTGGAAACAGATGCTTGGATTTTCTTTGTAAGAAGAAAACAAGAAATTGAGTTCCTAAATGTGTATCTTGAGGAAGAGATAAATGAGAGAGGAAAAGGTGAAAAGGAGAAAATGAAAGAAGGACCCAAAAAACATTGAAAGAGGAAATTCACAGTGAAGGAAGCAGGGATGGTCAAAGAACTTTAAAATAAAAAACAGACCCATCACTTTGAGAGGCCGAGATGGGCGGATCACGAGGTCAGAAGATCGAGACCATCCTGGCTAACACGGTGAAACCCCGTCTCTACTAACAAACACAAAAAAACTAGCCGGGCGAGGTGGCGGGCGCCTGTAGTCCCAGCTACTCGGGAGGCTGAGGCAGGAGAATGGCGTGAACCCGGGAGGCGGAGCTTGCAGTGAGCTGAGACCGGCCACTGCACTCCAGTCCGGGCGACAGAGTGAGATTCCGTCTCAAAAAATAAATAAATAAATAAATAAATATAAATAAATAAACAGAACGTCTAATTTTTGACTTTAAGTTGCTGCTGTGTAATATTGTTTTATTGCTATTGCCTTCAAAGTTTCAATAAGTCAGCCAAATACAGTAAACCTTGTCTTAGTCTGTTTTGTGCTACTATAACAAAATATCTGAGACTGGGTCACTAATAAAAACCAAAAATTTATTTCTCACAATTCTAGAGGCTGGTAAGTTCAAGATCAAGGCACCGGCTTCCGGTCTTGTGAGGGCCTTCTTGTGGCATCATCATTTGACAAATGGCAGAAGGGCAAGCTAAGTGAATGTTGTCTAAAGCTTCAATTATAAGAGTCTTAATCTCATTAGCAAGGGAAAACCCCTTATGGTCTAATCATCTCTTAATACCATAATGTGGGCAAAACCTAAATTTTGGAGAGGATGCATTAAAACCATAACAAGCCTGTATTTCTTCTTCGTAACTATTGCAAAGCAAAGTAATCAATCCTAAAATGTGAGCTGTAATAAAATAGAATAAATAGCAGGTGTTGGTAATTTACTAGGAGACATACAAGCTTTCTGTGAATTCTGGGAGATACTAGGATAGAGAGACTGGGTTTCCCTAACATGTCTGAAATGTGAATTTAAGTAATTTTCACTCAAATAAAATTCAATGTGTAAATTGAGGAACTGAGGATTTTCAGGCAACTATTAGTCACAGGGATTTCAATATACCCACTCTCTATTTCACAGGGCACATGGCTTGTTATAACGCTCAAATAAAACATTATGTATAAACCCTTATTGTGCTTTATAAGGTCATAATCAAGTATGTTCATAAAATCATCTGAATAACATAAAGGCTCATGCTTATAGTAAATGTAGAAGAGAGATTTTCAAATATGTTTTATCACAAAACACACTCCAATTAATTATTGCTATACTATTTTGATGTTTTAATAAATGTCTACTTTAACCCGGAAAACAATGACAGATAATAAAAGTGAATATTCATAGGAAACAGCTAGTGTGAATGCAGGGGAACCTAATAAATGTTTATTAAAAACCTTTAAAGCCTAAAATAATGTTTAAATACTCTAGAAGTCACATAAATAGCAAAACTAAATTAAATTAATTTTCAGTGACTTTAAAACAAGGCATCGATTTGTTGCTGCTGCCATTACTGACTGAATGTATCTCAGGGTGGGCAGGCAGGTCATGGACCATCCCTTGAAGTACAATTCTCTTGCCAGTTCAGTCATCATTAAAAATTGATTTCAGTAGTTTCTAAATGAATCAGAGACAACTCCTAACATGTTACTTTGTTAATGCAAACTTCTAGGCTAAGTTATCTATTGATGATACTACAATTTAAAAATTCTTCTAAAATTATAAAGAAAATTTATAGTAGAATGTTGAATATCACAGAAGAGTTAAAGTCAAATGAGAAAAAATTTTAAATAAATATTGTGATTTTTCAGTATTTTAATTTGAAACTGAAAGTAGAAGTGATATATATATGTGAAAAATATCTACCAAGCATAATTAGAAGCTTATATATTTAATAGTTAAAATAATATTTTTTAAATTAAAGAGGTTTATATTACCCTAAAAGTGATATATATTATTTCAGAAAAAAACTTGAGCTGAAAATTAAAATTATAAAACTATTCAATGAAAAGCAAATTATAAGGTAGTACATACTTATGCATTTGAACATGTATGTAACTCCTTGGCATGCTATGAATCTAACAATAGTTTTAATCATTTATTCTTTCAGACTGTAATAAATTTCCTCCATTACCCACACATATGAATGGATGCATGGATGCATGGATGCATGGATGCATGGATGGATCGATGGATGGATGGATGGATGGATAGATAGATAGATAGATAGATAGATAGATAGATAGATATAGATTCATGTATAGATATACAAATACAGTACTCATAACTTAAAAATGAAGATTTTGCATCACTCTTTCTTGTCAACTCCACCTGATGAGCGATAATAACTATAATACAGACCCAACTCATTGTCAAGAAAGGCGAAAATGTAAAAGCTTACCATGGTTCTAAAAATGTTTTTTAATGTTTTTTTCTTCGCCATTTAAAGCATGTTTTAAGTGTTTAACAATGATTTGAAGTATTGCCCTTCATTAAAGGAATACTCCACAAATAAAAAATTAGGCTAAAAGTCAAACTACTACTGATCTCTCTAACGAAGAGGCTCAAACTCTAAGATTAAGGTACACAGAGCAAACAATCACAGTTCAAGCAAGAGAGCCATAAGGTAGGAGAAACTACCAAGCAGCTGTTCTCAATCAAGTGTCCACTCTTCAAGATGCTTCTGATCCAGTTGTAATGGCACTTTCCCCAACTCCCATGTCATGCTTTATATCCATGAGAGGCAGGAGAGTGCAATGGCTGGGTGTGGCCTCTGGTACCAGCTAACCTGACTTTGAAACCTGACTCCAGTCCAGTGAATTAAGCAAGATTTTTTCTGTCCTTAAGATAATGTCTCACGTTAGTTACTGACTTTTGGCGTGCATAAATGCAGAACTAGACTTTGAGATTAAGAATTAATCTATGCTTTACTGAATTTTTGTCTTTTGCATTTAGTATAACGTATAAGCTTTTTTACGAGAAAGGAAAGAAAAAAAGAGGTGAGAGAGGATATAAATTTCTGTGGGTTATCAAGAGTTGGTATAAAAATTGCATCAGGAGATGGTTCTGGATAGATTAGCATTAAAGTGATCATAGATATTGAGACATTGAGAATCTGTACCTTAAATTTACGATTCACATATTGGGGTCCACAGCCAATTAAACAGATAGAAGAGAATCTGTAGTTCTGATTAGAACACACATTTCGCTTCAGGACTGCAACTAGGAAAGAAAAATGCCTCAGAGAATTAACTTTAGAGATTAGCAAAGGTTTGAACTTGCCAATGAAACAAGGTAGGGAAAGTTAAAGTTTTCTTACCGGAATTATGAGAAAGAGAAGCATTCTAAAGTTCTGGAAATGTGACAGAATAGATGATCAGGGATGTAATTTCAGGATGGAAAATTGTCAAGTTTATTCAAAAGTGATATATCTCTTATAAGGAAAAAATTGTGATTTATTAAAATTTTATACTGACTTGAAAAAGTTGAAGCAATTTAAAATTAATATGGAACATTGTGTATCTCTTGAATATTACAAAAGCCATATTTATTTTCTTCCTTTCTGTTTTCTTCCCTTTTCATTCATTTATTTATTCTTCAGAAAATTAATAAAGGTTAATGAAAAGTTTATTATGTGGAAGGATTTTTTATGTAAAAGGCACTTTTCACATCCTGGAGAAATGAAGATTAGAAAGTTGAAACATCTTCAAAACACACAGTTTAGTCAAATGGGAAAAATAATTACAAGGAATTGTTATATTAATATACAATAATATTGCTACAAAGGATGATTATAATAATTGACTCATTCAGTAGTAAATTAGTGAATTAATCAGGAAAAGCCACATAGGTAAATGACTCCGAAGATACTGGGATTAAGAGAAGAAATTTTATAACTAGAAAGATAAATGTAACCATCTTAGCATAGGGACCAATACATTCTAACAAAGGAGGTAAAGAAAAACCCCACATAATGAACCATAGTGCTTATTCATTAATTTTTAAAGATCTTTACTGTTTTGTATTAGACACTGAAGATTAATAGCCAAAAAATACAGACTAGCTCTCCTTCCCTAGAATATCATGTGGGAAACAGACAAGTAAAATTGAGTAATCACAATATCTAATAATAAATGCTAGGTAGGGGTAATACAGGGTTTTAAGGATGGAGAACAAAGTACATGTGACTCAATATAGCTACGATATATTTCACAAGATTTTTTTACAAAAAGGAACAAGAAAAAAGTCTCTGTTATTGTTGCTTAACATAATGTATTAGCTTTATTCTCTTTCCTCCCCTTCTGGGACACAAAGTGTGGTGTACTAGACATTTTGACGGTACCTACCCCAGGTTTCTTGAAGCTTTTCCATCTTTTTTCCTCTTTATTTTACATTGCATATTTTTATGGACATGCTCTGATGTCACTAATTCTCTTTTTGTGAATTCTATATATTGCTAAACCCATCCAATGAGTTTTTAATTTCAGGTATAATATTTTTTAGTTCCAAAATACATTTGATTCTTTCATACAAATTATAAAGATATGTTAAAATCTTCCAAGTTTTTCATTTTCATTTTGCATCTTTTCCTGTTTTTGTATATTTTAATTATTTTAAGATATTTTTTCTTTTATCTCTGGTACCTGAATCAATTATGGATATTTTCTATGTTATAGTTTTTCTCTTTCTTTTTGGTCAGTTGTTCCTACTTTTTAGAATGTCTCATTTTTGACTGGATGATGAAATTGTGGATGACAAATTTAGACAATATTAGTATTCATGTTTTTTATAAAGAGAAATTAATTTTATTCTGGATTTCTCCTGGAATCCAGTAACAATTGATCAGCTTGATCCTGCCTTTTTTTGTTTGTTTTTCAAGTGGGGTTATTTTATAATTTCCCCTACTCCTAAAGTGCAGCACTTATTCCTAGGAAGTTACTTTTAAGGTATACCTCTTGCTCCAAGTCTGTGGCCTTATGGGTTTTTAACTAAAAGCTCATGTGGTTTACCACAGTGTCTCCACATTAGCATAACCTTAAAGTACAACCTTGCTTTCTAACTCTCTAGAGCTTCTAAAATCTTTCTTCAGTATCCTCCCAGTTACTGTGTTGTACCGGGTATCTTAAAGTTATGCCTTTATTATGATATATGCTCAGGAGTCCAAGGCTTGAGTGATGTTTGTATATAGATTTCAGGGCTCCTTCTCTAGAGTTGTTTCCTCTATGGGTTTGTATTTCCTAAATCACAGCCATTTGATGGAACTAGACTATAAGGTCTCCAAGTTCTGGAAGGCTGCTGCCTTTTCCATGCACTCCACCTCACACACAATGATTTGGTAATATCCTAGAGGAAAAAGACAAGGTGAATGTGGATATTATGTCACATCTTCCCTCTGTCAAGGATTGTAGGTCACCAAGTCCTGTGTGCGTTGATCGCTTTCCAATGCCTTCAAAATACAGGGTTTTGTTTTCATTTTTTGTTTTTGTTTTTGTTTTTTTGTTTTTGTTTTTTTTTTTTTTTTACACAGGGTTTTGCTCTGTTTCCCAGGCTGGAATGCCAAAATATAGTTTTATTATATTATTATAATAGTTAGATTATTGAGTTATCTTCCTGCAGCAGAATTAATCTATTAGCATGTTGGTGGGGAATGGAAGAGGATACAGTTTTCTTTGATCTGATTAAAGTTTGCTGTTAGCCAGGCATTATGATCCTGGATTTAGAACGTGTGGATTTCACCATGTTTCTATCCCCACTCCAGTCATAATACTGGGACTAGCATGTATTTGTAGCCTTCCTCAGGGGGAAGAGATTGTTTTTATTTTCTGTCTGCATCTCCCAGGTGAACTCTGTTTTTAACCAATGTTCTTAGATTATAGTGTTGGTCTCCATTCCCCGTAGATTAAGGTATCTTTGACTTTACTTAGGAGAGACATAGGTCTGGTAAGAGTTTAGGTGCTGGCTTCTGTTTTCTACAGCAACTGCAATGGGATTCTGCCAGTATGCACCGGCTACGGGTTTTGATGGCTTTCTCTCTGGAGTCTTTTGTTTCATTTTGGAGGCAGAAGTGAGTCGAAATATTTCAGGAGTGACAGTTATTCCCTTCCCCAAGTAAGTCATAAAGAGAGTGTTCTCTAGATTGTCTTTGCTCCACTCTGCATGATTCTGGTGAGGTTCCTGGAAAAAAAAGTCTGCAGGAGGAAGAACTCCTGTATGTCTGCATCCTCCAGAGTCTTCATACTCTCAGTCCAGCCCATATTTGTTCTTTAGTGACTCATTAAAATTTTCTAGCTTTATCTTCCTCCTGGCTTATTCAGATGGCTCAGAATTGACTCAGATATTCAAATGTTCACATTTTTTCCTTCCCTGCAGTTATATTTCCAGATTTTTATTGCTTGTTTGCATTGCAACCTTAGTTCTCTGATAAATTCAAGAAAAGTTGCTAATTTGAAATTTGTCTAGCTTTCTACTTGTTCTGAGGCTCTTTTCACATCTCTACATCTCTGAGCTGAAAACTAGAATTCAGAATATATGATTTTTAAAATTCTCCTTTAAATTGAATCGAAAGGATGGTAGCAGAATTTCTTATTCCGCCAAAGTATATTAATAAACAATATGTAGAAAATAAGTTTTAAACATACTTACTTGCTAGGAAAATGATGAATTATATTTACTTATACACTTATGAGATTGGAAACTACCTTAACATTTTAATCTATTTTTCTTCTTTAGCATAGTGACCAAAATAGGCAATGTAGATTTTAAGTTAACCTTAACATTATTCACTGTAACAATCTATCCATCCTCCATGATCTCAATTTATTTTGAAAATTGCAATACAACCTGCAATATCATTAATGCCCTGGTGTGAGAGATGTGGAAACTTAAGGATTGAAAATACCTTAGAGGTAAGATCAGGAATTCTCAACCAGGACATAAATCATTTGCAAAATTGCGTGTAGAAAACACTGAGATATTTTGAGGAATGGGTCAATGTATTTTATTAAATTCACAAAAGTACCATGGCCCTAAGATTGTTAAATGCCACCAATGCGACTATGTATTTATAGAAATGCATCTATTTAAAATCCATATTTCTAGAGAGATTAACCTTGTGTCCACAGTCTTAATTCCTATATTTAGAATTATACTTAGAAATCATTTCAAAAGTATCTAAAGGAAATAAAAGAGAAAGGAACAAAATTTTCTGTACATGAATCGTGTGTTAATACCAAAATCCTCAACGTCTATCTTCAAAGAAAAAAATTTATCTCTCATTCTTCTTGCTCATGACTGTTGCTTTGATCTGCCTTACTGATGAATTTTAACACTAGGATACTACAATATCACCATTTATGGTATTGATAAATGTATTAATTACATAAGAAAAATAACTTTCCATGGTCAAACTTATGTAACTGTGAGTACCTAATACTTATTTATCTTTAAACTTTATTAATGTAATACATAGCTTTATTATGATGAAGGTTTGGAAAGCTGTCACAAATGGCTATTTTAAGAGTATTTTTATTCATAAAAGAATAATGTTTAACAATATTAAATTAATAAATACTTGAAGCATTTGGTGAATAATGTCAGCTAGATGATTTTTTAAGAATAAAAAATGAGCTAAGCACACAAATAAGAGTAGAAATATACTGAAGATTACAGAAAGAAAGAAGTGCTTAAATGAATCCATACATTAAAGCCATCAAAAATGCTGACAATATAAAAACTTAAAAGAGCTTAATTTTGATTAACTCATACAATTAGAATAAATATACCATTGTAAAATTTAAGGAAGTTTCAACTGGATATAAGCAATAAATAAAAAAGTGATTTTTTTAGCATTACCCTGCCTTTGTTTCTTCATTTCAATGCATCCATTTAAGTTGTCTATAATATTGAGTTATATAACTATTTTATTCCCAGTGTCAAGCTCATGATACAGCATGAAATTGTTGCTTAATCCATACTCGGTAAATAATTGGGTGAATGAATCAGAGTTTTACAGTTTGACTATCATTTTTTCTACAGAATTTCTTCTGGAACTATTTGTCTGGCTTCTCTGTAAAAATTACAACTAAAATTTCTTCTGCCTCATTTCTCATTAACTTTCAGAAAAAAATAATTAATTCAGTTTAAGATATCTATGGTTAAGTTGATTTTAATATGATAATTTTTCAGAGAGCAGAGACCATATTGTATTTATTGTTTCATTCTCAAAGAAACTGTGGCTCAGAGCTTGGAAATGGGATGTGCGGTAGAAGGTTGATTTCCTAGTTCTCTGGACTACAATATATGAATTACTTGTTGCATCTTAATCCACAAATATTGTTTGTCTGTATTTCAACTTTTTGTCAAAGTTGTGATTTTACAATGTATTTGAGAATTGCTTACTTTTTAATGTTTTTGTTTTTCTTTAATTTTCAAACAATTTTAATTTCAAAAACTAAAGATCCATTAACGTGGACTTAAGATATGATATATTGTACAATCAAAATTTATTTTTAAACTTAGAAATGACTGTTGATTACATAGTTATTGTGTGTTCTCTAAAATAATCAAATATTTTGATTTTTTAAAAATTCATGAAGGCTACATAATGCTTATTTTTGAGAGCATGATTTCTTATACTTATATAACTTTTTTACATGTCCTGAATGATTTCCTATAATAAACTAATTAAGCATTAGCTCATGGCTTTTGCTTTGCTTTTTTGATGTCATTTAATCAAAGATGGTAATATCCACTTTAGGCCCTCTAGGAAAAAAAAACTGACAACAAAAACTCTTCAGAAAATTTTGAATTCAACTATGTCTTAGTGATTTAAAATATTCAAATCTATTCCACTTACCAACATTTCCAAGTTTTGAACATCCATTTCTACAATAGAAAAAAATCATACAAAAAAATAAATAATGATCTAATTTATAATAGCACTCAGGAAACAAACTATGCAAATAAATATATTAAGTGAAAACAAGCTTCAAATAAATTATAATCTCCTGGAAGGTGTCATTTAATTTTTCTTAAATCTCAGTGTACGGGCACAGAACAGGTCATTAATAAATCATTATGTGGCACTTAAGGAGATTATCATAACCACTGATATTAGTAAACATCTATGAGATAAATCAGATACTCAGGAGAAAGGTTAAATGTCTTTGAAATACAAAATACATTTATCAAAATAGCTCTGCAAATGTTCTCCCATTTCTCTTCTGAGAAACAATAAGCTATCAAATTAAAATGAATTCCTCATAGACTGGCATTCCCCACGCTGTTCTTTCTAGGTTATCTGAAGCTAATTGTGTAAATTCAGCTTTGGAGGAAACAGGTACATATTTATTAATGGGAAAAGTCGATGCACACATGCACACCCATACACATACAGAGGCACACACACTCACTTACTCTGTTAATAACATGCAGTTGTGTTCCAGGAATTGGCTTAGGCATTCATTATGTAACCGCTCATTTCAATACACACTAAAAATCTGTAAGTTAAGGGACTGAGACACAAGAAGGTGATTAAACCTAGGTCAAACAACCAAAAATAAATAAGCAAACAAAAAACATTTGAACACATCTAATCTAGCTCTTCAGACTGTGCTCTAAATTATTATTATGCTGCATTGGAAACCAAAGGAAACCCTGTTGGGGATCCTTTTTGTCCCCTCCTTCCACCAGAATGTTTTACCATTGTATAGAAAACATTGAGTAAACTAGTTGTGAACTGGGAGTTATTAATTAAATGCATAACAATTCATTACATCAAAATGTTTTACATAAATAGTAACTTCCTTCAATGCCTAAATGAATACACTTGTAGTTTGGGTTTTGTGTTAATCAGAGAACTCTCACTCTATTTTTTTTTTTTTTTATTCAATTCATTTCCTAGTTGCACACTGGCCTTACTTAGTCTGGGTAAAGGGAAACTCTAAATCCCTTTTTAAAGGAAACATGAAGAAACATTACCAAATAGAATTGTTCAACATTGTTAATGTTTTGTATAAGCTTTTAAAATGTTTTTGTGTGTGTGTGCTGGTGCATAATTGCTATTAATTTTCCAACAAAAGACATGACTACTTCACTCTCCAGCCTACCTTCTGCTGTGAATAATTTAAACTACAATAGTACTAGTATTAGTAAAAACAATAATGATAATAGTAATGTGATAACACAATGGTTGATAAAGTGTCAACAAGTATAGCAGATGATAGTAGTGTTCAATAAATACCTCTGTCCTTATCATTTTAGTACACTCAGTCCAAATTACTCCACTAGGAATTATATACCTTATCTGAGTGCTTTCTTCAGCTACTGAAACATACCTTCACCCCCTGTGCTCCAGGCCATAAGTGTTGGGGAATCAGGGCTACCTAAGACCATTCCTTACTCAATAACTGATACGAATTGGTGTACAAAACCTATCTCAAATTGGGATGCTATAAGCATTGTACTGTGTGTGTGTGTGTGTGTAATACATATGTTTCTGTTAGGCATATTCCAAGGTTGTGTATTTGATAAGACACATTTAATAAGTCTCATCAATATTAGATGGTGAGATCGTATAATCTATATAAGAATTAATGTGAATGATTTAGAAGAATATCTGGCATATATTTAATAAACGTTAGCTGCTATTATTATTGTTTTGTCAAATTACCAAGATAAATGTCATCTAGTAATATAGCTAAGATGTTAAATATTTGAACTCTACTCATGGGTAGACCCAGATCAGAATTTTTATTGTCTCATTTTCTAGCTAAGTGATGTTCAGGCACATTACTTGAGAATTTAATTCTTATTTTCTTCACTGTAAAATATACAACACCATAGGCTTTGTGTTTAAGAAGAAAGTGCAAACACAGGCTTATCACAGTATCTAGCACATAAAGCTCGAAAAACATTAGTAGCTATTTATACTATGTAATTAGTACAGCTACTAGTATGTCTTCTTTTACTCACACTATGTCTTGTAATGTACCATGTGAATTTAATCAGGGGTAGTGCTTAATATCTTAGCTGTTTCCCTGGATACATAGATGTGTTGCCCAACAAATCAACCAATCATCTAGAACCTTCGAGTTCTAATTTCCTTTTAGCTTGGAAGTTTGTCAGATACATTACTGGATCTTTCTGAACTTCTAAATCAGATGCGAATGTCCAGGTAATGAAGAGTTAATATAAAATGGAGAGATTCAACAAGGATTTTATTTCTTTAACTTCAAAATATATGAAAGACAAGGCTGCTTATCATGCTAAAATTAATACTGAGTGTATCTGAAAAAAGAGCCCCCAAACACTCAGTGTTACTAAGTACATCTCAGGGCTTATAAGCTAATTAAAATTCTGCCTTAACTTAGATTTCAAATTACTATATTTAAACTAAATTCATTTTAAATGAAGAGGCATAATTCTTTGTTTAACTAAAGCTCACTGTTGCATTTTCTCAAAGAAAAAGTTATAATGTGATGTCCTTTAAAGCAAATCCCTAGGGTTTTATTAAGTAGTAAAAATACCAATATATGTGACAGTGGATTTTCTAAGGGAAATAGTTTTTTTCTCTTATACACTAATAAAAAAGAGATATACATATTTCTTGAAGGAGTTGGTGTGAAAAATAAAAAGAATCATAACTCCTAGAGTATATCTTATTTATATAGCTGTTAAATCTTTCCACCAGCTTTCTCTCTGACAGAAATGCAGCTATGCCTCAATAAGGTTGATTTTTAATTAAACAACCTGTGTCTCTCAGCATGTGAAAAATGAGCTAGCAGCAATATAGTCATATGAAGGCATCAGAGCTTTATATCTAAAATCTGCTACTGATGATGAGTTATTTGGGCTAATCATATCCACAGAGGTTAAGAAGCAGATACTACAATATATTTAGGTACAATATACTGTGCTAATAATGGTTTTCAAAAGTGCACAGGACATTTTAAAAATTCATATTCAAGCTAATATTTCAAGTACTGAATTCTGTATCCTTGACTATTAGTTTGATTTTAATTGATTTAAACTTATTAATAATCTTAACTACAGAATGAAGGAGTATGTCAGTGTTTTAGGAGATATACAATATGTATCTCATGCCCTTCTCTTAATCTCATGAGAATGGATCTATTTTAGAAGTATGGTGTATGTTTATTAATTGTGGTTTTTCCAATATTAATTTTAAAAATCTATAGGGCATATTTCCATTGAATGGCAATAATACCAGAAAACAACGTTTCTTTGATTAATAATAAAACCTACAAACTTAAACAAAATCAAAAATATTCATTTTGCTTAAGTGAGGATCTTTCTATTACATGATTCTTCCCTGATGTGCTTTGTGACCCATTTGCTACTTTTCAGCAGAGTTGAGAAGTGATCATATATAATGTCAAATATCCTATTTCTATGGCTCAGAGCCTCTTTCTTAGGAAACACTGGTTTATTACCTTTTTATCCCAATTCACAAGTGTTATCTACCAGGTAGCTGGATACCACTTTACTGAACTTCAGTGAAAGCAAACCCAGAAAGTCCTTCCTCTCAACCTCCCTCGCTTCCTTTCCCCTTCATTCCTTTCCCTCCCTGCCTCCCTAGGTGCCTGCCTCCCTCCCTGCTTCCCTTCCTTCCTTCCTTCCTTCCTTCCTTCCTTCCTTCCTTCCTTCCTTCCTTCCTTCCTTCCTTCCTTCCTTCCTTCCTTCCTTCCTTCTTTCCTTCCTCCTTGCCTCCCTTCTTTCCATCCATCTGTCCATCCCATAGGAGTTAAATGTTTCTTGCAGGAATGTCAAATGTAGGCTTGATCCCTCTTCTAGCTAATGTGCAATTAAAAAAAAATAGTAGGTACTTGCATCCTGATTCTTCAAGCGGAAAAGATGAGATAAGTCATCCAAATCTGGAGCAGTGTAATTTGAAATAACAAGTTTAATATTTTAATATAAATTTCTATTTTGAAAAAAAAATACATAGGGCTTTCATAGTACAAATAACATGAAGTAAAACACCAATAAAATCATCTGGACTATTGAGGACAAAAAGAATTTAATAACTCGTAATGCTTTAAGTAGAGAAACTGTGTCCTAAGTCTGCAAAACAGTGAAATACATTATTATTAGTTTGAGGTTTGACTTCTGCTTTCCTAAAGGCCTCCCCTCCAGCTTGCTATCCACCCATCAGTGTTCTGCTCACCACTGTAGGATATTTCTTGTTCCAAGCCATGTGTGTGAGTATGTGTGTGTGTGTGAGTGAGTTTGTGTATGTTTTCCTTGTCCAATGACTCAGCAGATCATCAGGACGCTCCTGCACCAATAGCAAATGAAAGGAAAGCTGCCGGGGAAGAACTTGAGGTTAGCTTTCCTCATCTAAGATAAATCATCACATGCAAAGGCTAATTAAGACTAAAGTATATTTGGAATTATAGCTATGAAAATTGGTTTTTCATTCCACAGTGATAAAAAGGAGCTACTTCACAGGAGAGATTAATTAAGACTAAAGTATATTTGGAATTATAGCTATGAAAATTGGTTTTTCATTCCACAGTGATAAAAAGGAGCTACTTCACAGGAGAGATTACTGTAGTTTTTCATGGCCTGATATTGTATATACTTGATTCTGCTCTGAGAGTGTGTTCCTTCATGTGGGTATCATCTTAATTTTTCAAACCCATACATAATCTGATACCATAATTTGAAGACATTTTCACATATATAGCTTCTACATTTTTCCATATTTGACTTCCCTGCTTATTATTTATATAGAATAGAAAACAAAATCAATGTTTATCATTTGTACCTAAAGGTAAATAATATGTCTATTAACAGTGAATATTTAAATATGCTAAGTGAATTTTAAAAATATAAAATAAAAATTTACATTAGACAAATTTATTCTCATACTATCCAGAAACATTATTGCCCTCTAATAAAGGCTATTTAAGATTCATATCAAACATATTGGTCTTCTATTAGGAATGTGTTTTATGCATGGTGAAAATATTCATCATATGTGTTATGTTTTATGGATGAAATTTTTAGAAGTAATGCAATGCATTAGACACTCTAGAAATGTAACATCAAAAGTGGATTTAGGAAAGCAAAAAGTATTCATCAAATAATGCTCTAGTCATTTTCTCTTCTAATCAAGAAGTAATTCAGGAGGCTAGAGAGCAGAATAATTGCTTATCTGTCTTTTCTTGAGCTAAGTTGTGTGGAAATGTTCACATTTAGGAACAACAGGTGTTCCCTGGATATCCTGGAAAAGACATAAATTTGTTTTTAACTGCAGTTTTAGAATATTCATTCTATTTCTAAAATTTGAATTATGTACCTTTTAAGAATCATGTACTTAGAATTAAAAATAATGGTTCTAAGGTTAAAGGAGATGATTTAGTACTACACTTAGCTGTTAATTTTGGGGTCATTTGAAGGTCTGTTTAGATGAAAGCCAGCTAACTATCTTACAGACTCTCTATGCTGTCCCTGCTACCGCAGGTGTGACTGCAGTTTCCCTTCATTCATTGTACTGTTGCATTTTGCTGTTGCTGTCATGATACATTAAAAACTTGAGGATTCTTAAGAATTATTTTTTGATAGTTGCTTCCTTCAGAATTTCTTTATTCACTTAATTCACTTTTTTTTTTTTTTTTTTTTCTGAGATGGGGTCTTGCTCTGTCGCCCAGGCTAGAGTGTAGTGGCACAATCTTGGCTCGTTGCAACCTCTGCCTCTTGGGTTCAAATGATTCTCCTGCCTCAGCCTCCTGAGTAGCTGGGATTATGGGCGTGCACCACCACACCCGGCTAATTTTTGTATTTTTAGTAGAGACAAGATTTCACCATGTTGGTCAGGCTGGTCTCAAACTCCTGACCTCGTGATCTGCCCGCCTTGGCCCACTTAATTCACTTTTATTGGTCTTCTAGCATTTCTATGAGCAAGGAGAAGATCATAGATGCCATTGAAACTGCAATAACCAATATTTATTTGTAACTTAAAACATTTCAGAAGTGAAATGAAGTTCTGAAATTTTATGACATTTTTAAATATCAGAATTATCTGTATTAATATTGAGGTTTATCTAATGACCACACACTTAAAGACTTACCAAAAAAAAACAAAAAACAAAAAACAAAAAAACAAATTTTTAAATACTATTGTATTTAAGTGAAACTAAAACAGAAATAAAAATAGAACATTCAAGAAAAAAGCATAAATAAATAAATTCCTGTGAGATAATCGAATCCATGAAACATGAGGGAATTTTAATAAAATAGGTTATTTTGTAGAAATACATAAAAGGAATAGATTTTGAAAATGAATTACTACCAGTGTAGTAGTTTGTTCTCAGGATGCTGTGAAGAAAAACCCAGGACTGGGTAATTTATAAAGAAAAGAGTTTTAATTGACTCATGTTCCACATGGCTAGGGAGGCCTCAGGAAACTTACAATCATGGCAGAAGGCCCAGGGCAGCAGGAAAGACAGTGAGTGCCAGTAGGGGAAATGCCAGGTGCTTATCAAACCATCAGATCTCATGAAAACTCACTCGCTGTTGTGAGAAGAGCATAGGGGGAATTGCCCCCATAATCCAATCCACCTGGTCCCTCCAGTAATGATCCATGGGGATTATTACAATTCAATGTGAGATTTGGGTGGGGACACAGAGCCAAACCATATCACCTGTGGATACATGATAATGTTCAAAAACATTTTAATCACAGATACATAATAGTTGTTTTAATGCTTCCTTGATCAGGAAGACTATGATGTGATCTTCAATAAGGAAAAGTGAAGTCCATGAACTATGTCTGCATATAAGTTATCATGGTTTTTGAAAGAGTTTTAATAAAAGGGAAGTATGTAGTTACAGTGCCTCATAGTTCTTCACATTCTTTAAAAGCATGTAAGTTTAGAATAAAAGGAACAATCTGTTTCAGGCTGTGACTAAAAACACAAGGAAACAAAAACTCTGAATATAAATTCAAGAAGAGTAGACAGATAGTGGAGCTCATATTAGAGCTCTCAAAACAAAAATCATAATCCATCTGTCCTGTGCTTATAGAATCAAAAATTTAGCGAGTAGATTGTTGAGCTTATCTGTTACAAGTAATGTCTATTCACATACAGAAATGACATCACAGGGCCAGGCGCGGTGGCTCTCGCCTGTAATCCCAGCACTTTGGAAGGCAGAGGTGGGTGGATCACGAGTCAGGAGATCGAGACCATCCTGGCTAACACGGTGAAATCCCGTCTCTACTGAAAAAATACAAAAGAAGTTAGCCTGGCGCCGGTAGTCCCAGCTACTCGGGAGGCAGAGGCAGGAGAATGGCGTGAGCCCGGGAGGTGGAGCTTGCAGTGAGCGGAGATCGTGCCACTGCACTCCAGCCTGGGCGACAGAGTGAGATTCTGTCTCAATAATAATAATAAATAGGACATCACAGAAAAACAAATGAAACAATATGCATTAATATGTTTTGTCTTCAACATATGTTAAGTACATACACCATACAAAGTATAGTGGCAGGGCTGGGAACAAACCATGACTAAAACTTGAATCTCCTGATTTCTTACTAAGTTCCTATTTCCATGCTACCATGCAGTTATCACTAAAAACAACTTAGTAGTACATCAAATCTGCAGAAGATTCAAGCACATATAATAAGGTTCTTAATTCAGTATAATGGCCATAATATTTTGTATTTCATAAATATATTTATACCCTCCCTATCAGTCATTTCAGTCTATAATATCCCAATCACTGAATTAATAAAGAGGATTGTTTTGTTTGTCATTTAAAGTTGATTTGTCTTCAAAGGCATAATCTCAAAATGCAAATTTTTTTTTTTAAAAAAAGGAGTTTTCTAAATTTCCCAAATTCCCATTTTAATAAAAAGAAAGATATGATATTCTTAAACTTACATTTTATAAATATCAGCAGGGTTATATGATTTGGCAAAACTGACAGCCAGCATAAGGACTATTCGCTTTGCAATAATGTGGATAAAGTCCAGTATAGGGATGAGGATATAGATTCGAATGGAAGCCAGAAATCAAGTACGAAAGTGAGACAAGATATAAATTTGATTTGTCTCAGTTTCCCCTTGATATCAAAACATTTAAAGGGTAGACTAAGGTTCAGAAAACAGTCAGAGCAGGGAGGATTTCCCACCATTACAATGACTTACCTGAAAAAAAATAGAAATATCCTAAGAGAGTTCTCTGGAATAAAACTGTGGTATCAGAAGAGTATGATGCTGCTCGGAAAGAACGTTTAGAAATGGTTGTGGATTGTGAACAAACTCATTATTTGGGGAAAAATGGGCAAATAAAGGGGAAGATTGAAGCATTTATCCTGTGTTCTCCATACAAGCAATACTAATGAGTAATAAAATAGTAGATAGGGAAAGTTTCTTTAATAAAACTAGAAAAGAATGATAAAATTAGAATAACATCACTGTGAAACTGCTAATGAATCTAGACAGAGAGCCTCAAAGTTTGCTAACTTTAGGAAAGAGAAATAGCTGGTCATTACATGCTTGTAGATAGAAAAACAAAACATTACATGTGACATAGTATTTTATAAATATTGACTCTGAATCTAATCAAGCCCCTAGAATCAATTCCCAATGTGTCGGACAGAGGATTGTGTAAACTACATCATACCACCTGCAATCAGTTAAAAGTAAACTGTAGGACAAAGGGCAAATCACCTAGTTTCCTAAACAATGACTTTATAGAAAGAGAAAAGGAGACAGGGCCTATCAACTAAAACAGGTTTGTAAACCTTTGAGCCATTTACAATGTGTAGAGCTTCTTATTCGGATTCTGATACATAGACTTTAAAATATATATTTATACTTGCCTTGATAAACTCATTGGTAGAAGACTGTCACCCTCATCATAGACATATATAATACTGGAAAAATATATATAAGCAACTGTCTTTTAGGCTACAGAAAACAGGAAGTATAAAACTGTGATTTTTCTAAAAGAAAGAAAATTCTTGACTTACTCCAAAGCATACGCACCTCTCCAGTCTTGGACAATTAATCTGTGTCTTAGTCTGTTTGCACTGCTATAATGAAAAACCACAGACTGGATAATTGATAAGCAATAGAAATTTGCTTTTCAGTTTTTGGAGTCTGGGAAGTCCAAGATCATGGCACTGGAAGATCTGATTGTCAAATGAGGGCTTCTCTCTGCTTCCAAGATGGTGATTGAACACTGTAGACACTGGTGGGGAAGAACACTTTATCCTCACTTGGCAGCTAGTAGAAGTGCAAAAAGGAGCAAACTCCTCCAATCAAACCCTTTTATAAGAGTAACTAATCCTATTCCTGAGGGTGGAGAGCACTCTCATGATTCATTCACCTCCCAAAAGCCATACTGTTGCATTGTATTTTAAGTTTCAACATAAATTTGGAGGGTACAAAAACATTCAAACCATAGCACTTAAAAAGTATGCAAGGAAACTGTATCTGAGCTGTAAACAATGGTTTTCCAACGTGCAGTGGCAATGACCAGATATTGGCACAATTGAAGTGACTGGGATCTGTGGATGGGGTCATAGGAAATAAGAAGCTGCAAGGAGACAGGCCTTGAGAACTACACGTAGGAATCTCTTTCAACATTTTGGCAGAACATAGGTTGTACATATTCTATCAAGATCACCAAAGAGGTTATTAGTAGAACTAGAGGATGCAAGATTACACAAAGAAAATCGCAAAGAATGTTGGGAGTTCATTCATTCCAGAGTGAAAATATCTTCTTAATATCTGACAAACCTGGCATCTAGCTAAAACAAAATAAAAATAGGAATAAGAAAATGCCCTAGAATATGAACTATTCATATTCTTTGAGACTTCCTCAAGTCTCATTAACAAAGACCTAAAGCAAGCCTACCAAGATTGTTAGAAGACACAACATTTGGATACTGAGTTAGGGGCCTAGGAAATGCTTTGAGCTTTGCTAGATTTGTCCTTAATAGAGCATTGACTGAGCCAAGACAAGTTCGAACAGCAATTTCAGAAGTTCAAGGTGATCAAACCAGTGTTAAAACTGAAAACTCTTTGAAGGAAGAAAAATCCCTAGCCTGTACAAGGCATTGTTCATGTGTCTGATATTTGATACAAAATCATCATATGAATGATTTTTGTTTAAAAAGTCCTTAACAAAGAATGGGAAAACAGAAAAAGCAAACTACAGATGAAAGAGATGCTGAACCTAAAATATAAAGACTTTAAGGTAGTTATAATAATTACTTTTAAATAAGTTAAATATGATGGTAATGTGAAAGCAGGAATGAAATAACAACAGAGATAAAAGAATAGATGAGAACTCTAAAACTGAAAGGTGGAGTAATGAAAATCAAAATAGGCAGTGAATGGATTTAGCAGCAAAAAGGAGATAGTTAAAAAAAAATTATCCAAATAACTTAGAAAATAACATTCCAGTCTGAAAAACATAGAAGGGGAAAACATCAATTAAAAATAAACAGAATCTCAGAGGTTAGTATCACAGCATCATATAATCCAACATATGTGTAACTGAAGTATCAGTAAGAGAAGAAAATACAATGTTAGCAGAAAAAATAGTTAAAGAAATAATGGTCAAAATTTTCTAATTTTGATGAAAAATACTAACTTAAAGATCTGAGAATATACATGTGGAGGTTTGTGTGCATGTGGGTCTGTGATCATCAATGTTACAAATAGAGTAGGGTACTGGTATATATTTGATTTCCCCAAATGCAGGCAGGAAAAGAACCACAGAGGAGCAAATAAGCAAAAGGCATGAATAGGAACATGACATGTTTAAACACAATATCAATAATTACATTAAATCATATAAATAAGTAATGATTACTTTTGAGTAGTTGCTCCAATGAGTCATCAGAGATGTGCAAGTTGAAACTACCTCCTCCCCAGTTGAATGGGTTAAGAAACAAAAGACCAGAAATACAAAGTGATGGTGAGAATGGGGAGTAAATACAACCCCCATTCATTGTCACGGGGGGCATAAAATGATGTAACTAATTTGGAAAACAATTTGACAGTGTCTCATAATGTTAAACATGCATTTACCATACAATCCAATAATTCTTATCCAAGGTGTTTACCCAAGAGAAATTAAAAACAAAAGTGGAATATACTTTCAAACACATTCAGTTTTCTCTCACCCTAAAGATTCAGTTCTATAGGCTCTTCGAAATGGCTTCCCCTACAATGAGTAATACAGGAAAGAAGGAGATAGACACATAACTCCCCCCCCCACACACACACAGAATGATAAAAATAATAGTCATTTTGTAATTTAATCTCAAATGTTACATGTAATTAGTCTTTGAATTTTAGTATTTCCAGTCTTTTGAATTTTAACCATTTTACTGAGATGAAGTGATTTCAACTTTTATTTATTAGTTATTAGTTATTTTACATATAACTATTGATATAGTTTAATGTGTTATTAATATGATGTTTAAATTTGTAATATTGTGTCCCCTATACTGTATTATGAAGCAATTCTCTAATTGCTTCATGATTAAGAAACAGAAATGAAGCCCCACCTTTTGAGGGGAAGAATATCAAAAACTTTGTAGAAATTTTTTTAAAACACACACTACACTCTGACCATATATCATATACAATTTTCCCACAGTTAAAATACTTTCATCCCTATAAAAGGTCACAAAGCCCCATCAATCACAATATTTTGTTGAAATCCTGAGTCTCATCATTTAAATCATACCGAGATCTGGATGAAGTACCTCAGGTGTAGTTCTTTAAATATAGCACCTTGAGTACCGTTCCTCTTAACCTGAACACCTAGGAAATAAAAAAGATAGTTATTTACGGCTCTACATGCAACACGCAATGGTGGCATAGGCATAGGACAGTCATTATTGACATTTATGTTAAAAAATGGAGAGCACGAGAGATAAAAGTCATTGACAATAGTAATTCTGAAATTCGGACTGGGACATGTTAAATGTTCCTAGATGAGTTCTCATGAATTCTGGCTTTGTGCTTTGTTGTCTTGGTTCTGCTCTCTGAGGCATCCTTTTTTTTTCATGGAGAGTAACATATTGATATGAATGAAGGGATAAACTGACTATGTGGCATTAACTATAGAGATAAAACATAAATTAACAATATATTCTTGCAAACTTAAATATCATGACTTGGGTCAGACACCATGGTGTTAATTCATTGCCTTCCTAACAAAGGTAATTCTCAAACAGCAATTGAGCCTTGCATGGATTCTCTCTAATGCTCACTACTTTGCAGGCATTCAGGAAATATAAAAAACAGAAAATAATGTTAACATCAACAACAATGAAAGTGGACAGCTAGGTAATAAACTTCTCCCATGTCTCTAAAAATGAAACTAAGAAAAGTAAAAACTACCAGGACATGAAAAGTAGCAATTTTCTTTATTGTCTAAAAATGTGTTAGGAAAGATATTGATATTTTAGTTTTGGTAAAATAGAAAGGTAGAGGAAAACATTACATGAAAGGAGAAACTAAGAAATGTCTTTTGCTGCAAATACTTAATAAAGATTATGTGCAATTTTCTTTCTAACACCAGACATAGACTTTGCTGCTGAGAACAAGTCTAGGAGTGAATATGTAACACGGATTCTTTCTTCACTGAGCTTCAAATTCTTGAAAGATATAGCTATAACTTAGCATGCACCTTTGGTGTATTACAAGGTTTTATTTTCTCAGACATGTACCATTATTTTCGCTAAAATAGAAACAAATACAGCTTAATGAGGCAGTTATTTCTCTAGCATTTGGAGTAGCTGTAACATAATTTTCCACACTCATTATTCGCCACAGATATTGTGAGTATAATGTCTAAAAACTAAATCTACTTGTAAGATAATATCACTTCCTTTTAAAATCCTGATAATTATATTTAGTATAAAGGATGGAATAAATAAGAGTTTTGTTTATTCTACTTAGATATATGCCTATACTGACAATTTATACTCATTTTTTGAGGCCACTAGGAAGCTCCATCACCCAAAATATTTGTCGAATGCCCACTGAAAGCTGATACCGTTTAATGATGTACAAAATTTGTATTTCATAATTTAAGATATAGAAGCAAATGCTAATAATCTTATTGTAGATGATGAATTTTCAACATAGCCAACCATTCTAGGTCTATTTTGCATTGACAAAATATAACTAATAATTAATATTAACTCAATATATTTCAACTCCTAAATCTTTTTTTGTTTCTAAATATTCAACATTGAATTATTCTAGAAAGCAAGTTTAAATTGGAACAGAGAACAATGACAATTGAAGATGTTTCAAACATTAGGAAAAGAGAGTGGGTGACAAGCACAGAAATTCACAGTAAAATGTTGAGCAAAGGAACTCTAGCAGCAGAGATGAAACTTGTAAACATCAGAATAACTGAGAATGACAGGACCCAAGATGATATCAGCTTGTAACACAGTGTTGTATTCTAGTGACTTTATTAATCACTTGGAAGCTCAATTTTATTATCTTGTAAAATGGGAATAATAATATACATTTTATTGAGCTACTGGCATGTCAGTAAAATTCTTATCAAAGAACAAGGATCATATCTAATGATTAAAAAGTTAACAGATACATTTTAATAATTTAGGGATAACAATCATCTTTTCCAAGATGAAGAAATTTGCTCAGAATATTGATAAGATCAATGTGTATCATAAACCTCAGGCAGTAGAAACTGATTGACAGATTCTTTTTTGTGTCTCTATCTTCTAATAGTGACTGGCACCTGCACAGGAGTGTATGAGTATTGAACTATTTGATGATTAAATAAATAATAATTTGCCAAGGTCAAATGACAATTTGGTTGCTAAGCAAGCATTCAAACCCATGACTCAGTGGCATCAGTTCATTCTCTGACTTCTTAATTCTCCCTCTCCTCCTGATCCCTTTCTTTCTCTCTCTACATCAAAGAGAGAGAGAGAGAGAGAGAGAGACAGAGACAGAGACAGAGAAAGAGACAGGGACAGAGCAGTAGAAAATTGAGCATTTGATTTAAGACTATACAAGATCATAGCTGGAAATTTCAAACAAATCAGGTTGCGTAGAGGGCCATTGTCATCCAAGGGGAAGTATAGAATATGGTTATCTGTGAAAAAGCAAGAGGAGGCATGTAACCAGTATGTATCACATAATTTTTCTTTCCTAGACCTGAAAGTGTTATTATAACTTAAAATAATTACTTTTCAAAAAATTTAGTCTTAGTATCTTTAAAGTAATGGAAGATAACACCAATATATTTTTTCACTCAAGGTTTAGTAACATAGGATAGCAAGTTCAGCAATTCTATTTAACAAAAAGATCTTGCCTGTTTATGAGCATATCACCTTTCTTTAAGGAGTTTTTTTTTTTTTTTTTTGAACTTTCTGTGTTGCTTCTTAGATTCTGAAAAATCAATTAAAAAAAAAAAAACTAACATTTTTTAAGGAAGCACTCAAGCTGTCTTTAGGACTTAGCACATTTGTGTTTATGGCCTAGGGAAAGTAACGGCAAATGCACTCACAACCTTTATAGATTTCTGCCTCTGTTCTGAACAGAACCTCAAGGATGTGATTGTTTTCAACCCAAAAAGTGAAACTCTGCAAAGAATGTTTGATTAGGTTGACAACATTCTAAGGTAAATCTAGAAATAAGTGTTGACAAGTTTTACAGTGTCCTCTTTAAGAGAAAATGGCGATTCTGCTTTAACTCAGAGGATGAAATGCCCTTTATAACACATGCTTTTGGAGATCTGACCTTTAGGTACTCAGTATCTAATTAGTCCATCTGCAGGTAAATATGTGTTTTTAATGGTGCTATCCAATGTGATATGTTATATTTTACTTCTGATTTCCTGACTTCATGTACTTATTACATGGATGATAGAAACTATGTAATACAATATTTCAACTCTTAATAGTCTATTCTTCTCAATGACTAATACTGATGACAACGTGTCTGAAATATTTTCCAACGTTTCTTTTGTCACACTTGTCAATTTAGCAACCATCATATCTTCAGTAGTTTGGCTAAGTCTGCCTAAGCAAGGAAATTAAATTTTCTTCTACTTAATTTTTGTTGTAGTTTTTCTTATTTCTATTATAGTTATGAAATTCTAATTTTGCAAGAATATTTTCCCTTAATTTCCTTAAATTGGGATTAAATCTGAATAATCATAATGCCAAACCGCTTCAACTATCTTTCCATTTTTTAAAAATTTGCCTCTTTTATCTTTGTGCTAGGATAGTTCTTCTGGGCTATCTCAGGAATAAATCGCCCAGAAAATGATTGGCTTTCCTGTCATAAGCCAAAATAAATGACCAGAATGGCTATAAAGCAGTTAATTTGACCAGTTGTGAGGGTAATATCATGGACTTTAAATATAGTGCTTGTATTTTATTCTATGTTATGCTACTTTATGTCAAACAACACTTTATCCCTATGTAGCATTTTTAAAAATACTCACTAAACTTTTAAAATTTATTATATATAATGAATATGTATATACATAATTTAAAAAGCATTTGACAGTATAGATAAGCTTTAAAAAAAGACTCCCAAATCTAATTTCTAATGACAAAAAATCATTTTGTTCTTTCAATTAACTCTAACTTACAATTAATTAAACTTGGATTTTTAGAAATTTATTAAGAAAACATTATATATTTACTTCATTAGCAGAAATATATAGAGTTAGTTACCTTGCCATAACCTCACCTCCTTTATACCGTCTCTCAATGCAGTTATGTAATTATTTCTGTCTTTCCACTGGTCAAATCTGCATTTTCAAACAACGTGCCAGAACTTCTATTTCTTTTTCTAAAATATTAGACACTATTTTTTGACTCTCTGCTTTGTTGGTTTTGGTTTTGTAATTGTTGTTTGTAACTTAAAGCCAATAACATTTATTTAATTATTGTGATTCTATAACTATTTGCAGTAATAAGTCAAGTGATAGACTGTGTAGTGAAAAATTAACTTTACCCAAAGAAGGGATGGGCCTTCACCTTCAATTGCTTCACGTTCAGTAACTGTGATCTCTAGGATCCTGGGAGGTCATGCCTGATAGGAGTGTCTTTATTTGCTTAGAGACTTTGTTCACTGGACAATCCAACAATGTGGTTTGTAATGGAGGCTTTGGGATATACCATATCAGTTCCAACCTCCTAAGAACCTAGAGACTTACGTCATTAGCCTGAATTCCAGGAAGGGCTAGAGACTAAAGGTCAACCACATAGGCAGTATGTGTTCAAGCCTTAATAAAAACTCTGAACACCAAAGGATTGGGTGAGCTTCCTTGTTTGTCAATACTATATGCGTATTATCACAAATAATAGTCCAGAAGAGGTAATGCTGTCTTTATCTCCACAGTAAGATGCTGATTAGAAACTCCACACTTGGACCTCCAAGGCCCTACCCTATGGATGCCTCCCTTTGCTGATTTTAGTTTGTCAGTATGCAGTATAGTATACTGATAAATACTAATTTATCAGTATAGAATACTGATAAATTATAAATACGGTTAGAGTAATTTCAGTATTCTAACAAATCTAGGAGTAAGTATAGAACATTCCTGAGCTCTGAGAATCATTCTAGTGAATTATTGAAACTGGAGGTAGCCATGTGGATCCCGCAAATTT
Source organism: Macaca thibetana thibetana (assembly GCF_024542745.1). NCBI lineage: Eukaryota > Metazoa > Chordata > Mammalia > Primates > Cercopithecidae > Macaca > Macaca thibetana. The sequence goes on from NC_065591.1 coordinate 90,955,065, forward strand.
TAGCCAGGGTGAAGTGAGGGTATTCTGGATACCCTAAAGTTGTGGTTAGTGCCTAATGAAAGGGTGATGTCGTGAGGACTCTTCCCTCTGACTTTGCAGTTTATACTCATTGAGTATAACATGATTACATTCCCTTCTCTAGATATCCAGACATGACTATTATGCCAAATAAAGGTGACTATCTCCAGCTCAAAAGCCTTCTTGTTTATAATTTACACTACACAAATTGCACCAAATCGTGCACATTATAGCTTATTTTTTTCTCATTTTTGGTACTATCCTTTTACTACTTGTTTTTTTATGGCGTTTCCTTTTTTTACTAGATCAGATGTACTGTTGTTTTTCCTTAACTGGTCCAGGATTAGACTTGAATTCAGAAACGTTCTCTTTTTCAGTATAATCACTTGTTTTATTAAGGTACATTTTCTTGTCCAATTTCTTTTTTTTTTTTTTTTTTTTTTATTTATTATTATTATACTTTAAGTTGTAGGGTACATGTGCATAACGTGCAGGTTTGTTACATATGTATACTTGTGCCATGTTGCTGTGCTGCACCCATCAACTCGTCAGCACCCATCAACTCGTCATTTACATCAGGTATAACTCCCAATGCAATCCCTCCCCCCTCCCCCCTCCCCATGATAGGCCCCGGTGTGTGATGTTCCCCTTCCTGAGTCCGAGTGATCTCATTGTTCAGTTCCCACCTATGAGTGAGAACATGCGGTGTTTGGTTTTCTGTTCTTGTGATAGTTTGCTAAGAATGATGGATTCCAGCTGCACCCAAGTCCCTACAAAGGACTCAAACTCATCCTTTTTTATGGCTGCATAGTATTCCATGGTGTATATGTGCCACATTTTCTTAATCCAATCTGTCACTGATGGACATTTGGGTTGATTCCAAGTCTTTGCTATTGTGAATAGTGCTGCAATAAACATACGTGTGCATGTGTCTTTATAGCAGCATAATTTATAATCCTTTGGGTATATACCCAGTAATGGGATGGCTGAGTCATATGGTACATCTAGTTCTAGATCCTTGAGGAATCGCCATACTGTTTTCCATAATGGTTGAACTAGTTTACAATCCCACCAACAGTGTAAAAGTGTTCCTATTTCTCCACATCCTCTCCAGCCCCTGTTGTTTCCTGACTTTTTAATGATTGCCATTCTAACTGGTGTGAGATGGTATCTCATTGTGGTTTTGATTTGCATTTCTCTGATGGCCAGTGATGATGAGCATTTTTTCATGTGTCTGTTGGCTGTATGAATGTCTTCTTATACACCAGTAACAGACAAACAGAGAGCCAAATCAGGAATGAACTTCCATTCACAATTGCTTCAAAGAGAATAAAATACCTAGGAATCCAACTTACAAGGGATGTAAAGGACCTCTTCAAGGAGAACTACAAACCACTGCTCAGTGAAATCAAGGAGGACACAAACAAATGGAAGAACATACCATGCTCATGGATAGGAAGAATCAATATTGTGAAAATGGCCATACTGCCCAAGGTAATTTATAGATTCAATGCCATCCCCATCAAACTACCAATGAGTTTCTTCACAGAATTGGAAAACACTGCTTTAAAGTTCATATGGAACCAAAAAAGAGCCCGCATCTCCAAGACAATCCTAAGTCAAAAGAACAAAGCTGGAGGCATCACGCTACCTGACTTCAAACTATACTACAAGGCTACAGTAACCAAAACAGCATGGTACTGGTACCAAAACAGAGATATAGACCAATGGAACAGAACAGAGTCCTCAGAAATAATACCACACATCTACAGCCATTTGATCTTTGACAAACCTGAGAGAAACAAGAAATGGGGAAAGGATTCCCTATTTAATAAATGGTGCTGGGAAAATTGGCTAGCCATAAGTAGAAAGCTGAAACTGGATCCTTTCCTTACTCCTTATACGAAAATTAATTCAAGATGGATTAGAGACTTAAATGTTAGACCTAATACCATAAAAATCCTAGAGGAAAACCTAGGTAGTACCATTCAGGACATAGGCATGGGCAAAGATTTCATGTCTAAAACACCAAAAGCAACGGCAGCAAAAGCCAAAATTGACAAATGGGATCTCATTAAACTAAAGAGCTTCTGCACAGCAAAAGACACTACCATCAGAGTGAACAGGCAACCTACAGAATGGGAGAAAATTTTTGCAATCTACTCATCTGACAAAGGGCTAATATCCAGAACCTACAAAGAACTCAAACAAATTTACAAGAAAAAAACAAACAACCCCATCAAAAAGTGGGCAAAGGATATTAAGGTACATTTTCTAAGAAGTTCCTAAAAGTATTTTATGGAAAATAAAATTTGAGTTTTGTGAATATAAAAATAATTTATATGGCCTCGATATTTTTTGATAATTCAACTGAATGTATATTTATAGACAGAAAATTATTTTCCCCAGGCTTTGTACATCTCACTTTGCTGTCTAACCACATGTAATTTATCTTTTCTCTTAAATTTCTTATTTATTTAATGTTTGTTTATTGATTTGATATTGATAGCTCCTTGAATTTATCTTTGACCTAATTAATGTACTTACATGATCCCTGTTCAATTTCCAGCATGTAGTAGAGAGGCTGATGAACGAAGGCTTATAATAAACATGTATGATCCTCTCTTACCTGATTCTATGCTCTTTTAGCATCTCGTCATCATTTATAAGAACTTTATAATGCAAATAATTTGTATTTTTAAATTAAACAGAGCCTTCTTATGGGGATGATTATTGACATATTTTACTTTCTTTCATTTTGTTTTCTTAATTCATTATGAAATATATATGGAGCACTTCATTTTGAGAAAATTCTTTTTATAGTTTTTAGGTTATCTAGTTCATCCATTTTAGCAAACGTGATTATTCTGATCAACACCTAGCAACACAATCTTACAGGCAAAAGTAATATTACGTGAGACATAACAATATTTGCTCTGAAATTTCTATAGTAAAGTACTTTTTTTTGATATTCCTTATTATGATATTTGATGTAAAATGTATACCTTAAAATAGAATAGAAATTAGAAAAAAGTATAAAAATAGAAAATAGAAAAAGAATTTAGAACAATCTAAATTTGATATGTACAATCTCAATAAATATATACAATTAATGTATTCATTCACTAAAAATGTTTAATAGCACATATAACCAAATAATATATTGATAATGGGATAAAAATCAATAAGGTATAGCTATTAGTTATAAACTATAGTGATATTAAGTTATATCAGTGTATACATTTATCATTTACATATGTATTTATTACTTATATAAACATATGCATAAAACTTATGAAGCATATGTTGTTAATTGTATGTGTAATATTTTGACAATATTTAATTTAAACATCATTGTAACTTTCTTAAAGAAGGATATTTTAGTGACTTCTAGAATCTATACAAAAATGAAACAAAATTTGATGTTTAGAATGTCAACAATATAAAAGGAAAAATATTGTAACACATTATTTGAATAGCAAACTCCAAATGTTGTATGTATTAGAATCCATCATCCAAAGTGGTGATAGTGTTTAAATGCAGCCATTTAAATTCTATTACTTAAAATAAGACTTAGAATTGTAACCCTTACATCTTTATATGGCTAAATTTTTTATTAATATAACATGTGAACAAAAGAAAAACTCTCTTGTTTATAAATATATTGTAATTTGCATAGATGTTATACATATAGTAAGCTGTCTATAAATAGCCAGTGAATTATGGTTTCTAGGAGTTGGATACAAAAAAGAAATTGAGTTGGCATTAAAATAATGCCTGGGCATTAAATGCAATCACCAAACATAAAACTACATTGAGTACTTGTGCTTCAAATTCAAATTTTCAACAGTAAATGAAAATAATGATATATTGTAGTTTTTTAAATCTTGAAGAGATTAGATTTTTAAGTGTTCCCATCACACACAAAAAATGTTAAATATGTAAAGTAATGCATATGTTATTTAGCTCAAAGTAGCCATTCTGCAATGCATATAACTATTTCAGTTCATCACACACGATAAATACAGTTTTGTGTTAACAACAGGGTAATCTCTGAGAAATGCACTGTTACACAATTTTGTCATTTTACAACCATCACAGAGTATACTTACACAAACCTAGATGGTATAGCCTCCTATACACCTGACCATATGATACACTCCTAGGCTATGGGGTATTGTTCCTAGGCTACAAACCCATAGAGTGTGTTACTATAAGCAGTTGTAACACACTTGTAGATATTTATGTATGTAAATACATTTAAACGCAGAAAAGGTCCAGTAAAATATGATATAAAAGATAGAAAATGGTATAATCATACAGGGCACTTTCCATGAATGGAGCTTGCACGATTGGAACTTGCATTGGGTGAGTAAGTGAATGAGTGTGAAGGCCTATTTCACATTACTTTGGGACATCACTATAACCTACTATAGATTTTATAAACTGTTTACTTAGGCTATACTAAATTTATTGAAAACTTCTTTTTTCAATAATAAATTAGCCTTGACTTACTATAATATTTTTACTTTATAAGCTTTTAAATTGTTTAACTCTTTTACTCTTTTGCAATAACACTTAAAACACAAACCCATTTTACAGTTGTACAAAAATTGTTTTCCTATATATCTTTATTCTATAAACTTATTTTGTTTCTAATTTTTTGTTTATTGTTTTTAATTTTTTTGTTAAAAACTAAGACATGAGCACAGACATTGGCCTAGGCCTACACGGGGTCAGGATCATCAATGTTACCGTCTTCCACCTCCCTATCTTTGTCTTAATGGAAGGTCTTCAGGGGCAGTAACACACATGGAGCTGTCATCTCCTATAATAGCAAAGTAGTCTTCTGAAATATCTCCTGAAGGATGTACCTGAGGTTATTTTACAGTTAACATTTTGTAATAAGTAGAAAGGGCACACTCTAAAATAATAATTAAAAATAGCATGGTAAGTACATAAATCAGTAACAGTCATTTATTGTCAAGTATTATGTACTGTACATAATTTTATGTGCTATACCTTTATAAAACTGGTGGTGCAGTTGGTTTGTTTACACCAGCATCATCACAAACATGTGAGTGGTGTGGTGAGCTATGATGTTACAAGGGTTTCAGCATCACTGAGTGGTATAATTTTTTCTATTTCATTATAATCTCCTGGGACCACTGTCATATATGTGGTCCACCATTGACTGAAATATTATGTGGTATATAACTGCAGATACAATTTTTATTTGTCAATAATAAACATATAAATTAGGAGAAAAAGAGAACATCTCTTGCTACTGGAAAGGAATGTCTTACTCTGTGTCAGTGGGTATGTATAAGACATATATAGGCTTTTAGATACATTCTTGTGATTAGAAATAATGTTAACTGGTAATTTGATGCTTTGCTTAGTATCTTAATTCTTTCTTTTTAATTATTATATTTCAAGTTCTGGAATACATGTGCAGAACGTGAAGATTTGTTACATAGCTATATTCATGCCATGGTGGTTGCTGCACCTATCAACCCATCATCTACATTATTTTTCCTAATGCTCTCCCTCCCCTAGCCCCCCCACCCCCTGACAGACCCTGATGTGTGATGTTCATCTCCCTGTGTCCATGTGTTCTCATTGTTCAACTCCCATTTATGAGTGAGAACATGTGGTGTTTTGTTTTCTGTTCCTTTGTTAGTTTGCTGAGAATTATGGTTTTCAGCTTCATCCATGTCCCTGCAAAGGACATGAACTCACCCTTTTTTATGGCAGTATAGTATTCCATGGTGTATATGTGCCACATTATCTTTATCCAGTCTATCATTGATGGGCATTTGGGTTGGTTCCAAGTCTTTGCTATTGTGAACAATGCCACAATAAACATACGTGTGCATGCGTCTTTATGGTAGAATGATTTATAATCCTTTGGGTATATACCCAGTAATGGCATTGCTGGGTCAAATGCTATTTCTAGTTTTAGATCTTTGAGGAATCATCACACTGTCTTCCACAATGGTTGAACTCATTTACCTTGCCACCAACAGTGTAAAAGCATTCCTATTTCTCCACATCCTCTCCAGCATCTGTTGTTTCCTGACTTTGTAATGATTGTCATTCTAACTGGTGTGAGAGGGTATCTCTTTGCGGTTTTGATTTGCATTTCTCTAATGACCAGTGATAATGAACTTTTTTTTATTTGTTTGTTGGCTGCATAAATGTCTTCTTTTGAGAAGTGCCTGTTTATATGCTTCCCCCACTTTTTAATGAGGTTTTTTTTTCTTGTAAATTTTGTTAAGTTCCTTGTAGATTCTGAATCTCCCTTTGTCAGATGGATAGATTGCCAAAATTTTCTCCCATTCTGTAGGTTGCCTGTTTATTCTGATGATAGTTTCTTTTGCTGTGCAGAAGCCCTTTAGTTTAATTAGGTCTCATTTGTCAATTTTGGCTTTTGTTGCTATTGCTTTTGGTATTTTAGTCATGAAGACTTTGCCCTTGCCTATGTCCTGAATGGTATTGCCTAGGTTTTCTTCTAGAATCTTTACGGTTTCAGGTTTTATGTTTAAGTCTTTAATCCATCTCAAGTTAATTTTTGTATAAGGTGTAAAGAAGGGGTCCAGTTTCAGTTTTCTGCATATGGCTAGCCAGTTTTCCCAACACTATTTATTATATAGGGAATCCTCTCCCCATTGCTTGTTTTTGTCAGGTCTGTCAAAGATCAGATGGTTGTGGATATGTGGTGTTATTTCTGAGGTCTCTGTTCTGTTCCATTGGTTTATGTATCTGTTTTTGTAACAGTATCAGGCTGTTTTGGTTATTGTAGCCTTGCAGTATAGTTTGAAGTCAGGTAGTATTATGCCTCCAGTTTTGTTCTTTTTGCTTAGGATTGTCTTGGCTATATGGGCTGTTTTTTGGTTCCATAGTATTTTAATTCTCAAATGAGGATAATCATCTACTGATCTCCAATAATCACAAGAAATATTGAAAAATAATAAAAGGAAGAAATGTTGCAGCTTGAAAACTTCACTAATGTGTTATTGTACAGCTCAATAACGATATACTGGATTGTTAAATGTCAGTTTTATTTTTAATAGACATATGATAAGAAGTATTATTTTATAATAGTAATTGTAATAATTGTATACCACTTTTTATAAGGGATATAAAAATCATATCATCTGAATTTTCTTTCTGAAAACCAAGATTAAAAGTAAAATAAACTGATGAACATAATAATGAATGTAGAACAACAATACTTTCACAGAGACCACTTAAAAAGATGAAAATTTTGCAAAAAAAAAAAAGAAAAATCTGGTTAAAGAATTAGAAATAAGCTATGGCAACCAACATTTAATGGACACATAGAGCCAAGAAAAGGGAGAAACAACTTGAGAACATGATCTGACTGACATTGTGCAGATACTTTCTCTCTTGAAGTATCTGTCAATTCTGGTCAAAGGGAAAAATTTAGGATTTGAAAAAGAGCCCAGGCCAAGAGCCTCTACCAAGAGAAAAACAAAACAAAACAATAAACAAACAAACAAACAAAAACACAGAGATGTGAGATAAAAATCTCTATAACATTATTCTGAGAAGAAAAAAACATAGTTTTTAAGAACTGTCAGTGGGAGAGAATCTACTGGTGATTATCCTAGACGCTCAGAATATGTAGAAGGCTGTACACTACGAGGAGGAGCAAATTCAGGGTCAGAGGTAGCTTTCGAATTTTCAGATAATCTTGGAGCCATCTCATTCTCTACTTTAAAAAGGTGATAAGTCTCTTCTCTACCTGCCTGAGCAGAGAAAAAGCTGATTATCCCTGGAGAAAAAGATAGTCATAAAATTCTGTATTTTTTTCAAATATAATGATCATAATTTATTATAAAAATATGTTATGCAAGGAGACCAGAGAAATTCAAAAGAAAAATCACATATAAACAGCCTTGCTGATAAACCTGACACTACAGTTATAATGAAACAGCTTTAAATATGATTAGTATCTTCAAGGAATAGAAAAAAACATAATCTGAAAATCCCATGTCACCACATGACTCTAAGCAGAAAAGACACAGCAGAAAAAAAAGAATTAGTGTATTGAAAAATACTGGAAGGTAGATTAATAGAAATTCTTTATATTGAAGCATATACTAAATCAGGAGTACATATTAGAGAAATGACAGTAATAGATATATAAAACAAGGTGGAATGCCCTAACTTATTTTTAACTGGAGTCCTATAAGGTAGAAGACAATGGAGCAAAAGCAACATTTGAAAAACTATTGACCAAGAGTTTTCCAAAATAATATACTGACACCAAGCCACAGTTGCAATAAATTTTGTATACTCGAAGCAGGATGAATATAAATAAATCTATATTTAGGAACATCATGTTTTAAGAAAAGAAAACCAAAAACAAAGAGAAAATTTTAGTAGCAGCTACAAAAAATGACACATTACCCTAGAAGGAGCAACAGCATCACTGACAGCTGACTTCTCAGAAACCATGGAAACTAGAAAGGAATGGAAATCATTATCAAATGCTGAGAAAACAAAGTTCTAAGAATTCTATATCCAGAAAAAAATATTATTCTAAAGGAGACCAAATAAAAATGATTTCAGACAAGCAAAAACTGAAAAACACCTGCCCTTAAAGAAATACTACAGAGTGTTGTTCAGGCATAACGATAATTATTCTAGACAAAAGCAGAAGAAACAGGAAAAAAACCCCAGTATATCTGAAAAGATAAATATGTAGATAAATATATTAGATATTAGCTGCAGGAAATAATAATTATAAGGTCAATATTAAGTATGTAGAAAAGTAAAATGCATGAAAATATAAACAATGGGAAGGTACTAAAGTTGAGGAATTATTAAAACAATTTATGTTAGACTGAGCTATGTCAAGACTCATCTATGTTTAATTTTCTATTACAATCACTTAGTAAAATAGTGAACACAGAATAAGCTGATCATATAATAAAAGAATAATTCAGAAGAAGACAAGACGTGGTGTAAATGACAAAACAAATAGTAAAATGGTAGATATATATGGTTTGCTGCCACCAAAACTTGTGTTGAAATTTGATCCCCATTGTGGCACTGTTGGGAGTTGGGGCTAGTGGGAGGTGTTTGAGTCACTGGGGTAAATCCTTCATGAATGACTTGATGACCTTTTCACTGTAGTGAGTAAGTTCTGGTTCCAGTGAAATTGGGTCAGTTTCTGTGACAATGGATTAGTTTCCATGGAGTGAGTTGATATAAAGCCAAGATACTCCTTAGGTTTTTTATTTTTGCATGTGTCCACTTCCTCTTTGACCTTCTCTGCCATGTTATAAGGTAGCATAAAAGCCCTGACAATATTGCTGACAATATGATCATATACCTGGAAAACCCTAAGACTCATCCAAAAATATCTAGAACTGGTAAATGAATTCAGCAAAGTTTCAGGATGCAAAATTAATGTACACAAATTCGTAGCTCTGCTATACACCAACAGCAACCAAGCTGAGAATCAAATCAAGAACTCAACATTTTTGTAGTTTTCGTTGTAGAGGTCTTTCATGATAGCTGCAAAATAAATAAAATACCCAGGAATATAACCATCCAAGGAGGTGAAAGGCCTCTATAAGAAAAACTATGAAACACTGCTTAAAGAAATCACAGATGACACAAACAAATGGAAACATATCCCATGCTCACGGATGGGTAGAATCAATATTGTGAAAATGACTCTACTGCCAAAAGCAATCTACAAATTCGATGCAATCCCATAAAAATATCATCATCACTCTTCATTTAACTAGAAAAAACAATCCTAAAATTCATATAGATCCAAAAAAGAGCCCCCATAGCCAAAACAAGATTTTGCAAAAAGAACAAAATTGAAGGCATCATTACCCAACTTTAAAGTATACTATAAGGCCATAGTCACTAAAACAGCATGTTACTGGTACAATAATAGGCAAAAAATCAAAAAAATCAAACCCACAATGCAATACCACCACACTCCTGCAGGAATGACCATAACCAAAAAATCAAAAATTAATAGATGTTAGTGGGAATGTAAACTAGTAAAATCACTGTAGAAAACAGTGTGGAGATTCCTTAAGTAGCTGAAAGTAGAACTACCATTTGATCCAGCAATCCCACTACTAGATATCTACTCAGAGGAAAAGAAGTCATTTATCAAAAAGATATTTGTACATGCATGTTTATAGCAGCACAATTTACAGTTGCAAAAATATGGAACCAGCCCAGTGGCCCATCAATTGATGAGTGGATAAAGAAAACATAGTGTATATAATGTCTATCATTGACTACTACTCAGCCTAAAAAGGAAAAAATAATGGCATTTACAACAACCTGGATAGAATCAAAAACTATTATTCTAAGTGAGGCAGCTCAGGAATGGAAAACCAAATATTGTATGTTCTCACTCTAAGCTATAACACACAAAGCATAAGAATGATACGCTGGATTTTGGTAACTCGGGGAAATGGTAGGGGATGGGGAGGGATAAAAGACTATGCATTGAGTACAGTGAACATTGCTTGGGTTATGGGTGCACCAAAATATCAGAAATCAGCACTAAAGAACTTATTCATGTAACCAAACACCATCCGTTTCCCAAAAACCTATTGAAATAAAAAATAAAAAATTACAAAAATAAACGACATCACAATTAAATTCTTTTTACATACATTATTATTAGAGTAAAATGTATCGTCAAGACGGGAAGAAAACAATTATCAATTCATAAATTTGACAAGTAATTCACATATGGGAGAGAAATACATCTTAGAAATTGAGGAGAATAAAACAGAAAACTACCAAAAAAGAATATCAAAATAAGGAAAAAACTTACACATGCAATAATATGAATTAATCTAATAAACATATATTGAGCAACATAAGAAAGGGTGAAAAATTCACTGACTATAAGATATTAATAGAAAGTTCAAAAATAGACAAAACTAATCTATGGTGTAAGAAATTAGGGGAATCATTATTTTTGGTGTGCTAATTTGTAACTAAAACAAGGCACAATGAAGATTCTCAAGTTTCAATACTCTATTTTAGCCCACCACTGATTATATAAATATGTTCAATATATACAAATTGTGCAATCTGTGCACTTATGCTTTGTAATTTTGTGTATGTCCTCTGTGTATGATACACCCAAAAAATAGGTTATCATTATAAACATCTAGATTCTAAACACCATTCTGTCTTTTTTGTTTTTTGAGATGGAGTTTCGCTCTGTCACCCAGGCTGGAGTGCAGTGGTGTGATCTCAGTTCATTGCAACCTCTGCCTCCCGGGTTCAAGCGATTCTCCTGCCTCAATCTCCCAAGTAGCTGGGATTACAGGCATGTGCCTCCATAGGCATTTAATTTTTGTATTTTTAGTAGAGACGGGTTTCACCATTTTGGTCAGGCTGGTCTTGAACTCCTGACCTCAGAAAGACCACCCGCCTCGAACTCCGAAAGTGCTGGGATTACAGGCCACCCTGTCTTTTTATCCTAAACAACCCTTATTCAAGATTTCCATTTACTACAATTTCTCAGTCATACTAAGTCCAAATCAGTCAAGTAATGTTAAATTTTGTTCAAAAGTATTTTGCTTATGTGTAAATATCGCAGAGAGGAAAATTGTACTTTGGTGCGCGCGCACACACACACACACACACACACACACACACACACACACACACACACACACCTCTAACTGTAGGTTTCATTTATTTAGTTATTTCTCCAGATATTGCAAGACCGAGCAAGTGGGAATGGGTTGGGGTTATTATAAAAATTACAAATGTAATAATCATTCTGAAGCTCTATTCCACCTGTTATTTAAGTAGTCTCAATCCTGTGTAATACTGTCTTCCCTAATCCCTTCAAGTTATGTCCTGCAGTTCTCAGGTGTTCTTGTCATCTTACAAAAGCTCTGTCAGCTCACTTATTTTCTTCCTTGTTTCCTCCTTTAGCAAGACCCACCGCAGAAGCCTGTGCTGCTCATAAAATTTCCTAAGCTCACCTACAGCGATCACTGCTTCAGCTGGCACTCGTTCTTAAGTGCTCTAAAGCCTCCCCACTGTGTGAAAGCCCAGCATGCTGTGACAAACCTACCATGCCTGACTCCCTTCTGATGTATGAGTGTCCATGAGGTATTGATGCTCATGTCACTTTGGCTGATGCCTAGCTCTAAACTTTGTATCTGAAATTTGCCATATGGGTTAGATAATATAATAAAAATAAGCGCAGATGGGAAAACCACAATATTTAAAAACCAAACATACATCTCTAACACATGTAATAAACTTCTGAATTAAAAGAATAGAATAAAAATATTTTTAAAGTACAGATTACTGACATAAATGGAGCACAATTGTTTACATAGATTCAGTATGCAAATATTTATAGAAATCATTTAGTATTCATTTGCTCTGGTGCCTTTTAATTTTTCCACTTTGACTTTTTCATTTTCCACTACACTCAAAAATTGTAACAAAAAAGATTAATAAATAGCAATGGGAACAATATTGAACTGTAATATTGAAGTTCAAAATTAAAAAGAATAAATATTCTAAATGTTTTTATTCTGAAACAACTAAAATAGTGCCAATTCTGAGGATTGATATGAGCACAAAAGCAAATAATACTGTAACAAGTATTTTTAGTTATGTTTGAAGAAAGAATATGAAAATAATTATAATGTGAGACTTAATGAGAGTAAATTACAAAGACAATAGTCATTCTAATTGTGAATAAAAGTTTTTGTAAGAAATATTTAAGGAAAAGTAAAATTGTTAAGTATATGAAAACGTGACTAGAGAGGGTTTACAGGAACTAAGTATGCCGAAAAATAATTTAACAAAACTGGCTACCCAAAAATACTTTTCCAGAATACCTCACTTGTCAAATTTATCAATTACTGAGTGACAAGACATTTTATGACCAAATGGTGCAAATTCATAAGTTAACAGGTTTTTCTAAGAGGCTGAAATAGTCAAAGATCAGTATAACCAAAACTCTTCAGAACAGCCAAACAGTACTAGGTTCGCAGCAAGACAAGTATATCGAGAATGAATAGCTTTCCACATTTTACAAAGTTGTATTAAAGAAATCACACAAAATAAAACTTTCTGAGGTTATTTCAGTGACATTACAAACTCTCATTATTTATCTTTCTAATAAAGGAAACCAAGTAAATTCACCATTCAATATAATTTCATAGGAGACTATGTCAAGGACCACCATGAAGGCCTGTGTCAGTTGTGGCCTGTATGTGACACATGAAGTAAGTGATCAGGGATTAAAAATTAAGCTTTCACACTTTTCACATAGCTGTGTGCCATTAGGGGTAGCTGTGCTTCCACAGGAAGGTGGACACTCTTAGAATTAACTCAAGGTACAGGATAGCAGTGGCTATGGAGAATGTCATGAGAGAGAGAGAGAGAGTGTTTTTCAGATAATTAGAATGAATTCAAGTTACAAGATCTATTTCAAATATCTATCATGCAGTTACAAATTAATAAAAAATGCTCTTAATATCTAATAAGTTACCAACAAATTGTCTTAATGATTTTCATTTCTAAGACATAGAAGGAAACGTTTCCTTACAGGATAATTTAAAGGGTTGTATGTTTCACTTAATCTCCCACTATCCCCCAAGCCAGCTGTGATACCTACAAAGGTTACAAATGGTATGAGCTTAGTTACAATGTTTCCTACTATCTAAAAATTGCTTATTTAACCTCTCATTCCTGTTTTCTAGATGAATAAATATGAATTTTATTCAATTATTTACTTTATATTAAATGTAAACTACTCTATGTCATATTCTATAGGGATAGAAAAAAAATCATTCAGGATGCATGCATTCCCAGTTTTAGGTCTTGAAAACATCTTCAGAGGCTTCCACAACTTAAGGCTTCAAATGGAGTTCTCTTCCATTTACACTAATTATACCAATACATTCTTTGTCTATGCCATCATGGTTTCTGAGAGAGAGTCAGATCTATGGCTTTCTGGGAAGTAAATCACTGTCAAGTGCATATAATTATTCTTCTCTGAGTCACTACCATATCATTTAGGAACTCCTAAGTAGCGGGACACATCCAATTTTGGGACTAAAGATACCCCATATATTTACCAGATTGGGAATTCACTTATTCCCCAGGTACAGTCATGGTGTCTTTGTTGCCCTAAGTATTCGTAGATCTCCTTGCTTTTCTGAGAAAATTCTGCTTAATTTCCTAATAAGGAGTCAGGAACCTAAATGTTAAGAAGGGAACTTATTTATTCTTCATGAAAGAAAATTATATAAAATGTATCCCAAAATAAAGGAAATCGCATAGTTGGCTGTCTTCTTCGAACAAGAAGGAGCAAAATAAAACAAACAAAACCACACCATAGTAATTTAATAAATTATTTCCTATTTTTCTTCTACAATAAGCTTCATTTTACTGGAAAAGTAGTTCACTTCCCTTTCTGAGATTTTTAAAGTTATTTTGAACAGCAGAGCATGAAGTAGACTTCACAGAGCAGTACCCCTTTAACATAGTTACTATATACTTCAGTGTTGTTCTCATTTGTTTTCTTTGTTTCCTTGAGTACAAGCTTCCAAGAGTAAGCAGTGGTCTTTATCCCCTAGCCCAGCACGTCTAATTAATCCCTTAGAGTCAATATACATAGTTTTACTTATGCTAAAGGAATGGTTAATGGAATTTGTATTAACAGGGTGCTTAAGAGAAGGAACCTGGGAATCTCAGGTGGGAAAAAAATGGCAAGAAAAATATGGGATAAAACAACATGCTTTCTTTCTCTTGATTTTTCTAATTAATCTTTTGATGGTTGAAGAAAGATTATAGCACTGTGTTATATGGCTGTAAATGTATTTAGAGAAGATATTTGACAAGTATATTATAAATGGAGTAAGGTAAGGGGATTTAGAAAGACATAATTCTAAACTTCACTCAAACTGGTAGACTCTTTAAAAATCATAATGTAACACTAAGAACAACCACTAATATGTGTGTGTGTGTGTGTGTGTGTGTGTGGTGTGTGTGTAGAGAGAAAGAAACAGAGATACACTAAAAATTATAATTTAATTAAACTGGAACTCTACACAATGTCCATATATGAATGCAGAAAAGGAAAATCAGAAAAATGAAAACAGAATCAACAAACAGAAAAACAAAATGGCAGACTTAAGCCTTAATATATTAATAATTAAATTAAATATTAACATTATACCTGCAACAATTAATACACAGAAATTCACAGAATATTATTTTTAGGAAAAGACCTAACTTCAATTACAAAATATGAACAGTGTTTTATAAAGTAAAAGGACACAAAAAAATACCATGCAAATAATAATCAAACAAAAGTAGGAGTGACTACACTAGTAAACAGGAAAGGTGGACTTAAGAATAAAAAATATATATAATAAACAGAGGGGCATTATACAATGACAGTAGGGTCAGTTTTCTAATAAGACATTGAATTCCTAAACACGTATAAAACAACACCACTGCAAAATACATTAAGTGAAAGCTGATAGAACTGAAAGAAATAATGAAATTCACAGCTATAGTTGTACAAATCAACATTCTCTCAACAATTGATAGAACAAATAGAACACTGGCAATGATTCAGAATAACTCTGCACCATCATTAACCAACAGAATAAAATACTAATTTATAGAACACTCTGTCCAACAAATAGCAGAACATATGTTCTTTTCAGGAACTCAAGCAGCAAAAACAAGGATGGATCATATACTGAGCCATGAAACAAACCTCAAGGAATTTAAAAGAATTGAAATCATATAGATTGTGTTATCCAAACACAGTGGGATGAGACTAGAAATTAACAGAGGGGAGGTAACAGGAAAATATCCAAACATATGGAAATAAATAACAGAATATTCTTTTTTTTTCTTTATTTCTTCTTCTTAAAAAAAAAAAAAATCCATGAGATACATGTGTGAAATGTGCAACTTGTTACGTACATATTCGTGTGCCATGGTGCTCTGCTGCACTTAGTAACCCATCCTGTAAGTTATCTCCCCCGACCCCCCACCCATCAATGGGCCCTGGTTTGTGTTGTTCCCCTCTCTGTGTCCATGTAGTCTCGATGTTCAACTGCCACTTGTGAGTGAGAACATGCGGTGTTTGGTTTTCTGTTCCTTTGTTAGTTTGCTGAGGATGATGACTTCCAGCTTCATCTATGTCCCTGCAAAGGACTTGATCTAATTC
Organism: Macaca thibetana thibetana; assembly: GCF_024542745.1. NCBI lineage: Eukaryota > Metazoa > Chordata > Mammalia > Primates > Cercopithecidae > Macaca > Macaca thibetana. The sequence goes on from NC_065591.1 coordinate 90,971,332, forward strand.
CTTTTTAATGGCTGCCTAGTAACCCATAATGTATATGGACCACATTTTCTTTTTCCATTCTACCATTGATGGACACTTCGGTTGGTTCCATGTCTTTGCCATTGTAAATAGTGCTGCAGTAAACACACATGTGCATGTATCTTTATAGTAGAATGATTTATATTCCTTTGGGCATATACCCAGTAATGGGATTGCTGAGTCGAATGGTATTTCTGGTTCTGGATCCTTGAGGAATTGCCATACTGGCTTCCACAATGTTTGAACTCATTTACCATCCCACCAACAGCGTAAAAGTGTTGCCGATTCTCCACAGCCTTGCCGGCATCTATTGTTTCTTGACATTTTAACAATTGCCATTCTGACTGGCATTAGATAGTATCTCATTGTGGTTTTGATTTGCATTTCTCTAACAATCAATGATGTTCAGCTTTTTTTTTTTTTCATATGTTCAATGACCCTGTAAATGTTTTCTTTTGAGAAGTGTCTGTTCATATCCTTTGCCCACTTTTTGTTGGGGTTGTTGTTTTTTTCTTGTAAATTTAAGTTCCTTGTAAATTCTGGATATTAGACCTCTGTCAAATTAGCTGTGTTGAGAAAACTCAAATAAACTCAAGAATGACAGAGAAGGAATTCATAATTCTATAAAATATATTTTAAAGGAGATTGAAATGAATTTTTTAAAAAAAGAAATTCTGTAGCTAAAAAATGCAATTAGTATACAAAGACTGCATCAAAGTACTTTAATAGCAGAATTGATCAAGCAGAAAAAAAAGAATTAGTGAGCTTGAAGACCAGCTCTTTGAAAATACATAGTCAGAAGAAACAATAAAAAAGATTTGAAAAACAATGAAGCACACCTGCAAGATCAAGAAAATAGCCTTAAAAAAGCAAACATAAGAGTTATTTGCCTTAAAGAGGAGGTAGAGAAAGAGATAGCAGTAGAAAGTTTATTTAAAGGGGATAATAACAGAGTACTTCCCAACCCTAGACTAAAATATTATATATAAGTACACAAAGGTTATAGAATACCAAGCAGATTGAACCCAAAGACTATCTCAAGCATTTAATAACCAAATTTCCAAAGGTCAAGCATAATGTACAAATCTTAAAAGCAGCAAGAGAAAAGAAACAAATAACATACAATGGTACTCCAGTACACTTGGCTGAAGACTCTTCAGTGGAAAGCTTAGAGGCCAGGAGAGAGTGGTAAAACATATTTAAAGTGCTGGAAAAAGAAAGTTTTTGTTTTGCTTTGTTTTGTTTTTTGTTTGAGGTGCAGTCTCGCTCTGTCACCAGGTGGGAGTGCAGTGGCATGATCTTGGCTCATTGCAACCTCCACATCCTGGGTTCAAATGATTCTCCTGCCTCATTCTCCTAAGTAGCTGGGACTACAGGTGCATGTCACCATGCCCAGCTAAATTTTGTATTTTTAGTAGAGATGGGGTTTCACCATGTTGGCCAGAATGATCTCGATTTCTTGTCCTTGTGATTCACCTGCATCACCTCCCAAAGTGCTGGGATTACAGAAGTGAGCCACCTCGTTGGACCAAAAAAGAAGTTTTATGCTAGGATAAAATATTCTGTGTATTCCAGAAAAGCTAAAGCTGAGGGATTTCATAAACATCAGACTTATGCAACAAGAAATACTAAAGGGAGTACTTCAATTAGAAAGAAAAAGACATTAACTAGCAATAAGAAATGATCTGAAGATTAAAAAAACTCACTGGTCATAGTAAGTACTCAGAAAAACACAGATTATTCTAACACTGTAACTGTGGTGTGTAAACTACACTTATCCAAGTAGAAAGCTAAGTGATAAGCCAATAAAAAATAATGAAAACAACAGCTTTTCAAGAGATATTTAGTATAATAGGATATAAGTAGAAGCAACAAAAATATTAACACTTAGGGGGATGAAATTAAAGCACAGAGTTTTTTTTATTACTTTTCTTTTTGCTGGTTTGTTTATGCAAACAGTGTTAAGTTCTTACCAGGGGAAAATGATGAGTAATATGATAGTATTTGCAAGACTCATGGTAACAAACCAAAAAGCATACAATGTAGACACAAGAACATAAGAAGCAAAAAACTAAATCACATCACCAGAGAAAATGACCTTCACTGAAAGAATACAGGAAGGTAAGAAAGAAGGAAGAGAAGACCATAAAACAAGAAAACAATAACAAAATGGCAGGAGTAAGTCCTTACTTATCAATAATAATGTTAAAAATAAATGGACTAAGCTCTTCATCTAAAAATAAATGCTAAAATCAGTAGCAGTTCTATATGGCAACAGTGAACAGTGTGAAAAATAAATTTAAAAAAGAGTAATCCCATTTACAATGGCCACATGTAAAATTAAATATCAAGGAATTAACAAAAGAAGTTAAATCTATAATGAAAACTATAAAACACTGATGGAGGCCAGGCGTGGTGGCTCAAGCCTGTAATCCCAGCACTTTGGGAGGCCAAGACCGGCGGATCATGAGGTCAGGAGATCGAGACCATCCTGGCTAACATGGTGAAACCCCGTCTCTACTAAAAAATACAAAAACAAACAAACAAAAAAACTAGCCGGGCGAGGTGGCGGGTGCCTGTAGTCCCAGGTACTCGGGAGGCTGAGGCAGGAGAATGGCGTAAAACCTGGGAGGTGGAGCTTGCAGTGAGCTGAGATCTGGCCACTGAACTCCAGCCTGGGCGACAGAGCGAGACTCCGTCTCAAAATAAATAAATAAGTAAATAAATAAATAAAACACTGATGGAAAAAAGGGATTAGGAGTCAGAAAATAGAAAAAAAAATTCCTTGTTCATGGATTGGAAGACTCAATATTTTTAAAATGTCCATACCGTCCTAAACAATCTACATATTCAATGCCATCGCTATCAAAATACCAATGACATTCTTCACAGAAATAAAATATCCTAAAATTTATATAAAACCACAAAAGACCCAGAATAGCCAAACTATCCTAAGCAATAAAAGTAAAACTGGAGGAATCACATTACTTGACTTACAGTTATACTACAGAACTATAGTAACCAAAACAGCATGGTACTGGCAAAATAACAGACTCATAGATCAATGGAAAATAGTAGAGAACCCATGAACAAATCCAGACCCCTATAGTGAACTCATTTTTGACAAAGTTTCCAAGAACATACACTGGGAAAAAACAGTCTCTTCAATAAATGGTGCTTAGAAAACTAGATATCTATATACAAAAGAATGAATCTAGACCCCTCTCTCTCACCATATACAAAATTCAAATGTAAATGGATTAAAGACTTACATCTAAGACTTAAAACTATGAAACTACTACACGAAAACATTGGGGAAAATCTCTAGGACTTTGGGTTGGAGAAATATTTCTTGTAGTACTAACAAACATGGACAACCAAAACTAAATCGACAAATGGGATCACATCAGGTTAAAAAAAAGTAATAACTTCTGCATAGTAAAAAGCATACAATCATAAAAGCATACAATCAACAAAGTGAATATTTTCTGCCACAGAATGGGAGAAAATACTTGCAAACTATTTATCTGACAAGGAATTAATAACCAAAATACATATTAATAGGTAGCACAAACAACTCTATAGGAAAAATATCTAATAATCCAATCAAAAATGTTCAAAATATTTGAATAGACATTTCTCAAAAGAAGACATACAAATGGCAAACAGGTATATGAAAAGGTACTCAACATCACTGATCATCAAAGAAATTCAGATCAAAACTACAATGGGATATCATGTCACCTCAATTAAAATGTCTTATATTCAAAAGACAGGCAATAACACATGCTGGTGAGGATGTGAAGAAAGGAAACTCTCTAACACTGTTGATAGGAAGGTAAATTAGTAAAACCACTATGGAGAATTGTTTGGAGGGTCCTCAAAAAACAAAAACTTGAACTATAATGTGATCTAACAAGTCCACTGCTAGGTATATATCCAAAAAGAAAGAAAATTAGTACATCAAAGAGATACTTACACTCCTATGTTTGTTGCAGCACTGTTTACAATAGGCAATATTTGGAAGCAACCTAAGTGTCCATCAACAGATGAATGAATGAAGAACATGTAGTGCATGTACACAGTGGAGTACTATTCAGCCATAAAACAAATGAGATATAATCATTTGCAACAACAATGATAGAACTGGAAATTATTATGTTAAGTGAAATAAGCCAGGCACAGAAAGACATATGTCATATGTTCTCACTTATTTGGGGGAGGTAAAAATTAATATAATTGAACTCATAAAGATAGAGAATAGAAGCATGGTTACCCAAAGCTGAGAATAGTAAGTGGCTGTTGGGGGGCGGGGAAAGTGGGAATAGTTAACGGGTACAAAAAATCGAAAGAATGAATAAGACCTAGTATTTGATAGCACAACAGGGTAATTACCATTCCTAATAACTTAATTCTACATTTTAAAGCAACTTAAAAAGTGTAATTGGACAGTTTTTAACTCAATGGATGAATGCTTGAGGAGAAGGAAACCCCATTCTCTATCATCTTCTTCTTTTACATTGAATGCTGGTATCAAAACGTCTCATGCACCCCATAAATATATACACTTACTATGTACTCACAAAAATAAAGAAAGTGAAAATTTAAAAAATTATTCTAGCAATTTTGAATTATACTGTGTAATATATAATATTATTAACTATAGTCATCTTGATGTGCTATCAAACACTAGAATTTTTTGTTTCTATCTAACTGAGTGTTTGTACCCATTAACAAACCTCACTTTATCTCCTTTCTGCAATCCTTTGAAATCTCTGTTAACTATCATTCTACTCTGCTTCCAAGAGATCAAATTTTTTTTAGCTGTTACATATGAGTGGGAACATGCAATACATGTTTTTTCTGCCTGCCTTATTTCACTTAACATAATAAACTTCAGTTCCATCAATGTGTTACAAATGACAGAATTTTATTTTTTGTTATGGCTAAATAGTATTCCATTGTGTATAAATATTCATCATATTTTTTATCCATTTAGACATTGATGGACACTTAGGCTGATTCCACATCTTGTCTAATGTGAATAGTGCTGCAATAATATTGGGGTACAAGTATTTCTTTGATATACTGATTTCTTCTCCAGATAAATATTTGGTAATAGGAATGCTGGATAGAACTACTTTATAAAGTAGCTCTATTTTTAGTTTTCTGAGAAAAATCCATTTGTTTCCCATAATGACTGGACTAATTTACATTCCCACCAACAGTCTATAAAATAGAGTTCCCTTTTCTCCACATCCTTACCAGCAATTGTTTTATTTTTAGTTTTTCTCTTTTTGATAATAGCCATTCTAAATGTGGTAAAATAATATCTCATTGTGGATTTGACTTGTATTTCCCTAATATTTTTTTTTAATTTATTTATTATTATTATACTTTAAGTTGTAGGTTACATGTGCATAACGTGCAGGTTTGTTACATATGTATACTTATGCCATGTTGCTGTGCTGCACCCATCAACTCGTCATTTACATCAGGTATAACTCCCAATGCAATCCCTCCCCCCTCCCCGCTCCCCATGATAGGCCCCAGTGTGTGATGTTCCCCTTCCCGAGTCCAAGTGATGTCATTGTTCAGTTCCCACCTATGAGTGAGAACATGCGGTGTTTGGTTTTCTGTGCTTGTGATAGTTTGCTAAGAATGATGGTTTCCAGCTGCATCCATGTCCCTACAAAGGACACAAACTCATCCTTTTTGATGGCTGCATAGTATTCCATGGTGTATATGTGCCACATTTTCTTAATCCAATCTGTCACTGATGGACATTTGGGTTGATTCCAAGTCTTTGCTATTGTGAATAGTGCCGCAATAAACATACGTGTGCATGTGTCTTTATAGCAGCATGATTTATAATCCTTTGGGTATATACCCAGTAATGGGATGGCTGGGTCATATGGTACATCTAGTTCTAGATCTTTGAGGAATCGCCATACTGTTTTCCATAATGGTTGAACTAGTTTACAGTCCCACCAACAGTGTAAAAGTGTTCCTATTTCTCCACATCCTCTCCAGCACCTGTTGTTTCCTGACTTTTTAATGATCGCCATTCTAACTGGTGTGAGATGGTATCTCATTGTGGTTTTGATTTGCATTTCTCTGATGGCCAGTGATGATGAGCATTTTTTCATGTGTCTGTTGGCTGTATGCATGTCTTCTTTTGAGAAATGTCTGTTCATATCCTTTGCCCACTTTTTGATGGGGTTGTTTGTTCTTTTCTTGTAAATTTGTTGGAGTTCTTTGTAGGTTCTGGATATTAGCCCTTTGTCAGATGAGTAGATTGCAAACATTTTCTCCCATTCTGTAGGTTGTCTGTTGACTCTGATGGTAGTTTCTTTTGCTGTGCAGAAGCTTTTTAGTTTAATGAGATCCCATTTGTCAATTTTGGCTTTTGCTGCCGTTGCTTTTGGTGTTTTAGACATGAAGTCTTTGCCCATGCCTATGTCCTCTTTGCAGATGACATGATTGTATATTTAGAAAACCCCATTGTCTCAGCCCAAAATCTCCTTAACTGATAAGCAACTTCAGCAAAGTCTCAGGATACAAAATTAATGTGTATTTCCCTAATATTTAGTGATGATGAGCATTTTCCTCATATATCTGTTGGCCATTTTTATGTCTTATTTTAAGAAATACCTATTCAGATACTTTGCCCACTATTTAATGGGATTATTGGTTTGATTTTCTTTTTTCTTGTTGAGTAGTTTGAATTCCTTGTATATTCTGGATAGCAGTCTTGTGGGAAGATAGTGTGAAAATATTTTCCCTTATTCTACAGTTTGTCTCTTCACTCTATTTTTTTTTCTTTCTTTTTTTTTTCTGTGTACAAACTTTAGTATATTTTAGTTCCATTTGTCTACTTTTGTTTCTGTTTCCTGTATTTTTGAGGTCTTAGCCATAAAATATCTGCCTAGATCAATGTCCTGGAACATTTCTTCTGTTTTCTTCTACCAATTATAAAGTTTCAGGCCTTACATTTAAGTCTTAAATCCATTTTGATTTGATATTTCTTAATGGCGAGAGATAGGGGTCTAGTTTTATTATTTCTTACATGAATATCTAGTTTCTCTGTAACCATTTTATTGAAGAGAGTGTTCTTTCCTCAATTTGTGCTGTTGGTGACTTTGTTTAAAATAAATTGGTTGTTAACATGTAAATTTATTTCCAGTTTCTCTACTTTGTTTTATTAGTCTATGTGTCTGGTTTTATATCAATATTATATTGTTTTGGTTACTATCATTTTCCACTGAATTTTGAAGCTAGGTAGTCTGATGTTTGTTTTGTTCTTTTGAGTCAGAATTAATTTTTCTATTTAGGTTCTTTTGTGGTTTTATAGAAATTTTAGAGTATTTTTCTGTATCTGTGTAAGAATGTCATTGGTATCCTGATGGAGATTGCATTAATTCTGTAAATTCTTTTGAGTAAGATGGTCATTTAAATTATATTAATTCTTCCAATTCATGAGCATGGAATTTCTTTCCATTTATTTTTGTCCTCTTTAATTTTTTCATCACTTTTTAAAATAGAGGTCTTTTACCTCCTTAGTTACATTTATTACTAGGTATTCTTGTAGCTACTGTAAATGAGATTGCATTCTTAATTTTTTGTCAGCTAGGTCATTATTGGTGTATAGAAACACTAGTGATTTTGTATATTGATTTTGTATCCTGCAACTTTACTGTATTCATTTATCAGGTCTAGGAGTTTTTGGTGGTTTTTAGGTTTTTCTATATCTTAAAGCATGTCACCTGCAAAGAGAGACTATGTGATTTCCTCTTTCCAAAGCAGGATGCCTTTTAGAAATTTCTCTTGCATGTATGCTCTAGCTAGGACTTTTACTACTGTGGTAAATAGGAGAGGTGAAAGTTGACATTTGTGTCTTGTTCCAGTTCTTAGAGGGAAGGTGATTAGTTTTTTTCCCATTTACTATAATTTAGCTGTGGGTTTGTCATATATGTCCTTATCATGTTGAGGTATGCCCCTTCTGTACTTAATATATTGAGAATTTTTATCATGAAGGGATGTTTAATATTGTTACATGACTTTTCTGCATCTGTTGAGAGGATCATAGGGCTTATGTCCTTCATTCTGGTGATGCAATGCATCTCATTTATTGATTTATTAATTTGGGTATGCTGAACCAACCTAACATCCTTGAGATAAATCCCACTTGATTAGAAACATCATCTTTTGATGTGTTGTTAGATTTGGTTTGCCAGTATTTTGTTAAGGATTTCTATGCTATTTTCATCAGGAATATTAGCCTGTAATTTTCTTTCTCTTTTTTTTTTTTTTTTTTTTTTTTTTTGTAGTGACTTTTTCTGGTTTTGCTATCAGGGTAATGATGGCTTCACATAATTAGTTGAAAGAATCCCCATCTCTTCAACTGTTGAAATAATTCACACAGAATTGGTGTTAATTATTCATTATGTGTTTGACAGAACTTGGAAGAAAAGACATTTGAACCTGGGATTTTCCTTGTTGAGAGATTTTCATTACTTTTTAAATTTTAATATTAGTCTGTTTATTTGGGGTCTGCTATCTTTTTTCTTGGTAAACTAGCTAGCAGTATATCAACTTTTAAAAATCTTTTTAAAAAGGCAAGTTTTCATTTCATTGATCCATTTTTTTATGACTATTTCAGCTAGTTCTGCTCTCTTTATTGTTCTTTTATTCTACTGTTTTATAATTTTATTTGTTCTTCCAGTTCCTTGAGGTGCATAATTAGATTGTTTATTTGAAATTGTTCTACTTTTCCCATATGGGTATTTATTGCTATAAATTTCCCTTTAGCACTGCTTTTTGCTGTATCATACAGGTTTTATTAGGTTGTCTTCCATTTTCATTTGTTTTATTTTTTAAAATTCTTCTTAATTTTCTCATTGATCCAATGGTGATTCAGGAACATATTATTTAATTTCCATTTACTTGTACAGTTTTCAAAGTTCCTCTTGTTACTGATTTCTAGGTTTAATTTATCACGGTTTTAGAAGATACTTGATATTATTTTAAGTTCATAAATTTTGTTGAGAGTTGCATTGTGGTCTAACATATAGTCTATCTTGGAGAATGTTCCATGTGCTGATGAGAAGAATGTGTATTCTACAGCTGTTGCATAAAATGTTCTGTAAGTATCTGTCAGGTCCATTTGATCTATAGGGCAGTTTAAATCCAATGTTTTATTGTTGATTTTCTGTCTAGGTGCTTAGAGCGGTGTTGAAGTTCCCACCACTGTATTGAAGTCTATTTCTTGCTTTAGATTTAATAATATTTGTTTTGTATATATGAGTGCTTTGATGTTGGGTGCATATATATTTAGAAATTTTATATTCTCTTGCCAAATTGATTCCTTTATTGTTATATAATGACTTTATTTTTCTCTTTTTACAGTTTTTTATGTAAAGTGTGTTTTTAATCTTACATAAGTATAGCTAACCCTGCTCACTTTTAGTTTCCATTTGTGTGGAATATCTTTTTCCATTCCTTCACTTTCAGTTGATATGTGTCCTCATAGATGATGTGTGTTAATTGTAGGCAGCATAGATTTTGATCTTTTTTAAAAATCCATTCATTCAAGTTTTTATTATTTAAGTGAGCAATATAATACATTTACATTCAAGGTTATTATTGACAGATAATGACTTATTCAGGTCATATTGCCAATTGTTTTCTGATTGATTGTTCTGTAAATCCTCTGCTACTTTATTTTTGTTTATCAGTGAGGTGTGGTGGTTTTGGTAGTTATCTGCAGTAGTAACATTTGAATCCTTTATCTTTCTCATTTGTGTGTCTGCTCTATATGTGAGATACATACTTTCATGAGTTTTCATAGTGGTAAATATTTTCCTTTCATTTCCACATGTAGGACTCCCTTAACTACTTTGTGTGGGGGCAGTCTAATGGTGATTAATTCTCTCAGTTTCTGCTTGTATGAGGAAGACATCATTTCTCCTGTATCTTCGAAAAGTAGCTTTGCTGGGTATAATATTCTTGTTTGTCAGGTCTTTTTCTTTAAAACTTTGAACACATCATCACATTCCCTCCTGGTCTGTAAAGTTCCTGCTAAGAAATTCACTGTTAGTCTGATGGGGGTTTTTTTATACGTAACATGACACATTTATCTTGTTGGTTTTAGAATAATCTTTGTCTTTGGCTTTTGACAACTTGAATATAATGTGCCTTGGTAAGACCTTTTTGATTTGAATCTATTTGGAGAGGTTTGAGCTTCCTGCATCTGTCACTTGCAAGACTTCAGAAGTTTTTAGTGATTATTTTGTCAAATAGGTTTTCTCTATACTTTTCCATCTCTTTTCCTCCTGTAACACCCCAAATTAAAGCATTTGGCTGCTTTATGGTATTCCATATGTCACATAGGCTTGCGTTTTAGTTCATTATTTTTATATTTTCTTTTATTTTCTCTATATATAGAGAAATAAACAATAAAATAATATATAGATAAAATATTATATCCGACTGAGTTATTTCAAAAGACCTATCTTCAACTATGGAATTTTTTTCTTAAGCTTGATCTCGTCTATTGCTGAGGATCTCAGTTACATTGTTTATTTCATTCATTGGATTCTTCATTTCCAGAAGTTCTGTTTGGTTCTTTTTTATGATGTCTATCACTTTGTTGAATTTTTCATTTAGATCATAAATTGATTTTCTGGTTTATTTGTATTGTTTATGTGTTTTTTCTTGAAACTCACTGAGCTTCTTTGGTATCATTATTTTGAATTGTTTTAAGGCTATTTATTAATTTCTTTTTTGTTTGAATTTGTTGCATGAGAATTATTCCAGTTTTTGGGTGGTGCCATGTTTCCTTGCTTTTTCATGTCTCTTGTGTCCTCACATTGGTATCTGTTCAACTGATGTAACAGTTGCTTGTAACAATTTGGTTTTTGGTATTGGATTTCATAAGCAAAGACTTTTTCCTATAGATGTATCTATAGTGTTGTTTGGGTAGAGTGCCTTATCTTTAATTCTAGATGTGTGCAGTAGCATAGTCTCTGTATTTCTTTGTCTGTGAGCAGTATCAGTGATATCTGTAATTTCCTCTGTGGCTTAGACTGCTTTTGTTAGTGGAGGCTGTGGTAAGGCTTTACTGAAGAAGGGAACACCGAGTCAAGCCAGTCTTGCGCCCCTGTGGCAGTGATGGCAGGCCAAGTGGAATGCCTGTTCTTGGGTCCCAAGCAATGTATGTGGGCACTGGTGTTAGTTAACAGGTTCAGGTGGGCTACTTCTTTGGCTTCCATGCATTTTGGTTGGGGCTGGCAGCTGCAGCAGTGGGTTGGGTGGATGTGTGGGTCCTTAGGATCCTGGTCAGTATATGTAATGTCAGTGATAGCAGTAGTTATGGTGGGCAAACCCTTGGGCATGCAGGTAGCAGCACATGCTGATGCCAGCGGTGAATCAGTCACTAGTTTCCCAGGTGACATGTGCAGGTGGGTGCTGACAATGGTTGTGACAATAGGATGGGCAGGCTGGTCATTAGGCCCCTGGGAGGGGTGTGCCAATGCTGGTGATGGTAGGTAGGGTGGGATGATTCCAGAAGACAGATGGTGGCCAAATCATATATGGCCTTGAACCATATTGGATTGTACTCAGAGGAAATAACGGGCAAGTCAAGTATTTTTTTTTTTTAATGTGACTTGCCAGGTTTATATTTTATAAAGAAAATAAGTAGTAGCTTAAAGAATAAATTAGAGAAGAGCAAGTCAGAGGCAATTTTCAGCATTAAAGTAAATAGTAGATGCTTAAAAATGGAGAAAAAATTGTTGGTATACAAGCAATATTGTTTTTATAAACTCAAAGCCTTGACATAATTATATGTATTTTATTACTAATTATAAAATTACATTCTTATGTAAAGGAAGTAATAAAAAATTCCCCAGGTGGTTTTAAATCATGTTCTTGTTTTCCAAAAGTAAATTATTTGATAACAGCCTTGTTAGTAATTTAATAATTTTTAATTGATGACTTATGGCCTAAAGGATCTTTTATACCAGTATATAACAAACCAATTGTGTAATTAGTAAGAATTTAATGATTCAAGTGACAATTTTCCAAACTGTTGCATTTAGTTGATTTTGCACAGTAAGACTATTATCCTGTACATTATTTTTAAAAACTTTATTGTTAAGCTCTGAGCCATCTTCTCATAATTATAAATCTCTATAAGAAGAATTCTACCTTCAAATAGACTGTATAAATATAGAAAATAATACAGTAATTGGCTCTGTTTGTTTTTATTATAAAAATCCATAGTCATATTCTATTTTATATTTCATAAACATTCAATTTAATTATAAAAATTTAGTGATATATTAGCGCCTGTATGAAAAGATAATTAAAGAAAAGCAAACAAACAATTAGAAATTTTATTGCCATATTTCTATTTTCCTTTTCACCACGTTAAGCATCTCATCTTCTTAAGCATTTTGTTTTAGTCTGCTAGCACATTGTTTCATAGCTGCAAGATGTCTACTATACTTGGAGAAATCACATTTTCATTGACTATGTCAGAAAGTTGGAGAAGGGTGAGGAGGGACAAAGGGCATTCTCCTCATGCTACTCTGGCCTTCATGTATTAGTCAGGGTTCTCCAGAGAAACAGAACCAATAGAAGATACATAGATACAGATGATATAGATAGATCTAGATATAGATATAAATACAGATGATGGACAGATGTGTAGATAAAAGATTTATTATAGGAATTGGCTCATGTAGTTATTCAGACAAGAAGTTCCATGATCTGCTGTCTCCAAGCTGAGGAACCAGGAAAGCCTGTGGTGTAATTCAGTCAAAGTCTGAAGGCTTGTGGTGGTGCAGGGGACCTATTAGATGATGGTGTAAGTTCAGGTCTGAGTCTGAAGGCTTAAAAGGACCAGGAGCTCCACTATGCAAGGACAGGAGAAGATGAATGACTCAACTCAAGCAGAGAGAGAAAATTTGCCCTTCCTCCATCTTTTATTTTATTCAGTCCCTCAGTGAATTGGATATGCTCAGCCACGCTGGGGTAGGACATCGGCTTTAGCCAGCTCACCAAGTCAAATGCTGACATCTTTCAGAAACATCCTCACAAACGCACACAGAAGCAGTCTTACTAGCTATCTGGGCATCCCTTAGCTCACAAGTTAACACAAAATTAACCATCACACTTTATCAGGGAGAAACATTTTTTTCTTAAATCTCTTAAGTGTATTTTATCTGCTATTGGCCAAAATTGAGTTCCATTCCAATCCTACGACCTAGCAGAGGTATAGGATCACCATGATTGGCTCAGGCAAATAAAGATGTGCCCCTCGGAGCTGGACACATTACTTCTGAATAAAACTTAGGTTTTGCTAGCATAGAATGACGAGCTATTCTATGCTTTTGATAAATTATCTGCAAGAGAAATGATGTCAGCTTGTGGGAGAGATAGAAACTAACATTTGCTGAATGCCTGTGTTTGTCAGTTACTATGCTCTAAGCTTTCTACAGGTTAGAGAAGAAAAGTCACATCTGATATTTTAAAAATAACATTACTGTCATATTTTGCATCTCTTCATCTTTGGGTTAACACTTTTAACATCTTTAATATCTTTAAATTAAAATGTTAATTTCTTTATAGACATGTATTCAATTAAAAAAATCGGTAAAAAAAAATTTTGAAGAGCAGAAGCTATATCCAAAATGTCAGAAGCTCCTGTATTTTTGATTAATTCAATCATTAGGTATTTACAGAGTATGGATGTAGGTACACTAAAAAGTTTCAAGAAAATATCCTAAGAGATGTACATCCATTGAGGGGAACCAAGTTTTGAAAATCTAAATTTTTATTACTAACGAATAAAGCAGTGTAATGAAAAACAAAATTTGGAATAAGAGTGTGAATGTGGATGAAACAATCACTGATCGAAGACTTCTTCTGTATTCTCATTATTGCTTCCTTTATGATGCTTAGGTGTAAAGACAGTTTATATTCTTTCATACTCTTCAGTTCACAGTATGCCATATTCATAGGTCTGTCTATTCAAAGCTATCCCTTTTGTGTTTAACTTTACTTCGTTTTATATCATCAATTCCATCTTATTTTAGTTCTCCCTTTCCTCTGATCTGCTTTCATGCACTCCTCCATCCTCATCTGTTCCCACTCTCCTGAATTAATGTGTTCTGAAATATGCGTGAAACATAGCATATGTAGTGTTGTGATATATGTGCTTTAATTTACAGATATGATATTTAAATATAAATCATATTATTTTCCTTTTTGACACTGTTTTTGCAGTATAGCCATGTTTCTACAGCTCCACAGTATTGCATTCACCATACTTTGCTGAGGCATTCTCCATGTAATTCTCCATTTTGATGCCTAGGAAAATTCATTGCTATAAAGAAAGGGTAGATTCTTTTAATGGGACAATATGCCCATATTAGTTTGTGTATCCATAAAGATATGGTGAGAGACCACCATAGGGATTTAGAGAATAAGCTTTCATACAGAGAATTGGAAAGGTTTGAGTAGACAATGTCAGAAAAGTTTTCTGTTGGGTCTCAGATTGCTTCCCAGCTTCCATGACATCAGGAAAGTGAGGACCTGGAGGAAAGCGCCTCCAATGTTATTGGGTGGGTAACTCTCAAGAACACACATGGAAGCTGCTAAGAAAATCTCACATCTGCTGAATCCTATACCATTGCCTGCTGCTGTCACACTGTATCCTGTACACCTTCTGAATCACATGTGAGTGATTTTTGTTGAAAGATCTACAGTAGCACTAAATTTTGGAAAATGTATTTCCATACTTCCATCTTCTGTGACACATGATAAAATATAGAGGAAAGTGGAGATTACAGTTTGTTTTCAATAAATAATTTGTAGCATATCAGGCTTAAGCATGCCGAATTTTGATAAACAGTACTTAATTGAATTCTACAAATGGTCATTTTTACACACTTACACCAGGGCCTAAAATCCATCTCCTCTTGTTTTTGCAATTCACTAGAAATGATACCTATTTCTACCACAAAGATACGTGTAAACTAGAATCTTACAATTGCTTTTGGTCTGAGTTTCTCTAATATCTAGTAGATTCAAGTATCTTTTTATATGCATTTTAGCCGTTCAAGCCTATAGTTCTCTAAATTGCTCATTAATATCCCTTGGTCACCTTACATTGGTTTTTCTAATTATTTTTATTCGATTTAGATATTCTTTAGTACATTGATGTGGTTAGGCTTGTGTCCTCATCCAAATCTCATCTTGAATTGTAATCCCCATGATCCCCATGTGTCAAGGGAGAGACCAGGTAGAGGCAATTGCATTATGGGAGCAGTTTCCCCCATGCTGTTCTCATGATAGTGAGTAAGTTCTCATGAGATCTGATGGTTTTACAAGGGGCTCTTCCTCCATGGCTGGGCACCTCTCCTTCCTGCTGCCTTGTGAACAAGGTGCTTTGCATCCACTTCACCTTCCACCATGATTGTAAATTTCCTGGGGCCTCCCCAGCCATGCTGAACTGTGATTAAATTAAACCTCTTCCCTTTATAAATTACCCAATCTTGGGCTGTTCTTAATAGCAGTATGAAAACAGACTAATATGTACGATATAGATATTTATCCCTTGACCATTTTGTTTTTATTTTTATTTTACTTTAAGTTCTGGGATACACATGTAGAACATGCAGGTTTGTTACATAGGTACACATGTGCCATGGTTGTTTGCTGCACCTATTGATCTGTCCTGTTAATTCCGTCCCCATCCCTCCCACCCCACAACAAGCCCTGGTGTGTGATGTTCCCCACCCAGTGTCCATGTGTTCTCATTGTTCAAGACCCACTTATGAGTGAGAACATGCAGTGTTTGGTTTTCTGTTCCTGTGTTAGTTTGTTGAGGATGATGGCTTCCAGCTTCATCCATGTCCCTGCAAAGGACATGATCTAATTCATTTTTAAAGGCTGCATAGTAACCCGTAAAGTATATGTACCACATTCTCTTTATCCAGTCTATCATTGATGAGCATTTGCGTTGGTTCCATGTCTTTGTTATTGTAAATAGTGCTGCAATAAACATACATGTGCATATGTGAATGTGTCTTTATAGTAGCATGATTTATATTTCTTCAGGTATATACCCAGTAATGGGATTGCTGGGTCAAATGGTATTTCTGGTTCTACATCCTTGAGAAATCGCCATACTGTCTTCCACAGTGGTTGAACTCATTTACCTTGCCACCAACAGTGTAAAAGTGTTCCTATTTCTCCACAGCCTCACCAGCATCTATTTTTTTTTCTTGACTTTTTAATAATGGCCATTCTGACTGACATGAGATGGTATCTCATTGTGGTTTTGATTTGCATTTCTCTGATAATAAATGATGTTGAACTTTTTTCATGTTTGTTGGCCACATAAATGTTTTCTTTTGAGAAGTGTCTGTTCATATCCTTTGCCCACTTTTCATTGTTTTCTTTTTTTGTTTGTTTTGTTTTTGTTTTTTTTCCCCCTTGAATTTCTTAAATTTAAGTTCCTTGTAGATTCTGGATATTAGACCTTTGTCAGATGGGTAGATTGCAAAAATTTTCTTCTATTCTGTAGGTTACCTGTTCACTCTGATGATAGTTTCTTTTGCTGTGCAGAAGCTCTTTAGTTTTATTATATTTAGTTAAATGTTTACTTAATTAGACCCCATTTGTCAATTTTGGCTTTTGTTGCAATTGCTTTTGGTGTTTTTGTCGTGAAGTCTTTGCCCATGCCTTGGCTATTTTAGATGACATAAACATCTTCTCCCAGGTATATGTGTTTCATCACTGTAACTAACTTACATTGAATAGAAATCATTGTTAATCATATGACTTATAACTTTGGTATCTTATAAAAAATTACTTTCCTAGCGTTTGGTAAATACTAGCCCACCGTTTTACAATTAGCTTATCGTGTGTAACTTTAAGAAGCTTTCATTAGTGTGTTACTTCGTATTGTGAATTTGAATAAAATATAAATGGATTCCCCTATGCTCAACAGTAATGTGACTATTTTATGCAATTGAATTTTTGAATATCATTTATAGAGTCATGGTAGAGTTTACTATGTTTTCTAAATGTTCTGATCTTTGTTTATCACTTTATTTACAGTTTGTTTAATATTTATGATTTATTTATTATTAATATGATCACTAAGATTTTGGTTTTATCCTATACATGTTCTGTTATGTGTTGTTAACTGATATCTTTGCTTATTAACTTAGACATGGTGTCTGCTGGGCTCTACCCTTCTCAAAACTGAGGGTCCTCTGCCTTCTGCACATTAATTTCTTTGTTAACGAATAAAAGAGGGGCATATCTAAAAAACTTTCTTTGTTGCAGGAGAGTAACTTTCTGATGGAAGTATGAGCTAAAAATAAACTTTCCCCACAGGGGACAGGAATAGAGATGCCATTTCATGGCATGAAAGTGCCTTCAGAACACCTCTTTACTCCCACTTCATGAATATAGCATTTTAGGATTGGGTGAGAGACTCAGTTACTTTTTAAAGTACCTGCATTCTCAGATATGTACTGATCCATCCTTCAGAATGGCTGTGCATCCAGAATCAAGTAGAATGTTCTATAGAAAGAGCTGAAGCCATAATAATGGACAGACATGAATTAACATCTTTTATTTTACATTTTGGGATTCACTATTTTGCTTTTACAAGAAGAACAAAAATTATAAGTATTCATGGCCTTTCCTCCTATCCACCTCAGCCTCTACAGAATATCATATCTCCACCTGCTCAGCCCCTGGGCTTTCGCTGTCTGCATTGTTGGTAATGGGAGGGGAAATAGAACTGGAAGAGCAGGGAAATCAACAGTCACATCATGAATGCAGAGTTGTAAAGAGTACAGAAGAGAATAATGGGAAAGCAAAAAAAAAAAAAAAAAAAGGAACTAAGCAAACTCAAACAGGATTATATGTGATCTGAAACTGAGAATACTTAGAAAATAAGAGCTTTTGATGGCAACTGAAGGCTTATAAAATGTTGAGAGAAGACTTGTGGAAAGGGGCATGGAGACAGAGCTGGTAGAAAAACATATTAACATTTTTCTGTCTTAGGAGGAGATTTGCTTCTTTAATGCTTTACAGAGTCTTAAATACTTAAACTGCCTTTCAATTTTCTAAGCAAGTTTGGTGATTATTTAATTATAAATGTGCTCAGACAGCTGAAGATAGCTCAAATTTATGTGGGTTCGTTTGATTCATTGTTCTTAGAATAAACATTTTTTTGAAGTAAATATGCCATTATGCTATATTCTCTTAAGTTACTAAGAAGTACGTGTGTGTGTGTGAGTGTGTGTGTGTGTGTGTGTGACAGAAAGAGAGGGGTGGGGAGAGAGAGAGAAGGAGAGAGATTTTAAAATATTTTACTGATAATTTTTCTGCTGATTATATGAAATTTTGTGTAACATTGCTTAAGCACATGCTCAAGCATAAAACACAGAAAAGAACATTTTACAAAATGCTGGCTCGAGAAGATTACCATTGGAGTTCTGTAGTCCTATAACCTAGATAGCTAAATGCTTTCTATATTGTGAATATATAGTAGCTATTTAAATTGATAAAAGTGAAGACAAATCTAGACACATAAATGTATATGGAGATAGTAATAATTGTAATTCATCTATTGGCACAATTAGTAAAATCATTCTGCTTTACAAGACTTATACTTTTTTTTTTTTTTTTTTTTTTTTTTTTGAGACGGAGTCTTGCTCTGCCGCCCAGGCTGGAGTGCAGTGGCGCCATATCGGCTCACTGCAAGCTTTGCCTCCCGGGTTCACGCCATTCTCCTGCCTCAGCCTCCTGGGTATCTGGGACTACAGGCGCCCGCCACCACGCCCGGCTAATTTTTTTGTATTTTTAGTAGAGACAGGGTTTCACTGTGTTAGCCAGGATGGTCTCGATCTCTTGACCTCGTAATCCGCCCGTCTCGGCCTCCCAAAGTGTTGGATTACAGGTGTGAGCCACTGCACTCGTCGACTTGTACTTTCAAAACTGGTGATTTCGAAAAGAGTTTCCTAGGATTCTGGTGTCCTCGGGAAAGTATTATAATGTTTCAGGGGTTAACTGAAGTCATGCTATTTCATAGCAATGCTAAAATGTTATTTACCATTTTCGCTTTTAGTTCTTCCATAAGTGTATATTGGAGTTTTCCAGCAGCTATATCCCATGTAATACTGAAACAGATTAAATGCACAAACATACATGAATAACCATCTGCCTTCTGTTAAGGCTGATGTTTTTAAAGTTTTGACAACTATAAACTGTTACTCTTTTCACCATTTTTGTTTTAAAAATATAGTCTTTTTAAATTAAACTAGTATGCTAGCATTAAGTGGTTCATTTTATTGCTATTTTAAATAAATGAATATATCACTGTATATTTAACTTATTTCCATTTTAATTTCTTACATAGTAAATATTAATAAATTATTAATCGGCAATAGAAACTTTTTGGGATCTTTAGTATATTTTTAGAGTGCAAAGTGGCTCTAAGACCATAAAGTTTGAGAAGTTCAGTACTAAATGTTTTTTTTTTTTTAATTTATTTATTATTATTATTATACTTTAAGTTCTAGGGTACATGTGCATAACGTGCAGGTTTGTTGCATATGTATACTTGTGCCATGTTGCTGTACTGCACCCATCAACTCGTCAGCACCCATCAACTCGTCATTTACATCAGGTATAACTCCCAATGCAATCCTTCGCCCCTCCCCCCTCCCCATGATAGGCCCCGGTGTGTGATGTTCCCCTTCCCGAGTCCAAGTGATGTCATTGTTCAGTTCCCACCTATGAGTGAGAACATGCGGTGTTTGGTTTTCTGTGCTTGTGATAGTTTGCTAAGAATGATGGTTTCCAGCTGCATCCATGTCCCTACAAAGGACACAAACTCATCCTTTTTGATGGCTGCATAGTATTCCATGGTGTATATGTGCCACATTTTCTTAATCCAATCTGTCACTGATGGACATTTGGGTTGATTCCAAGTCTTTGCTATTGTGAATAGTGCCGCAATAAACATACGTGTGCATGTGTCTTTATAGCAGCATGATTTATAATCCTTTGGGTATATACCCAGTAATGGGATGGCTGGGTCATATGGTACATCTAGTTCTAGATCCTTGAGGAATCGCCATACTGTTTTCCATAATGGTTGAACTAGTTTACAATCCCACCAACAGTGTAAAAGTGTTCCTATTTCTCCACATCCTCTCCAGCACCTGTTGTTTCCTGACTTTTTAATGATCGCCATTCTAACTGGTGTGAGATGGTATCTCATTGTGGTTTTGATTTGCATTTCTCTGATGGCCAGTGATGATGAACATTTTCTCATGTGTCTGTTGGCTGTATGAATGTCTTCTCTTGAGAACTGTCTGTTCATATCCTTTGCCCACTTTTTGATGGGGTTGTTTGTTTTTTTCTTGTAAATTTGTTGGAGTTCTTTGTAGGTTCTGGATATTAGCCCTTTGTCAGATGAGTAGATTGCAAAAATTTTCTCCCATTCTGTAGGTTGCCTGTTCACTCTGATGGTAGTTTCTTTTGCTGTGCAGAAGCTCTTTAGTTTAATTAGATCCCATTTGTCAATTTTGGCTTTTGCTGCCATTGCTTTTGGTGTTTTAGACATGAAGTCTTTGCCCATGCCTATGTCCTGAATGGTACTACCTAGGTTTTCCTCTAGGGTTTTTATGGTATTAGGTCTAACATTTAAGTCTCTAATCCATCTTGAATTAATTTTCTTATAAGGAGTAAGGAAAGGATCCAGTTTCAGCTTTCTACTTATGGCTAGCCAATTTTCCCAGCACCATTTATTAAATAGGGAATCCTTTCCCCATTTCTTGTTTTTTTCAGGTTTGTCAAAGATCAGATGGCTGTAGATGTGTGGTATTATTTCTGAGGACTCTGTTCTGTTCCATTGGTCTATATCTCTGTTTTGGTACCAGTACCATGCTGTTTTGGTTACTGTAGCCTTGTAGTATAGTTTGAAGTCAGGTAGCATGATGCCTCTAGCTTTGTTCTTTTGACTTAGGATTGTCTTGGAGATGCGGGCTCTTTTTTGGTTCCATATGAACTTTAAAGCAGTTTTTTCCAATTCTGTGAAGAAACTCATTGGTAGCTTGATATTTATCAGGACACAGAGGTCACTGGCTTTTTTTTGGGTTCCATATGTATCTTTGCGAAGGAATTAAAAATAAAAGAATGGAAAAGACAAAGGAGGAAGAATAAATAAAAGAAATAGGACAAAGAACACCTTGCAAACAGAATCAAAGGGACATGTTAGTTCTCTGTATCTCACTTGGCATGTCTTATAGACAAAAATGTCTCTTCTATAGGAATAAGTAAATCACAGCAAAGGATTGGAGGTCTCCTGCAACTATCTCCAAGCACACTCATGTGCACCCAAAATGAAGCATGAAAAGAAAAATACTTGGACCTTCAAGTAATAATTAATACTAAATTTTTTACATTCCACTTTAGCAATTATAAGGGCACAACATTTTTATTTCATGAGAGTTATAAGAGCTTTATTAATAAAATAAGTACATAAAATAATTAAAAATATTTAAAAATCACTGAATAATTTAAATGTATGTGACATAGAGACACTGTGCCAATGTCACAGTAAGCCTGTCTTTAAAAAATAATAATAATAAATGTTTATTGCAAAACATCCAAGTTGTCCCAGTGTATATACATAAGTCCTGGAAAATATTAATAAGCTCATTATTGCACCAATCTGATACCAAATCAGTAAGTCAATTTAGTGCTTATAATGTAGTGTTACAATTGATTTAATGATGCTATTAGTGATATTTGCAGTGATTGGACTGGCATAAATAATTAGTATTTAGGATACTCTTTCTCGGTAGAAAAAACACCTAATTCCATGAATTGCCTCTAGTTCCGCTTCTATTAACTGCACACTTTGTACATGCTAATAATCTTATTATCAGCTGCTGCTGAGTTAATTAAAATTTGTATCTACAAGCATAAACCAAAATGTATGTATTCTGATCACCTTTTATACATTAAATAAAAATGTTGGAAGACCAAATTTAAACATAAATTTTCAGAAAGTGAAAACCTATTTTAAAAATGCATATGGCAAATTAACTTATAATGAGCTCAAAAGAGGTTGCCAAAAATAATCTCACATTATGATGATGTGATAACAGTTCAGAATCATGCCAGTCCATTATTTTGTATGGAAAATAAAATGTTTTCAGGAAAGCATTGTTCATTATTTGAGTAAAGAAATATACCTCATTATTAATTTGCCTTTTTTTTTTCTCTCTGAAAACACCTAGGATATATTTTCATTTGTTTTGGTGGTCTCATAGTCAGTCTGAAATACATTTTCTTTTTTTGTTTATATTTTGCTATATCAGAGTTTAGCACACAATTTCTGAGTAAATTGTATAGGTTCAGTCCTGAATGAAGAACTCTTATTTTTATTTGTTAGAGAGATGTTATGTATAATACCCTGTTCATATCTAGAAAAAGTGATTTGAGTTTCAAAATTTTGTTATTTATAACTCTAATGATTAGTGACAATGAACATATACTGGAGAGCATTTTACAGTTAAGAATGTGACAATATATTTGAGCTCAATTCACTAATTAATAATGAAATTAGGTAACAAGAAGATATGATTAATCTTAACTGGATTTTATTCAAGAAAAATCATTCAATTTTGGTCAAATATGAAATGAAAATAAGTGTCCCTGTGTCTTAGATGTATTCCTTAAATATTCAAGCAGCCTAGATTCTCTCAATTGGGAATTGACAAGTGTTGTTACAACATCGTGTTCATTGGGTGGTAACAGCTCTGTGATGTCATGTGGTTTTTGCTTTAAGAACATACCATCCTTAAAATATATGAATACAGTGTCATATATATGTGCACACAAAATTTATATATATACTTCATATATGGATTAGTTGCTAGACACTGAATTCACTTCCAACAACAGAAAAGGGTGGTAAGATGGATAATGAGTTATGATTTATTTTATCTGCAGTGGGGGAAAACCCACCTCAAAACTACTAGCACTGTTGATTTCAAGTTTAACTCAGAAAAAAAAAATAACTGCATCAGATAGAACATTTTTTTTTCACTCTTTATTTTTCTATATTGTTATTAAAACAAATATATCCAAATGTTGATGACCTTTTTATTTTATTCATAGCTTTTGAGGCATGTTTCATAGCTGTAATACACCTGTGTATATTCCCCAACTCCTCACTGCTAAGTGAAAAATCAGTTTTCCTTTCTTGCCTTTTTTAACTTATTTAAATTGGACACATTCATGCATGCCTTCCTTCTTGAAATTCTGTCCTGCCCTGGCTTCCTTGACAACCTTTTATGCGGTTCTCCTCCTACCTACGTGATATTCCCTTCTCAGTGTCCATTATGGGCTCTTACTTCCTGTGACTCTAAAATGTAGCCTTCTCCAAGTTTCCATTTTTGGCCCTAATCTCTTGCCTTGCTGTCATTCTGAAAAGGCGAATCTTACCTCTTCCTCACATCAGCTACCAACTCTACTGAACTACTTTCAAAACAGCATCTCTGGGCGGAGCAAGATGGCCGAATAGGAACAGCTCCAGTCTCCAACTCCCAGGGTGAGCGACACAGAAGACCGGTGATTTCTGCATTTTCAACTGAGGTACTGGGTTCATCTCACTGGGGAGTGCCGGACGATCGGTGCTGGTCAGCTGCTGCAGCCCGACCAGCAAGAGCTGAAGCAGGGCGAGGCATTGCCTCACCTGGGAAGTGCAAGGAGGAAGGGAATCCCTTTTCCTAGCCAGGGGAACTGAGACACACAACACCTGGAAAATCAGGTAACTCCCACCCCAATACTGCGCTTTAAGCAAACAGGCACACCAGGAGATCATATCCCACACCTGGCCGGGAGGGTCCCGCACCCAAGGAGCCTCCCTCATTGCTAGCACAGCAGTCTGTGATCTACCGGCAAGGCAGCAGCGAGGCTGGGGGAGGGGCGCCTGCCATTTCTGAGGCTTAAGTAGGTAAACAAAGCTGCTGGGAAGCTCGAACTGGGTGGAGCTCACAGCAGCTCAAGGAAACCTGCCTGTCTCTGTAGACTCCACCTCTGGGGACAGGGCAATAACAAACGCAGCCGAAACCTCTGCAGACGCAAACGACTCTGTCTGACAGCTTTGAAGAGAGCAATGGATCTCCCAACACGGAAGTTGAGATCTGAGAAGGGACAGACTCCCTGCTCAAGTGGGTCCCTGACCCCTGAGTAGCCTAACTGGGAGACATCCCCCACTAGGGGCAGTCTGACACCCCACACCTCACAGGGTGGAGTACACCCCTGAGAGGAAGCTTCCAAAGCAAGAATCAGACAGGTACACTGGCTGTTCAGAAATATTCTATCTTCTGCAGCCTCTGCTGCTGATACCCAGGCAAACAGGGTCTGGAGTGGACCTCAAGCAATCTCCAACAGACCTACAGCTGAGGGTCCTGACTGTTAGAAGGAAAACTATCAAACAGGAAGGACACCTACACCAAAACCCCATCAGTACATCACCATCATCAAAGACCAGAGGCAGATAAAACCACAAAGATGGGGAAAAAGCAGGGCAGAAAAGCTGGAAACTCAAAAAATAAGAGTGCATCTCCCCCTGCAAAGGAGCGCAGCTCATCGCCAGCAACGGATCAAAGCTGGACGGAGAATGACTTTGACGAGATGAGAGAAGAAGGCTTCAGTCCATCAAATTTCTCAGAGCTAAAGGAGGAATTACGCACCCAGCGCAAAGAAACTAAAAATCTTGAAAAAAAAGTGGAAGAATTGATGGCTAGAGTAATTAATGCAGAGAAGGTCATAAACAAAATGAAAGAGATGAAAACCATGACACAAGAAATACGTGACAAATGCACAAGCTTCAGTAACCGACTCGATCAACTGGAAGAAAGAGTATCAGCGATTGAGGATCAAATGAATGAAATGAAGCGAGAAGAGAAACCAAAAGAAAAAAGAAGAAAAAGAAATGAACAAAGCCTGCAAGAAGTATGGGATTATGTAAAAAGACCAAATCTACGTCTGATTGGGGTGCCTGAAAGTGAGGGGGAAAATGGAACCAAGTTGGAAAACACTCTTCAGGATATCATCCAGGAGAACTTCCCCAACCTAGTAGGGCAGGCCAACATTCAAATCCAGGATATACAGAGAACACCACAAAGATACTCCTCGAGAAGAGCAACTCCAAGACACATAATTGCCAGATTCACCAAAGTTGAAATAAAGGAAAAAATCTTAAGGGCAGCCAGAGAGAAAGGTCGGGTTACCCACAAAGGGAAGCCCATCAGACTAACAGCAGATCTCTCGGCAGAAACTCTCCAAGCCAGAAGAGAGTGGGGGCCAATATTCAACATTCTTAAAGAAAAGAATTTTCAACCCAGAATTTCATATCCAGCCAAACTAAGTTTCATAAGTGAAGGAGAAATAAAATCCTTTACAGATAAGCAAATGCTTAGAGATTTTGTCACCACTAGGCCTGCCTTACAAGAGACCCTGAAGGAAGCACTCAACATGGAAAGGAACAACCGGTACCAGCCATTGCAAAAACATGCCAAAATGTAAAGACCATCGAGGCTAGGAAGAAACTGCATCAACTAACGAGCAAAATAACCAGTTAATATCATAATGGCAGGATCAAGTTCACACATAACAATCTTAACCTTAAATGTAAATGGACTAAATGCTCCAATTCAAAGACACAGACTGGCAAACTGGATCAAGAGTCAAGACCCATCAGTCTGCTGTATTCAGGAGACCCATCTCACACACAGAGACATACATAGGCTCAAAATAAAGGGATGGAGGAAGATTTACCAAGCAAATGGAGAACAAAAAAAAGCAGGGGTTGCAATACTAGTCTCTTATAAAACAGACTTTAAACCATCAAAGATCAAAAGAGACAAAGAAGGCCATTACATAATGGTAAAGGGATCAATTCAACAGGAAGAGCTAACTATCCTAAATATATATGCACCCAATACAGGAGCACCCAGATTCATAAAGCAAGTCCTTAGAGACTTACAAAGAGACTTAGACTCCCATACAATAATAACGGGAGACTTCAACACTCCACTGTCAACATTAGACAGATCAACGAGACAGAAAGTTAACAAGGATATCCAGGAATTGAACTCATCTCTGCAGCAAGCAGACCTAATAGACATCTATAGAACTCTCCACCCCAAATCAACAGAATATACATTCTTCTCAGCACCACATCGTACTTACTCCAAAATCGACCACGTAATTGGAAGTAAATCACTCCTCAGCAAATGTACAAGAACAGAAATTATAACAAAACTGTCTCTCAGACCACAGTGCAATCAAACTAGAACTCAGGACTAAGAAACTCAATCAAAACCGCTCAACTACATGGAAACTGAACAACCTGCTCCTGAATGACTACTGGGTACATAACGAAATGAAGGCAGAAATAAAGATGTTCTTTGAAACCAATGAGAACAAAGATACAACATACCAGAATCTCTGGGACACATTTAAAGCAGTGTGTAGAGGGAAATTTATAGCACTAAATGCCCACAAGAGAAAGCAGGAAAGATCTAAAATTGACACTCTAACATCGCAATTAAAAGAACTAGAGAAGCAAGAGCAAACAGATTCGAAAGCTAGCAGAAGGCAAGAAATAACTAAGATCAGAGCAGAACTGAAGGAGATAGAGACACAAAAAACTCTCCAAAAAATCAATGAATCCAGGAGTTGGTTTTTTGAAAAGATCAACAACATTGACAGACCGCTAGCAAGACTAATAAAGAAGAAAAGAGAGAGGAATCAAATCGACGCAATTAAAAATGATAAAGGGGATATCACCACCGACCCCACAGAAATACAAACTACCATCAGAGAATACTATAAACACCTCTACGCAAATAAACTGGAAAATCTAGAAAATGGATAATTTCCTGGACACTTACACTCTTCCAAGACTAAACCAGGAAGAAGTTGAATCCCTGAATAGACCAATAGCAGGCTCTGAAATTGAGGCAATAATTAATAGCCTACCAACCAAAAAAAGTCCAGGACCAGATGGATTCACAGCTGAATTCTACCAGAGGTACAAGGAGGAGTTAGTACCATTCCTTCTGAAACTATTCCAATCAATAGAAAAAGAGGGAATCCTCCCTAACTCATTTTATGAGGCCAACATCATCCTGATACCAAAGCCGGGCAGAGACACAACAAAAAAAGAGAATTTTAGACCAATATCCCTGATGAACATCGATGCAAAAATCCTCAATAAAATACTGGCAAACCGGATTCAGCAACACATCAAAAAGCTTATCCACCATGATCAAGTGGGCTTCATCCCTGGGATGCAAGGCTGGTTCAACATTCGCAAATCAATAAACATAATCCAGCATATAAACAGAACCAAAGACAAGAACCACATGATTATCTCAATAGATGCAGAAAAGGCTTTTGACAAAATTCAACAGCCCTTCATGCTAAAAACGCTCAATAAATTCGGTATTGATGGAACGTACCTCAAAATCATAAGAGCTATTTATGACAAACCCACAGCCAATATCATACTGAATGGGCAAAAACTGGAAAAATTCCCTTTGAAAACTGGCACAAGACAGGGATGCCCTCTCTCACCACTCCTATTCAACATAGTGTTGGAAGTTCTGGGTAGGGCAATTAGGCAAGAGAAAGAAATCAAGGGTATTCAGTTAGGAAAAGAAGAAGTCAAATTGTCCCTGTTTGCAGATGACATGATTGTATATTTAGAAAACCCCATTGTCTCAGCCCAAAATCTCCTTAAGCTGATAAGCAACTTCAGCAAAGTCTCAGGATACAAAATTAATGTGCAAAAATCACAAGCATTCTTAGACACCAGTAACAGACAAACAGAGAGCCAAATCATGAATGAACTTCCATTCACAATTGCTTCAAAGAGAATCAAATACCTAGGAATCCAACTGACAAGGGATGTAAAGGACCTCTTCAAGGAGAATTACAAACCACTGCTCAGTGAAATCAAAGAGGACACAAACAAATGGAAGAACATACCATGCTCATGGATAGGAAGAATCAATATCGTGACAATGGCCATACTGCCCAAGGTAATTTATAGATTCAATGCCATCCCCATCAAGCTACCAATGACTTTCTTCACAGAATTGGAAAAAACTGCTTTAAAGTTCATATGGAACCAAAAAAGAGCCCGCATCTCCAAGACAATCCTAAGTCAAAAGAAGAAAGCTGGAGGCATCATGCTACCTGACTTCAAACTATACTACAAGGCTACAGTAACCAAAACAGCATGGTACTGGTATCAAAACAGAGATATAGACCAATGGAACAGAACAGAGTCCTCAGAAATAATACCACACATCTACAGCCATCTGATCTTTGACAAACCTGAGAGAAACAAGAAATGGGGAAAGGATCCCCTATTTAATAAATGGTGCTGGGAAAATTGGCTAGCCATAAGTAGAAAGCTGAAACTGGATCCTTTCCTTACTCCTTATACGAAAATTAATTCAAGATGGATTAGAGACTTAAATGTTAGACCTAATACCATAAAAACCCTAGAGGAAAACCTAGGTAGTACCATTCAGGACATAGGCATGGGCAAAGACTTCATGTCTAAAACACCAAAAGCAACGGCAGCAAAAGCAAAATTGACAAATGGGATCTCATTAAACTAAAGAGCTTCTGCACAGCAAAAGAAACTACCATCAGAGTGAACAGGCAACCTACAGAATGGGAGAAAATTTTTGCAATCTACTCATCTGACAAAGGGCTAATATCCAGAACCTACAAAGAACTCCAACAAATTTACAAGAAAAAAACAAACAACCCCATCAAAAAGTGGGCAAAGGATAGGAACAGACATTTCTCAAGAGAAGACATTCATACAGCCAACAGACACATGAAAAAATGCTCATCATCACTGGCCATCAGAGAAATGCAAATCAAAACCACAATGAGATACCATCTCACACCAGTTAGAATGGCGATCATTAAAAAGTCAGGAAACAACAGGTGCTGGAGAGGATGTGGAGAAATAGGAACACTTTTACACTGTTGGTGGGATTGTAAACTAGTTCAACCATTATGGAAAACAGTATGGCGATTCCTCAAGGATCTAGAACTAGATGTACCATATGACCCAGCCATCCCATTACTGGGTATATACCCAAAGGATTATAAATTATGCTGCTAGAAAGACACATGCACACATATGTTTATTGCGGCACTATTCACAATAGCAAAGACTTGGAATCAACCCAAATGTCCATCAGTGACAGACTGGATTAAGAAAATGTGGCACATATACACCATGGAATACTATGCAGCCATCAAAAAGGATGAGTTTGTGTCCTTTGTAGGGACATGGATGCAGCTGGAAACCATCATTCTTAGCAAACTATCACAAGAACAGAAAACCAAACACCGCATGTTCTCACTCATAGGTGGGAACTGAACAATGAGATCACTTGGACTCAGGAAAGGGAACATCACACACCGGGGCCTATCATGGGGGGAGGGGGGAGGGGGGAGGGATTGTATTGGGAGTTATACCTGATGTAAATGACGAGTTGATGGGTGCAGCACACCAACATGGCACAAGTATACATATGTAACAAACCTGTACGTTATGCACCTGTACCCTACAACTTAAAGTATAATAATAATAAATAAATTTAAAAAAAAAAAACAGCATCTCTGACCTTTAATTACAGGTACTCAATATTATATAGTACAGTTTCTCAAGGATTGCACAATTGAATCCATGTCACTATCTCCCAAACTGTACTCATTTTCCATCCTTTAAATATGTGTCTCTGTCTCAGCTAAACCCACTACGTTCGAGAAAGTGGAATTACCTTTTTGTTCCACTCAGAACTATGGACTGTGTTGGACATCTTATTTACTAGTCTAAATACACCAATGAAAGCTCAGCTCTGTGAGGTTACAGTCTATTTCTTACCTATTTTTTCACCATGTTCATGTAGTTCTACTTTCTCCAAAGAAAAGAGGCATTGCAGAGTGAGTCTTCTTTGTCACCCTTCCCTACAATCAATTAGTCCCCAACTCCTTCTTATTCCCTGTCCTAAAAGCCTCTGCCATCCCTTGCCCAGCCACATTTTTTAGTTCATTATTTTTATCACCCATGACTTCAAATACTATAATAGCTCCCGATTCCTTTTTCTGCTTCAGTCCTATTTATATATTTACCTCCTCTTGATTAAACTTTGCAATGATTTGTTATTTAAGATGCCATAAAAATCCCTTTTTTATGCAGCTGCTACTTATTTGAATGTCATCTCCCACTCTGCAGTTTCCAGGAGCTACACATCTACCCACACTGACTCATTTTAAATTTACTAAACACATGAACCTGAGGCAACACACTATACTCCTATCATATGGGGTGTATAGAGATATTCACATAAATAGAGTTACAGACATCAATATAGGTATAGATACCGGCATAATCAAAAAGACGTAGATGTACAGATACAGAGAGATGCAGATACAGATATTTTTAAACACCTCCAGACAATTCTTCTTCAAATGTACGATCTCCATGAAGGGCTCCTCCCCTCTATGCATGTGGAGGAGCACGGTGTTCACCATGTGTTCCTACACTGGCCTGAGAGTATCTCTGTTAAACCACATTGA
Source organism: Macaca thibetana thibetana (assembly GCF_024542745.1). Lineage (NCBI taxonomy): Eukaryota > Metazoa > Chordata > Mammalia > Primates > Cercopithecidae > Macaca > Macaca thibetana. The sequence continues at coordinate 91,002,082 of NC_065591.1, forward strand.
ACATTGCATTTTCATATCTGGACTATAAGCTCCTTGAAAGTAAAGATGGTGTATCTTTGTATGTGACACAGTTGTCATGGAATCAGTAATTTTAGAAGTTTGTTAAAAGAAGGTATGGAATTTAAAAATAATCTGTATTAATTACCAAATCAATCTGTCGTGTAAAAAATTAAAATATGCTCATCCAAGTAACAGTGGCATAGAGAACTTCAGGTTAGAATCTTGTCAATAAAAATTCATTTCAGAACTCTTTCCTAAAATATATAGTTATTCAATAATACTTATCATGAGAAAAAAATCTCCATATAGGAAATAGAAGGAATAAATATTTACTCATGTAAAGTATAATTTGAGCAACAATTGGAACACCCCATTCTTTTTGTTCTTTTTAAACTGTTAATAAGAAAATTTTGTATTAAGAAGACATTTAGTTAATATTCAAATTGCTTTGAGAGACGTAACAATAAACTATTTTTATTTTGTTTGTGTTTTTATATGAGTGTAGATACTTATTTGGAAACTTTATTTTACCGGAAATAATCTTAACACTGATTTATAATGAGAAAAAGAGGACATAATGTTAGCTAAAATAAGCCACACACAGAAAGAAAAATACTGCATAATCTCATATGTGGCATCTAAAAATTAGTTGTTACTGGGGCAGGCCAGGGAGTGCTGGAAATGGGAAGAAACAGGTCAGAAAGTACAAACTTTTAGTTATGTAGGATGAATGCCTAATAAATAATAAAAATAAGAAATTGTACAGCATAGTGATTGATAGGTTAATTTGCTTAACTATAATAATTATACACACATACATATACACATATTATATGCACATGTAAAAAATCTATATCTCTCAAAGCATCATGTTATACATCTTAAATATATACGATAAAATATCCTACCTCAAATTTAGGTACTTTGAGAAAGACAAGCTTAATGTTTGTGGCTATATCTACTAGATTAAGTTTTGCTGTCAGTAAACAAAGCTGTACCTCCACTAAGAACCTGAGTCCAACTAAGATGTCAGAGAGAATACCTCCTAATTCTTTCGGACTGCCATGTTACCATTTCTTTAATATTAATAATGGTTCCTGTGCTTTCATTTATTCAACACTTGTGTGCATTATCTGCAGTTAAGAGTTAGTGAAGTATGAAGCACAAACATGTTTTGCTCCATATCAAAATAATATGAAAGCTAACAATTTAGACTTTAAAAATAAATGTATTTCCCATAGCTTCATACAGAGCATATTTTCATATTGAAGTAACTATTGCTATTGAGAACAAATCAGGATAAGCTTTGTATTATTACCAAGTACCACTGACCCTTAAATAATACAAGAGTTAGAGGCATCAACCCCCACACAAAAATCTGCATATAGTGTGTGACTCCCCCAAAACTTAACTATTAATGCCCTACTGTTGACTTACCAAGAACATAAACAGTTGATTAACATATATTTTGTATGTCCTATGTATTATATATGCCATTCTTACAATGAAATAAACTAGAGAAAAAATGTTAAGAAAACCAAAAGGAAAATAAAACATTTATTATTTATTAAGTGGAAGAGGATCATCTCATAAAGACTCATCCTCAGCCAGGCGCAGTGGGTCTCGCCTGTAATCCCAGCACTTTGGGAGGCTGGGACAGACAGATCAATTGAGGACAGGAGTTCGAGACCAGCCTGGCCAATATATTGAAACCCCTTCTCTACAAATGCAAAAAGCCAGGCTTGGTTTGCAGGCGCCTGTAGTCCCAGTTACTAGGGAGGCTGAGGCAGAAGAATCGCTTGAACCCAGGAGGTGGAGATTGCAGTGAGCCGAGATCCTCTCACTGCACTCCAGCCTGGGCAGCAATAATGTGAGACTCCCACTCAGTTAAAAAAAAAAAAAAAAAAAAAAAAAGGACTTTGTCTTCCTTTTGAGTAGGCTGAAGAGAAGGAGGGGAGGAGGAAGGGTGTCTCAGGGGTGGCAGAGGTGGAAGAAAACCCATGTATAAATGGATCTGTGCAGTTTACACCTGTGTTGGTCAAGTATCAACTGTACTCTAAGAGAATCTTAGAAGTTGGAACTCTCATTCAGGCCATATGAGAATAGAGGTAAAGAGAAGGAAAAGTTTTGGGGAAACGTCTGCAATTCTATTTTGGATGTTGAGGAGAAGATGAGAGGGACAGCTGCAGCTTGCTCACTTTAGAGGGTTGGCACAGTTGTGCCCTGCTCTGCCAAGAAGAACATGCACAAAGGATAGCTGACACGCAAAGTAGACCTGGAATAAGGGATGAGGGCTTGGAGTGGAAATGGCCTATAAAATCTCAGTCTTCCCAGGGAGAGTTGTCCATGAGTCCAGAAATTAGGTACTTTTTGCTCTTATTTTATTTTTTATTTTTAAAAAATTTATTCGTATAGACTCAGAAGGTGTGGTGCAGTTTTGTTACATGCATATATTACCCTGTGCTGAAATCTCTGCTTTTAGTATAACACCCAACTTAAAAACAAAACAAAACAAACAAACAAACAAACAAAAAAACACAATACTATCTGGCTAGAAAACTGATTTTTCCATTATTCTTGTCATATCCAAAAGCTCTGGTTTCAGTGAGTACTCTATTACTGTTTTTAAATGTCTCTTGGTCAAACATACAGTTTTCATTAATACAAATATCTCATTAAACATTAATTGCATAGATTTCCACTGGAAAATTACCATACTTTGTACACTCCCGGCCTTGTCACTGTTGTTGGCATTATTCTAAGGTTTGCCGTGAATATAGAACACCCACTGCTGTCGTTTTTCAGCAAGCATTGCCATGTTTTTCTTGTCTCATATTGGCTTCCAGTGGGTTCTGATATGATTTCTTCTGCTCTGGATTCTTATCAGTATCTTGCTACCTCATTAGCAAGCATCATTTAACACAAACACCTCAGTCGACATGATGCCACCTTGCTCAGCCTTTTACCTTTCTTTGGGGCTGTCCAACCTAGCCTCCTTTCTCTTTACTACAAGGAGACTGTCAGCCTTTTGCGAGCTGATAATTAATAATCAATTAACGTTTGATAATAAAATTGCATTATATTATACTTTGGCACCTGAAGTAATTTATTTTCATAACACCAGGAGCAGCTCGTCACCAATTATAATGAAAGTAGGTTCACAGTCTATGATTTTTTCTTTCATATAAAATTTGTGCAACAGGAAATAATAAGAGGTGTATAAAAGAGGTGTCACGTAGCTATAATACATTGATTAATATTTGTTGCCACATTAAGTGGGCTTGGGATCCTCACAAGAAAGGTGCTATTTAAGCATAAAATATTGGTGTTGGGTCTGTACTCGCATAGCTTATAAATTATATCTTGAGATTTCACAGACACAAAGCAAGTTTTTACCATTGTCAGCAAGCAAAGCCAATGTAGCTGTTGGAGAGGGAGGCTCCTGCGTCATCAAAACAATTCCCAGCTGAGCCCTCATCCCCCTTATCGCTACCCTAAGTGATGGTCGATGGTAGTTCTGGTATAAATGACACAGTTCCATTTCCAGGTGCCAGGCTGAACCTGATATGGTAATAGGGAAAAGATCTTCTAACTCATAAACACAAAAAAACTAGATATAGATAAGGATTATGGCAAATAACTCGGAAATAACAAAATACAGTCTCTTCTGAAAAAAAAAAAAAAGAAAAGAAAAAAACAGCATGTGTGAAAACAATGTATTTTCCTCCAGAACTGCAGGTTGTTATATGCCAATTAGCAAGTTGAATAAGATATTCAGGTAAAACACTAGAATGTGAGATTATACATTTCTATACCAAAAGTTTTGCCAAAATCTCATATGTAAATGTATTCATCTCTGTGCAGTTCTTAAAGTAGTAGATTCCTAATAAATGTCAATTGAATGAACCATATATCCCTGTGAGTATATGCAAATGCCACAAAGTGTCAATTAAATTTAATCTGGTATTTTACCTTGCATTGCACTTGTGCTAAAACTATTCCCCATTAATTGGATTCTTTATACGTGAGGTATGTTAATCTGATCTGATACAAACAACTTGTTTTGTGGTGTTCTAATTGTTTTCTTCAAATTACAGTGGGGATTTGTTTAGTGAACAAGTTAAGAACGCTATGGTGGAGGCATTCTACTTAGGTTTGTGTTTCACTAGATCATTAATACAGAATTAAACAGTTTATCTAAAGCATGCCTACATGCCTAGTGTATACTTAGCCCACAACAAATATTAATAGCTCTTGTTTTGCCACTGAGTGTAAGAGCACCTATGATTCTGACATTTAGCAATTTGCCAATGTATTTATTAGATACTTCGTGTCAAATAATCGATACAACTTTTCTTATAGCTTCAACTGCTAATTTGGGGTTCCTCTCAGTTCCCTAAAAAATCAGAACATCCTTAGGTCAGAACTTAAATGGCATTGCTAATTAGAGCATGAGTGCCATCTAGTGGTAGCCATGGCTAACTACTGGCTTACTGGTGAACAAAAAAAAATTAGTGGTGAAAATACACTGCTGCTTCTTTATAATGCAGTCTGTTGGAGTTAGTCTCAGACAAACAAATGAGACATTCTATATAGACGCTACTCAGCCAATAAAAAATTAAAAGCAAAGTATATCAGATTGAGGGGTGGAAGGATTTAGTTTCTGGTCCACAGGAGGCATACAGTCTAGTTCTATACATAAAGATCTACACAAAGTATTTTAAGCTGGATTCCAAGTACACTTTGGAAATATTGTAGATGAGACTAGGAATGGCTAATATATAAAGGTGGGAATAGTATTTGATAGCAATATCTTTGAAGGATGATTATTTTGACGTAGGGCCAAATATCAAAGACAGGTCAAGTTAATGTACCTGATAGACTTGGGAGATAGGGAAGAGATGGAAAATGATCAAGATGCAGCACACATATGGCCATCCCTTAAAACCATAAAGAACAAATTAGACTAATTATAAGGAACCATTAGATATTTTTATCCCATACTGAGAAGAATGGTATGTCAACAGCAACAATACAGAGAAATATCTGGTCATGAGCAAATTAATCTCAGGTTTTGTTTCTTTACGGAAACAACTTTATATCTAAAGGTCTTGGTGAAAGAATGCTACATAAAAGAGAAATTAGACATCTGTAAAAGTAAGTGAATTAAAACTGATAGAGATCCTGAGACTTAAAATATATCCAAGAAAAAAAAATAGAAATGCGTATCTAAAGGAATCGACTGGATGAAAACAAAGTAAACTTTACTTTTAAATTAGTAAGATTTCAACTCTTACTTCTATTTTCTAAAATCTTAATTAACTGCAAATGTTTATGGTTTGCATAAATGGTTGGACCAAAATGTCACAAAGGGCGAGCATAAATTCCACCCTAAAGGAGGTTAGATATTTGCAGCTTCTGTAAGTAAGTAAGAGTTGGTACTGTGACCACCAAAAGGTTGACCACCACAGTTGAATTAGACTCCTCTCTCATACTTCTTAATAGTTTTAGTTGCCAATGTTATCAACACATCCACAAAGTAGACTATGTTCTTTAGTGTTGTTTACTGAAGCAGCTGTTAAATTAATTAAGTTGGTATATTTCCCAAGTCTGATTAAGATATGTTTACTTCTGCTTTCACAAAACAGCTGTGATATGAGTACTAAGACTAATCTTCTAAGAAACTCAAAATATAATTAAAATTATATTTTGTCCAGTTCAAGTAAAAGTTTACTTTTGCTTCTTCATGTGTTACTTTGCACTTTTATAGGGAATAATGGTATATATTGAAAATGCAAGATTTTGCTTCCCTTAATGTTTATCTTAGTACTTACACATTCACCATTCTTGGTAACACATTACCATAGAGGATTAAAACATCAAAACAGAAAATCAAATGCTAAAAGAATCTCCAGTAGGCAAGGCAGGTGATCCATGAAAGATGATAGATGTAGACATGAATTCACCATTACTCTGCTTCCCTACATTTATGCTATGATTTGATGGAACATAATAATAGTTACGATCTGTTAACTAGAACCTAGAACCTTATCTGAGTCAAACGAAGAGAAAGGAGGGCATGATTTGAATAAAAATCTGTAGCACAAGACAAAAGCTCAGAGGCAACTCAACTGCTACAGATGTGCTGCATCTGCTTGTTTGCCCATTGGGGACAATGAGATAAAGAGATTAAGACATTTACACAAAGATGGCTAGACAACAAGATCAGATCGGCAACATGACAGCTAGGTTGAGGTGTCATAACCATAGCATAGAGAAAGCGACCTAGTGAACCACTTAACCCACTTACAAACAATGTTTTAATTAACTTAATGTACAAATGATATTTTATCAGGGTACAGGATGAGCTGGTTAATTCAAAAATGTCATTAACATCAAATAGAGAAAACCAGTGATCTTTCAATAATGCCATTTTATTAAGTAAACAGCATTGGAATTTAATAACGGGGCATACATACTTTTACACGTTTCAAATACAAATCTTACATCCAAACAACTATTTCACAAATCCCATTTTCACATGTCAATAGTAGAAAATCTTGGTCATGATATGTGAAAAGATTTGATGTTTTCTTCGAAAACACAGTTAGTTTTTTTTTTCTTTTCTTTTTAGTGGAACTCTAACAAGAAGTTTTGTTTGTTTGTTTCTTATTTTAAGCACCGTTGTTTCTCTGATTCCAGACATTGACCTGCTTAAACCTGAACACTGTGGATATAAAAGGTTACAGAAGCGTACCTTATCTATAGAGCCTCTACTCTCCAAGCACAAGATTTTAAAAATATACAGCACATAAGTTAACTGCATAATAGCAAAATTCTAGAGAAAGATGGGTCAGATAGACTAACAGTTTGTCTATTACATATACAGATAGTAATAGGGAATATATAATTGTATATTATTACAAATTAGAACATTAAAAGTCATAAAATAAATAAGAATAAATATAGTCACTCTTTCTGGGTCCTGAATGAAGTGTAGCCAGGTAACCTAGTCACCCCCAAATAATGACTGAAGTCAACATTTTAAATTTGAACTGACAGAAATAGACCTTACTATTTTTAATTAAACAGATTCAACATTTCCTTTCCCTCCCTCTAAATTATCAGATAACTTTGCAAGGAAAAGTGCTATTACATTATCTACCTGTTTCAAAAATATATTCACACCATATTCTTGTGATAATATTGCTCTCTTTATAAAAAGTAAAAACATTGAAAGCTTTTATTTAGCTCTTGCTTAAGAAAGGAGAAATATTTAGCCCATTTACATCATGTAAAAGGTAAATTTTCTTGTTCATGTTAATGGTAGGAGGGCACCATGAATCATGTGACTGATGGCGTTTCCTTCTTTACATTGGCTGCTAACAACCTTAATGGTAGGCCTAGCGCCATTTGTAACAAAAACATCAATGCAGTTTTCTCTATAAACCTCATTTCTGGCTTCATCGTATTTCTCCTCCTATCACTTTACCCTTTGTCTTGATCTCACTGACCTACATTTTTTATTTGTTTTTTAAAAACTGAATAGATTTTTATAAGCCAACTTAACATCCTTTCTACAGCAAAGTTAGTTGAAAGAAATTGTGTGATATAATGACTCAAAATGCCCAAATTATCAGGTCATGGGTAATATAGAATGGAGTTCTAAGAAGGGAAGACAACTTTCAGAAAGATTTCTACACTCCCGACCCCTCTTTCAGGCTACATGTGCTAAATTATACACTTTTAAAGACAAAAACCTCATCGCACAATAAAAAGAATGCGTTAGAGCTCCTACACTTTGAATTTATTTTGTGATTTAATGTGGTTATGAAAGTCCTGATAGTTCTCTCTGTGAACCGACAGCCCGACAGAGGAGAAGAGCCAGTGGGGCAGAGAAAACGCCACAGAAGGGGAATCTCCACAACGATCCCTCAGTTAACACATAAAGAAGATAACCTAATTACTGGAAAGCAGGAACACGAAAATAAAAAGTATGGAAGGGTGGAGAAGCATTAAATGCACACAAATTTGTCTTTGCTACAGAACAAGCAATCAGCCTAGATCCTGAGGGTAGCGATTAAAAGCAGAGACTGGGTGTTTGTACATCATTGGATGAATGATAAGCAGCCAAGAAACAGGAAAAGACTAATTTTAATTACCAGAAAAACTGCAAGAGAAAAAACACAGAGCTAGTGGTAGACGGCTTCCAGCTACAGGCTGCATGGCACTGTACTCTCCTTGCCAATTAGAGCCAGTCAGACCCCATCAGGGGATTCAGCGAGCAGAGGAATCAGCGTCAGTTCAGGGTCAGGCTGCTCTCAAACACACATGAAAAACGGACACCAGCGGACACGGGGTGCGACCCTAGACTCCCATGCAGTTTCTTATATAGACACAGAAATAGAAAGCAGTGAGATTACCTTTCCATTAAATACAGGTGCAAACCACATTCTCTGTGGACATATATTGCAAAGGAAATGTCATATAATTTATTTAACAAATACCCAATTACCATCAGACCAATCGCAGGAATTGGAAAACGACTCAAAGACTGAGAGGAAAAAAAAAGAAAAAGTAGAGAGGAGGACTGGCAGAACAATGGCACTAAAGCTGCCACACTGTGGATTTACTACCTGTGTTATTTTTCCAATTACAGCCATTGTAATATAAAAATTCAGAAAAAAAGGTTGCTGTCTGAGAACATTCCTTCGCTTTTTTTTTTTTTTAGAACTGACTCAACACCCCAAATCAAAGAGAAATATAAACAGGCAGACCCTGATAGTCCTTAGTGAAACTCGTGAGTGCAGAAACAAAAGAGAAGTGCTTCCCATTCTGGACTTAAGAAAATTCTACAAAGTGAAAAAGTCCAGTCTCAAACCGACCTAAGTGAACGCGTCAGTCTGTGCTGCTGCTGTAAGAGGTGTGAGCCGGGGACTCCAGGAATCAGAGAGAAGACAGGAGCGGAGGAAGGGACGCTCGCCTGGATCTCCCGTGTCTCCAGCCAGAACGTTTGCTTTGTAATCTATGAATGTTAAATACGGAGGGTTTGCAGAGCAGACACGCCGGGGAGAGGGGGGCAAGTCCTCTGTACTTAGCAGGGAAGGAGAATGCCGGTTGATTGGTGAGGCGAGTGGAGAAACACAGAGAAGCCTCCTGGAGGCACACAGTTCGTTAAGCCCGGGGACATGCTAAATGAACCCTTGCAGCAGGAGGCAGTGAGGCGCTGGACGCGGGCGCCGGCGACAGCGCGGGCGGGCGGGGAGGGGCGAGGGGCCGCCCCGGGAGGACACAGCCAGTCAGAGGCGCGGGGCGCGGGGCGCGCGGACGCATTGGAGGAAAACACGCGAGCCCCAAACACACCAGCCGGAGGAGGCGCCGCACCTACTTCCCAATATAACCAACTACGGCTGGGGGAGCGGAACTGCAAGAAGACGGCATCCAAAGTGCCATTAAAGCTCGGGGCGGAGAGGATGCGTTACCTGGGTCCCCTCTGCTGCAAGAGGCAGGGCAAGCTGGAGGATTCCCTCTGAATGATTAAGAACTCCGCAATTCGCCTCTGCCACAGGCTGCAAAGGACCCGAGGAACCGCTCTCTCTGAACTGTGCTGATGGGCAGGAGGATGGGAGACAGGAATTGAGAGTCACAGAGGAAGGACAGTGGAGTCTGGCATCTTATTGGTAAGTGGCTGACATTCCTTTGCCAGTGACTGCGTTCTGTGATTGTGCACTTCATCTCCCAGCCACTTAGGATTTTTGACACACTCGCTTCTGCAAAGCCATCCTTTCTTGCCATGTTGCCAGAACGTAAAAACTGTAAGATGAAGCTTTTTTTAAATATAAGAAAGAAAACACGATTTTATTTTCTGCTAGGATATTATGGCAAAAAGTTGAAACAAGAGTAAATATAACCCATTTGTGTATCTCCTAATGCCACCCAAAATAAGAGTAGACAATTCCTACACGTAAATTGTAAGGCGATAAATGCCAGGATAAAGTGAGGATGTTTCTACAAAGGAAACTAAATGTTCGGAAAATAGGATGTTCTCGGGTACTGGATGTATGTCTTATGTTTGAGCAATGAGTTTCTGAGACTAAATAATTGGGTATCTGGCATTGCAATAACTTGTTAAAATTCAGTAGGGATGCTCTGTAAGTGGAGTTCTACAAAGTTCGTGAGACTGAGAAAAACTGTACCTTGGATTAGGCTGAGCTTTTTTCTAAAGGGTGTATAGGATTGTGATAGGTTAAAAAATTATGTTCAGACATCCTTAACATGTTTTGTGTGGAGCTATACCGAAGGGAATATCAATCTGCACATATATAAACCTGATGTACTGTAAGCTGAGAATTACTCTGATGACCTGAACGATACGTTGTTTCAACTATATTTATTTGCGAAAGAACCAGAATCCACTACATATGTTAGAACTATATTACTTTTAAATCTTAGAACCGTTCTCCCAAGAAAAATATAATTTCATGTGGTAATTTAAATGCAGGTGAGAAGCAAAAAACTTTTAAACTGTTGTATGTTCAATGCCTTACCTACATTAAATTCATTTATTTCTTAATTTAAAAGAGAAAATCATTTAGAGGGCCAGAACTTCTACTTTGATTCTCAATTTCGACTGTGGAAATAAGGATGAAAGAAGTAGATGTTCATTAGAATACTATCATTTAAAAAATATAGACAAATAGTTGAATTTAAAAATTAATGCAGATATCATCGATTACTGTTAAATTGCAACAGAACTACAGAAGTACTTATGACCGTTACAGGGAGCTTAAGGGGGTTCATTATGATTAATATTGTGACTCTTAGTATTTTAGAAAATAATGACTAGGTCATTACTGTTTTTGAAAATGCCTGTAGTCAATTTTGGGCAATTCTCATGGTTGCTTGCATATTCTCCTGTTTCATGCTCAAATTATTCTAAGTTATGTGGGGACTAGTATACTGGGTCTTAAACTTAACAGGCATAAGTTTGCTCTGACTTTAATCGAAAAGAGATGTGACTAAGAATATGTCATATAAAACTAATGATAACAAATTAAAGATATTACATACAAAGATCATCTAAGTCTGTTAAAGGGAGGAAAAGCAAAAACAAAATCAAAGTTAAAGTTACAAAAAGGAAAATGCAGTATAAAGAATATAATTTGAAAAATAGCTGAAGTGTGAGGAATAATATTAAAGCCTATCTGAAAATAGAAAGTCAGTGAAATTATTATTACAAGTGCCAATGTTTTTGTTTAGGAATTGGTGTATCCTTTAAATTATTTAAAACTTCTGAAAATTGAGAAAGGGGGAGAAAAACTGCTAATTTTAATTTCTTTCTGATTCCATAGACAACTAAACAGAAAGTTAGATTCTTAAAAGTTAGATAAAAATACAATCACATAGATTAACTAAATGCCAGACTTTGTAAGTTGTGAGGCACATGTATACCAAGGTGCTTTTGGAAATACATCACAAAAGCTACAGTTGTGGAATTTTTAAATGAATAGCTGAAATACCTGAATGTTTCTCAAGGTAAGCAGTCAGTACTTCAAGTATTAGGTGGTCTGAAACAATTCTTAGGGAACCAAACTGAAATCAGATCATGAATCTATATATAGAATATGTAAGATGAATCATTAAAATTAGTAGCTTGTGAAAATTTACTTCAATCTTATGTGTCCAATTAAGTAGCACTATCTGTTAGAAATGTACCAGGTTTGGCTAATATGTATTTCTTTAAATGTCTCTTTTACTTCACAGTTTAGAAAATCTAGACCACTTTCAGGGTAGAGGTTAAGTGTGTGATTGTCTGTCACAGCTGACTTAGCAATAAGGACCAGAGGGTGTCAGTAAAGGGCAAAGGGCCCACATAGGCTGGCCAAAGCATTTTGGAGTTTGTCTTATTTCTAGACAAAATAAAGGCATATTTTGTAAAGATTAAAGTAAAAATGATGAAAACTTCTCTAGATGGCTGTAATACTGTGAAGATGATTTGATTGTACAGAGTTTGATTGGCTAAAACAAAGTTGTAGCAGAGTTCGGTGTCTCCCTCATCAGTCAAACTAATTCAGAATGTTATGAGGCTCAGATATTATGTAATTTGCCGAATCCATTCTTTCTCACCTATCTTGATTACCTATTGTCTTTGAACTTTCTTTTTAAATATGGGTATTTTAATTTTTACTAAGTTGTTGGAAATTTGTTTCTCTTAATTTAAATAATAAACTCATACATTCATGTGGTTTGTTTTCTTGAAATTCTGACTTCAGGAGTTGATTTTATTAATCTCTTTCTTCTTTCTGACAATCCAAGCATAAAGTAAGAGAGCCATGTGTTTCTCACAAGATGTTAAGAACAGTGTTGTAAGGCTGTGCTAATATGTTACATGAACTTCTTAACACTTTATAGCAGGAAAGAGACTGGTCGGAAGCTCAGAGCAGTAGAATCACTGCAGAGGTCTATTTTCTGAGCATTTGTGATCAATAACTCCACATTAGAGGCTAGTCCATTTTAAAAAGTAATGAAGTATAGAAAACTCCTAATGCTTAAGATTTAAGATTAAAAACTACTATGAACTATGTTCCATATGTACCCACTCAAGTAAGTAATCTTGTTTTATGATTTTTGGAGATTCAAATATGTATCATTAGAAGGGTTCTAATAAATTGAATATTATTAGTTTATATTTTTCCCAGATACTTAAACAGTGTTTTTAGTTGATTTATTTAAATTGAATGACACAAAATATAGTGTTTTAATACAGTGGCTATAAGAGCAATTTTTAAATGGAAATATGTATTTGCTTTTTTAGAAAACTGGTTTTTACAATTGATTTCTTCATCAAAATTATTCTGAAGCATTGACTTGAATCTCAGGAACTTAACATAACACTGTATAACTTCAGTTATGTTTTACCTATTATATTTGCATAAGCTAATTATAGATAATTTTATGTCTATTCATCCCCATAAATTAAAACACAGGTCGTTAGTTTTATATCCCAGAGTACTGCATATTATAGTTTTGAACTTATACCCTCCTCACACGTAAGCTCATTAAGTGTTACAAAGCTATTCAAGTATGGTAGTTTCTCTTTTCTGCAGTGCAGGGAGCTGGGAAATGTCCACAGAGGCCACAAAGTAATTCTGAAAAATAAATCAAGATTGTCTGTTTTATGAAAATAAAAAAAATGGATCTACCATTTGTAATCTAATATAAAATAGCGTGAGATCTATCATTCATGAGAATCTTAAGAAATTACAATCATATTCATTTCCCATGTATTTCTTAAGCTAGAATTTCTTGTGATCGCTGCCATTTTTAAACATTTCAAAAAATGTTTCATTAGATACATTTTATAACACAAGTGTGAAGTTGATTGTTTTTTCTTTTTTCCTAAGTGGTTCTTAAAAACTCATAATGATCTAAATAACTTGTTGCTTAATGGCTACCACTTTTAATTAATTTATTTATTTTCACAAATGACCTTCTCATAACAGATCTGACAGGACTCACCTATTTCCTCTTATGCCAGTCATGTTTCCAAATATTTCTCACACTCAATGTGCAGAGTGGAGGCCTAGATAAAAAGCAAGGAGCCAATACATTTTATGAGTTTTTGATGAAAAATATTGTTATGATTAATATCTTTACTAGAAAATATGGAGCCAGTTAAAGGTAAAGTGACTAAACTGAACAGTATCCAAAGCAATTGCATTTAGGCAAGAAATATTTCATTTATGTGAAAGATCAAAAATTGTCTTTCATACCCATTGACTGGAAAAGTATAAATATATATTTAAACATTTTATGAAGGGAGTAGAGATGTACTTCATATCATTCTTACAGCTGCTAACAACCCAGAAAGGAGAACATCTCATCTTCCATTACTATCCAGTAGTAAATGTAGTATATGTTTATGAAGAGAAATGTTGCTGATTATACAGGTGAAAAAAAATTGAAATTCTCTTCCTTTTGTGAGTATTGGCAGAAGCATTCATTATGAGGCTAAAAATACTGGGATGTTCTCATCGAGAGATATTATAATGATAGTAATAAAGTATCTGGAGCTGCAACCAGGTCTATTAATGTATTTTTACAAATATTTCATTAGCTGCAGGAGTTTTTATTTATCATATAAATAGTAGAGAAATGGGATGTTGATTTTGTGAGAAATTTACTTTTAAGTATATAAAGTTTTATCTTTATTTTCTTAATTCATTTTATATTTGTAACTATGAAGGATTTTTTTCTGAAATTAAACAAATTATAAAGGCAATACTCAAGAATTTATAACAACTATTTTAATTCACCTAGGTTCTCCCATTTCAGTTACATGCAAGAACTTACTTTCAATTGTGCAATATTTGTTGAGATACTATGTTCTTCAGCCTTTAAATTTACTAAACTAGACAAAATCCCTGATGACTAAAAGTAATATTATTAGAAATTACAGGTGAGTGACAATAGGAATTTTTAAAAGAATTATTGTTTTCTAAAAATAAATTTTTTATTTAATTGACAGTTTCGTGATCATTAAATATAATAGGAATTCCTGGGCACTGGAACAGGTTGAATGACCCCAAATATATCTGAAAACATTGTGAAAAGTCTCATGTTTAATCTGTTAGGTATTGTATTTTGCCTTATTTTGTTATTTTAAAACTTTCCTCTTCATATTGTTTTCTAACAGATATAGACTGGCTTAATATTATCTCCCATATAGCAAAAATTATTAAAACAACTTGTTAATGTCCACTATTTCTTTTCTAATTTTGTATTTTCGATATGAATTTCAAAATTATAGCATTGATGAGAGAATTGAAACTGTAAGCTTCATAATTCTATTTAATACTCTCTTCTTCCTTTTGTGATGCTGTTATTCTAATGTGTGAGCTGATGAATGAGAGTTCATGCTAAAATAACCATATCATTCAAATTCAGCACAAATCTCATGATTTTTTGATGATTAATTAGGGGACACTTAGGAAAAAGTGACAATAAATACCATTTAATATTGGAAGGGGCCATACAGAGCTCGTATTTTTACCTATTCACAATAAAGCTTATTCACTAATAAACAAGGGTATAAAAAGGTGAAGTGATGTGTTCAACATTGCAAGTAATGCAAAAGATGGAATTAGAACTCACATCTCTTAAATTTTAAGATCAGAGCTATTTATAGCTTATACTTTATTTTATACTGTGGACATCTTGATTATTTTTGTATCTATTCACATCAAATCCTTATATTAGGACATAAGTATAGGTAATTTCCTTGTTGCCACTGATTATCTGTAAAACATTGTCTTTTAAGATTAGAAATTTAAGATCCAATTATATTAACTCTAGAAACTGCTGTACCCACATTCTCTTAACCAGCAACTATAGAACTTAACTGCTAGATGGGAACTTTTTCACAATGAACTTGGTATGCACTCAACAGCTACATCAAATGACAGAAGTTTTTTTTTTTTTTTTTTTGACAGTTTTAATTAGGAAACTTGGGAACCTTTTAGAGTGTTATAATTAAGTAGAAAGAAGGATTTAAGTGATTTGATTCCATGGCATATATGTAAGGGGACATCCATTTGCCCTATAATACTTTTTGATTTTTCCCAGACTGGCAGGTTTTCTTTTTTTCCTAGTAATAAACGTTTAATGGAAGCCCTAAATCAAATAGAAACTCAACAAGAAATGTAGATGAGAGTATATTTCTTTGACAAATTTTGGGTAAAATTTAATTCATGGGCTTTTTAAAGGTAGTAACGATTTTAGAGCATTTGCTAATAAAGCAGAGAATATATCTCTAGAAATATGCACTATTATTCTGTTTTAAAATTCAAATGTCAACTTGTATATAAATTCTAGTCTTTCTGTGATAATATTAAAGGAGATTAATAGAGAACAATTTGGAACTGTAATACTATTTAATCATCATTGTATCTGAACCAAAGTTTATCTATGCTTAATTTTAATAATGTCATATAAATTATTTTACAATGAATATATACATTAAAAATTCCTCAGTAGAACTGAATATGATAAAACATAAAATTACCATAGTGCATTGGAGTGGAAGGCAGTTTAAATATTGCTGAATTTCTGGTATTACATTACTTTTACAGATGCCTTCTTCTGCTGCTTTAATTGTCAAATTGTGACAAGCAATTTATGTGTTGGGGGGAATGAATTCAAGTTTTAAGACTCTTTTTCTTTAAACACTGAATATTTAAAGATAGCGCGATAAGTGTAGTAGAGATGAAAGACTGTGACTAAAAATGTCAATATTTTATTTGAAGTATTTTATATACTAAGTGTATAACCCCAATTTGCAAATAAAATATAAAAACATATTCTTGAAGCCCAATGAATAGTCATTTTCGTTCTTGAATTTTTACTTTCTTTAGGTATTTACTTTCCTAAAACTTACATTCAATTCTTTAACATTTTCAAATAACAGTAATCTTAGTAAGGAGGAGTAGTTACTTGAGATTGAAGTTAAATGATCCAGAATTGATTTTATGAAAATTATACATATTAACTATTTTAAAAATGTATGACTGAGTTTGTTTGTTTCTCATTCTTTAACGTGGTCTTGTTAGTAAGTGCCACAGTAAGTAAAATTAATGAAAAGTAATTTCTTTCACATTTAAAGCAATTTCAACATTAATTTACTCACAGAAATGGTCTACTGTGGACAGTGGCAGTACAAAGTAAGAATATAAAACAGAATAAATAGTTCACAACCTGGTGGAGGAAATACACACATAGGGTGAATATAATTCAATGTGAAATATGCAGTGATAGAGGTGTATGTGACTAAGATGCAGATTTTCAATATTTCTCCTTCTGGAGACTTCTGTTAACTTTTCTCCTAATGAGCCTTTCCAGCTTGGACAATTTCATGCTAACGTTAGTTCTCTAATTGCTGCATTTACTTTCCATTGCCTAAGTTATTTTAAAGTGATTTTGGTTCCAAGATTCACCTAACCACTTTAAATGAATGTTGTGTTTTTTGGCATCTCATTATACTGCTCACTTTAATATCTCGGAGCCATCTAATCTCTCATGATATAGCCAAATTCAAGGTAAAAATGAATGTGGCTGAGATGCTGTGGAAAAAAAAAGCCATTTCTATATGTTATAAATAAGATTGATTTCTTTCATTTATTTAGTATGACATATTAGTGCTGCTGATAAAACTTACTTTGCAGGAGTGGATTAACTATGAAGCCAATGAAGCTTTGCTTATATGGCCGTTTCCAAATACTAATAGTAGTAATAGTGGCAGAAATCACCGTAAACTTATTTTAATAATTATAATAATATATCTAACATAGGGAGCCATATGGATTAAAGGATTTGGTGTTTGAATTTTAGGTTTAGTTTTGACTTTAAAACTTATTAGCTGTATAATTTTGGACAAGAAACAATCTTTACATACAAAATACCTGTCATAATGTAATATACAAGAAAAAATATCTACTTTTCAATGGTAAAAAAAAATGATAGTGTTAAAATCATTAAAGTTTTAAGTCTAGGAGGAAATTTTTATTTTACTTCAATTCTCATTCTAAGCTTATCTGTCTACCAAAATATTCTGTTTTTTTTTTTTAAATGAGACATAATCATGTTCTAATTGTGGAAGGGGATATTGAGATCTTTAGAACATCAGCATTTAAAGATTATTCTGTGTATCTCATCTTTTATTCAAAGAATTTTCTCGAATATATACTTCTAATAAATCCAGTATGTTTGATACCATATGCTTTTGGGGATTCAAAGGAAGTGAGAAGTTTGACCACTGACAATGAAAAGATGGAAAATTGTTCAGTCAGGACACAGCTTAATAAGAAACTTAAGGAAAAAATACCTGTAAAAGACTGTAGAAACATTGGAGGAACAGAAATGGTCATTGTTGTGATGCATTAAACTAACTTTCTGGACAAACTCTTTTCAGTTGTTGTAAAGAGAGGCAGAAACAAAACAAATGTGTAGGAAAAACGTAGGAAAGCTAATTAATGTACAGAAAGAATGCTTTTAATGCAAAGAGAGAAGTTAAAAATATATAAAATGAGGAAATTTGGAGGATTCTAAGAGATAAACTGAAAAAATTGGGATTTTGTTCTAAAGCAAGAGAATAATATTTATCTCAATATTGGATGATATTTGAGTTTCTTCCCAGTTTTTCCCTTTACTGTGACTTGTACAGGTCACCTTGCTTCTCTCCCTAGTTTATTAATTTCTCAATGAAAAGAATTAAAGTAAATGAATTTAAAGCATATTCTTCAGGTTTTGATCCACTGTTACTCTATGACTGTGTGAGTTATGAGGTTTTGACAAAGAGAAGAATGGAATGACATGAAAATCTAGGGATTGACAACTGCATCTAGAATGAGCTCCACAGAAGAGAGAGAAGAGAGAAGAAACCACATTCATGGCATATGATGAGGTCACAAAAAGAGCATGAGCTTCTTAGACACAGGTTTAACCCAGGTGTTTCCCTGAGCGACACAATAACCTTTATACGTTTTCATTTCTTTCCCTGTAAAAGATGATATTGACTAGTAACTCATCATTCTTTTTGCAAGAAGGAAATGAGACTGTAGATTTAGGAACCAAAATTACTTCATATCTTCAGCTATAGATGCTTATAAAATTTCTTTTTTTCCTTATACGTTTTAAGGCATAAAATTATTTAAATTTAGTATAAATATACGTGGGTACAATAACTCTAGGATTCTAAATATGAATAAAATCACTTATTTTCTTGGCTGGATGCTGTGTATTCATATATACTTGCTGATGGTGACATGTTTTCTTTTAATGACCTTATTTTACTTGCTCATTTTGACAGTGATTACCTCTTCTGGACCTTTTACTTTAATTTTGTTTTGTTGGGCCTGAAAAGGGAAGTCATTCATTTGCCTTTACAAAATTACTTAGAGCATAGATTCTATTTTGTAGGTAGAGGAAGATATTTCACATAATGTCTTTTGAATCCTGTGTGATAACAAAATAGTACAGAATACATTCATTTGAAATTAATAATGTTCCCCAATTATATTCTTTTTCACTTTTATTGTCTGTTTTGCTACTTTAAAAAAGTAATATTTTGAAACAGACTTGTGCTACAAATGTGGTGTCTAATGCTAACTCTTTAAAACAAATCTAAACTGAAATCTTTTAAATTGTGAATTGTATTTTAGAGCAAAAATACAATGATTTAAGCTTGTAAACATTTTACAAATTTTTCCAAAAATGACATATAGATATATATTACTATGGTAGCTTTTTTGGGTTGGCTACTTTGGCAATGAGTTATTATAAAATAAAAACACATTTTACTATTTGTGTGGTAAATCATATAATATTTTAAGTATGTATGTCCTTTATACCCATCCAATAAGTAAACCTCTTCCTGAAACATTTACTGATTATTCCACTGTTGCAGAAGATATAATATAGCAGAAAGAAATGGAAGGAAGAAATCTCAGATAAGAATATTTTCTTTCAAAAAAGGTATGAGAAAAATTTATTGGGTCTGGAACTGTTGGATAGAGAGGAAAAAAGAAAGATGAAGAAAGCCACCAAGCAGACAGGAGAGGGAGCTGATAGAAAGCAATTTTGTACTGTTTAGTGAGGAAGTCATTAAATAAATATTTATACCATGAGCTATTTAAAAACAAACAAACAAACCTGGAATTGATATTTCACCTGAAACAAAGGTGTCTTTTAATCTTTGCTCCATGTATTTTTCTTCTAAGATAATCATTCTTAAGGTCTAAATTCATGGCTTAGTTTTTCATGTTGCATATCAAAATGCCAACTATTCAGAAATGCCATACAGTTCCTTGGATAAATATTAATTTAGAAGGAAGAAATGACCTAGTGTTCTCAGTTATAATTCTTATAACTTCTCCTCTGTAGACATTATATATAGTCTAATATCTCCTACATATCAGAATTTTTTTTTTTTTAATTTTTCGAGACAGAGTTTCGCCCTTGTCGCCCAGGCTATAGTGCAATGGCATGATCTTGGCTCACTGCAACCTCTGCCTCCCAGGTTCAAGCGATTCTCCTGCCTCAACCTCCAGAGTAGCTGGGATTACAGGCATGCGCCAACACACCCAGCTAATTCTTTGTATTTTTAGTAGAGATGGGGTTTCTCCATGTTGGCCAGGCTGGTGTAGAACTTCTGATCTCAGGTGATCCACCTGCCTCGGCCTCCCAAAGTGCTGGGATTACAGGTGTGAGCCTCTGTGCCGGGCCAATGTCAGAATTTTAATAGATGTCTTAAAATTGAGATGTTTAATAGATTTTTTAAAACATCTATTAAACTTTAATAGTTGATTAAAAGTCCCTTGATGTACTTCTGTGATTAACTACCTTTAGTAAATATTAATCCCTAGTTGGTTAGTGTTTGTCTTTAATGCTTGAATAAGTTATCTATCTCAGATACATTCCTTTTTTTATGTGTAGGAATGGCTCTATCATTAGTTACTTTATTCTTACATTTCAAACACACCAGAAGAATTCAAATTTTCTCATGAGATAAAAATAAAACCTGAAAAAAAATAAATACATCTTATGAATCTTTTTCCCATAGACAAAATAATACAGACTCCATTTTAAGGATGGATATATGAAAACAAGTTATTTTGAAGGAGAATTGCATTCCAGTAATAAAAATAATTGTAACTTTTTCTTCTAACTCTTCATTTATAGAGAGTCAAATATTGTATAAAAGTGACTTCAAATATGATTTTTTACCTATTTTTTGTGAGATTACAAATGATCTGCTCCATTGGTTGTGTTGTAAACTTAAAGACCACCTAATAAAGTATTTCTTATGACTAGGAATCTTGATTGAATGAACACTATTGTGTTCATCTCTTTTTATTCTAATATGGAATTCACAATTAGAAGTATGAAATAGTATGAATATTTTATTTGTATAAATATATGTACAGAAGTCCCTCCTTTTCTGTGGGAAATACATTCCAAGACCTTCAGTGGATGCCTGAAACCACAGCTAGTACCAAACTCTATATTTTTTATATATTATCTGTGTGAGAACTGAGATGGCTAGTAATTGACCAGGGGACAGGTAGCATACACAGTGTGGATAAGCTAGAGGAAGGGATGATTTGCATCTTGGTGGAACACAGTGTGGCTGCAGCAGATTTCATCTTGTTATTCAGAATGGTGCAAATGTAAAATATGAATTGTTTATTCCTGTAATTTTCTATTTAATATTTGTGGACTACAGCTGACCTTGGGTAAATTAAACGGTGGAAAGTCACACTGTGGATAAGGAGGGACTAATGTACCACAAATTTCTTTATCCATTCATTCATTGACAGAAGCTTCTGTTGTTTCCATATCTTGGCTATTGTGAACAATGGTGCAATCAATGTGGGGGTGCAGGTATCTTTACGAGATGGTGATTTTATTTACTTTGGGTATATATTCAGAAGGAAGATTTCTGGGTCATATGATAACCCTGCTTTTAATTTCTTTGTAAACCTCCATACTGTTGTCCACAATGACTGCACTAATCTAAATTTCTACCAAATTGCAAGTGCTTTTTTTTTTTTTTTCACATGCTCATCAACACTTGTTATCCCTTGTCTCTTTGATAAAGACCATCTTAAAAGGCGTAAGATGATATCACCTTTTTATATAGCTGTTGACTATTTTTATGTCTTCTTTGGAAAAATATATATTCTGGTCCTTGCCCATTTTTCATCAAGTTTTTATTTTTATTTTTACTATGAAGTTGTGTGAATTTCTTATACATTACTTATCCTCAAAGAGGAGATCTGCCATTTTTAGCAACATAGATGAACTTAGAGAGTATTTTGGTAAGTGATGTTAGCCAGACAGAATGAAAAATACTGCAGTGTCTTACTTATGTAAAGAATAGAACAGTGCTTACCAGGAGTGGGAGTACCGGGTGAGGGTGGATGGAGGGTGGAATGAGGAAATGGAAGTCAAAGGGTACAAAGATGTTGCAGTTATGTGAAGTGAATAAGTGTGGACACCTGATGTACAATATGAGGACTATGTTAGTAATATCATAGTGTCTATGGGAATTTGCCAATAGAGTAGACTAACAAAGGTAACTACATGAGATGATGGATGTTAATTTGCTTGGCTGTAGTAATCATTTCATTATATGTATGTGTATCAAAACATGTTGTACAACTTAAAACATCTTTTTAAAAATTATTTTTATTGTAAATATTTAAAATTGCTATGAAAAAGAATGTAATTAAAGCTAAACCTCTCTCCTAAAGTAGTATTCCAACTCTCTCCCTCAGAAGTAGTAATCATTAAGAGATTTTTTTATACATATAGCATTCTATTTATAGATAATGTATCAATTTTTCTTAATTTTGGGTAGCTACATAACAAAAAGGTATGTAATTTTTAAAGAGTACTTTTGATAAAGTTATACATGATTTATATGAATAGTTCCTCACCTAAAACTATCTATCAATTTACTTCTCATATGAAAACAAATATGAAATTAAAATTCTTAGTTATGAATTTTATATGAATGGATCTTGAAGTTGTATTGCTAGGTCATTGAGAACATACACTTAAAATTTTGCTTTTACTGCCAAGTTTCCCTCCATAGCAAAGATACCAACTAATACTCCCACTATTAGTGTATTACAATGTCTGTCTCGTCCCACTGTAGCCAACACAGTGTTACCAAACTGCTTGTTCTGTGCCTAACAGAATTGTTCTAAAAGAAAGTATGTTTTTATTTTAATTTATGTTTAATATTTGAACATCCCTTTATGTTTATAACACATTTTTTATTTGACCTATGGTTCCTACCCATTTGCCAGTGATGTTCTGAGTTGATCTTTTTCCTAGTCCTTTTACATATTAACAGAAACAAACACATAGCAGCAAGAAGTCAATTTAAAATGCTTTGAGGCATTGCCAGATTTTATAAGAAATAAAATTCATGTCTGTGAAAATTATAGGTATGTTTGTGTAAATACCATTGTCTTCTTTTCTCCCTCCACTGTAAGCAGAAGATCCAGTGGAGATCCAATGAAGAGAATATAATTTTGTCTTCTTCAATCACATAAAAACAATCCAGATAAATAAGCCCGTTTTCTCATATTCAAAGTAGCCTTCTAAATATCACTCACTCAACATTCCTTCAGGGAATCTCACTGGAATTTTTTTTCTCCAGACTGGTTTCTCTCCTTCTATTCTCCAACATGTCAATAATTCTGATGGGATAATCTTTCAGGGACTCAAGCTTGTCATGTCATTTCTTTGCTCTAAAAGCTTTAATGCTTTCCACAGTTTAAAGAACACATTTCAGACTTTGCAGTGTTCCATTAAGGAGTTCCATAACTGTTCTTTAGCAACTCTTTTCTAGGCTCCTTTGCAACTACAACAATGGATAGATTTTAAATTCAGCCACAGTACTACCAAAACCTATAATTAGTTGTCCCATCTCTATACTTTTGCTGACATCATTTTCTGCCAAAATAATGCTTTGGGACATATTTTTTCTTCTTTTTTTCTTTTTCTTTTTTTCTTTTTTGACATGGAGTCTCACTCTGTCACCCAGGCTGGAGTGCAGTCACGTGATCTTGGCTAACTGCAACCTCCACCTCCCAGGTTCAAGCAATTCTCTGCCTCAGCATCCCAAGTAGCTGGAATTACAAGCACACCCCACCATGCCCAGCTAATTTTTGTATTTTTATTAGAGATGGAGTTTTACCATCTTGGCCAGGCTGGTCTTGAACTCCTAACCTCGTGATTCACTTGCCTTGGTCTCCCAAAGTGTTGGGATTACAGGTGTGAGCCACTGCGCCCGGCTGGGACATCTCTTTACAAAAATTACTTTTCCTATCAGGAGATTGCAAGCTGCTTTAAAGATAAGAAGGTGTTTTGATAATTTTTATAAACTGCTTTACCTAACATAAACACCGAGGTATTTATTTAATTTTTTATTAATTTAGAGCAGAATTTAATTTAATACATTCTGCTCTAAATAATACAGTGCTTTAAAGAGGCTAACATTGAAAAATACTTCATAAAGAACAATTACCTTTAGTGAGGTATAACACAGAGTGAGCTCTCAGTTAAGTGCTTATAGGTTCATTTCTGGTCCTTCACCTAATAACATCAATAAGACTAATTATTTGTCCAAGCTGTAGTTCCCTAATTGGAATAAAGATATTACACTTGTCTATTCTGAAAGAAATTATGATAAAAGTTTTTTGTACTTTTAATTGACAAATAATAGTTGTGAATATTTATAAGATACACAGTAATGTTTTGATAATATCATTGATGTTACATATACTGTATACTGATCAGATCAGAGTAATTAGCATATCCATCATCTCAAACATTTATCATTTCTTTGTGTTGGTAACGATAAATATTCTCCTTCTAGCTATTGTAAACTATACATTACTGTTAACTGTAGTCATCAGTGGTATATAACAATGCTAGAACTTATTCCTCCTGTCTAGCTGTAAAATTTAAATTCCACTGACTCAATGAATTTTACAATGCCTGCATTGCTTGTTACAAAGCATGTAATATTGCTTATTACAAAAACATGAGCAGTAGACCAACGCTTCTTTTAGCTCTGCTGAAACATGAGCAAATATTTTTCATTTTTTACATCATTTATAATTGTCCATAACTTCTACAAAGTTAATACTTCTTAATGCAAAAAAAAGAAGGATGTAAATTATTTTACAACCTCTTATAATATGTAGTACATATATATGTGTGTATAATACATCTGTCATTATAAAATGAATAATAAATCTTACATTTTATAATGAAAGATATATTATACATTATATTTGGACTTCGCCACTGAACCAAATCACAAATAGGTCTGGTAAGTAAAATGTCCCATCTGTAACTAAAATAAATCTTAAACTTAATTATTAGTTCTATTGATCATATAATGCTTTTTCAATTCAACAGGTTCACAACTAGCTAAAATGTCATATTTCTCTATCAGATAATAAAGTCATCATAAGAGGAGTAAATAATTGATTGAAAACTGAAAAGACTTTTTTGTTTTCAAATCAATATTAAACTATTGAAAATTTTGAAAACTGAATTAAGAATAGAGTCCATTAATTCAGTTTCATAAATTCATGTAGAAACATCAGCAATAAAAAAGTAACAAATATGTTGTAGCCCAAAGTGAAGATCTTAAAGAGGAATTTATTTCAACAAACCACAAAGCATTTCTTGGCTTTTCAGATCGTTGGCTATATTTAAGTCTGGGAACAGAGTATTACCTCGTTTATTCCTCTTCTTCTGTCGCCTTTATCTTGAGATACCATTCTTCAGATCAATCCGTTCTCAACAAGAGTGCTGTGTCATTAATAGGAAATACTGTTGAACTGCATAAAGGTTCCACATTCTCATTTTTTCTATCACTAGACAAACTCAGAAAAGGCATGCTGCTCTTCATTGTATTCACTTTGCCTCAATAGAAAACACTAAAAGTAAAAGCGAAGTGGAAGACCAAGACTTCCCCTTGTGATGAGAGGAAAATAGAGAGTTTACAAGTGTCAAACACAAGGATGCTAGCTGGAGTCACATACATTCCACTGTCATACAATTAAAATTACCTTCTTACCTCTGTGATTTTACAGAATGGTGGACAGTTGCCTAACAAGGGAAGGGATGAATGTGTGTATGTACTTGCTCCTGAGCATTGGATCCAAAACCAAAGAAACCAGTTGTTGTCTTAGCTTGTATGGCCCTTGTGTTGAGAAATAGATGGCGTGAAAGAATCAGCAGTACCCTATCTAACATTTAAAATAAATGTTACTTAGTATTTCTAAACTTCTAAGAAAAAATGTCAGAGGATTTTACACTTTAAAATGTGTAGGAGCTCAGAGTATTAAGAAAATACTCAATTTTTCTATATTCATTTTTAATTTGTTCAGTAATTTTAGGCAATAGATTATTGCATACAGAGAAGAGATTTACTGACTGTTCAGTTTCACGAAATTTATGACACTCTGATAAAAACAATCACCTAGCAAGTATTTGCTCAGCAGCAGATGAATGGCATGGGAATACAGACATGTTGGACTATTTTGCTAAGGTACCACTAAAAAGGGGAAAAATGATTCAGAAAGTGGAAAAACATGATACTCTATGATACAAATACATGGAAACTTTGAGATAAAGATAGGAAAAACATAATTGAGTGATTAGAACCGAAAGCATTTTGTCATTGTATTTGTGTGTGTGTGTTTTAAAGATAAATACCATGAAAACTCTCAAAAACTGAACGTGTGGCTTAAATATTATTCACAGAAAAAGCTCTTATAGCTTGTTTCATCATAACATTTAGTATATATAGTAAATACATTTTATAAGATATGAGGTAAATATTGCATCAGACTGATTACCATAATATGGATACATGAGAGTATTTGGTACACATTATACTGAACTTTATAGTTACCAGTTAATTTCATTTCTTTTCACATAGGTTGAATTTGAAAAACATGAGATATAAATTCAAAGAAAAATCAAGAGAAATCAAAGAAATGTTGAGTTTGTGCAAAAGTAAAAGTGAAAAAATGAGAACAGTTCTATTCAACTTAGGTTTATTTGCTGTTTATTTATCAACCCATTTTTAAATATTAGCAGTGTTTCAATCTTACTATGAATGATTTATGCAAGAAGCAACATCTTGCGATACCAATTTTTAAATGTTTTGTTGATGACTATATAGAGTTGCATATTTATGTATGCTTTCAACTACCTTTTACGGTAAAAGAAGAGAAAGAATTGTCTTAAATCTGAAGTATTTAGCATTAACATTTGTTTGGTCACAATTTTAGGGCTCACTATTAAACTTCTGAAAACTGCAAAGTGTAATTAATGCCCTTCCAATCATCAGCATCATCATCAACTTAGGAGGAACTAAACCAAATCTATTAAGAGAAAGAAGTGTAAAGTTTGTTTTAATTTTGAACTAATCTCCTCAAACCTTATTTCTCGTTTATTCAATGAGAACACAAAACTGAGCCTGGCCTGACCTTTAATTTTCAGTACATTAACTTACATTTTATGGAGTAAGTATTTATCACCAGCAGCCAACTCCAATAACTTTCTCTTTATTTTAAAATTTTCCTGTAACATTTATTTGTTCAAACTTTTTCTTTCCACATCTGCTTTTGTTCAATCATTTATTCTCTCCTCAAGGCCTCTCTCCTTTTGATTTTTGCCATATCTTTAATATCTTCAGTCTCTCCATTTCTATCACCTTCTTTCTTTTGGCCTAACACATATGCAAACTGGTACAGTCTTAAAAATAAAAGTAAGTCTGTTTCTCCTCTTGCCTCTACTTAAGTGACCACTCTCACACTTCAGACTCTTTTGTATGCATACCTTACTTTCCTCCTTTGTGTTCACTGAAAACAATTTAACTCATCTTTTTATCCTCATCACCTAGTAGTTACTTGCAAGTAGACACTCAACACATGCTTACCAAAGGAATACATGAATGTATGAATCTTATCATGTTCTTTTATCTCAATTGACTGCTCTCGTTAAGTATAGTTTTTGATATCTATGAATATTATGTCATTAAATTTACTATAATAATAAATAGCATAATAGCAATAAAGAGCATGCCCCAATCTTTCAGTTCAACACAGAAAGGTGTCAGTGATAGTTTATGAAGGATGTGCAAATGGATATCTATTATATGAATAAGAGCTCATAATTTAATTTTAATGGCTCTGAGTCAATGATAATTATTTACATATTTTCGTTGACTGATAAGCCCTAATCTGGCCATAGCACTAGCCTAATTTGGCAAATGATTTCATAGAAAAATACAAATATATATATGCCAATGTGTTTCCAATCTCTCTGACTTTGCACCTCTTGTCCCATTGGTCTGAAACATTACTTCCTCTTTCTTCTCCTGAATAATCTCTGCCTATATTTCAGGTCTAGAATATCATTTCTTTAGAAATGTTGCCATCAAACTTGCACGTTCTGCACATGTACCTCCCTTCTTTAAACTCTAATAATTCAACTCTTATTTTGTGTATTTAGCACATAGCACAATGCCTGGGATTTAGTGGGCACTCGATAAATACTTATTGAATGAATGAATAAATGTGAATGAGCGTAGATGCAGTCTGGGACAGGTGTTTAATGTACAGCTCAAGTAACTGAAGAATTAATGTTTTCATTGATCTCTGTAGCATGCTACTTTAACTCCTAGGGATTGCAATCCTTCTCATACATTTACATTTTAATTTACATTTCTCAAGAGCTATAGCTATCTTTGTTGCCAGGCTCAAATTATCTTGACCATTCACCTTCCATTCTTTTATAGAGATATCCCCTGGACCTTGGATTAATTCTGCTAAAGCCCTGCCTATCCTTATAAGAAAATAAAGAGTAAATATTAGGAAAGGAGTTGCAGGAAGAAAATATGTTTTTAAACAACATTTGCAAAGCTCATTTCTTAGAATTTTGTTAAGAATTAGAGTTTTAAAACAAAAGTGCCATAAAAATTAACTTCTAAATTTCATTATTTCATTAGTTTATCATATTAGAATAATTAGAACTTGCACAATCAAAGATCTGGTATGATATACTTAACCGAATAACAGTATGAAAATATAATGCTTTATAATTAAGGAATGGCTGTTTGCCATTAATGAAAATAGACTACAAGGAGTTTACTATTCTAAAAAGTGGCTTAAGTGCTAACATTTAATTCTTTAGTGCCATCAACCTAAAATATTCTAAACTTTCTTTATGGATGTTGATTGAATCATCATAATTCATGAATATTAAGTATTATTCACTTTCAAATTTTTCTACTCATACCACTGTGATGCATAACAAAATTAAGACAGGCTCAGTTTAAAGACATAAAGGATATAATTTAGGATATTAGACAGTATTAACTAAATATCTCAGAATCTGAAAATTCTGCCAGCATTGATTCAGAATGCCACCTGTAGTAGCCTGGCCTCTGTAATATACTGTTGCGTATGACCATTTCAGCTCTGTGGATGTTC
This sequence comes from Macaca thibetana thibetana, assembly GCF_024542745.1. NCBI lineage: Eukaryota > Metazoa > Chordata > Mammalia > Primates > Cercopithecidae > Macaca > Macaca thibetana. Next base: position 91,031,169 of record NC_065591.1, read on the forward strand.
AGGTGTTAAATGAGACAGTGTGAGATAATTTTATTAATGTGTCTAAATGAAGTCTACTGGTTATTCAGTCAATAAAATGAACTAAATCCCCATTATGTTCTGTGCTCTCCTTTAAAGTGTTAATTTAACAATATGCACTGCAGAGTGGAAAAAATAGGCTTTCTTAGACCTAGTAGGTAAAGAAAATGAAGTAACAGTCAAATTCTATTATGAGATATTGCACATAAAAGGTTATTACATGCATGAAAACCAGGCCCTCCTTTAATATTTGTGGGGTCTGGGACAAAAATACATATAGTGGCTTGCATATCATATCTAAGTATTCAAAAATCATAAACTCAGCTAACAAAATTCTATTCTCCAACTTTGGTAAATGTCCCTTTGTAAGTCCCCAAAAGCCAGTTGTGAATTTGGAATTTTCTAACTCCTTTTAGTTTGGTACAAAAATGTGGAATCTGGAAGAAGCTGGCTACAGGTCCCCGTCTCTAATCTGCAGCCTGCCCATCTTGTTTACAACACCAAAAAGGGCTTTATGCACAAAAGTGAGCAATCTAGTCCTCATTTCCAAGCTCAATTCGCCTCTTCCACATCTTGTTTACCACTCCAACCTACAAGTATACACATCAGTCCAGTCATAGAGATGGCCAAGTAAAGAGGCCTCTGCAGGCCATGTTGACAGGCCTTGGATCATTTTACCACAGAATTTTGAGATCCCAAGTGTTCTAAATGTGTTCTAGAGCAGACTTGGCACGGATAATTCTCGTTGGCCGTCAAAATCCTTTTCCTGAGGGGTAGGGCATGGCTAGAGAAAAGCCAAAGCAGGGTCCTCTATAAAGTGTCAGGTCAAGATAGGATGATGATAATGAAAATACAAGGAAACTCTTATGGGGAAATTTCACACAGTGTCTCTATTATCAGTGTTATTAGGAGAGACAGCACAACATAGTGAACAAACAAGTTGCCTGAGTACAGAAGCCAACTTTACCACTTACTCTCCTGGAGGTAGTTATTCCACCTTTGTGTACCTCAGTCTGCTCATGTGTAAAATGATAATACTACTTATTGCATGATGTTATTGTGAAGATTAGGTGCTATTCAAAGCCCATAAAATAATACCTGGCATATAGAAAACACTAAATAAGTGTTAGTCATGATTATTTTGAAGTGCTAAAGAACGATCGATATAGTCAGGATGCATCCCATGTAGGGTGTGAACAAGTTAATATGCCACAGCTAAGAAGGAAGATAAAATCATTTTAATCCCAGAGTGATACTTCCTTTATATTATGTGATTTTAAATCTTTTGATTTAAATTACAAGTAAAGCATTTATTAAACATAGGTGAAATAATTATACATGTATCATATAGCACACAAATAATTAATACTTATTGGCTATGTGCCTGATAGCATGCTAAAAACATTTTATGCAACATCACATTTAATTCTCAAAGCTAACTTAAAATTATGCATTCTTTTCTAATTTGTGTGCAAATGAGCATCTATGAAAGCATGTTTTTCATCTGGTGGTATAAAATACATTACCTGAGCAAATTAATATAGTTGTATCTGTATGTATAAAGTTTATTGTCAAATGAGAACTGCAATAAATTACAGAAGAGTTTACCTTAGCTTTTTACATGAGAAGTTCTAAAAGCCATTTCAGAACTGAGGACAATTTTTTGAAGTATGCTGTGCATTTTTATCATATATGTCAGGATTATTGCCAGATAGAAGTATCATTACTCCTCATCGTAATAGATTGAAAAACTTTAAGCATTGGGGTGTTCAGTAATAGGACTGACTAATGTAAAGGAAGTGATTATTAGTAAACAAGCTTATTACACAACATATTTTAAAGAAATCTCACTGGGCAAATAACCCATTGAAAACCAGTGGTAATATGGATATAAAACTACTCTGCCATAGGTGAGCAAGTTTCACCTAATAGACACCTCAAAACTAAGGTAGAGTCTTTTTGCTTGTTTGTTTGTTTTGATGGAGTCTGGCTCTGTGGCCCGGGCCTGAGTACAGTGGCGCCATCTCGGCTCACTGCAAGCTCCGCCTCCCAGGTTCACGCCATTCTCCTGCTTCAGCCTCCCCAGCAGCTGGGACTACAGGCGCACGCCGTTACACCCGGCTAATTTTTGTATTTTTAGTAGAGACGGGGTTTCACCGTGTTAGCCAGGGTGGTCTCGATCTCCTGACCTTGTGATCTGCCTGCCTCGGCCTCCCAAAGTGCTGGGATTACAGGCGCGAGCCACTGTGCCCGGCCCAAGGTAGAGTCTTGAGTAGCAGGTGAGAGTAAATCAAGCTGCTGTCAGTCAAGTTGTTATTCCATGATAGCCTGCAGCCAGTAGTGGACATAAAATGGAATATGTATCCAGGTAAATAACTCTGTGTGTAGAGACCTGTAACTTGCAAAAGTCTAAGGAGTAAGACCTGGTGCGGTGACTCACGCCTGTAATTCCAGCACTTTGGGAGACCAAAGTGGGTGGATTGCTTGAGCCCAGGAGTGCGAGACCAGACTGGGTGACATGGCAAAACCCCATCTCTACTAAAAATACCAAAAAAAATCTGGGCGTGGTGGTGCACACCTGTAATCCCAGCTACTTGGGAGGCTGACGAATGAGAATCACTTGAACCCAGGAGGTGGAGGTTGCAGTGAGCCAAGAATGAGCAACTGCACTCCAGCCTGGGTGACACAGCAAGACTCAGTCTCCAAAAAGAAAAGTCTAAGAAATACACATTTAGGGACCGTATGTGTTCACTGTGGGTTACTAGAAAAATAGTGTAAATATAGGATATTAGAAAAATAGTGTACATTATAAATAAAACTTGTCTGCAGACCTTTTCTTGAAAAAATATAGTATTTATAGATTTATAGTATTTATAGTATTTATCTGTTTCATAAAACTCCATTATGATATATTGTTTATAAACTATTTACCAGTTTACTCACTGGGTGGTACAATAGAGTCATTTTCTCAGCACTCTAGCTAGGAATTTAAGCCAAGAAAGGTATAGTATCCTCATGAGTTTTTTGTTTGTTTGTTTTAGTTTTTTCATCAATTCAAGAAAATATCTTACACAGGCAGGATATGTACTAGAAAAGGAGTAATACTACATAATGCAATTAATAAAATTCAACTGTCTTACTAATAATGCAATGTTGCAAATAAGAATATTCAAAAATCTTACTAATAATGCAATAAATATAACTTGTCCATTGCCATATTATAAATTGTCAGACACAACTGGAATTTAGCATTTTAAGATCAAGCCTCATGTACAATTGACTAAGTCCCTCATTTTATCTCAGAAATGACTTCATAAAATTGAAATAAATTAGGCAAAAGAAACATTTTTAAGAGTTACTTTGTATTAAAGTTTATTCATTTTATTTATAATATATATTTTTTATTAAAGCAGTCTAATTCTGCTTTGTCCATCTATCTTTTCTAATATGTTTGTTGAGAGAGAAAGCATGAATATTGTCATTTTAAACATGGCAATGATTATCCATTTTTAAGTGATTAACCAAAACAAGAAGAATATGAGTAAACATCAAAATGTTTTCCAGTATATTTGAAACCAAAAAGTAACAAAATCAATAATAACAGTCAATATTTATGTATTAAGAACTTACTATCTTCACAGCCTTTTATATTCTAGTCTTCTACTCTAACTTCTTCCTGCGCATGTGAAATAGATATGTCATAAAATTATCAATATTGAGAAATGGTAATATGTAACACTGATCTTATCACTGAATTTTGTCAAAAAACCAAAAAGAGTGTATATGTATGGTGTGTGTCTTTCAAAATAAGGGTATTTAAATTGAAATTATAAAATATAAATTGTAACTAATATTGTATGTTAAAAAAAGAGACAATTTCACAGTCTTCTAAGAACTCCAAAAGTAAGTATATAACATTTTGTTACAATAATCATGTGGACATCAATTTCCAGCAATTAATCTGGTAAAAGTTAATCAATAAATTCAGCCATCTGAGCACTGAAAATAACTTGTTATTAATGGAATCAACTGGTCTGCTTTTCAGTATATGATATTTTACTCTAATAATCAGAACAGATCTTCAAAATGACTAAATTAACACCTCCACAAATGATGGCACAGACTGACATTTTCACAGCTCATATACAAATTAAACAAGTGTCCTGTGACTCCTGTGTCAAACATGGCAGCATTTACGTATATTTTTATACGATTATTTAAACTTTAAATAGTTGTGCAAATTGACTTGTACTCTTTCAAGAGTACAGTTTATGGGACTTTTACATGATTTGTGCAGTTATGTTAAGTGTATCTAACATATTTTCAAAATGTGTATGGAAAGTTAAATCTTTTTTCATTTTTTTCATGAAAAAATAGCAGTATATTTTATTTTTTTCCAAAATATAATTGGAAATAAAATGAGCTGATTCACAGACGTATATATACTAAAGCTTAAAAAAAAAATCATGGCATCCTATTTAAAGCATTTTCGAATAACTTTTCCTTTTTGTTCGGATGACTTCACAGTCAATGCACAAACTAAGTCTTTAAATGATAGTAAATCAGACTGTGATATCAGCTTATAGGTAAAGTCTAAGGTGACCCAAAACACTAACTCAATGGAGTAACTTTAAGATCTACACTAAATAGGTGTGGGAACTAATGCACAACCTAAGACAGAACAAGGGTATCTCAGTCCAGTGGTGATGTCACATTACAATGCTGTGGCATCAATCGTTCCAAACAAAACAAAAAGCACCTTAATCAAACTTAAAGGAAAAAATCAATATCGAAATGATTCATTTTCCACAAGTATTTCTCTATTTTCAGAAATTACTTCATATAAATTTTCACATACCAAAAATATTACCCAGTACCTTCATTTAAATGTTTTCACATTAATTAGTTATAAACTAAATTATTGGCTAGGAAATTGATACATACTGATTATTCATACTTTTCACACAAAGTGTGTTTTTCTGGTGCCTTTCTAAGTCACAGTGCATCATGTGAAACGTTTAGTTTTTCAACTATTACCAAACTACATTGTCCTACAGTTTCAGTTTGGCAAAGACAGTTTCTGACTAATGAGGGGTACACCATGAAATTCTGTATCGTTTAGACAAGAAATTCAAGAGGACTTTAATCCAAAGAAATGAATACTGCCATTTTGGCATTTCTTACATCTTAAACCCACATCTTAACTAAAAAAAGGTTTATATTCTGCTGAAATGCACCAGAAATGGCTTAGCCTTCAGTTTTCCTTAGTATGTTTTCATGGACAAAGCTGGACTAACAATCCATGACTACAGCCTTGAAAATACTGTTAATTTCATATAAACTTATAGTTAATTTAAATTTCGGCTGCTGCTCCTGCTGCTGTGTCATTCAATCCCTCTCCCCTTCCTGGAAGAGAATTGGGAAACATGGTCTAGTATATACCATACCTGTTCTAAGTAATAAAACATATGGGTTAACAATATTAATAATGGAGCCAAATCATCTGGGTTCAAAATTCAGTGCTTCCATTTGAACAATTTATATTCTTTGCACCTGACTTTCCTTATCTATAATGACCTGCATTACTTAATAAATTGAAGTTGACTTGTAAAATTAATTTAACTTGAGCAATCGATGTAATTGTAGCAATTGACTTAACTTTATTTGCATATTTACCTGAGTTAGGTAAATAAAACAGAAAAGTAAATACACAAATTTCAGATTTTCATGGAAATTCTACTACTTTTTGAAACATGACTGAAACTAATATATTCTTCTTTATTAACTACAGTCCATGGTTACCCCAGTTCCTTCATGTGCCAGTTACTCCAGAAATATAACAAAATCTATTCACTATTGCAGGATGGGAAACTACATGAAATAAATAAATGTTTGAAAAATTATCCAGATAAAGAACAGAAAGTGAGAGAACAGAAGCAAAGCAATAATATTTTTTCAAATTCCAGTCATCTCTAGGTATCCATGGAAGATCGCTTCCAGGACCCGCCTCATCAGTGGAAAGCAAACTCGGGAGAAGTTCAAGTACTCCAGTCAGCCTCTCATATCCATGGGTTCTGCATCCACAGTTGGGTGAATCCACGGATGTGTAACCCGTAGCTACCACTGGCTGACTGCACTTGACCTATATATATTTGGGCTCCTGTATATCCCTATTGTCAGTTATCTACACAGCACTGGTAAAAAAAGACTGAAAATCAAAGATTTTATATTTTTATTTTGTTACAGCCTTACATGACTCTGATCATCTCTATTTTCCATGTTTCCCAATTTAAAAAGGAAAGAATAAAATCTTGCTTGTTCTGTTTCTTATTTTATTTCCAAAGTGGGTGATGTTGTGAATCTAGTTGATGGTGAGAGTATTATGCAATGAATTAGTTTCTATGAAAACTACTTTTTGTTTTATAGCAAACAGCCATTAATTTAAAACTTGTAAATTGGAAATCCGGGACCCATTGCAGTACAGCTAGTAGAAACACATTCTTTCAGACTGTGATTACTTCCATAAATTCTTGGGTATTGAGAATTAGTGCCAAACAAAACATCTCCCTGATGAAATGTATTGACTGACACTTCAGTAGAAAGAAAAGTAGAAAATGAGACCATGAGAAGAATGTCTATTTTACATAATATAATTTGAAAGGCAAACTAAAGCGGTTTGTGGATTTGTTTATGTTTTAGGGTAAAGAAAAAAGAAGTGCGAAAGAAATTTATAACTGATTTATCATCTGAAATATATGAACTTTTTAAATTTGGTAGAGAATGTCATATTCTTTATTTACATTCGCTTAACTCTTAACTATTAATATTAGTCTTAGTCAGAAAAAAGTTCTCCAATATCAAAGTAAATATTTCAAATAGAAAAAAAACCTGGAGAACAAAAAAGCCATACTTTAAGGAAATAAAGATTTCTTTTTAGATTGGAGGAATAAATCTAAAAGTAATATACAAGTGTACACATTCAGGTTAAGGTATTTACCGTGTTTGTTGAAAAAATAGACTCTTTAATGGTAACCTAATATATTTCTAAGTGTTACGCACATAGTTAATATTGTTTATGCATTGCATATATTTAGCAATTTATAATTTTTAGAGGCTTCTCAGAGTTTCAGAATTTTCATTTTTTTTCAACAAGTGAACACATAATTTAAAAATTGAATATATGTTTTCATATACAATAATGCTTTTCTGATGTAAGATATTAATCGCAGCATATTTTTAACTATAGCTTGCTCTTTTAAATTCAGTTTTGTGTATAACAAATATTAATATTATATATGTTACTATTATATATGCATATGTATACATTAATGTCCTACATATGTATATACATATATATTAATGTGTATATTGATATCATCCATAAGTATATATTTATATTACATAATGCTTGCATTATTTGAGTTATATCAGCCTCAAGTTCAGAATAGCATCAACTAACATGGCCAAATTACTTATTGTAAGAGGAAGTAAAAGAATCCCTAAAATTTAGCAAATTAATAATTTGCTGACTTCAACCACATTAGTAGAAGCTGTTTCAGGAGACATGTACTTTTCTCCCTCATCATATTATTCTTTCTAATTGTAAGATGGATCTCCTTTTTATAATGTATTTCAAGAAAGACATTTCCAATGTTACAACTTAGTTTAATTCAATGTAATGTCATCAGTGTAGTTGGTCCCAAAGGAAAAGAAGCAAATAACTGAATCATTAACGCCATCCAAAATTTTCTCCCCTTTGAGACCTGCTTAATTTTCATTATCTATAATGACTGCAGTCAATGGTGCTTATATCTGAAAGTATGACATTTATTTGGGATACTCAGCATATCATTCATAAACTTTTCTGTGGTGATTTCATTTTACATGACAAAAACCACCAAGGGGAGTTCTATTACTAGAAACAAGCTTGGTTTATTTTTGTAAATTTATTTTACCTCAACAGTCAACAGCAGGTATTGATTACCCACTGCGTTGAGAGCATTGTACTGTGTATTGTAAGGAAGCCATTACATAAGAAGTAAAATATTTGCTGAGAGAATCACCGGCTTATCATGTAATGAAGGAGAGAAGGAAAACTTTACACAAATGATTAGGTTTCAGTCAATCTATCTGTTTGCTCTTTATTTATTAATTCATTGACGTGTACTAAGCAGTAGTCTTTTGTTTTTTAGGCATTGTAGTTTATATAAAGACATAAGAAAGTGTTTATTCTTTCAGAACTCATGGTCAACAGGCAAGCCATGATAGAATAGAAGTACTCCTAGAATAATAGGGAAACAATATATTACCACTAGGAGTGTTAGAGAAGCATAATGGGAATAGTAGCTCTGACTATTTTGAAAGGATGAATTACATTTTAATGTTGAAGATTAAAGAAAGTGTAATTCATTAGAGAAAATACAATAAACAAAGGCACAGAATTTGGCAAGAGTAGTCATGCTGAGACAGTTGTGAAGTTGTAAATAGTGGTTTAGCATGGCAGAACAAAGTGTATAATATTGACTGGGTGGTGTATGGTTATATATATGGATATTGTATGCATTGTATGCATGTTACATATTAATGGCATAAATGTGTGTATATATAACATATGTTTACATATATATACACACAGATGACATACATTCTATGAGTGCATGAGCTTTGCTGAGCAAAATGGTGAAAAATCTTGAAAAGTACAGCTATGCTTCATGTAACATTTCAGCCAATGACAGACCACATGTATATGGTCATCCCATAAGATTAGAACATGTTATTTTTATTGTGCTTTTTCTATGTCTAGGTATATTTTATTATAATACAAATACTTAATGTGTTATAAATGTCTACAGCATTCAGTACAGCAACATGCTGTACAGTTTTGTAGCCCAGGAACAATAGGCTATATAGCCTAAGTACATAATAGTGTATAAGCTTTAGGTTTGTGCATACAACAGTGAAATTGCTTAATGCATTTCTAAGAACATACCTTTACCATTTAGTGAAACATGACTGTATTGTTAGGAGTTTTAATTCCGTTAAAGTGCCAACAAATTGTGAACATTTTTGAAAGAGTAGTTAATGTGGCCAAGCTCTCACCTCTGAAAGACATCTAGTGGCTACATATTGGATGGGTTGACTTGGATGAAGAGTGGAAAGTATTGATACATGAAATGGACATGATGATAATTTAGGGGGAATGTTCCTGAGTCATGTTGCTACGTGTTCTGTGAGCCTAGTCTCACACTTTTTCAATCTGTCTGTAATGCTATAACAAAAGAAATTTTTCTAATTCTTATATCTAATGATATCTTACATACCACAATTGCAGCAATCACAAATTAAACTTTATTAAAATTTGACTCTAGTACACGGTGAAGTCTCAGCTCCAGAGCTTGACATACAGGGCCCTTCATCCTACTTATAGACTAATATTCCTCTATGACACCACCTCTACTCCCTCTTATGTGCCAATACATTTAGTCAGTATACAATAATCTTTCTATTTGTGTGACTACAAGTTTAAGATCAATATTCTATGCTTTGAAGCCTCTATTTGTGGCATATGGTCATTCTCAAAAAGTAATGACAGAGCTGAGATTATTTCTGCTTAGAATCTACTCCTATATGTCAAAAGTTTTTAAAGAGCCTATTCCTAAATTCTCCAGTGAACTATTTTTTTTTTTTGTTGATAGCCTGAAATCAAGTTTAATCTATTTTCATAGGAAAGAAAAAATAACAACTAAACAGTCATGCTAAATGTACATTTTTTTTCTAAACTCTTCTGGGGTCTTATGCAACTTTGGGTCTTTTAAGTCATCTTCTGGATCTTCTTATTCTGTCTTTTCAATATAAATGTTTTTTCCTTTTTTTGCATTCACATCTGAGTTTTTTTTGAACATATGAGCTGACTGATATAGCTGTGGGATCCCTGGTGTATTTTGAATTATTCCAAACTGTTTTTTCTACTTTTCTTTGTCTTTGATTTTATAAAGTTTTTGCCATAAGGATATTTCCCTGTTCTGAAGGGTGGTTAAGATGTAATTGAACGTTGAAAGTTTCTGGATGGTCACAATAGAAGTAAAATAGGTCAGAAAGAGGAGCAAGGGCAGCAGGTAATAGAAGAGGACATAATGAGGGCAGAAGCCTAACAAGATAAAACCATTAGGCTTAAGTTGTGATTTGGAAGCACCTAAGTGAGAGTTTTAAGTTTTGAAAATTTTTTATTTGCCTTAGCCGAGGAATATTTTAAGAAATTAGTTTGGATCCTGTATTTCTTTTGGAAACTTCCTCATCCTCTCCAAAATAATATATCAATCAAATAAGCAGACATTGAATGTTTGTTCCGTCTTATTCTAATATACTTTTTAGATGAATAATTTTGCTATATCTGAAGTTCCTCAAGTGGCCACTGTAATTCTGTTATCCTTGGAAAGTATGCCATTTAGAAAATAAATAAATACAAGTATTTGGATATTAATATAAATACATGTAAGATGTAAGATGCAGGAGTTTAGTCTTCAGGATGCAAGAACTAGGACTGGGACAAACCCATGAGAGTCTGGAAACACAAATTATTGCTTGTGCAACTTATCTTACCCCTCAACCTAATGGCTGGCTGTTCATGACAAACCTGGTAATCTGGTAATTCCTGAAGGGCTGGGTGGCTGAATGAAGAGAAGATTTCTCTCAAACCAGACTTTCACAGGAAAAAAAAAAAAACAAAACAAAACAAACAAACAAACAAAAAAAACAAAAAAACCCACCTCTCTTAGGTTTTTGATATGAGATGTACCACAACATTTGTCTTATGAAGAGGCTGATTCAGTGGGCCCTACTTTGAACTCATTGGCCATTTGAAGCTGACTCAAAAACAAACTTACAGGAACCTATATCTGCCCTCTTCTCTATAGGGACTTACACTTGTAGGTAACGAAGAACATATGCAGTTAAATAGTACTATTGTTGGCAATAAAGCAGGCTTCCACGAAGATGAAGGCTTTCCAAAGTGATCTGCTAATCCAAGTATTCCTTTAAACTTATCTTCTTTCCTAGAAGCATTGGGAAATTTGGCAGAAAAAGTACAAGCTCAAATCCAATGCAAGACTTACCTCATCACCATGGTCAGACATCTCGAGGTAGAAGGCTCAAGGGGTAGCATATTCATAGGTGTATTGAAAGGCACCTTAAGAATAAATCGTTGATAAGTCCACTTGAATGATCTGTTTTTCTAAAAAAGATCATAGAATTCATATTCGGACTTAAGTGCTCAGTTTATTGTTCAGATGAGTATTAGGAAGTTCCTTAAACAAAAATTGTTTGCAAATACATCTTCCTAAGCTAAAAATTTTCTGGAATGCGAGTCATGGTAATACTAATGTAGACCAGTAATTCTAGAACTTTCAATCGTAATTACCTAGAAGGCTTATTAAAACACATATTTCTATGCCCTATTCCCAGAATTCAAAATATCTGGGCTGGGTCCCTAGAATTTCCATTTAGGTGATGCCAATGTTACTGATCTATGAAGACACTTTGAGGGCTACTGATAGAACATAGTTTTAGTCAGTAATCCCATTATGCTGTATAGCCAGTGAAGGCTTCAGAGAGAACAAATATAACTATGAGTGCCAATAAAATTGTTTTAATACAGCTCACATGTGTGAGTTTGTAATATCTGAGATGTTTATTACTTAAGAGGATGTTAGAATCTTACTATTATGCCCGACTAATTTAAGATATCCAAATTTTATGTTATTCCTCTAAAGAAGAAAGAGATTTCTCTAATGTCAATTACCAACTCAATATAATTAACTAAGTACAATTTACTCTGATTTCCTAGAATTTTTTTACGCTATGAAAATAGGTCAGTCAGTAAGTAACTTAACATAAACTGATTGGGGAGATATATACGTTGGCTTTGGCTCACAATGCTACACTCAGTACAGGGTTTATCAATATGTGCTGACCCCTGACAATCCCATTTTTCTCTTTTTCTCTTTCAGTATCAAATTTCCTTGTAAGCTGTATGGTGTACATTTTAATGTTTGTCATATCCCAGCTCTTACCAATCAGACTTATAATCATTGTGTTAAAAATGTACCCTGCCTCTAGATATCTGCTTATTTTTCCTAAATGCATGCTGCCCCTAAGCTTAGTCCATTCTAATTTATTGTCAGAACCAGAATGAATCTTGCCCTGAAGGGATCCTTTCAAACTCACTGTTGGTTCTGAATGCATTTTTGCCTTCAGGCTCCCTCTATCCTTCAGACTGATCATCCAGGCTCCAGTAAATGTTGCCTTTGGGTTGTCTCCCTCAGTTTCAATTTCAAGGCTTGCATGCTTTTTACCCTCAGGTTTTCCCTTTTCAGTTTCTGTATGAGATTTTAAGGTCCTGGTGGCTTTAAACACTTTCTCATTGCAGTATTTTCCTGTTTCACGCTCCAGTAACATGGATGTGGACTGCTGTTTCATTGATCTGATGTTCCCTCTTAAAATTTTCAATATTCTCTTTTCTTATTTATTTTTTATATTATACTTTATTTCAAACTATAAACTTATTCACTGGTAAGCCATGTAGCATATATATAAAATGAAGTATCTCACCAAATACGTATTTTCTACTGGAAGAAATTATTTCCACACCTATGCAATCATAACCAGTGGAAATATTGGTACTAGACAAAAAATGTGTACTTGTTTTAATTTAAGCATAAATGGTTTTATTGGAAGCTAGTTATGTAGCTCACAGAAATAACACAGAGCTTAGAACCATGCTACAAAAAACTAAGGGTGAGTCAAGGAGACTAAATGGAAACTACACAGCTGGAAACACTGCCATATACATATCAATAGAACAGTTTGGTTAGGGCACCACCAGTAAAGATGCTGGACACTGATGCTACCCCCAGAACTGCTGCCAGTAGATGCTGGATGCTGCCACCATCATATTTTAATAATGTTTAGAAATGCCTCCATTTGAATCACCAATATGATGTTCTAGGTCCCTAGGTCCCAGGAGGGAACATAAGATTGGCTGGACTAAGTTCGTGCCTCTAGGGCTAGCTGCCAGACTTCAAGCTGAAGTTCAACAAGTTCCCAGCTTTATTGACTTGGGGAACACAAGACAGGGCTCTGCTGCAGTTCATGGTAAACATGATAGTAATGCCCAGACACTGAAGTGGTTCATATGTTATATCCAAGAAAACATTAGAAACGTATAAATGTTTACAAGATCATTACTTTTTACTTGTAAATGATGCCTTACATGTGCTTGTACAGATTTTCATTTTTGAATTTAGCTTTTATTTGGACTGATTTTTTTTCCTTTGCTGGCTGCCCAACACCATTTTTCTCTTTGTTCTCAACTCTTCTGGAATACAAGGAAAATTATGGACACTACCTGTAGGACAAATTCCAGCTTATCACTAAACTGACAAGCATGAGCAGCCTTGAGAAGCACAATTTAATCCCAGATAACTTAAATTATGCTGTCTCTTGGGATAGATGGTTGCATTACCTTTGAAATGTCTGAAGAATTCCATACACCTCTGTATGTTCTCATGTTGCCTTCAGTGAGCCAGATCTGTTTATCCTGAAGATTTTCTATAAAGCCATTTATCTCTTCTTCCAATGTCTTGCCTTTCATGTGTTTCTGAACTCTGTCTACTATAAAGTTCATATATAACCAGCACAAAGCAGGTTTGCGTTTCTTAGAAACATGTTAAAAGTTTGGCCTTATAATAAATAATGTCCATGGCTTATTTCAGGATGGGAAGTGTCTGATTCTTTCTGGTCCTTTCTAAGTGTGTCTTTAACAACACTAGGACAATGTTGCTAAATGGAAAATAAAGCTGCTTCATCCTACAAGTATGTCTAGGTGACTAAAACCTAGCCAGAGGATGGATCATTTGTTTCAATTATACATAAATCAATTATGTCTTTTATGGAACATGATTTTAAAGTAAAACTTTTAATTATGATCTTTTTTAAATTCAATAAAAATTTGAGTGCCTACTTTGTGCTAGGCACTGTTCTAAGGGCTAAGAATAAAATACTGAAAAAAAAGAAGTGGAAAAAAAATGCCCGTGGTAATAGAGCTTATATCCATGTAATAAGTAAGTGAAACATGAAACATAAGTGTGTGTATATCTATATGGTCATAAATGCTGAAGTAGGGAAGGATGTTGGTAGTATTGAAATAGGTAGAAAAGACATTGTTGAAATTTTATCTAGAGTTGCCATAGAAGGTTGTATTTAAACAGACAGTGAGGGAAAAATCCATGTGGATATAAGGAAAATAATATTCTAGGTAGAAGAAGCAAGGTTAAAAAACTATCTGAGGCAGAGACCTCCCTAGTTTTTTCCTAGGAATATAGAGGAGGCGGGTTTAGTTCAATAAGAGTGAATATTGAGGTTTGGGGTAGTCGAAGGGATGACAACAGAAAGAAAATTCAGAAGTTATTATAAAGACTGTATTTTATCCTGAGTGAGTTTGGAAGCCCTGAAGAGTTTTGAATGTAGTACGCTTTCTTCTGACTGAGTAGCTCAACCCTTTGGAAAGAATGATCAGGAGCTCAGTTTTTATACATCAAGTTTGTGTTAGCTATTAGGCTGCTAAGAGGCTATGTCAAATAAGTGGTGGTAAAATAAACAAGTCTGACATTCAGTAAAGAGGTGGAGGCTGGAGATATATAAATATGACAGCCATAAACACACAAATAGTAGAGAAAGCTATATTCTATTGCTATATAACTAAATACCTCAAAATTTTGCTGTTTACATTTATTTATATATATGTGTGTATGCATATATATATATATGCATATATATATATTTTTTTTTTTCCTCACAGTATTAGAGTTAAGGAGCTATAACTTTCAGAGCTAAGTAGCTTCACCACACAGACATAGAAAGTTATGTGCCAGGATTTAATTTCAGAGATCTTTGCTTCTGAAGAGCCAGTTCAATCGGTCACAATCCCTGCATTCTCAGCTCCTCCTGGAGCTGTCTGCTCTTCCCACAGTTCCTCACCAGTCTGCTGTGTGTCCCTCTGTGCTTGCTTCTCCAATTTGGCCAGCTTCCTTTATCTGCCCAAAGTCTTTCTTCATTGTCATTAATCAAAGACTGGCACTCTTCCAGTCATCTGAGCAGGAGGAGAGGAAAAATGAAAAATGGGCGAGGTCCCACAGAGCTCAGAAAGATAATGAGTTCAAGACTCTGTAGACAGCGCTAAATGATGAGGATTGAATGGAGGTTGGGGAGAAGGGGCAACTGACGTTGGGCAGTTTTTTATATATATATATATATATATAATATAATTTATAGTTACATATTATATAAAGTTACAATTTAAATATACATAATTATATATGTATATATAATATATACATATATAATTATATATACATGTATGTATATATATAATTGTATATATACAATTATATAATTATATATATATATGTATATATAATAATATATACATATATAATTATATATACATATATAATGATGTATATATGACTTGTTTAATAAAGGAAAACATATTATCCCTCCCTCCCTCCTTCCTTCTTTCTCTCTCCTTCCCTCCCTCCCTCCTTTCATCTTGTTTTTTTCTTTTTTCAAAGACATGACACTTATCCTGGTCATTGGTTTTAAGCATTTGGGCAAGACATCCATTTTATAATTTGAAAATTTATTGCAATGAGGATTGATCGTATTTATTTACTAAATGGATGGGTAGACCTTGTTAATGATTTTTTTTCTTAGACTTTCTTGTCCTTCATTATCATAGAAACAATATGTAGACTATTCTTTTAAAAAAGGCTGAACCATTGCTTGGTAGAAAGGGAACTGTACTTCATTTTACTTCCACTGTGCTCTATGACCCTCCTAGTGGAAGATGCTTCATTGGTTTCTACTACCAGCATGGAAACAGATTTTTAAATTAATATAATTTATTTCAGGAAGTTCTCAGAGCTAAATGTGCACAGGATATGGTAAATACTTTTGTTTAGTCATTTATGGGTCTGAATGAACAATAGGTTTTCTTCTCTGAAAACATTTGCAGAGCTCTTTCATCCCATTCAGATTTATCCTGCCGAATTCACACGACTTCACATTCTCTTTGAAAGAGTCCTTACTGCCAAGCATTATTAACTTTCCTATAGTATCCTATTTACAATCTGTATCTTGAGTTTCCAGTCTCTCTATTAATAGTTCTATTAATATTCCTATACTGTTTCATATTCTCTCATTAATAATAATGCCATATATACAGACCCCAGCATGCTTATTTTCTCTTCTTATTAAGGGATTCTACATATCCCCAAGGTTTCTTTTGTACATATGTGATGGATAAAGTTTAATTCCAGTAATATTATTACTAGTTATAGAAATGCCACTTGTGATTATAATAATTGCTCATAAAGTCATCTAATTGTAGAAATCAGTGGTTCATAAAACATGATCATAAGCTCACATATATAATTCAAATGCAATTTCATAGCAAGATGCATGTTTAGTGTATATTGTTCATTTGCTGATTTGAATTTATATTAAAATATTGATATTTAACGTGAGAACATGGCCTTCTAGACTGGTTATTTTAAAGTTAGTTAAATTCAAGCATGTGAAAGATAGATCAGTTTACATATTATACCAGTAAATATGGGTATGTATGGGCCTGTAAATAAACTGTTGGTTAGGAAATAAGGAATTTTGTTAACTATAACCAAAACAACAGCAACAATAAGTCTAACACTAGGCTGTAATATCAGAAAATCTCAATATCAGGCTTTCGAAGAAAACTACAATAAAAAGAATGAATGGAAATATTCAAGCTAAGAAATATAGAGAATCTTAAACATGTGCATATGCATGTAAAATGTATATTATCTGAGAAAGTTTTTATTTTAAAAATTTAGATTTATACGGGTTGTAGAAAGTCCACATATTGCAGAACTGAAAAGCAATTACACTAAAGCTATCATAGTTGAAAACATGGTCATATTCTGATTAATTATTAACTAGCTTATCAGATTGATCATTTCTATTAAGATGATGTGGTAATAGAAAATTTGATTAGTCTCAGATAGGAAGAAAAGAAATGAGCTTAAAATATGGATTTTTTTATTCATTGTACAGAAGCTATGCAAGAAATTTGCTCATAGACCTATAGGGGACCAAAAAAAAAAAAAAAAAAAAAAAAAAAAAAAACTCAGACAATGCATCATTTTGCATTGAATTTGAATACTTTGTTGTTGTTAAAAGCATGTAATCAAAATAAACTTAGTCTTCTGTCCCCACATTAAGATCTATTCCCAAATAGTATTATATTAAAAGTAAACAAAAATCTGACTCAAAAAGCTCTTCAAGGTGGTCTGCCTTCAGTGAAGGCTTTTGAAGAGGCAGAAAAGAAGTATCCTATGAGACAGTGCAAGTAAGATGTCCGGACTCATGTCTTCCCAATACCTCACACAGTATTCCTACTGTTCTAATCTCCCTGCGTCTCTTCCTCCAAACTCCAATCCCTCTGGATTTCCCTTCTTCCACAATGTTGTAACTCCACCACAATTTCTGAGTTTTTTTTTAAGTAGCATTGTGTAAATACAAATCACTTCAGATTCTTTGGGAGTTGTCCAATCCACCACTAGCCCATGATCCTTCTCTAAACACCAAATACCTGTGATCCGACAAGTTGCAAGAAATGACTTTTCTTTTAATGGCTGGGGGGAGAAGGAAAGACTTTGAATATCTGCATTTTTGTCTCTTTCTGAATATCACTGCATGTAAAAATTTGTTTCAAGAAAAGCATCCATGAAATATGCCTCTTCACATTTCATGAAGAATGAATGGAAATATTCAAGCTAAGAAATACATAGAATCTTAAATATGTGCATACCCAGAGATACCCAGGAGAGGACTCAGGATAACACTATCAATGAAATATGCCATATCACGAAATATGCCTCTTCATATTTCATGCGAAGTGTGAGTGTGTGGGGAGAAGGAGAGAGAGGGGACTGGGATGGCAGTATGTGGAAAGCTGTATCAGCAGCAGTGGTAGTGAAAATCTGACTCCGCCCAACTGAGTTTGCAAAGACACCAGAAGCTTCTGGGGTGTGCCCACCTCTACCAGGAAGGCCAGAGAGGTGAACATGGAATGTGGACAGACCTTGGCTTCCACCTATTGCTGCTGTAACCACTGTGATCTACTTCAGGCTCTCAAGTAAAGTTCTTAGACAAGATAAAAAATAACACACGCTCCAGATAAGTCTACAGGCAAAGCAAAATCTTCATAAATGGAATGAAGATGGTATAGACTTCGATGTGAGGACAATTTTCAGTTGGATTTGACTTCAAAGAGGAGACAATCTCTCTGAACTTGTGGTCAGGTTCAGTGGCCTCACGGCTATTATCCCAGCACTCTGGGAGACTGAGGCTAGAGGACTGCTTGAAGCCAAGAGTTTGAGACCAGTCTGGGCAATATGGTGAGACCCTGTCTCAGCAACAATAAAGAAAAATAGGCAGGCATGGTATCGCACATCTGTAGTCCTAGATACCTGGGAGGTGGAGGTGGGAGGATCACTTGAGCCCAGGAGTCTGAGGTTACAGTGAGCTATGATTGCACTGCTTCACTCCAGTGTGGGCAACAGAGTGAGATCCTGTCTCAAAAAAAAGTATCTGTGAATTTATAAACTACAGATTTGATAATTAAAGCCAGTACCTCCTGATTAAATTGGGCTCAGTTGAAGAACTTAGGAAGCTGTAGTGGAGTTATTCAAGATGAGGAAGAAAATCCAAGATCATTTTAAAGCAAATTATCTTTTCAAAAATGTGAACCAGATTCAGACTGTGCTGATGGCTTTAGCAGATCTAACTAAATCGAAAGAATTCAAGACAACAAGCAATGTTGGAGCACAACAGGCAAGATGGTCTGATGAAAGAAAATCCAAAAGGGACCAACATACCTACCAATCTTTTAGATATAGCAGCCTACCTGGGAAAGGGATTGGGAAGCTTTTTTATGTATCAGCAAATATGTTGACCATTTAACTAGTAGCCTGCATTCTGACAGAGGACTTAAACAAGCAAAGATGTTTAGCACCGGTATGATGTATGGAAAAACACTAACATAACAGCCAGTATACCATGCTCTACATATAGGTCACAAAAACTTCTCTACTGGAAGTATTGTGAGAAACATTTATAACTCTAGAAATTGACTAGGATAATAGAGGTAGAGTGAAGGGAATAGGACAGAGATACCCAGGAGAGGACTCAGGATAACACTATCAGTCTACACTGCATGCAAGCATTGAAGGGGGGTACATTATCTGTAATGGATTTTAAAAACAATAATAAAATCACTTAAAGTCTGTCGCTTTTACATCACCACACACTAGTCATTCTAAACAATGCTACTGATAAAATGCCAGGAAGAATTGTTCTATTTACCCTCCTCCCACTCTTGATACATTACTAGAAGAAGTCAAAACCAGAATCCAAGAAATTATCAAATTCAGTATTTTAAGGAATCACTTGGCAAGGAAGTTGACAAGAAGTAGTAGTGAAAGATATGGAGATTAAGAACATACTCATCTTTACTTATGAAATAAAGAAAATAAAAGAATAAAAGACTAGGAAAAGAATTACATGTCAATATCACAATGACAGCCAAGGGAAGCAGTCAGAAGCTAATAGTCTAGTTATCCAAGTAAAGGTATCATTGAATTGCTAAACAAGAGAGGAACAGGGGTTTTAGCAAGGACAGTTTCAGGCAGAGAAGATGAAGCCAGATTTGCTGTCCTGGGATGAAAACTGAAGATTTATCACAGGCAGTAAAAGGAGCTTTCAAGAACTATTTATTTAATAATGGGAAGATGACGATAAATAAATGGCATCATTGGTTCGGGGACATGCTTCCTGTTTCAGCTGACAGGAGATTTAGGCTGTATGTAAAGCCAGGTGAATTCCAGAGGATTTCAGAGAGGAGATTGAGGAAGAGCATCAAAGAACCAGGATGAAATAAGAGCTACAGTTCAAGTAACAAAATTGTATTGCTTACATTGTGAGTGTTAAGAATCATATAAAAGAAGAAAACTTATTCAGAAATGCATAAATTTGAAGAATACAAGTTTAAAACAGAGTTTACTGAAAACTCATAAATAAATAAATAAATGTGTGAGCATATGTGTGCCTGCCTGTGTACAGAAACATTTTAGGAAACCATACACATTAAAGGAGTCATAATTCATTATATGTTCAACTACAAAAGCAAACATGTCTCCTCTTGACACTTTAGCCTCTTTGAGAAAATACTCTTTTAGACTACAGTATACTTTTCTTACTTAAATAATTAGCCTTCTTTTTGAAATTGTAAGAAGTTACAAATGGTTTTTGTTAAGAAAAATAAATTCACTGCTTAATTTCATGTCTCTCTAGACCCCATCCAATAAAAATGGAGTAAACTGAGAAAATAACCTCTACTGGAAACACATTGCAATTTGTGTACACATGTACATTACTAAATAAGTGTGCAGTTTTTACCTATTCAACTATCATATCACATAAATATCTGTGTGCCTGAGTATGCGTGACTTGCTACTGCCTTTCACTGTCTAATTGATTCATTCTTCCAGAATATATTGATTAAGTAGTACTGGATAATGTTAATTGCTGGGTCAAATTTACCACAACCTAGATTATCATCAACTCAAAGGAAAACTTCTTTATGTAAAATGAGTCATGAGTCACCCCATTTGTTCAGTTGTTTAGTTTTCATGCCCCTGTTGCTTTGCAACTCTCCACAACCAAGTTACATCATTTGCACTCTTCAGTCAATATGTTCTTACTACTTTTCTTCTGTCTTGTCTCTTCAGGAGCACTTAACTTCACTTATTAGCATAGCAGCTGCATGGGCATGATTTGCCAGTTCATTCTGTGTACACATTTATAATTCTATTGGCATCAAATCCTAAGTATTAGAATCCTTTATGAGCAGCATGTAGGGAAAGAGCAAACTGAAACAGAAAAATGTATAGAAAACTAAAGAAAAGTTTTTCATTATGAAGAAGAGCAGAGGTTTTGTCAGAGAACATAGTCAAAAGGCATCTGTTAGTCCAGAAGTAATTGAATACCAGCAAAAGAAGACTTTTTTATATTTAAAGAAATGTGAGAAATGACTGATGACTTTATTATAATCCATCCCTTTATTTACCATCTAAATCATGAGTAAGGTTCTTATAGTCTTTCTAGCATTGAACTAAACTTGAACCCAAATGTTTCAAAATGAAATTTGTATAAAATATCACAATCTTTAATAATATATTTTATTTCCTTTTGATATATCAAGATTATTTTCAGGCTATCCACAAAGTATGCTGTGTCAATATGAGAATAGCAAATTTGCACTTACTTAAAATATTCTTGTAAAAACCAGTACTTTGGAAGGGGATAGTATTATTTGCATTAAAAATTACCTTACAATTTTAGGAAGTCTCATATTTCTAGAGTTATGTTCAAATTAAATAATGTATAAATGTTAATTTGGTAATTTTAAAATGTATATTTCATGTAAAATAAAAAGTATTTTAACTTTTAATAAAATTATCTGATCTAACACCTAAAACTTAATGGTAATTTCCTAGTTTAAAAAAGTTTGCTTTTTAATTTGTTTTTTTATAATGAAAACATTAGCACTCATTTTCATAAAATAAAAAGCTAAATGATACCAACGTAAATGCATTTCAGTTTTTTAATTAAACGCCTGTTAGAGTCTGTGTTTCCCATTATAGATGAAAATATAATTGCAAAGTGAGGATACACATAACAGAGTAAGAAACACACAAGTTAATGGAAAATATTCAGATTCACCATGACCATGTGCAAATCTGACCATTAGGAGCATTCTGTTCTCTCCAGGACTGTGCAAAGTAAAATGGCTTATTTTTAGTAGTAAATCACAGTCAGTTGTCCTAAAAATGATGAAGGAAACAGAATTCCAAAAGTCAGAAAGGCATGTATAAGCACAGAAGTCTTGAGATTAGAAACAGCCTTCAAACACCAGTGAATCTTAAAACCATCAATAAATTGTAGAACACAAACATATCTCCTCTACCATCACCATCATATCTGCAATAAAAGGAAATGAATTATTTCATAGTGTTGCCATCTCTTTATGTTGTGTTCCATTAATATTTATTATATTATTAATAATATTAAAAATATTAATATTATTATTAATAATATTTAAAAGTTACTTACATGTAAATAGTGCTAAATAGCTAAATTTAATATATACATGTTAAATAGCGATATTTACATGTAAGTAACTTTTGAAACTTAGAGGTGATTATTAACTCAGAAGTGGTCTTACCAAAAAGTGTTAAAGGCTACATGCACTTTTGAACCATACCATCTACACATATGGACAGATATACAAACACAGAGGCCTCATTAGAATTGATTCACGCTTTATGTGACAAAAAGGAAGAGGAGAAAAAAAAACAGCTTGATTCTTTTTTTGAAGTTAAAGTTGAACTATAAATACAGTGAATGTGGGACACATTTTAAAACATACGCGTTTAGCATATTATTTTGATTTCATAGCTTTTAACTCAATATAAGTGTTTTTAAAATTACCTTGTTTTACTGTTGTGAAACCTGATAAAGCATTTTATTATCATTACATTCTCATCTGCTCATTAGTGATTGTGGAATTTTTTGTAAATTAACATACACATAAAATGATAAAGGAAGTTATATGTTGTTCATTGAATATAGATACACACATATGCAATATATTCAAATAACTTGTTTGCTAGTATTTATCCTTTTTTAAGGAGACAGAGTCTTCCTCTGTCAACCAGGCTGGAGTGCAATAGCACAATCTCAGCTCGCTGCAACCTCCGCCTCCTGGGTTCAAGCATCTCTCCTGCCTCAGCCTCCTGAGTAGCTGGGATTACAGGTGTGTGCCACCAAGCCCAGCTAATTTTTTTGTATTTTACTGGAGATGGGGTTTCACCATGTTGCCCCGGGTGGTCTCAAACTCCTGAGCTCAGGCAATCCACCTGCCTTGACCTTCTAAAGTGCTAGGATTACAGGCATGAGCCACCAGGCCCAGCCAGCTAATATTTATTCTAATAGCCATTGCTGCTGATCATAAGTACCTATAATGTTAGTGAGAGTATGGCTAAACAGACAAAATTAAGATCAACAGATTTTTCTCTGTTAAATACATGTGGAAATTGTCCATTCTTTGTAGCTACAACTGTTTTTAAAGAGTTTTCAGTAGATAAAATCAGTACCCAACTTGGATGAGGTGTGAATTAGTATTACATCAAGCTTATTCCCCAATGACCTAAGCCATGTATGTAAAGTAAACTGTGGCCACCATGACCACGTGCCTCTAAGATCTGACTACGGGAACCTAATTGATCAGTGGCCCCAGCTCTTATACTGTGAAATCCAGCACTGCATTTATGCTGAGGATATACATCCTACTCACTGCCCCCAACTAATTACTGAGCACAGCAGGAATACTAAGGCAAGCCAGCTCCTGGGAGGCATAGATCTCTTTTGATGGTGACTGTGATTCAAGGGCTTCTCACTGGCCCTGCTAAACTTTCTTAGAACTAGATCTAGGACCAGTAAAGGGGCTTTCATCCAAAATCACTTTCTTCCCTGTCTTCTGCAGAAAGATCAAACCTTTTATTTCCGTGAGCTAGTTCCCTTAGCCTTCTTCCCACTTATTTTCCCTTTTCTATCATTAGGATTTCTCCAATAAATCACTTGCACATCAGATTCCTTTTTGGCATTTACTTCACCACGGACACTGACTAATACACAAACATATTGGTATCTTTGGAATTTAATGGAGGAAACTGCTTAGAAATCTCTCTGTAGATGTCTAAGGTAGCACCAAAAAGTATTCTTTTAGTTTTTGAAATACTCTTGGCATATGTAGTCAGAAAATGTGGCAACATTATCGTGGCAACCAGATCCTAATGCAGCTCAAGGCAGCCCCACAGTTTTATTTTCCTTCTCTTTAAAAAGCTATTGTTCTCCTAAAATAAATATTGGCAGTTCTGCCAATGGAGACATGTGCAAGGGAAGCAGACAATCAATGTTGACTGAAAAAAAAAAATGGTGAAATCTTCCATAGAAGTCTGAGAGTAGGAAGAATGGTTAAAGTGTCATCTCTGTCATTGAAATACAAGAATATACGTGTGGCACGAAGAGATATGTAGGAAAGTGCCATGTACAGTAAGAATAAATGGTATGGGAAGGAGATATTTTAGAGTATTCAGAGGAGAAGTAAAGTGAAAACTAAAATGCTTTAGAATTCAAGGGAAACTTCATTAGATCACTTTTGAAAAACTATAGTAATTGTAAAACATCAATTTCTGCCTCTGTAGAAGCAGAATATATTAGATAATTTATAATGTCTTAAAATGAAGTCTAGCTCTAATATTCTATGACTCATTTGTTAATTTGTTAAGTAATTAATGCAAAGGTGATAGGATTTTGCTGTGCCCCACCCAGAATCTCATCTTGAATTGTAATCCTCACAATCCTCAGAATCCCCATGCATCAAGGGAGAGATCAGGTGTAGGAAATTGAATCATGGGGGTGGTTTTCCCCATGCTGTTCTCGTGATAGTGAGTGAGTTATCAGGAGAGCTGTTGGTTTTATAAGTGTTTGGTAGTTTCTCCTGCATTTATTCTCCTTCTTGCCGCCTTGTGAAGAAGCTGTGTTGCTTCCCCTTCACCTTCTGCTGTGATTTTAAGCTTCCTATGGTCTCCCCAGCCATGCATAACTGTGAGTCAATTAAACCTCTTTCCTTTATAAATTATCTGTTCTCCGGCAGTTCTTTATAGCAGTGTAAAAATGGTCTAATTCAACAGTAGTTGCCTACTTTATTCTAGGGATTAAGCTACGAATCTCCTACAAGAAAGAAAAGACAAGTAATCAACAATTGCAATATAATGTGATACATACTCTGAAAAAGTATACCTGGAATGTCATGGGATATAGGATAGGAGTATTTAATTCCTCCCCGTGAGAAGTGTCAAGAAAGACATTTTAGATGAAAGCGGAGTGTATGGGTAGACTAAGATATGGGTTCAATTCCTAAATGGTCTAGAGTAGAGAAAGATAGCATCCAAATAGCAGCTTGTTTAAAGGTATTAGAACAGTAGGGGATACAATCTATTGGAGACATTAATACCATGCCTTGAGCAAAGGATGCAGGTGAGGAAGCAGGCTGGGTGAGGCAGGAGAAACAGACGGGCCAGTTCTTAAAGCCCTTAGGAAACCAGGCATTTCATTCTCAAAGCTGTGAAGAATCACAGAGGAATTTTACTAAAAGAAGTTACATAGTTAATTTTGGCTAGAATCTCACTTTGAATGTAGTAAATCGTAAGTATGTCAAGGCTAGGCAGAGAAACTTATTAAAATTCTATACAAAATAAACTACTTCACAATATGGTGATTGAGTATATTTTGTTCGGGTAAATAGAAAGTATGAAAAAAGGCAGCGTGAGATTTCTAGAAGTTTGAAAATACTTTTTAAAATAATCAGAGCTCCTTTAGAATATGTGACCTTAACTGAATAAATGAAAGAAGAAATGTCCCTGTCTCTTTTTCTAGATTCTTACCTTGTGTTAGCCATAGTTCCAGCAGAGATTTCCCCACCTTATCTGGCATCATTCATGGTGGTTGGCGATGACTCATCCTTACCCTAATTTGAAAGCAAAAATAGGAAGCCAACAAAGTTGAGCATTACTAGCAGATTTAAGCTGGAAATTATCAGTGTGGAATCATTTGATAGAAAACTGACTTTTTCAGAGTTGATCCTCTAGAAAATGAGGTGTTTGTTTCCCCGAATTGATTCTTAGATTATAAATACAACCCTCCTTTCAGATAATTCCTTAAAGTATATTACTCTGAAATTTTTACTGTAACTCTTTATAACTTAGAAATGAACCAGGCGAGGGTAATGTGGCCAATGAGGGTCAGGTGAACTTTAAGTGGAGGTCAGAAAAAAAGTATGGGTGAAGGAAGATTGAAAAAGAGAGTTTGTGAATCAAGGTAAAAAATATACCCTGCTTCAGTTTTTCCTCGAAGTTGCCAATGGGGAGGTCAGTTTGCTGGATGTCTTGACATCATGTGTTTGTTTATATCTCTCCCATGCTGTATTGTAATCGTTTCTGTTATAGCGAATGCATTGCAATGTGATTATTAGTTTATAGGTCAGTAATTCCCATTGAAACACGCTTCTAGAGGACAAGTACTGTGTGTTTTATGTATTCATTCCCAGCACCTTACATCAGTACCAGATACTTTTCATGTACTTAATACATATTTGTTTTAGAATACAAAACCTTATTAGTACTATTTTTAAAAAGAATTTAGATACCTTGACAATGGCCTGTTTCTTATACATACCGGGTCTTTATCCTTTAGCTTAACTTCTCTTCCAGGAATTACCCTACTAAACATGTAAACCTCATGAGCATCCTTTGCTTTCTGCAAACCCCTGTTCACACCAGTGCTACTGCTTATTGCAGTGCAATGGCGTTAAAGCCCAGCCTTCAGGCTTGTTTTCTGGCTTCAGCAGGGAAGGATTTAATTAGCCATTTAACTTCCTCAGGTGTAGGGGACAGAGCTCCCTCTTCTGCTAATGAGGTCTGCATTGCCAGCCAGCCACACTGGTTTCTCTCTTCAGGCTGCCTCTCTCCAGCACAGCTGGTGAGCTGGCTTCCTGACGACCACTTAGTCCCCACTGGTATGAAAATGGCCCCGTCAAGAACTGTCCTGGCTGTGCTCCGGGCAGTGTCTTCCCCCTCCCTAATAACTTCAAACTGGTTGTGACTCCAGAATCTATCTCCTGTCAGTGACTGTTCTACTTTACTGAGTGATGAATCGTCTCGTCTTCTTTCTCTTTTTGCACAGGTCTCACCCTTTCTTCCCTCAAGGAGGTTTTGCGTGCAAAGGGAGTTTTGGTTTAGTTTTTGGTCTCTTTTTAAAAATTGGTATCTGTGTTCAGAAATAATGTTTCTTTACCTGAAAATAATTTTAAGTGGTTTCTATTAATAACAATGCAAGCAATACAGAAAAGTAAGGAGAAAAAAATGAAGAGAAACAGCCTGAGCCCCTATATCCAGACAGAATCATTTCTAGTATTTGGCAAGCTACCTCCATTTCCATATGCATGCAGATAAAAAAAATAGATGGACCAAGAGATAGACAAATATACTTTTACGATAAATGAGATCTTTATATACATGCTTATAATTAAGTAAAAACAAGTATTATAGTTATATGATCTTTTATATACCACACCGTGGTGGCCCATTTTTAAACCTTAAATATATTTTACAGATCAAGGTATACCAGTGGTTTAAAATAACTTTTTTTTTTTTCAAATCCACTCCAGTGGACCTCACTCAGATAAGATGTTTACTTCTCCCTGTTCAACTTCAATATTAGTAGAATTAGACTAGAGAACATCAAAAAGAAGTCGCTCCGATAGAGCACTGTGAGTAAAAACTAAGAAGCACAAATAACAGTACTAGTAGTAACATGGAAGCTGACTCTGAACCTGGAATGATCATGCAAATCATCTGTAAATCTTTCTAAAAATGCAGATACAGACTCAATAAGTCTGTGACGGGTCCTGATATTACACAAGCTTACATGGCCCTGGTTGTTGCTGTTGCTGGCCTTGAGACACTCTTTAAGCAGTAAGGCTTAGAGTTACAATATATCAGGCTCTTTGCTAGGATCATCCCTTGGGCTTATATTCGTGATCTCATTACCAAAATCTATAACTACTGCATGTATAAGTGTGGAAACTGAGGCTAAAAGAACATAAAATATATACTAGAGGTCACTCTACTCTCTGCTTAAAAATAGGTGAATTTAGACCTGTCTGACTCCAAACAGAGGTTTTTTTGTTTTGTTTTGTTTTGTTTTGTTTCCCTGTCATGTAAAGTACACTAATGCTTCTTTCTGGAAAGCCCAGTGCTGAAAGTGATTAGGTTAAAATCTATAGCATCATTAAATTACGCATAAACTAAAAATGTCAAAAGAGTCCATAAAACTAGAACAAAGGGTTATCTTAAAAAACAAAATGAAAAAATTGCACAAGTTAAACATCAATAGAATTTTGCACATAATATATGGATCAAGGAAACATTTTTAAAAGACTGCAAATTTATGAATATCACAGCGAAAATTACAATTTGCAAAAGCTGGAATATATCTAACCTGTTTAACATCAGAGAAATTTTATAGTCCATGTATAAACTATGTACTTCATATATATTTGTCCTATAAATTATATTTTTATTTTTACTTCATAAAGTCTAGAGTAACTGTTGCTTACTCAAATCATTTGCTTTATTTATGAACAGCATTTCAGTATGTTAAGTGAAGTCAATCCTAAAGATTAAGTTTGTTGTCACTATCTTAAACCTAGATAAATTGGACAAATTCCATGAAAAACACATTTATCAAAATTGGCACAGGAAGAAATAGGAAATATAAATACTCCAGCATCAAAAACCTTCCCACAAGAAAAGTTTAAGCTAAGGTATAAAGGTTTTAAGCTGTTCACTGGTGAATACAATAAAAAAAATGAAGGAAGTAATCATACAATCAAACTTTTTCACAACACATTTAACAAATGACCCCAAAAGAAAATTAGCTGCAAAAGTACATAGTGTATATTTCCATTTATATGCAGCTGAACAATGGCAAAACTACTCAATGGTGATAGAAAAGTGACAGTAGATTATAAAGGGTTTGGAATGAATGGGAAGGGAGTTGAGGGAACTTTGGTTATGAAATTATTAAGTTGTCAAAAGTATATGCTCATTTTCCAGAACTCAAGAATTTGCACATTTCCCAACAGAATTTCCTTAAGACAAAAATAAAATAAGCTAATGTGTTCTCAAACCAATTCATTTGCATAGTAAATTAATAAACTAGCATCAGGTTTGGAAAAAATGATGTCATTGAGGCTATTCAATTGAATAATATCAAAACAGTATCTTAAAATGTTTTGAATGATAAAATTGAGATTGATATAATTATCTGGTTTCTAATATGATTAACTTGAAGGAAAGAATACATATTTGCATATAAAATCTCATTATGTTTAGTAGTTGTCTTATTTGTAATTACAACTGAGGTTGTACCTTAAATTGTTCCCTAATTTTACCATATTTAGGAATTTGAGTTCTTCCTCACCAAAATATTAGTTCTTCCAGAATGAATAATAAAATTTTTCACGTTTCTTATTACATGCTTACTGAATCTTTTTTTAGCTTGCTTTTTGTTTTAATTTCTGTGCTTTTTTAAAAATTGAGTTATAATATATACTCAGAAAAGTTTGCAAATCTTAAGTGCACCATTCAATGAATGTTTACGTATGATACACCTTTGTAACTATCTCCATGATCAAGATGTTTATGCTTTCTGTATCTCAAATGATTCCTTTGTGCTTTATTCCAGCCAATAACCTCTCTCCCACCCCTGAAAGTAATCACCATTTGACTTCTATCACTGTATTAGTTTTGCCTGTTTCTGAACTTCATATAAATGAAATGTTTCTGCAAAGGAGATGAACTCATTCCATTTTATGGCTGCATAGTATTCCATGGTATATATGTGCCATATTTTCTTTATCCAGTCTATCTTCCAAGTCTTTGCTATTGTAAATAGTGCTGCAATAAACATACGTGTGCATATATCTTGATAGCAGAATTATTTATAATCTTTTGAGTATATACTCATTAATGGAACTGCTGAATCAAAAGCTATTTCTGGTTCTAGATCCTTGAGGAATCACTACACTGTGTTTCACAATGGTTGAACTTATTTACACTCTCACCAACAGTGTAAAAGCATTCCCCATTTCTCTACAACTTCATCAACATCTGTTGTTTCCAGATTTTTCAATGATTGCCATTCTAAGTGGCATGAGATGTTATCTCATTGTGGTTTTGATTTGTATTTCTCTAATGACAGTGATAATGAGCTTTTTTTCATATGTTTGTTGGCCACATAAATGTCTTCTTTTGAGAAGTGTCTGTTCATATACTTCACCCACTTTTTGATGGGGTTGTTTGTTTTTTTCTCGTGAATTTGTTGAATTTCCTTGTAGATTCTTGATATTAGACCTTTATCAGATGGGTAGATTGCAAAAAATTTCTCCCATTCTGTAGGTTGCCTTTTCACTCCGATGATAGTTTCTTTTGCTGAGCAGAAGCTCTTTAGTTTAATTAAATCCAGTTTGTCAGTTTTGGCTTTTGTTGCAATAACCTAGAACCATCAAAACTCTAAAAGAAAACCTTGGCAATACCACTCAGGACACAGGCATGGGCAAAGACTTCATGAATATTTTTATCTTTTTATTTTCTTAATTTATAGAGACTGGGTCTCTCTATGTTGCCCAGGCTGATCTCAAACTCCTTGGCTCAAGTAAACCTCAGCCTCCCAAATTGCTGGGATTACAGACGTGAGCCACTGCACCTGGCCTTTGAATCTTTTTAGATAAAACTTGATATCACTTATAAACATCTGTTTGCATCATGCATTTTTTATAAAGAGCACAGTCCAATCTTCAGAGGCTGGTATATATTTTAGAGTAATTTAAAAAGTGTGATTGCTAGTGCAATTCATTTCAACAATTTTTTCTTGAATATCTACTATGTGCCCAGAAAGGCTCAGTAGATTCAAAAAGAAAAAGAAAAACATGCATCACGGCACAATGTTCTTAAATTACAACATGTATCAGCCAATAGACATACTGCTGTTAGAAACTAAAATAATTAGGATGATGTAAACCATGCTGCATTGAAAAATAGCAATGATATTGTAATCTTTTACTGCATAATATGATGTATACATAAGAACAAAAAATCAGATACTCTCTGTATATGTTCAAGAGGTACACTCATGTAAAAACAGAAGAATGCTTAGAATTGGTTATAAATTCTGCACTTTCATGAATTATTCACCATTTTTACAAAATCTCTAACAACACATCAATACTCTGCAAAGATTTGTTTTAAGTTTCTCCAATAACATCATTGAAAATCACGTTTTGCTTCTGAAACCAAATAAATAATAAATTTATTTTATATTAGCACATAAATGTTCACATCAATATGATTTATTTATTTTTCTGATGTATGGGCATAAAAACACTATTTTAAATATCACTAAACAAGAATTTTTAAAAGTATATATGCAAATACCAGAATCACTCTTTGTAAATCACTCTTTGATTAAATCATGTTGTATTTGATTAAAATAAAAATTGTGTAAATACTAATTTTATTTTCGATCTGTCTTAAGTAAAAGTAGATTTATGTGTGACTGGTCATCATCTAAACTTTGAAATAAATGTAGATAAAACACATCAAAAGAAATGTAAAATTAGAAGCAACATTTCAACCTGAGGCTAGCTCAAAGCTATGAAAATATAAAAGATAAATTGTAATAATATTCTTTTTCTATTATCAAAGCAACCTTTCTTGTTTTCTCTCTCCTATAAATACTATTTATTTAACAACTGTATTACCTTCTTTTCATTTAATGTCTACCGACAACTCTTAAGGGAATTGTCATAAAATATAGTATGATCAGAAAGTGAAACTCTGGTTTAGAAATGAAAGTTTACAGTGAAAGTAGTATTGGTAGGTTATCGGTAACAACTTCGTTCACCAAGTTAAGACTGATGTTGTGTGCAGGAAGTGTTTGTTTTTTAAGATATTTTTATATTTCCAAAAAGTGAAAAAGATACAGTTATTTCAGACATTTGAACCAAAATACAGACTCTTGCTATGACTGTATAATATCATTTAAAATTCAATAACATGTCTTTTGGTGAACTATTGCTGCCATATGCTTGACTTCACCTTCATGATTTGGAGCAGCTTATTTATTCCAATAAGAAATTCTTTACTTTTGGGCCAGGCACGTGGCTCACGCCTGTAATCTCAGCACTTTTGGAGGCTAAGGTGGGTGGATTATCTGAAGTCAGGAGTTCAAGACCAGCCTGATGAACATGGTGAAACCCTGTCTCTACTAAAAAAAATAATAATAATAAAAATTAGCCGGGCATGGTGGTGCATGCCTGTATCCTCAGCTATTTGGGAGGCTGAGGCAGGAGAATCACTTGAACCCAGGAGGTAGAGGCTGCAGTGAGCCAAGGTTGTACCACTGCACTCCAACCTGGATGACAGAGTGAGACCCTTCTAAAACAAAACAAAACAAAACAAAATAAAAACAAACAAAAAAGAAGTACTTTACTTTTGAAGAGAAGATCCCTGTTGTTTGTAAAAGTGTTGTCTTAACATTCCCAAATATATAGAAGCATGAAAACCACAAGTATACATACACATGCATATGTGCGTGCACACACACACACACAATTTAACCTAAATAATCCTAAATGTGGAAATAACTGAAATATGAAAAATTCAGGTAATGATCTCAGTGTATCCAAATTTCCAGACTTTAATATTAAAAGATAAAAAGCATTGAAGCTTTTTAAAAAATAGATTAAAAGTTACCTCAGTGTTTGTCATCCTATAGATATATTCACAAATACAAAAAATTGGACTTTTATGTCTATGGTAGGATGACATGATTTGTTTAAAAAAAATGGTCTCTGATGTTTTCCACAGAAGATATGGCATCTAATTTTCTTTGGTATTTGGAAAATCAATCTTATTTGTATGAATTTCTTTACAGGACACAGGAGATTAAAGGAAGGAGAAATCTGATGGAAAGATGTCAGGGAAAATAGTTCTATATTTTCCAGTGCTTGAAAATTAGAGCTCATTGTGTATTTTTGTTTCTTTGAATTGTCTGTATTTTTTTCCTTTGGATGATTGCTTGTTTTGTTATTTTTTTGCTTCCAACTGAACCAATCATACTTTTTTTTTTTTTTACATGTTACTGATTAGAATTGAGTAGTATGAAGGTTCTGGTAGCCCCCATGTGTAATTTGTTTTCTTCTCATACTCAGTAGACAGGGTAAGTGGTGCTAGCATTTGCATTTTATGAAAGTAAGTGATAGTATTGAGTTTATGTGGTCTTCTGTGCCACATACATAGGCTTCAAACTCAGATATGTTGGAGAAGACATTTGGGGTATGTTGCACTTCTTAACACTGTTAGAAAATATAAGGTTTCACAAATTATCAAAATTTAAAGTGAAAGTCAAACTACATTTGTTCTCACTCATTTGTGGGAGCTAAAAATTAAAGCAATTGAGCTCATGGAAATAGAGACTAGAAGGATGGTTACCAGAGGCTGGTAAGAGAGTGAGATGGGGAAGGGGAAGTGGGCATGGTTAGTAGGTACAAAATTAGAGTGAGAATGAATAAGACCTAGTATATAATAGCACAACAGGGTTATTACAGTAAACAATAATTTATTGTACATTTTAAAAATCACTAAAAGAGTATACGTGGAATGTCTATAGCACAAAAAATGACAAATACTTGAGGTGATTGTTACTCCACTACCTTGATGTGATTATTACACATTGTATGCCTGTATTAAAATATTGAATATACCCTTTAAATATATATACCCATATACCTATAAAAATTAATAAAAGACAATAACTTGTATGTCTATAAACTTAAAGAGACTCAATTGTAAAGAGTTCTCTTGGAAATTTTCCATTTGGGTAATTTTAATGGTGCATAATCAGTTAGAGGAAAGCAGAACTTAGAAGACGCAGATATGAAAGACAGGATTCTAAGATTCATCCTGACAACAGAAAATTAAATCTCTAATAAAGAAGAAATACTATATTAAGACTTCCTGCAAGATTTTCCAACTCTATCTAGATAAACAACACAGCAAATTCAAAAAGAAATGGAATTCCTGCAATACGCACTGCAGTTTTAGATGCTATGCTTAGAAAAAAAAAGTGGAGTAGCATATAATGACCATGATATCTATCCCGAGAATCAATAAGCACTGTCAAATAAATTCAAGTGAATCTATGGGGCCAAAAAGTTTGAAAACAGTAGGATCTTGCAAATTCTAGAGTATGTTCACTGGAAACATAAGTGACCTCACAATTTAATTGGATAACAAATATGGAATACAAAATTTTATGGCGTATCCAGTGCCTACCTTTCCAGCTAAATTTATGAGCCTTTTCCTCCTTGCAGTTTATCCTCAAGCCAAAACAAATTAACTTTAGGTCCTTGAAGGTGTCACACTGTTTCACACTTCTTTGCCTTTATACATCCTATCCTTTCTGACTATAAAGCCCTTAATCACCCCTGTCAACCTGGTGAACTCCAACTCATTGTTTAAGACACCGCTCAGAGTTTCTGACTGCCTTCAGATAGATCAGATTATTGTCTCCTTTCTGCCACTATTGCTTCTTGCACTTGCCTGCATGCCAGCTTTGCAGGAATAAAGAGATTGCTTTTATTTATATCTGTTTTCTCTTCTAGCCTTGAACTATGTGTGGACAGGAACAGAGTATTGTTATGCTTTACTTTCCACATGTGTAACACGAAGCCTAACACATTATACATACCCAATAGGTACAAAGTATGTAATTTTATTATAAAACAAAACCTCAAAATTAAACATAATTTTATGGTAAATTGTCTATTACTGATCATAAGGGCTGTGAAAATTCACAGGAAGAAGAGAAAAATAAAGGCAATTGCATTTAGCATAAAATTATAAAGTGGAGTTCACGTTATTCATTGAATATATTAATTTGAGTAGACTTGAAGGAGCTTGTAGGGCATTCAAGGCAAAGGAACAGGGTGATAATGACAGGAATCTGAATACGCCATTACGTATTTCATCTGTTATGAGGTTCCTGGCAACAAATAATCACAAAGTGGTGTGGAGAGAGCATTTAAAAGCAGTGGTTTAGCTACAGCATCACGTTCCCACATTCATTCCATTTTCTAGCCCGAGTCTGGTCCATAGGTTAACTCTTTTAAAGGTAGCAAGATTTTTGCCACAGTTCAATGCATCAACTACAAACACGATCCTATCAGCAAAAGAGAAAGGGCAGATTCCCTCATTTGCTATTTTTCTCAGTATGAGGAAATATCTAACAGATTTACCTCAGCCAACTCCCCTTAATTGGCCAGAACAAAGTCACGATCATTTGTGGACTTGGGAATGGGATTAATATCGCTAATATTTATCATTTGCCCCTACGTCACATGGGGAGGGAGCACAAATCTGCGAGGAAGAGAGGAGGGAATAGCTATTGAATAGGGAACCAGCAGTTTCTGACACGTTTTAAGAAAAATAAAAATTAAATGTATGTAAGTTGTGAGAATGATTAAATTAACTAGATAGTCTAGAAAATAAGGCATTGAGCATTTTAGACAACGTGCATAACTTCTATTAAGGGAGAAGATTTTCCTTAGAGACAGTTGCATTTGTTCTTTTTAAGGGTTACTGCAAAGTGTTTCTACCTACTGAGAAATCAGCTTGTTTTTTCAGAAGAACATATACCCTGTTGTCAGGAAGCTATGGAGTATATGATGAAATGGAAATTTTTATTTTCCAAATGTATATGCAGCCCCCTGAAATATAAATATAAGTTCATGGAATAGTTTTTAAATATTTGTAAACAAAACATCCCATTGTACATTGTTTTTTCAATTATTCTAACATATGTTCTTCCTCATTTCTCAATAAAATGGAAAGGCTGACTTTTCAAATAAATAAATCCCTTTTTTGCAGCCTCCTCAATATGTTTAGTGCTTTTTATTGAGTGGAACTCTTCAGAATTAACTGTGAAGCTGCAACCTCATTAATTTAACAAAGAAATATCCTTACTTCAATAAACATAAAGTATAGGCAGATGTGTAGAAAACATTTCTGAATTTTATTCACCCAAACACACAAGCTTTAATGATCCTTTCTACATTTTCCCAGGAAACCTGGTCTAGTTCCTTTTCTTTGTTTCAATTAATCTGTTACTTAGGAGAAAAAAATAATAATCAGAAATGCATTTCTCAGAAGTTTCAATCTCGTACCTAAACAATGATCTCAGGATGATATCATATCTACTTATTGATCCTTCTAACACCAACAAATTGAAATAAACCACTATAAGGTACAGCATTGATATTCTTAGGCTCTTTCCAGTTATTTCCAAATTATTACATTTTTATAAATCAGGTTTCCTTAAACATTTATACTTACCTTCTGTCTTAAAAACAAAAGTAATAAACACACAACTTTTAAAATGCGTAGCACGTAGTGTAAAAATAAGCACAATGAGTATTTTATTAGATTAGCAAGCAGGTAAGGATCTTATCAATTATTAAGAAGGAATTTATTAACATAATGCTTGAGACTAGTAGATGTCCCCATTTTAGAGCATTTGTACCCTTTTAAAACCAGTATTTATAATATCCATTTTATTAAACTAAAAT
This sequence comes from Macaca thibetana thibetana, assembly GCF_024542745.1. Classification (NCBI taxonomy): domain Eukaryota; kingdom Metazoa; phylum Chordata; class Mammalia; order Primates; family Cercopithecidae; genus Macaca; species Macaca thibetana. The sequence goes on from NC_065591.1 coordinate 91,067,650, forward strand.
GAAATTCATAGATAATACACAAAATTTTAAAAATCTATGTAATAAACTAACTGCAACATAAAAGAGAAACAAATGATTGCAATTCTAAACTAACATTCATTTCTGTGTGTAGATGCTTAGCAGGTTTCCGTGATGTATTATGGTGGAGTAGTTAGATGTTTACTCCTACATACAGAATCACCCCAGGTCCTGTGTTGCCAATGCCAGAGGTACCTAATCATTGTAACTGCCAGTGTTCTCCAAAAGCAGATTGTTTTATTTTTTTAGAAGGAGTCTAGCTCTGTCACCAGGCTGGAGTGCAGTGGTGCGATGTCTGCTCACTGCAAGCTCTGCCTCCTGGGTTGAAGCAATTCTCCTGCCTCAGGCTGCGAGTAGCTGGGACTACAGATGCTTGCTACCATGCCCAGCTAATTTTTGTATTTTTAGTAGAGACGGGGTTTCACCATGTTGGCCAGGAAGGTCTCGATCTCTTGACCTCATGATCTGCCTGCCTCGGCCTCCCAAAGTGCTGGAATTACAGGTGTGAGTCACTGTGCCAAGCCAAAAACAGATATTTAAAATGTGCTTTCCAGGAGAACCACTTCCTTGGATTGAGACCCTTTTGATTTTAGTGCAAGGAATTATGTAATCAGGAAATGAATAAATAGCAAGGAAGAAAACTTTTAACTTATAATCCCAATTCATTGGCCTGTGAATTTAGGTTTGCTGATCTCTTTTATTTAAGATACAGTTCTAAATGTTTTTCCAAAAGTGAAGGAAGAGATGTATGTACAATATGCTTTATGAAAGACTGTGAAATTATCGAAATTATTACGTAAATATAGGATACATTTATCTTTATTAAAATGTTTTAGAAGAGTTTCAAATACAATGAGATATATACATTATACAACAAGGAAAAACACAGCTATTTTATGACTTGGTGTTTGTATGATTTCACATAAGTAAAGTACATTTAAATAGCATTGAGGGAAATAAGCCAAAATCTTCACAGTGCTTAATTCTAGATTTTAGGATTATGGTAATTATGTTTCTTTCTACATTACCCCTTCTTATTGATGATTTCCAAAATATTACAATAAATGATTTAAACACACACACACACACACACACACACACACACACACACGAAGATGTTAGATAAAGCCAGATAATTGACAAAAGTTGTTTTTCCTCAATTATTTACTTTTTATTTTTTAAATTTTCCTTGCCACCTGTTTTTCCTTCTGAATGCATTTCCTGTGTTACTTCTGTGATTATTCTTCCTTCTCCCATCAGTTAAATTTGGATATTCTCCAGTGTTCTTTCCTCAGTTTCCCTCTTCTTTCCTTTTTAAAATTCTTTCTCACTGGTATTATTCACACATGTGTCCTCTCTTCTAAGCTCTAAAACAACTGTAGTCTCAAGATGAAGTTACTGATTCCTATGTACCAACCTGATAATGTCCTTTGGTATCAGGTGGCACTTCAAATGCATTACACCTACCATTAAGCTTATCTTGTTTATACATTAGCATATTCCTTCTTATGATCACTCCAACTCTTAGGCTTAAAATGCCAGTGATCACTGTAAATCTTACTTCCTAATTAGTGTATAATGTTGATTCTTTCTTCACAACAACCTTCTCTAATAGTGAGTAGCTCTTGAAGTGTTCTTTTTTTAAAGAAAAATACTTTAATGTTTATGTGGGTATATCCAGAATTTATATCAGAGGAACTCATGGGTGGCAATTTTGTGGCAAGAGGGACAGTGATAATTGCAAAACATACATTTTTAGTGGAGAAAACATTAGTTGTTTATGGTGAAATTAGGGGAGTTGAATGAATTGTGGGGAATTGAGTGTATCAACTTCCACCCCCTAAGCCACTCATCCTGATTCCCATTCCTACAGTGAGCACCATACCAGGCCCTTGAGGCTTCATCACTGTATCTGCAAACGGCCCGCTCTCTAGGGTTGAGAGCCCTTTATGTAGATTTCTGGCATCACATCCCTAGAATATTTTATCTCTATTAAGAGTTTATCGCATTACTTACATGACATTATTCCTTGTTCAAAAAAAATTTGTGCATAATTGCTCTGTTTTACCAATCAATTGGAGATCTTCAGTTATTATTTGAGTATTTGAAACCCTTATAAGTATTCCCTTTATCTTCTCCCAACCAACGACGTATGCACACGTGCTACACTTGAGCCTAAATAAACTACAGTTCCCCATACATGCTTGTGTCGTTTCCTATCATACAATACTGTGCTCTCTTGATCTATCTGTAGAACAGTCTCCTCGACTCAAGAACAGCCTCTATGTGCAGTAATTCTTTGAATTGTCTAACAGTATAGCAATTGGTCTATAGTCGTTGTGACTCTTGTTTCTTTGTGCTCTGCACTTTGATTATTCATATTCATGTATTAGAAATGCTATTTGGCTCCAGGCAATTTAAGGGCGGATCTCTGGATGATTATTTTTAATGTTTCCCAGAGCCTAAGTCATTGCTTTGAAAATACTAGAGGTTCACTAAAAATTCCTTGAGTAAACCCACAAATAAATACAGATGATGATATTTGTGTTGTCCAGTGTACTGTTAAATACCTTTAACTTTACATGTTACGTTTTCAGACTGTTGAGTTGTTTTTTAATTAAATTATCCCTGTTTTAACATTTTTTATTACCTTCTACTTCTAGATTTGTCTTTTTCTCATAACTGAATTTACGTTTTTCTTCAACTGTCTCACACAATTTTTCTGACTTTCTATTGAATTGGTAATATTGTGCTAATACTATGATATCAGTTTTAAAGTGTGGGAAAAAAGTGCTCTGAGTTTAGGAAGCATTGCATTAAAAAGACTCATAACTTTGTAAGATCTTTCCTCCTACCACCATGCAATTTAAAACCAAATAATCAGTATGTCGAGCCCATTGAGCACTTTAGTACTGTATCCTGCATTGGTATGATTATCTTATACTTTGCAGATTTTTATTTTATAATAATTTGTATTCATTCATTCATCTACTTTCCAACCCACTTCCTCCAGGTCAGGATAGTGGGTCGCTGGAGTCTCTCCCAGCAGCTCCCAATGCAAAGTGGGAACCAGCCCTGGACAGGGTACCATTCCATCTCACACACACCCCCACTCAATAGATTGTGATCTTTTAGACAAGCCAATTGTATTAGGCCATTCTTACATTGCTATCAAAGAATACCTGGGGCTGTGTAATTTATAAAAAGGTTTAATTGGCTTATGGTTCTACAGGCTATACAGGAAGCATGGTGCCAGCATTCACCTCTGGTGATGGCTCAGGAAGCTTTTACTTATGGCAGAAGGTGAAGCGGGGGGCCAGCGAGAACAGGATCAAAAGAATGAAGGGGGCAGGTCCCAGACTTGTAAACAATCAGATCATGCGTGAGCTAGCTGAAAGAGAACTCACTTATCACCATAATTTACTGGGCAGGGATTGATTTGTTTTCTCATCAACATTATAATGAAATGGTATTGAGTAAAATGACGTAATTCCAGGACCTGCTGTACTTTATCCAAGAATATATACATGCATGAACTGGTGAAGTTTTTGGTGTGGAATCGAAGGAATATATATGAGAGCTGTTTTGATGGAAGCAACAATAAAGGTGGAGTCTAATATGAATTTGATGTTCTGATAGTGGTCCAGTCAAATAATGGGGTTACAGTAATTATATTAATAATTTCAAAGGCTCTATGAAATGTTTACCATATGCCAGATATAGCTTCCCACTCTTTTACATTTATAAATGAATATAATCTTTATGATAACAATGTGGTGGTAGCATTACTTCTGTCCCTATTTCATAGATGAAGAAAATGGAGGGTTGGAGAAGTTCAGTAAACTGACCATTATCACTCAGTAAGTGGTAAAGCTTGGTTTTGAGTCTGCTGAATCTGGCTGTGGGGTTTTTGTTCTTTCCTTACTATACTAGGGAAACAGAAGATCAGAGAGAAATTTAATCCTGTGAAGAATTTTGAATTGAGGTGATGCCAAGCACATAGATTTAGAATACATTATCTCTAAATCTCACAGCAATTCTCACATTGATTAACTCTTATGCTATTAAAGAACAGAGAGAATACCTGAGTTATCTAAGCAGAAAATAAATGGGAGTCAGAGCTGCAATTCAACCTCAGGTAGCACATAGTTCAAAAGTCCATGCTTTCCCTACTTTATCTGGTATAAATTTAGAGAGTCATAATTTTTATATGATTCTTCCTTGGGCCATTTATTTACTCATAAAATAAAAATGTTGAAAGTTTTTTATATACCAGATACAATGCGAGGTACTGAGATTATTGTGATAAACAGTAATTTAGGACTCTTTGATGACAAGCACAGAAACAATTGTAATGTTGCAGGAGGAAGTGGATGGGACAAAATACTCATAGTTCTTTTACAGCATTTACTACTGTCATACATTTAATCCAGGTGATTGTGTACAATCATCTTCCTAGTACTTCTTGATATCCTTTAGGACCCAGAGTATACCTCTGTCTTTTCTTAATAAATGTGGTCCCCTGTACAAAATAACTACTCCATAAATATTAGCAGAAGTGAATTCAATTCATTGCAAGCTTTGTGTTTCAAAATATATTACAGTTATGTCTGTTACCCAAGGCTAAAGAATTACAAGACATTTTTTAGTTGAAATGAGAAAGTAAATAAATTTTATTTTCCCTAAGACACAGTCTTCTTCCTGCAGATTCAGTTTCATGGACTTGCAACCTATGTGGCACAGAGTCCCATGGTCAGTAGGGCCAAATGCTTAGCCTAATGCTATGCTGTCACTGTCTTGAAATTCTTAATAAGTTTTGCACTATTATTCCTAAATTTTATCTTGCACTAGGCTCCACAAAATATATGTGGCTAATGTAAATAGCCTTTTTGGAGGACAGGTGCTGAGAGCAGATGTTAAGGGAATATTAAACCTTGGGTTCAGGTACAACTATTTCACCTCTTTTGGAAACCTTCCCCCAAGAAAGCCCTCACACACATACACTTCACATGGAGGTTAGTGTCTTTTTTCTATGTTCTCCTAGTGCATCTATCACTCACTTTGCATCAAAGGTTGTATGTGTTCTTATCTGTGCCGTGGTAGTGCTGGTAATGGGGTGTCTTGGCAAGCAATCATTGCTATTACAGAGATTGGTAAATATGCTTATATGATGTTGGAGGAATACTGGTAAGATCTAAGTATATGATCTGTTAAGAATTTTTTCCTTTGGCCTTGAGATCAAGGTCATGATCTTTAAGACCAACTGAAAACTTGGCACATTCCTTACCTACCACATGATGAAAAAAAAGTGAAAATAAAGTATAAATCTTGAGAGGGAAATGCTGATTTTGTCAGGAGGATGCACCTTGTAGTAACGATTCACCAAGGGCTAACGAAACATAGAAGTTGTGGGGAAAGCAACAGAAGCAGCAGCCACAGAAACATGGGAAAAGAATGCCTCTCAATGAAAGAGTGGCAAATGCATATGTTATATAAAACCTGTACATTACAGCAACTTGGAGTAATCTAGGCACTGAGTAGCCAAATGATGGAGACTAGTGGGAAACAAGAAGTCACTGCATGTCAAGATAGAAGATGAGAAATTAATAGGACAAAGACCTTCAATTTAGACATATATCCTTGTGAGATGTTTACTGACGTTTTAAAATTATTTGCTTAAGTAAGGAAATCAATGTTTATCAATTTTCTACTCAATTTTGCTTTCAGAGCTTATTTATATTATACACAAAAGAAGTATATGATACAGTTATTAGTTTCTTGGTTGGGAATCAGTGAAAATAAATCAACACAAAAACACAACTTCTGTAAAATATTTGGTTGAGAGAATAATTATTGTTAACAATCTGATTAAAAAGTTGAATTAGACATTAGCCTTAAACTGATAATGTTAGTGTATAAATATCAGTTCACATAATATTAGTAAATTCATGAGAGAACATTGAAGTTATACTGTATTCAACAAAGCAGGCCTTTTGTGTCTAATCTTAATTCTAATGATAGCAACATAAAACTAATTATAATTTCTATATCTAGTACACAAATATTTTATAAACAATTACATTTTATAGCAGAAAACCTACCAGTTATTATGAGTCACTGTAAGAAAAGAAACTTGTAAATAACATTGATATAGTATTTATTATGACTTGGCAAACACCTTATACAGATCATCATATGTAACTATAAGCACTTCTTATAGATCAACTCTTTTATTCTCATTTAATACTTTAATCCTATAAGATAAGCACAATCATTATACTCACTGTTTAGACGAGGAAATGGACAAATAGTGTTTTCATGACTTTCCTAGTGTCTCATAACAAATAAATGACACAGAGTCAAAATTCAGTCTCAGTCCCAGATACCAGGGATCCAGATTTTGCGCTTTTAGTCACTTTACTGTATATTGCTGCTGAAGAAAGTCATTTAGCGTTAAACAGGTGAAATAAGCTACCAGTTAGCAACTTGTGTTACCATATTATTATTAGAAATACATTGGTAATTTTAGAGTAAAGTAAGTGTATTTTTAATTACACTTTAGATAGCAAGTAAAACTCTAAACAACATGGTACGGATATCTATACCATAAATATTTCACATGTAACTTTACTTGTTATATTAAATGAGTATTAACATTTAAAAATTGTCTTCTGGGCTAGCCTTTCATTTGGCATACTATGTTTGCTTGCAAGGTAGTCTTTATAGGTGCAGGTCTATGATAATGATTAAATGTCAGTTTTTTAATGGTTTTCTTAGCCATCTCTTCAGGGAACAGATAGGCATTTACTGCTGTGAATCTGAAATGTACCTAAGGTAATATACCACTTTTTAGAAAAATTATGTTTCTCTCTTTGGCATCTAATACCTTGGGGTATAATAGGTGCTCAATAAATACTATTAACCATGATTATTTTTAATAGATAAATGTAAAAGTTCATGAGAACCCACTGCCTCAAATATTTTGTTCATTCATATGTCACTAATTCTGAATATTATGTAAAAAGAGACCATGGGGATGTTCATTGACATCAAGAACCACCTATTTTTTTAAATGTGAATTTTTTCATTTAAATGGGATGTCTTATTACCAAGTAAGTAGATCTGCAGCCCCTTGAAGTTATTATGTGCCTGTTGTGGCTTATAAAACAGAAAGGTAGTAAAAGGCACAGAAGGAGAAATTGGGGATACAAAAGATTTACTAAATTTTACAGTTTTTTCAGCATTAACTCTGTTCATAGCCGTGACATAAAAACTTATTGATTATTAATCAGTTTCAGCCAGCGAAATATACTGTGAAGTTTTAAAATTATTTGCTTATAAAAAAAATGTGTCAAAGGACAAAGTACTTCATACTGTCAGAAAGGTAATTTCTGATGTATTTTGCTCACCAGAAAAAAGAAAAAAAAAAAGTCTTATGTCTATGAAAGATTCCTGACTTTACAGGAAATGCAAGAAATGAAATCGAGAAGGCCTAAAGCAAAGACAGTGATAAGGGTGTGCCATTTTTGTATATCTGCCTTTCTAAACTGAAGAATTTATAGACTGGACAAACAATTCCTGCCACTTGCAGTTCTGTTACTATTACTTTGGTCATTTTCCCCTTTGCTCTAGGATTAGCAATTACATTGAAATTCCTCCATGAAAAACTGGAACAACTGCACACCTTGAATCCAGATAGACCTGGATTTCATTACAGGTTACACTGTTGGGGCTAATCAGGAAAACAGAACAAATGTGAAATAGTTCTGTGGTCTCTAGTGCTAGTTTTGCTTTGGAACCAAATGATACAGTTGTTGAAAGGTCTGTGAGGCACAAGGAACCAAGACCAACCCAGAAATTCACAGAGTAGAAAGTTGTTGCCTCCCTTAAGATTGGCAAGTCAGAGAGATGGGGAGTGTTGCAGAGCTCCAGAGTAGAGGCCACCACTTGGGAGGAGCTGGAATCATGGTGAGGCTGCCTTGTGGGAGCTGCACCCACCAAGGGAGAGGTTGTCTAACAGGAGCTGAAATCACGGAAGAGGCATTTCATCTGGGGGCATGCTGCTTAGAGCAGAGGAAGAGAACTTACTTTGGCTTCTTTTTGTCACCCTCCAGTTTCCTGCTAGGGTCTCATTGGCTAAAGGCTGGTTGGCAACAGAACTTGAGCAACCTAGTTTTTATGTGTTGACCATGTATGATATAGAACAGAGCAGAGGAAGGACAAACAATAGATATGAGAAGAAAAAGCCAAAACAAAATGGAGAAAAACAAAACTAACTCAATGATCTTGGTCAAATAGTTTCTATACCTAAATCTCAATTTCATTTTCTTTAAGATTGGAGTACTGCTATCCAAATTATAGCATTTTTATTAAGATTAAATGAAATCAGACTATTAAAGTATAATATCCCTGGAATATATTAAATGGTGTATTAATAATGATTTTTCTTCCCCAATTTTGCAAACAGGAGCCAATACATGAGAAAGAAAATGTGTTTGTTGTTGTTGTTTTATTTATTTTACTAGCAGTTGCTTAGTGCAAACCTGTGACAATTGTATGACTTCTTCAGTATTTTAGGTGCAAATTTTTTTTTTTTTTTTTTTTTGAGACGGAGTCTCGCTGTGTCGCCCAGGCTGGAGTGCAGTGGCCCGATCTCGGCTCACTGCAAGCTCCGCCTCCCAGGTTCACGCCATTCTCCCGCCTCAGCCTCCGAGTAGCTGGGACTACAGGCGCCCGCCACCACGCCCGGCTAGTTTTTTGTATTTTTAGTAGAGACGGGGTTTCACCATGTTAGCCAGGATGGTCTCGATCTCCTGACCTCGTGGTCCACCCGCCTCGGCCTCCCAAAGTGCTGGGATTACAGGCTTGAGCCACCGCGCCCGGCCTAGGTGCAAATTTTAAAAGTAGTATCGATATAACTTTTCTGACAATGTATCTTAGAAAAGTTAATTGGTAGTCCATCTCAGATTGCAATCCATAGCTAATACAAGTATACCTCATTTATTGTATTTTGCTTTATTGTGCAAAGATATACAGAATACTTGGGTATTCTGTGTATCTCCTCAATATCTGAGCTCATATATGACAACAGTAGTTACATCATTTTTATGGAACAAAGATTTACTTAGTTTCTCATACTTAAGAGTATATGTTATTACATTATTTTTGCATTAAAAATTAAACCGTCAAAATTTATTTTGATCAATTGCACTTAAAAAAAAACTACCTAAAAACTGGCTGAATTGAAAGAATGTATGTAAAAGAAAGCTCAATGAATAAAAATGTACAATATTTGAAAAATTGGAATCAGTTTTAATATCTGTTAATTTAGAAACCAACTAAATGTGATTTAAGTATAGAATACTATGAAGTCATTAAAATTATACTTACATACATCTACAAATGTTGAAAGTTTTATGTGTTATCTTAATAGAGTAGGCATATTACAAATCATCATGGTGCCATTTTTGTTATAGATGCATGTTTGTATTCATATGCAGAAAATATATGCAAAAATCCAATGATAATTGTAGCTATATCTGGGTGGTGTTATTATGGCTTATGTTTGTTGTACCCTTTCTATGTTTCAGCCCTTTCAGGTGTTTTAAAATAATGTTTTTTGCAATTTTTATATTAACTGTTTAAGAAGCTAAATGCCAAAAATGGGAATTTTTACTTTAAGAAATGGGTTTTCCAAATTTCATTGCTTATTTATTTTGTTTTTTGAATTTTAAGATACATTATTTGTATAGAATTTCTATTCTAGGACATGTAGTAAATAGCTGTTAGTTGAATGAGAGAGCACATATAGGAGGGACCTTAGAAATTTTATTCATTGACGTGTGACTTACAGATGAGTAGAAACAACTTTTCTCTAATTTAAACTTACAAAGTTACACATGCAGGAGTGAAAATCAGAGTTAGTTCTCTTAAGGCATAGTTATTGTCTAATTCAGTTGTAATAGATATTAATTAAATAAAGAAATGATATTTAAACTTTAACAGGGGCATTTCTCTGTGATCTCTGTTGCAAGACACTAGGAAGTGATCTCTGGACTACAGGAAGCAAAGCATAAATCAAAGAAGACAGTCTCTGATGTATGCTGGACAATATATCAGAAGACTGAAAATATGTTGCTGTTGTTTTTTCTGATTTGTTTTGTTTATTTCTTTTTTTGTTTTTGGTTGTTAATATATGGCTAGTCAGTTAATATATGAACAACTGTTGTTTTCTTTTGATATTAAATGTGACCTATGTTGGGAAAGTTAAAAGCCAGCTAAATTTACAATGCAGAGGGTAAGAAAAATTAACCGGAGTCCACAAAGTTGATGAATGTAGGAGCAGAAAGGCAATGTCAAATGAATGCTTTTGTGAAATTAGCAGTGACAAACTTAGGGGCGGTTTGTAATAACCACCCCTGAGTTTATAGCCCTTTACATTTTGTCTGGCGTAATATATCATTCTATTTTTATTTTAAATCACCAAATGAGGCGAGTTACGGAAATGCAGGTCAGGGCAAGTACAATTATCTTTATGAGGAACCCCAGGCTCAGAGAATTTAATAACTTGTCTAAATCTCTGACTTTCAAATTAGTGCCCTTTCCCCTGTGCCTCATGGCCATACTTGATCACTTCAAATAAGTACTTAAAACTCAGTGAGTCATTTGGAAATAACATATTGATATATAACATATAAGATGATACAATAAAGTGGACAGATTTCTGAACATTAATGATTTCTACCCAATTAGATACTGTTAGTTCGCCTATTTATCTTTAAAGAATTGACTTCAAATCCCTTATCACTACCACCATTAAGATTGGGTCTTTTGTCACTATCTATCAAATATCCTATGGGTATATGTAATTTTTGTTCATTAATATCTATAATTCTTACAGAAGTAACCATAATAATTATAAAATGCTGTTTTCAATATAATACATTATTGATTAATCTCATTAATATGTCATTATTGTTAGTAGTACTTCCCACGTATACTTTAAATTAATGTGTATCTAACACATTGATTCAGTCTGAGGGAACTTGGATTTCTAATTATAAGCAATTTTGAAACCTTAACACCCGGAGTTAAGCCTGTTAAAATATATTTAGAAATACTTAAACAAACTAAATACTAAAGTAAATGTAATAGCCCTTCGTGGCATAAGAGAAGCAACTGACCATTTTTAGGTAGAAGTAAAATCTCAGTGATTAAAGTGCTGTTCTATTGAGAAGAATGGAAACATCTTGTAATATCTTAAAAGATAAGACAGCTCTAACATGTGGCATACAGGAGAGAAGACAGCCATGTCAGGAAAAAAGAAAAATTCATACAAAAGGAAGAACAATAGTGACAGTGTTATTAATGGCCAGGGAAGGAGTAGCTGTTTGCGTCAAATAGGCATACCCTGAATAGTAAGGAAGAAAGTCCTAGGTAGGTGGTAAATTATAAGCATTTTTTACCAACCCCCTCTACCATGGATACTAAAGAGCCCCCTAATATTAGCACTTAAAGTTGTGTGTGATCAGGTGATACAGCAGTCTTTAGTGTGAGAAAGGAGATTTATGGTAATTAAAAGTATGTCGTTTTTAATATAATTCATTTATTCACGGAAAGTAAAAGTACATTTTCCACCTTTCATTCCATATAGGCCCCACAACCATGCATATTATTATTATTATTGTTGTTATTATTATTATTATTATTAGGTTCTTGTCTTTTTTTTAAAATTATACTTTAACTTCTGGGATGCATGTGCAGAACATGCAGGTTTGTTACATAGGTATACACGTGCCATGGTGGCTTGCTGTATCCATCAACCCATTATCTACCTTAGGTATTTCTCCTAATCCTTGCATATTGTTAAAATGAATATACTGTATACTAATTTTTAAGAGGTCACACTTAAAAAATATTATCAGATATGATTGATGTAAAACAAACAAAAGCCTTACCTTTCTGAGGTATATATGATTTAGAAATGTTTCACCTAATGCATAGTTGTCATGTAGGATCATCAACTATTATCTCTACTCCTCCCCCAAGCAAAGTATTTCAATTTTATTATTCTTGCCCCTGAAAAGTAGAGATTATGTACTCTGTTATCAAAAATACAAAATGGTGAGAGTGATAGATGTATCCAATAGGCTATAATATAATGAGAGTACAAATCATTATAAATGTATGTTTAAATGGATGTTACTTCTTTTACTTGGGACATGCATGAAATACTAGCATTTGCTGTAGCCCTTGAGTGATGAGTGGAATGCCAGTCAAGAAAGAATAAGGGCAGAAAATCACCATTAAGATAAACGTAGGATTAGAGACATAAAAGTACCTTAATATCAGGCTTATTGAGTAGAATGAGGGAAACTAAGAGATGTAGATGCCTGTGTATAGTGGTAGATGCCTGTGTATAGTGGTAGAAGCTCATATGCATATTTGGGTTATATATGCATGGAAAGAGAGGGTGAATTAACAAATGAAATTGGGACTGTAGTTTGGATAAAGATTTAGTGGACAAGCTAAGTATTTTGGACATTATTTTGTGAGCAGTCAGGAGCCACGAACTTTATATTCAGGGCAATGACTTTTATTGGGATACATGATGTGATTTTTCAAAAATATTAAGTTTTCATAGTCCTTCAATATATACATTGGTTTCATTTCTTTTTCATCTATTCTGTTTAAGTGCATTGGTATTGAATATGATATAATGATATTCAATTTTATTCAAACAGCATCAATATTTAAATTGTCTTTAATTTACATGAATGGTTAAACATAGATGTTTTAGTTGAATTAGTATCTTGCAATAACTTCAGTGGAAATGTTTTTGTTCCTTTGAAAGATATCTACTGGTTAAATAAATGTATCCAACTGTGAAAATAATGTGATAAAAATATCTTAATATACATTAAAGTTCATTGGTTTTGAAAAATAATTGGTTTTAGATACAAAGCTATCAAAATTAGTAAAAATGCCTAATTTAGGATAAAATTTGTTCATTTCTATGCAATTACTTTTGGTTATGATAGAAGGTATTTGTGATGAAAACAATCATATGATTTTGGTGACAATAATACTTCTGTTTCAGGAAAAATAAAATGAACGAGATTTATGAATTTAATGGATCGATAATTTAAAATAAGCGTCCAAGATGAGAAGAACAGTCATCTAATTGTTTCCTTTTAACTAGAAACATGTAGAAAATAATATTACCATGGAGTTGTCTATGATTGTGTAGATTTCAAAGTGTTTTCATAGGCTTTATTTTATTTGATCCCAGAGTAATTCTTTAAGATAGGAAAAACAAGTGGTAAAATAATTTAATATTTTAATGACTTTTCCAAGGTTTCAAGTCTGACATTAGGACCCAGTTGTGTTTTTATTTTTTTAATATCTTCTTTACTGGGACTAGGCAATTATTAGACTTTCTTTTGCACAAAAATATTCCAATTTTTTTTTTCAGTGAAGGCTTTCAAAAACTGGTCTACTGCACAAATATGAAGGGTTTATCTGATTTTTCTCACTGTCATACTGCTTGCATTTGGATGCATTAAGACTTAAGTTTATTATATGACAGGCTTTAGTTTCCTTGCTGATATATTTTTCAGGTAATGATTTCAAGACTCTTTCAAAAGCATTGTAGTTCTCAATTTATAAATTTAATTTGGAGGAATGTCCTGTTACAAGAATTTAAAATCACAATCATATCTGTTGTGTATGTGTATACAGTTCTACACTTTATTAGCTATCTCTGTGTTCTGTTCATATTTGCAAGTAATATATGCGTTAAAAAACATTACTCAATCTACACTGAGTTCACTTTTCTTATAATCCAAAGAATTGGAGTTAGATAATTATTATAAAGTGAACCATTGGTATATCCTTTTATCCAAATGTCACCTTGTGTCTTTTAATCCAATGTCTCTTGCACATACGGTCCAACAATTTTTTTAGTGTTAGGGAGGCATACAAATATGTCAAAATCATCAACCATTAGACAATGTGAGTACAAACTGAGATGGACTTGGAGATTATATACGTTCCACCAGAAAAGAGAAAAACAAGCAAAGCAAATATATGATGTATTTCAGTACCTGAAAATTTTCTCTAGGGCAGAATATATTTCACTTACTTATACATTATTACATTGATTTAATTTTGACCAAGACCATAAAGATTTTTTCTAATATTTTTACATAATTTTGAAATCAAATTCATAATAGTATACCATGCATAATACCATTTTATAACATCTGTGCATTTACATAGAGATAATAAATTTCTTCATATTTTGAGTTATAAAAATTATTTTAATGATATTACTATATTCTAGGTGAATCAATATTAGAATGCCTCACCAAAACCTTTATATGTGTTTTTGAAAACTTAAACCATTATTGATACAATTAATTTGAGCAAATTTGTTTTCAAGGACCATATTTGCTTTATTTTGGTAATAGAAAGCACCTTAGTTTTAAATTCTAATGCCTTTCCTACGTGGGTAAAACAATATATACTTTAAGTCAGGTGATGTCTTTCTCTTAGGATTGAAACCTATATAAACTGAAGGTAAAAGGCCAGTTTACATAGTAAGAAAAGTGGTGAGAAAAGAAAGTGAATAAGATTTTAAAAATCAATACAACATTAAACTAAAAACAATTAGTACGGAATTATACTCATTATATAATTTCTGAGTGAAAAAAAACTAAATTTTAAGCCTCAGTAAATTTGCTGTATCTAGGTTCTGTTAGAAAATGGGGAATTCTATATATCTCATTTGCCCTGTAGTTACCTGAGAGAGGGGAATAAAGGTTTCCTTCTCCAAGTAAATAATTAAGCAGCATTTACCAGACCAGAGACAACACATTTCTCATTCATGGCTTCAATAATCTCAAAGAGTTGGACTTTTTGGTCATAAAAAAATATTTGTTGACTTACTTACTGATGAATGTTTAGGCCTGTGAACTGGATTGAAACAGATGAATTTCCATCAGGCATATGGTATTATTCCTGAAGAAGTAGGTATTAACCTTGAGAAGCGACATAGTTAACAAAGTAGGCCATGCAAGACAGTGTAATCAGAGCAGTACAGGTTGGAAGTCTGCTTTTTATTTCCTCGAGGTACCCAGACTAATTTTCCACTTACATAGACCACAACACTACTGGCTGAAAAAGCAGAAGACTTTATGATAAGGTCACCTACACTACAGGGGACAACTGGATGAAAAGAGAAAAATCAGCTCTCTGCTGCAAGGTTTTCATCGTCTGACTTTTGGCAAATAAAAACAGCTAGTAACTGCTGTTTGTCTCTGAGGGAAGAAAATGATAGTCCTCAATTGTTTAATATAAAATATTAATTATCTGATTCCTCAATTCTTCTTAAATGCAATGAGTCACTTTCCTTTCATCTCTTATATACATTTTTCTTTCAGTTACTTTAGTCTATACTCATATTCATAGCATGCTTAAGTTTCCCATAAGTCTTAATAGAAAGTATTTTTCAGAGACTAAAAGGTTTCCACAAGACATACTAATGGTTTCACACTAGTCACCAACTTGATTTTTTCTGCTTCTCAGCTGTCTTTAGTTTCACAGTCCAGAGACCATCTGTCTAGACAGGTGTTATCTCACTGGTATCTAAAAGTAGAAACTGAACATCATTATTTCTGAAATCTATTTAGAAACTGCAACTCTAGTGATAAAGCAGTACTGGTCTATGTTGTGCACTGTTACAAATCACTTCTTTAGAACAGATGGATTAAAAAATGGCTTATTTTGCATGAGCCAGCTGTGAACTCAAGTAGAGAATAGGAATTGTGGATGTCGCTTACACTGCACAGAAAAGTCAAGAAATTTGCCAGATATATCAAAAGGAGTTTGTTATGAGTAGGCATTTATCTCATGGGTTTATTTTTTTAAATAATGTCCACTGTTAATACAGGGAAAGACAAATATGAATTGATCTTAAAGATACTCATGTAAAAGTTTATTTTACTAAAACTATTTCAAGGCCTACAGGTTTATGGGCCTTGACTATACTCCACAAATTTTAGCTTGAAAGCCTTCATTCTCTTAATTACATATTCACAATACCTGGGTATTGATATTTGAGTCTTTTCTATGGTGTAGTATTGGATAACTTACTGTTGTGAACAAATTTAATGATAATGTTGCAAAAGAATAGTAAATTCCATTGCATAGTCATACTCTCCCACCCCAGGAAAGTCTTTACAACATAAAAACATACATGTGTACACACACACACACATTGCATAGACACTTAGTACAGTGCTATACACATATTATACAATCTGGTATTGTGTTCATTGCCCAGACTCCCACTTCCTAGCTAAGTTGCTTTGGGACCTTTACTTGAAATTGTGATGTCCCAGTATTTGCTGTTTTTCTATGTAAAACAGGGATAATAAACCTTTCCTAAACCATAAGGTTGATGTGATGATAAGTGACACAATACATATAAATCACTTCAAAAAACTGACATTTAATAAGAAGGCAATAAACGTTAGCTGTTATCATTGCTGTTATTATTTCTGTATTCAAAGTAAGTTGGCATGTTTTGTTACAAATCACTTGAACTCAAAGTACATTTTCCTAAAGGAAAAATAGATATCAAATTTGGACAGATTAGGTTGAAATTTCTATTATTTCATAGTTAATGTTGGTATCTTGGTTCAATAAATCGTAATTTAAAACATACTTTTTATGACAAAGTATGGATTTGAGTTAAAATCATTAAACATTTGGGAAAAAATTTTTATAAAGTAATGACAAAAACAATCAATCAGTGCTGCTTTAGGACCTGCAAACAATATTTTTAAAGAGAGAGGAAACCACTTATCTTTCCAAATAAATACTTTTCTATATGTGGTTTAAAATATTTTTCTTTCTCTCTCTCTCTCTTTCTCTTTTTCTTTGCCAGCCCTGCTTCCAAAAAAAAACCATAGATAAGAAATAGTATAAAGCAAATTCCAGAGTGGTGGGGGGAACCCAAGGTAAAGAATCAAATCATGTAAGAACAATATTCCTCAACTTTTTGATCTAACATAGAACTTAAATAAATGTTAACCTATTTTGACCTTGGTGTTTATGCATACTATAAATCCTAAATATATTGTTTTTTGGCTTTCATTTGTTTTTTACACTATACAATATCAAATATTGTCATTTTCAATTAGAACTTATGATATCATAGAAATAATAATTGAATGTACTTTAAGATGGTATTATTATTTATAATTAGTTATCTATTAAGCTTTAACAAGGTCTTAGGGGCTGAAGCAAATAAAGGAGAAAATAAAATCTACTTTTTGGGCTCCAATATAAATAAATGAGTAGGAAATATAAAATATGTTGAACAAAGGCTATTTCTCCATAATATGTTTTTAAACCACTATAACAATATATTCAAATAAAACTTAAACCAAAGTATACAATAAAATATTACCTACTTATAAATGTTGTACAAATAAAAAATATAAATAGCACACTAAAGAAAATTAAGTAAAATGCACTTGGAGATATAGAAACATAGAACTATCTCTAATGAAAATTGAGTCGTTCTAGAATGTGTTGAAATATATTTCTTGCATGACTTTTATAAAACAATAACAATATGATTGTATTAGTCCATTTTCACACTGCTGACAAAGACAGACCTGAGACTGGCTAATTTATAAAGAAAAAGAGGTTTAATGGACTCAGAGCTCCACATGGCTGGGGAAGACTCACAATGAGGGTGGAAGGCAAAAGGCACATGTTACATGGTGGCAGGCAAGAGAGAGAAGGAGAACCAAGTGAAAGGAGTTTCCCCTTATAAAACAATCAGATCTTATGAGACTTATTTACTACCATGATAACAGTATTGGGGAAACCAGCCCCATGATTCACTTATCTCCTACCAGTTTCCTCCCACAACACATGGAAATTATGGGAACTACAGTTCAAGATGAGATTTGGGTGGGGACACAGCTAAACCATATCATTCTGCCCCGTCCTCTCCCAAATCTCATGTCCTCATATTTCAAAACCAATCATGCCTTCCCAACAGTCCCCCAAAGTTGTAACTCATTTCAGCATTAACTCAAAAGTCTACAGTCCAAAATCTCATCTGAGACAAGGCAAGTCCCTTCTACCTATGAGCCTGTAAAATCAAAAGCAAGTTAGTTCCTTCCTAGAAACAATGGGGGTACAGACAATGGGTAAATACAGCTGTCCCAAATTAGAGAATTTAACCAAAACAAAGGGACTACAGGCCCTATGCAAGTTTAAAATCCAGCGGGGCAGTCAAATCTATGAGCTTCAAAATGATCTCTTCTGACTCCATATCTTTCATCCAGGTCAAACTCATGAAAGAGATGGGCTCCCATGGCCTTGGGTAGCACCACTCCTGTGACTTTGCAGGGTAGAGCCTGCCTCCCGACTCCTTTCACAGATTGGCATTGTCTGTGGCTTTTCCGGGCACATGGTGTGAGGTGTTAGTGGATCTACCATTCTGGGGGCTGGAGGACTGTGACCCTCTTCTTACAGCTCCATGAGACAGTGCCCCAGTAGGGACTCTGTATGGGGGCATCAACCCCACATTTCCCTTCTGTACTTCCCCAGTAGAGATTCTCCATGAGGGCCCCACCCCTGCCTCTAACTTCTGCCAGGACATCCAGGCATTTCCATACATCCTCTGAAACCTAGGAAGTTCCCAAACCTTAATTCTTGATGTTGTGTACCTGCAGGCTGTATACCATGTGGAAGCTGCCAAGGCTTGGGGCTTGCACCCTCTGAAGACACATTCTGAGCTGTACCTTGGCCCCTTATAGCCATGGCTAGAGCGGCTGGGACACAAGGCACCAAGTACCTAGGTTGCAGAGAGCAGGGAGTTTGGGGCGTGGCCCACAAAACCGTTTTTGTTTTTGTTTTTGTTTTTTTCTCATAGGCCTCTGGGCTGGTGATGGGAGGGGCTGCTGCAAAGGTCTCTGACATGCCCTGGAGACATTTTCCCCATTGTCTTGCCAATTAACATTTGGCTTCTCGTTACTTATGCAAATTTCTGCAGCCAGCTTGAATTCCTCTTAGAAAATTGGTTTTTCTTTTTTGTCACATCATCAGGCTGCAAATTTTTCAAACTTGCTTGTGCTTCCCTTTTAAAACTGAATGTTATTAACACACCCAAGTAACCTCTTGAATGCTTTGCTGCTTAGAAATTTCTTCTACCAGATACCCTAAATAATCTCCCTCAGGCTCAAATTCCACAAATCTCTAGGGCGTGGGCAAAATGCCACCAATCTCTTTGCTAAAACATAGCAAGAATCACCATTACTGCAGTTCCCAACAAGTTCCTCATTTCTATTTGAGGCCAACTCATCCTGGATTTCATTGTCTATGTCGTTATCAGCATTTTGGTCAAAGCCATTCAACAAGTCTCTGGGAAGTTACAAACTTTATCACATTTTTCTGTCTTCTGAGCCCTCCAAACTGTTTCAACCTCTGCCTGTTACCCAGTTCCAAAGTTGCATCTAATTTTCAGGTATCTTTAGAGCAGCACTCCACTCTACTGGTACCAATTTACTTTATTAGTCCATTTTCACAGTGCTGATAATGACAGACCTAAGACTGGGTAATTTATGAAGAAAAAGAGGTTTAATGGACTCACAATTCCACATAGATAGGGAGGCCTCTAAATCATGGCAGAAGGCAAAAAGCACATCTCACATGCCTGCAGGCAAGAGAGAGGAGAACCAAGTGAAAGGGGTTTCCCCTTATAAAACCATCAGATCTCATAAGGCGTATTCAGTACCATGAGAATAGTATGGTGAAAACCATCCCAGTGATTCAGTTATCTCCCACAATACATGGGAATTATGGGAGCTACAATTCAAAATGAGATTTGGGTGGGGACAGAGCCAAACCATATCAATGATGTGTTTCTGTGTTGTTGCTTGAATAAAACTTTTTGATTATGTTTTCTTTGTATAATGTGTGTATATACTAGCACAGCACTAAGGTGGTAGTGGGCATTCAGTAAATATCCATTCTCTTCTCACCCCATGCAATGCTGTTGCCTTTCCTTTACATCTTCTTCTTCAGGTCAAGTATTTTTATTATTTTCATCCATTCAAAGGTTTCTTAGCATCATCATCTTATTTATTCAGATTCTCCCATGTGGACCTTAACAATTGTTAATTGTTTCCATTTAGAATGAGATTTATAGCATGAATTAATATAAAATGAAGGAAATTTCCACAAATAAGAATATCCCAATGTAGTGGGTTGTATTGTGCGCTTCAAAGGATTTATCCAAATCTTAACCTTGGCACCTGTGATTGTGACCCTATTTGGAATAAAAGGGTCTTTGCATGTTTAAGTAAGTGAAAGATCCTCATATGAGATCTTTCTGTTTAACTAGGTGAACCATAAATCTAATGATAGGTGTCCTTCAAAAAAAAAAAAAAAAAAAAAAAAAAAAGATGTAGGTAGAGAAAGAGATACACAGGGGGCAGGGTCATGTAAAGATGGAGGCAGAGATTTGTAAAATGTATACCTAAGCCAAAAAATGCATGGAGCCACCAGAAGCTGGAAGAGTCAAGGAAAAGTTCTCCTCCATTATCTCCGAAACACTGTGGCTTGGCTGAATCCTTCATTTTGGTCTTCTGGCCCCTAGAACTAAGAGAAAATACAGTTCTTTTGACTTAAACCTCCAATGTTGTGGAATTATTTTATGGCAGACCTAGGAAGCTGATATATACAGTTTGATCAGTAAATGCATAGAAACAAACATTCATAATGAACATCATAGCAAATGTTCAGAGAACAAACATGGAGATAGATGTGGGATTAAATGTATTTTTAAATGTCATCTGACATAATGGTTGAAAGTGGTTGAATCAGATAAATTAATGAGTATTAAAGACTTTTGTAATTCATGAAGAGCTCACTCACCCTGGATTTCTCAACTGTAGCACTGTTGACATGTTGGACTGGATAATTATTGGTGGAGGCTGTCCTGTACATTTTTGGACGTTTACCAACATCCCTGTCATCTACCCACTACAAGGCCGTAGCATCCTGAGTTATGATGACCAAAGGTGCAGTAGCAGTGGGGCAAGGAAAGATGTTGGTCAAAGAGTACAAAGTTCCAGATAGAAGGAATACATTTGAGAGATGTATTGTACAGTGTGATGGCCATAGTTAATAATAATTTATTGTATATTTCAAAACCGATTTTAAATGTTCTCACCACAAAAAAATAAGTAGATAAGTGATGGATGTGTTAATTCACCTGATTTAATCTATCTACAATGTGTGTATGTATACAATGTGTTTATTGTAGACAATGTGTGTATGTATATATACACACACTGTAGATAGATTAAATCAGGTGAAAAAAATATATATATATATGCACACACACATATATATCTCTCTCTCTCAAAACATCAGATTGCCCTCCATAAAAATATACAATTGTTATTTGTCAATTATAATTTTAAAAAATGCAATAAATAAACAAAAAAAATGTTTTCAGAAGATCAGGACTGGGCTGAAGTGAATGAGGCATTTGCCATGGGCACAAATTTAAAGGAGGTACCCAAAAGCTGATTGATCAGGAACAATATTTTAATGTAATTTTTTTAAATTAAAGATTATACTAAAATGAATGATTAACAAAATAGCAACTTTTAAAATAAAGACAAGATTAGTACCATTACTAAATATTCCCTGTTGGTGAGGAAGCGGTAAAATTGCCTTCTGTTAATCAATGCACTGATGCAATATAAGTGATATTACTGCTGTGAAATCACTTGATCTGCTCTCATTAGTCCCCTCATCACTAAAAGAAGTTAAGCAGTCTTGTTATGCAGGCAACCAGATCTCAGTTTGAATTGTGACTCTGCACCTACTTACTATGTATCCTTAGATGTAAGTGTAGTTGTCAGCAGATTAGATTAATAAGTACACTTATGTCATGGGATTTGTGTAGATTACTGAGATAATTCTAGTAAGGTAGGTAACACAGTGCTTAACAAGTAATCAGGCTGTAGTAAACAAAAGCATAAAAAAATTTACAGATGACATAAGGGAACTATCTTCTGTAGTGATCAAGGGTTTATTTAAAGTTTTAAATCTACTTGTGCAAAGAATGTTATGTCCTGGACATGATAAGTGAACTAAACTGTACTAACTACCATAAATATTGTTAATATTATTGTGTTTTATGTTACCTTAATAAATATCACAGAATCTTGAATTCATAGCCAGTCCTACAGCATCATATTCCTACAACATACTTAGCATCTAGTCATGCAGCAACTCTTAAGTGATCTTTTAACAGAGCTTGTGAGTTCTTTCACTTTGTAACCCTACTTTCTTTTTCTTTTTCTTTCTTTTCTTTTTTTTTTTTCTTTTTTGAGATAGGGTCTCCCTCTGTCACCCAGGCTGGAGTGCAGTGGCTCCATCTCTGCTCACTGCAACCTCCACCTCTTGGGTTTTAACCCCACTTTCTAAATTTCAAACATGACAAAGACAAGAGCATCATTTGGCTGTCACTTTCTGATAAAATGTCTGCAATATACGGGCAGTCAAGAGCCCACTTCTAGGGTAATAGAAGCAGTAGGAAAACCTAAACCTTAGATTGAGTCTGGGGTAATGTGATTCAGAAACTGCTTGGAACAAAATTAGAAAGAAAACAGAATTAATAAGGAAACCCTAGCATCTCATGAGACAAGACAGTAATCTGAGAATACACTAAGAATTTCAAGTTAATTTGGAGTGTGCTAATACTTTCTAGGTTTCTCTATAGACCTGAAGAGAAAAATAAAATAATTTCTATTTGAGGTCTTAGAAGAATTTTTATTTTCAGTTAGAAATCACGTTGTTATTCCCTTATAATCACACATGAAAAATCTAAGTTAAACAACGTAAGGGGAGTATCTGCAAACTTCATGGCCTAAGAAAATCTGTTAATTCTTTTTTAAAAATAGTCTGAAAGAGGAAAACTTTTGTCATCTGAGTGGGATTTGAACGAGACATAGTTTAAAGTTTTCATAGAAACCAGGAAGGATTTGCCCAAAGTCTAAGATTTTACTCATGATGTCACACTTAAAATTGATCAAAAAAAATAAATACCCATACAACAAATGGAAAATATTCAGAGTTTGTGTACAATAATAGGTATAGAGAAAATAAATGCAGGTAACAAAATTTCATTAGTGTAATACACTCATACATATGCTTAAATACTTATAGAATAAGAGAACATGTTAATGATTTGGCCATTAGGAACTGTGTGCAGTATTATAAAAATTATGAATATGTGAACAAATTATGTTACAATTATGAATATGTGAACTAATTTTGTTACAGACTATATTAATATATTACAAGTTTGGAGAATATTAAATAGAGTGTAGTGCCTATAATTATTGAGTGATGTTCAGATACTACAGTAATACATTTGGTTGTCATTTATATCAAATATTAAATATTTGCATTATGATATAGACCTATACACAGACATATATGTATGTATATACCACATTCTTAAGTTATCTGGATGAATTAACATATCTTAAACAATTAAATAGACTTAAGACTATAATATTCTTATCTTTAAGTCATTTCATTATAATGTCTTATATTGTTGAAAGCATCTAATAACAGTATTACTAGAGAAATGGTTATTATGCACTTTTTCTTCAAAACTTAAGGAACACAACAGCACTGAGATTGTAACATGATCAGTCCTCTAAAGAGCACTCCACAGATGTCCACTAAAAGGTATTATTAGTTGTATAAAATTGTTTAATAAAGAAAGAAAACAACAATATTATATGCATTTTTGTGACACTAACAGTACAAGACTAATCCTACAAGATCAAAAGTCACTGAGATAAAATATAAACCAAAAATTCATAAAACTCAATTGAAGTACAAAAATGTCACCTTTGAAGATACCTATCCAAAATGCTATCTGATGTCAAACGAGTGATAGCTGTAAATGTTCTCATTTTTATTACACTGCCCTTCTTATAACTCATAAAACTATATAGATTTTTCATTATATGTGCTAGGAAAACTGGATAATGATGCCCCTAGCATATTGAAGAATAATAAAAGAGAAATATGTTACAACCTTGTTTAACAGAACTGACATTGGCATAGAAAAATAGTGGAACATACGTACGTACATACATACATAAGTGGCTGTCTATGAAACTATATAACATAAACAAATTTAGGCAAAATTAAGATTAAAATCATTTGTTGGGTTTTTTAAGCTACATATTTTAAAACATTTTACTTTTTCACTGAAAAATGTATGTGGATATCCCTATGTTCTTGGTACTGCCTTTTAAGATCTTACATTACATATTTTAGTTTAGTCTTTATGTAGTTAACAAATAATTATGCTTAGTTATTTCTCTATAGCTATTATGCTCTAAGAAACTTAATTCTTGAGTCACCATAGGATATATTATATTAACTAAGAAACATTAATATTTGTGAAGAGCTTAAAGCCTACATTGCAGAGAAAAAAAAAAAAAAAAAAAAAAAAACTGTGACAAAATGGATCTTAAACTAGTGTCTGCTGGGCCCAGTGGCTCACGCCTGTAATCCCAGCACTTTGGGAGGCTGAGGCAGGCAGATCATGAGGTCAGGAGATCGAGACCATCCTGGCTAACAGAGTGAAACCCCATGTATCCTAAAAATACAAAAAATTAGCTGGGCATGGTGGCACATGCCTGTAGCTCCAGCGGGTTAGGAGGCTGAGGCAGGAGAATCTCTTGAACTTGGGAGGCAGAGGTTGCAGTGAGCCGAGATTGCACCATCCTGGGCAACAGAGCGAGATTCTGTCTCAAAAAAAAAGGAAAGTAGTGCCATGATTTTTATTTGGAGAGGAAGGAATGAGGTTATATTGAGCAGAACTGGACTATGAATCATTTGATGTGTGTATTCCTTTTTAGTAAGTTTAATTGTCTTATAATTTAAAAATATAAGGGTGATTTCTCAGTTGTGATGGTTGATTGTAGATTACTTGGAAGGTAGGATACCTGCAAAGGAGATTACTGTGGATTAGAGTTTGTATATAAGAAAGGCTTTTTGTAAAATGTACACTTCACCAAAAAGCAAACCACTTCTAAAGACACTTTAATGCTAAAGGCAAATTTTGAAATTATAAGTTGATTTTGATCTAATTTAGATCCTAGAAAGCTACCCCTAAGAAAAAATATGATGCCCGCACAACAGTGTGCTGGCTCCTCTCCTTGGTTATTTTATTAGACACAGCCATAGGAACGTTGATAATAGGTGTGGATTCAGGCATTTAGGAAAAGGTAAGTCTTCTTAAGGTTAGGTCTTTATTTCTGTAACATAAGAGAGAGTTCCTGGGGGTGTTACTAGAAGTGTAGTAAATCCCATTTCCATATTTTTTTTAACTATACACTCCATGATGTGGTTTATTTTTATAAACATCATAGGATTTCTAGTTGTATAAACATAATATCTAAAATACCCAAATATAAAATTTTACATAGTATCCAAATACCAATATTCTGTGTTTCATGGGTTTATAAAAGTGGCTTGACTTAAGTAAAACTTTCCATTGAATTCTTGATTTCTCTCTTTAATTTTTTAACATTGACTTTTATATAGAAAAGGAAAAAATCAGAAATATAGATTTTGTGTTGAATTAATGGGAAAGGAAGTTATGACAAGAAAATTCACTAATTAAATATCTATATTACTCTTTGGGCCTTCTCAATACTTAAAAATGGTTATACATATGTTTTGATAGCAGCACAATGATCCCCAAGACTATATCAACTAAGTAAATACTTAATTAGTATCTAACTTAGAATATTTCTTATTTTTTAATATTATTTATTTTTATCTCATATTTTAAAGTTATTTCTGTAATCCTTATCCACAGCATTTATTAAGCGGATATATACAAAAAAGTCTCACATAAGTGAATGTATATACACATATACACATCGCATGTGTACATATGTATATGTATATACTCCTATACACATAGTATATGTACATATGTATATGTGTATACACATATTTATCTTTTAGTATGTTTTCTCAATATGTATGAATGTCTGATGTTGTTACATGTGTCTATATCTAGTCATAGATATATTAATCCAGTATAATATATTTTATACTCCTAGAGACAAATATATTTTTGCAATCAATAATGTAATTTTGGTAGTTTGGTATATTCAAAACACAAATTTTTGATTTTTAAAAATTATTCATATAGAACTCATTGCAGTTTATACACTATGTCCATGTACATTTTTTCATATGGTGTTTATAGTATATTTGTCAGATAGATATTTTTATACTTATTTTTGCACAAAAGGAAACTAGGAATGAAGATACATAAGGGAATTTCCAAGGTCACACACCCACACAGATTCAAAAGTTGCAACTGCCTCTTTAAACCAGATATGCCATTATACTCTTGTATCCCATTCCATCACTCTTGTTTTTAAAATAAGCAAGATGTGTCTGAAGAATACCAAGTGATTACAGGCAGTTGTAGATCACATTAGAAGCAGAGGTAATAGAACCATCAGCATTTGAATTATCAGTTTACTTCCAAGCCGCTGCTGGATATTGCTTCCCTAGGCATAATGGCTTCCAGTAAAACACAGTCTGCATTGCTTATATGTAACAGATATAAAAGTGACCATAAACAATTCCTTTTTCTTTTCAGTCAGAGCAAAACCTCTATATTAATGTGAACACATAGAATTAATGAAAAAATGAACATTAGTCTCAACTTATAAATGAATATTTCATTGTGTTTTTCCTAGAATCTTTAACAAGCTCATCTGTCAAATTTAATCTAAATAATGTTCATTATGATAAGTGCTGAATTTTTACTGGTGAACAAAATAATCAGACTAATCAGAGCCCTATCCTCTCAGAACTCATAGACTAATGAAGAACATAAGATGGCAAAGAAATATTTGAATAGGTGAGAAAGCATATCTCATGGAAAAGAAGGGCACCTCGCTCAGAGTGCACAGGACTTGCCATGACTTCCTCAAAGAGTAGCATTTTAGTTGAAGACTAAAGAATGCATTATCCACACCAGATGAATGGGGTTGTCAAGGAGAAAGAAGGAATACTCAAATATAAAGACAGAGGGAAAAGCATGTGTGAAGGAAAGAAAGTGCATGATAATCCTGCAGAACTAAAAACTGTGCCAAGTGTTTGGATTATGGACTGGGGAGTGGTGAAAAGAAGTAATCAGCAGTTATGTCAGATTGCTGATATAGTGGGGAATGTCTCGCTTTTTCAAAGCATATTATATGACATATGAATGTCCAACTTTTTAAAAGCATGCTATATGAACATTAAGTAATGGTTTGCATTGGAAGTATTGTAAGCAATGTTGGCCTTGGGATGTGAATAGCTGTAAGGACACCACATACCACCAGCAAATGTAGTACCTTTACTATTACTGAATCACACTGTTTCAAACATCATCTATAATTTAGGATTTGAGACTATTTTTCAGCAGCACATGTTCACATAAGAAAATATCCCCTTTGGTTTTTCATTCACTCATCAGCAGATAATTACTCTAGAAGCTTTTATAAAAGTTAAGTTGGTGTTTCTCATTACTGAAGAAGTTACATTATTGGGAAGAGGTTCTGATCACCATAAATATTAATATCTCTATGTTCCACATCTTATTTTAAAAATGTTTAAAAGTGTTTTAGAAATGAAAATTAGAAATAGCGGAATGATATGATGTGAAACAGAATGGTATGATGTGAAACAGAGCACCCAGCTGAACTGTGATAGAAATAGATACATCATATAGCATGACCAATATATCAAACTTTGGTTTTATTTTTTCTTAAGCCACTGAGGTTATAGTTTGTAATTGCAACATAATTTAGCCCATCCTGGCAAATGTGGATGTTTTCATTGTTTCATTCATTAGGAAACTGTTCTTGTTTGTTTGGATTTTTCATAGATAGTATTAATGAGATTTAAAATTGTGTCTACCCATGACTAGATATATATTTTTTAGGGCCCAATTCAACAGGAGAATTTAAGATGCTATTAAAATATTATCAATAATTTCAATATGGTGAAAGCAGAGTATTAAAACAAGCATGGGATCTAAGCAGGTGACCCTATACAACTGCTAATTTTGCACTCCCATCAGTTCCATCCTGTGTCTATGAGATGTTGCCTCTTTGTCTATAAGATGGATGAGTGAAAGCAGGTGGTGTGTGTTTGTGTGTGTATGTGTGTGTGTGTGTGTATCCCTGGGAGTAATAGGAGTGTAGGAGTTGGTTAGCCAAAAAACTTCGAAAAGGAACAAATTAGGTATTGATTTTACTTCTTTTTACAAGAAAAGAAGGACATTCAAAGGATGTTCCCCCGCTTCTCCACAACCTAAGGTGATACATGTTGAACTTTCTTTGAGGTGCTAATGGAATTTAGGGATTAAGGAACACAGAAAATTAGGGAGTCAGTAGGGGTATATAAAAGTGACCTTATACTGAACATTCAGTAATGCAGGCAAGATCTCCTTATTAGAAATCTATTTTACAAATTCAATCTTGGGATACATTTAAACATCAGATTATAATTATACATATATTTAATAAAATGCTTGCACTGGAGTTTATAAAATTCAAAAATGAAATAAAATGTATACAGTTTGGGATAAAATAGGAAAAGTGTACTAGCCTGCTGATCTCTTAAGTACTATGAACCTGTTTAATACATCTTTAAAAAATTGTGTGAATTCTATATTTGTCCTAATTAATAAGATTTTTACTCCTGTTGCTGATAGCACTTGAATTAGCATGACCCTAGACCTCCACTAGACAATCATGTTAAAAAAGATTACCAACAAAAATATTCACCTATGCAGTTCACTAAGCATATTGTTTTGCATGCTACTTGTATTTTCTACATGAAAATTGCATAACTTCTCCCACAAAGAAGTAATCAAAATTATTTTAATAAAATAGATGAATGCAGTACCTGATAATTACATTCAAAAAGTGTCAAATATTTTAATAAAAACTGTATTCATCAAAGCCTACAGCAAACGTTGAACAAAGT
This sequence comes from Macaca thibetana thibetana, assembly GCF_024542745.1. NCBI lineage: Eukaryota > Metazoa > Chordata > Mammalia > Primates > Cercopithecidae > Macaca > Macaca thibetana. The sequence continues at coordinate 91,096,801 of NC_065591.1, forward strand.
AGAAAAGACATATGTTACACCAAATATTTCAATACCACACTGAATTGTATTGTTTCTTTGGATCATTACAGTTTATGAATGAACTTATTTCAATAAAAATGTAATAAATATCTATTATAAACACAGGGTCTCTAATAGAAACTTTACAGATTTTAATGGAAAAATAAGGGATTCCTAATCTCAAGAAGTTTATGTCATAATCTGAAATATGTTTTTTCATAGTAAATTAGCTTATTTGCCATAAATAGAAAAAGCAGGACATTAATCTCGTAAACAATTACTCTAATTGAAAGTATCAAAACAAAGATTTATTAAAACAAAAATAATTTTAATACAAGTTTTCTATTATATAACGAATTAACAAGACTAGATTCTGAATGCACAAGTTTCTTTTGTTGGCACAATTATTGACTAAGGTATTTATAGAGATAATGCATTTGCCACTTGCCTGAAAGCCTTAAAATCCATGAATGATATTAAATTTTGAAGGAGATAGTTAACCAAATTACATTTAAGTGCCCTTCAGGGATCTAAACCTAGAGTTAATTTCAATATTGTAAAAGCAATATTGAAGCTACAGCACTGAATGCTAGCTTATTCTATTTTTACACTAAATATAAAAAAAAGTAACTTATTAATGTTCAGCAGATGGTAATAGCTGAAATTTTGTCTAACATTGATTTTCAAGTCAGGTATGAGAAACATCTTCTGACTATGCATTCTTTTTACTACCCCCCTTTTTAAAAAAAATTTGTCTCCCTTTTAATTTGAATAGGATTGTACTAAAATTACAGTGAGGTGAGATTTGCAAATGGCCTTTTTACTTCTTTTGTAAATGCCAACATTCATGTAAAAGCTAAAATTTGCCTCAATAGTCATATGAAAGACAACCGTATTAATGGATACTTTCCCATTTGGGCAAAAATATGAATTAACTAAAATATAATCTAGGGTACTTTAAAAAATACATACACACAGGATGTAGAAGCATCATGCGTCAAAATTGTATCTTTTTCAGATTAACACTTACACCTTCAATGTAGTCATACTGGTGATCTGTTACATTATATTCCCTCTTTGATGATGGATACAGGAGTTAACATCTCCATGTACTTATCACCCCTTAATTTATCTAAATTCTTCTCAAACCTATCTTCTATATTATAACTTCCATTATTTGCATGAGTTGTCTTGAAAGCAGGACCTAAGTTAACATCTCGAGTGGGGGAAGTTTATTTTAAGGTAATGATGGAACACAGTAGTGAGGAAAGGGGGAAAATAAGGCAAAGAAAAAGGAAAAGGAATAAAGTACTCTATGTAACTAATTTGGTTACTACTGTTGGCAACTAAGACTCAATCCTGATAGGAACCTTCTGAGGACATACATAAAATGCACCTCAGAATTGCCTATTTGAAAGCTGTTAGCTGAAGCATTTATCCATTAACTCCACATACCTTGGTTGAAGGCTGTTATCGGGAATGTTTACTTATCTGTAATTCCAGGCATATTTATGTCCTTGCAATGAAATTTTGCCAGTGAACTTGAGAATTTTCCACCATAACTATAGCTGAAACCATGAGTGAGCCAAAGGTATGTAGCATGGCACACAAGTTGCCTCTGCTACACCACTTCCCTGGGGGAGAAAAACCCTTAAAATGAATTTCTAACTTATTACATAAGAGATAAAGAGGTATTTCCCTGTGTTTTTCTAAAACTAAGTATCCTCTTGTAACACTCACCTGAGAATGCTAAGTTTTAGTTTTTACTGTAATTATATCCTGAAACTCTTAACGAATCCCACAGCACTTTGTGCATCCTTCTCATAATTTATGCTTATCTATTAGTATAATCATTTATGTATTCTTAATGTTTATATTAGATTTCATAGTCCTTGTCAGTAGTGATTTATTTTACTTATTGTTTATCTGTACAAGGGGTGATACTAATTGACCTTCTGAACTCTGACTGAATTGAATTACATAGAGTTTTGATCAAATCCATTTTCAGCCTTTGTCTTTCTAGCTCTGCAGTACTGATTTATTTTAATATTACTGTATATGGAAGCTCTCTGCTAAAATTGGATTTACTGGCCTTTCAAAAGTCCCTTTATATCATTCTAGAGATGTAGTGTCATAATAGTGGAGAAACTTTCATATTAAGAAACTGTTAAATCATGAACCTGACAACCTTTTGGAAACGCTTAGAGATCTTCTTTCTCTCCTTTTCCTTCCTTCTCTTTCTCCTTCTCCTTCTCCTCCTCCCCCATACCATCCCCCTTCTTCTTTCCTTCCTCCTTCTCCTTTTCTTCTTCTTCCTCCTCTTCCTTCTACTCCTCCTCCCTTTTCCACCCTCCCTCCCTCCATCCCTCCCTCCCTTCCTTCCTTCCTTTTTCCTCTTTCTTCCTTCTTTATTCTTCATTCTTAAAGCCATGTTATAGAAGTATCATTTTTATTCCTAAAACATTTAATGAAAACAAACTTGAATTAAAGGCATATCCATTAATTATCTTCTTTTTTTAAAAGTAAAGTAGCCTTGCATATAGTAGTAATCAATACATATCCATTCTTGTTTGATTGGTAATTAGAACTCAAGTTTGTTCCTAGTAAATATTCATCTGTCAAGCATCTTCTGTGTGTATATATGTACAAAAAACTAGATGAGAGGTTCTCGTAAGTAGCAATACAGCTTAGTGAGTATCAAACAGACTATGTTATAGACTAAATATTTGTATCTCCCTGAAATGTATGTGGTAAGTCTTCATGCCTAGTGTGATGTTATTTGGAGGTGAGACCTTTGGGAGGTGATTGGACCATAAAGGCAAAACTCTCATGAATGGGATTAGTGCCCTTTTAAAAGAGGTTCAAGAGAGCTCCCTTCCCCCTTCTTCCATGTGAGATTACACTGGAAAAGGGATCTTTCTGAACCAGAAAGCAGACCTTCACCACGTACCGAATCTGCTGACACCTTTGTATTGGACTTCTCAGCCCCCCAAACTGTGAGAAATAAATTTCGGTTGTTTATAAGCCTCTCAGTTTGTGGTATTTTTGCTATATAGCAGCCTGAATAAAGTAAGAACGACTGGGGCTAGGTTCTGGCTTTTCCTGCAATTAGTCAGCTATTTCCTTTTTGACAAAATGCTTTAATTAATTGAATTTCTATTTCTTCATTTGTGAATGGGCAGAAAAAGTAACTATCTTGTACATCTTTTATAAGGAAAAATTAAATGAAATGTAGTAACATAATGCTTATAATATTTTGCATATAGTATAGATTTTTTAAATGTAGAGGTAAAATATAAATTAGAAATCAGTGTTGACATCAAGAGGCATGCCATTCTTAGAAAAGATAAAATACTGGCTGGGTGCGGTGGCTCATGCCTGTAATCCTAGCACTTTGTGAGGCTGAGGTGGGCAGATCACCTCCGGTGAGGAGTTTGAGACAAGCCTGGCCAACATGGCAAAACCCCATCACTACTAAAAATACAAAAATTAGCTGGGTGTGGTGGCAGGTGCCTCTAATTACAACTACTCAGGAGGCTGCAACAGGAGAATCACTTGAACCTGGGAGGCGGAGGTTGCAGTGAGCCGAGATCATGCCATTGCACTCCAGCCCAGGCAACAAAAGCGAAACTCCGTCTCAAAGAAAAAAAAGAAAGAAAAGATAAAATACCAGCATATAAATAACAATCCTGCAAGGTAAAGAGTGAGAAGCAAAGAAACAAAGGAGACACACCTAACACTTTCAGAAAAAGAAATGAGCGAATATAATTATTGAAAATTAAGGGAGGATTTTAGAATGAAATGTCATTTAAATAGACTCATTTATAAAAGAAGAGGTTTGGTGAAAAAATATGTTTCTGAAAATGATCTATTTTGAGAACAATCACCCTGTGCTGTATTGACTTTGTTAACTTTTCCAGACATATGATCAACTTTCCCTCCAGCAGCATTTGATAATTTTTACCCTAGAATGAGGTTGCATTCATTTCTTCACAATACAGAGAAAACAATATTATAAATGCCTGCACATTTTATTTCTATTTACTTTTCTTATATTGCTAGAGAAATTAAAATTTTTTATGTGTTCATTGATCACTTACATTTCTTTTTAGTGAATTTACTGGTTGTGGCATTTTTCACAATAATATTTTATATTGATTTCCCCCAAAATTTATCTGCACACTTAACATTGTGAATAGTAGATTAACAGTGGGGAAAATATATGATGTTCCTTTAAGTTCGATTCTATTATGTCCTAGTAGTAACTTTTCATTTTGGAGGTATTTGCACTTAAATTATTACTTAAGTTGTCTTTTTTATATGCTTTGTGGTATAGCTGAGATTGTTTTATTTTAAGGTGTTTGGATGTTGATTTTTCCTATCTCAGGTTGCACATTGCATAATGGGCATGAAATTAACCAACAAAATAAATACTCTGTCTATATCATAGGGCTCATAGTATAGTGGGAGAGATGGATGTTTTAAAAACACAAAAATACAAAAAAAAAAGATATTGACTGAGTTTATAGAGTAGAGGGACATGATCCAATTTATGATTTAAGAGTATTATCAATGTATAAAAATAATATCTGACTTGAGAAAGTGGATAGTTGGCAATGCCATTTACTGAAAGGAGAAAAGTGATTGGCAAGTTAGGAAATAGATGAATACATTTAGATAGAAAAATCAAAAATCTCATTTGGATATGTTGAACTTTAATTGCTCATAGGGCATCCAAGTAAATAGAGTAAGCTGTTGAATACATAAATATGGAATACAGTACTGGTATTTATTTTGGTACATAATTTGAGGATCACCAGCATAAAGATGTGCCTTAAATTCATGGAAATGTGATATATACTACATGGCAGTTGAGGTGAAGCTTAGTAAAGGAAGAGAACCCGATAAGAGATACTTAAATAGTAAGAGAGGTGAGAAGAAAACCAGTAAAGAATGGTATTCCAGAAGTATGGAGAAAATTTTCAAGAAGGAAAAATTGGTTCTAGGCAAATTATTTTTGAGAGTTTGAGTAAGGTTTGCTGTTGGAAGAAGAAAACTGTGACGTTTGCTTCTTTCCCCACCAAATTCAAATTTGAACTATTTATAAGGTACAGACAAATGTGTGAATCACAAATATGCAGTACGATGAATTTTCAAAAACTGAAATAACCCATTTAATCAGCACACAGATTAAGAAACAGAATATTGCCATCATCTGAGTGGCCTGCTTTGTACATCTTTCTGATGACTGTCCTACCCAAGGATGACCACAATCCTGACTTCTAACATGACCAGTTTGCCTTTCCTGTTTTTGAACTTTATATAACTTTAATTATATACTACATATATTTTTGAGTACAGCTTCTTTTGTGCAATATTATAATTGTGAAATTTATCCATGGTGTTACATATAGATAGAATTTCTTCATTATCATTGCTAAATATATTTTCACTCCCTGAATGTTACTGACTGAATGTTTGGTTCCCTCAAAAATTCATATGTAGAAGCCCTAATCCCCAATGTATTGGTATTTGGAAGTGGGATCTTTGGGAGACAATTAGCTTTAGATGACATCATGAGGGTAGGGCTCCCATGATGGGAGTAGGCTCCTTCTAGAAAATGAGACAGAGGCTGCAGCTTTCTCTTCTTCTGCCATGTGAGGGCACAGTGAGAAGACAGTCATCTTCTCCAGCCTTCTTCCCAGTGAGGAAGAGCACCCTCATCAGGAATCATCTGATAGCATCATGGACCTCCCAGTCTCCAGAACTGTGGGAAAGAACTGTTGTTTAAGCCATCCAGTCTATGATATTTGTTATAGCAGCCCGAGCTAACTAATACAATGAATATATCACAATTTTAGGTATGTTTTCTGAAGAGTAGTTTCCAATGAGGCACTACTCTGAATACTGCTACTATGAATAATTTTGCATATTTCTTTTAGGAAATATGTATATATACACAAACACTATTCTGTTAGTATATACATAGGAATGAAATGGTGGGTCATAGAATAGATATATGTTTTGCATTAGTAAATATTTAGAAACAATCTAAATCTAGTTGTACCAATTTATATGCCCGAGTCAGCATGTGAGAGTACCACACATCCAAATCCTAGCCAAACCTTGGCTAGTCTTTTCTATTTTTGACATTATAGTGGGTGTGTATTGGTATATAATTTTAATTTTATTATACATTTTGATGATTACTAATAAAGTTGAGATATCTTTTATTTACTTAGTATTTGGATTATATATATATATATATGGGTTGCTTTTTTGGTTTCAATGTTGCTGACTTTAATACTGTTAATCAGTACACATTGGACAGTGAATCAGAAATGTAGACGACTACTTCATATACTCACTGGGTTTTTCTGGAGTTGTGCTCCATTGTTTTATTCGTTGTATTCTAAGAATTCCCTCAAATTTGTGCATATAGCTTCAACATTCATTTGAGAAGTATGGAAAATATTTAGAATATCATTTTATTGAAAAAATTTTATTGAAAAGAATTCACAAAAACAAGAACCTGAGTTAAAGCTCTTTAATTGAAGTTTTTGAAATAATATTTTCCTAAATATAATCTAATTCCATCTAAGACATAGAAGTAAATTATATTTAAAAAGAAGTTTGAATAGTTATGCCCCAAAAATCGTTCTTAAAAGTTTGAATCACCGGCATTTAACCTGAATTTCCAAAATGTCAGAAAAACAGACACAGAATAATTCACGTATAATTATGGTATACCTAAATAAATAGAAGTATAGCTAAATAAGTAAATAAAATACATAAATAAATTTAGGTGTACCATATTCTGAATTTATTATAATTACATTAGATAATATTTTAATTATGGTAGATAATATTTTGGATTGAGTGAATATGCAGGTTATCCCTTTTTATATATCAATGGAAATTTTTTAAATTACAACCTGTGAAGACCTCACAATGAAAATTTTCTAGATTAAATCCATTAGTTCAAGTTTTTCTAATTGTATCGTAAATGAAATATCTTCTCCATTATCAATCTTGCTTTGTTTATTTTTAACTTTTATTTTAGGTTCAATGGTACACACGCAGAGTGTTATATAGGTAAACCCATGCCATGGGGTTTTGTTGTACAGATTATTTTGTCATCCAGGTATTAAGCCTAATATCCATTAGTTATTTTTCCTGATTCTCTCCATCCTTCCACCCTCCACCTTCAAGTTGGCCCCAGTGTCTGTTTTCCTCTCTATGTCCATGCCTCCTCATCAGTTAGCTCCCACTTATAAAATGAGAACATATGATTTTTGTTTTTCTGTTGCTGTGTTAGTTTGCCAAGGATAATGGCTTCCAGCTCCATCTATGTTGCTGCAAAGGACATGATCTCATTCCTGTTTGTAGCTGCATAGTATTCGATAATGTGTATGTACCACATTTTCTTTATTCAGTATACCATTTATGGGTATTTAGTTTGATTCCATGTCTTTGCTATTGTGTCTAGTGCTGCAATGAACATATCCATACATGTGTCTTTATGATAGAACAATTTATGTTCCTTTGGGTATATACCCAGTTATGGGATTGCTAGATCAAATAGTAGTTCTGTTTTTAGGTCTTTGAGGAATCGCCACACTGCTTTCCACAATGAGTGAACTAATTTACACTCCCACCAACATATTAGCATTATTTTTCTCCACAGCCCCACCAGCACCTGTTATTTTTCGACTTTTAATAATAGCCACAGTGAGATGGTATCTCATTGTGTTTTTGATTTGCATTTTTCTAATGATCAGTGATATTTAGTTTTTCTTTCATATATTTGTTGGTCACTTGTATGTCTTCTTTTGAAAAGTGTTCATGTATTTTGCCTATTTTTTTTGATGTTTTTTTTTTTTTTTCTTGTAGATTTGTTTAAGTTCCGTATAGATGCTGGACATTAGACCTTTGTCAGATGCATAGTCTGAAAAAATTTTCTTTCATTCTTTAGGTAGTCTGTTTATTCTGTTGATATGAGTAAAAGGTGAAAATTCTTTGTATTAACAAACAGTACATCTTAGGAAAGTTTAAAAATATTAAAATAGAGGATGATATGTGATGTATAGAAACATATTTTTAGGTCAATAGCAATCTAAATACTATTTTTATTTATTAATTAGGTACCAGTATACCCAGGCTCAGAATGGTTGTAAAGTTAATTTTTTATATAGCAGCAGCAACATTATTATTTTTTTAACTTTTAGGTTTGGGATACATGTGTAGGATTGTTACATAAGTAAACTACATGTCACTGGGGTTTCGTATACATATTCTTTAGTCATATAGGTAATAAGCATAGTACCTGATAGGTTTATTATTATTTTTTTGATCCTCTCCCTTGTCACACCCTCCACCTGCAGGTAGGCTGCAGTGTCTGTTGTTCCCCTCTTTGTGTCCATGTGTTCTCATTGTTTAGCTCCCACCTATAAATGAGAACATACAGTATTTGGTTTTCTGTTCCTGTGGTTAGTTTTCTTAGGATAATGGTCTCCTGCTTCATCTATGTTACCACAAAGGACATGGTCTCTTTCTTTCTAATGGCTGTGTAGTATTCCATGGTGTATATGTATCGTATTTTTAAATCCAGTCTACCGTTCATGGGCATTTAGGTTGATTTTGTGTCTTTGCTATCTTGAATAGTGCTGTAATAAACATACATGTGCATGTGTCTTCATGACAGAACAAATTATATACTTTTGGGTATATACCCACAAATGGGATTGCTGGATTGAAAAATAATTCTGTTTTAAGTTCTTTGAGAAATTGCCATACTTCTTTCTATAATGGCTGAAATAACATACTTTCCCACCACCAGTGTATAATAAGTGTTCCTTTTTCTTTGCAACCTCATCAGCATGTTTTTTTTTTTCTTTTTAATAATGGTCATTCTGACTGGTATAATGTGATATGTCATTGTGGTTTTGATTTGCATTTCTCTGATGATTGGTGATGTTGAACATTTTTCATATGCTTGTTTGGCCACATGTATGTCTTCTTTTGAAAGGGATCTGTTCATGTCCTTTGCCCAAGTTCTATGCCCAGAATGTTTTTTTCCTAGGTTATCTTCCAGGGTTTTTTTTTTTTTTTTTAATAGTTTCAGGTTTTACATTTGAGTATTTAATTTCTCTTGAGTTGATTTTTATATATGACATAAGGAAGAGGTCCAATTTCAATCTTCTGCATATGACTAGCCAGTTATCCTAGCACAATTTATTGAATAGGGAGTTCTTTCTCTATTGCTTGTTTTTGTCAGCTTTTTCAAAGTTCTGCTGGTTGTAGGTGTGTAGCATTATTTCTGGACTCTCTGTTCTGCTCCATTGGTTTATGTGTCTGTTTTTCTACCAGTACCATGCTGTTTTGATTACCATAGCTTTGTAGTATAGTTTGTGATTCCTCCACCTTTGTTCTTTTTGCTTAGATTTGTGTTGGCTATTTGGGATCTTTTTTGGATCTATATGAATTGTATTTTTTTCTAATTCGGTGAAGAATGTAATTGGTAGTTTAATAGGAATAGCGTTACATTTATAAATAGCTTTATGCACTATGGCCATTTTGATGATATTAATTCTTCCTCTCCATGAGCATAGAATATTTTCCCACTATTTGTGTCATCTTTTATTTCTTTGAGCAGTGTTTTAAAATTCTCATTGTGGAGAGCTTTCCTTTCCCTGGTTAGCTGTATTCCTAGGCATTTTATTCTTTTTATGGCAGTTGTGAATGGAATTATTTTCCAGATTTGGCTCTAAACTTAGATGTTCTTGGTGTATAGGAATGTAACTGACTTTTGCACATTGATTTTGTATCCCAAAACTTGGCTAAAGTTGTTGGTAATTTCAGGGAGCTTTTCTGCAGAGACTATGGGGTTTCTATGTGTAGAATCATACCATCTACAAACTGGGACATATATAGCACTAAACACCCACATTAAAAAGTTAGAAAGGTCTCCAATTAACAATTTCACATCACATCTAGAGGTAATAGAGTAACAAGGGCAAATCAACTCTGAAGCTAGCAGAAGACAAGAAATAACCAAAAACAGAGCTAAACTGAAGGAAATTGAGATGAGAAGAACTATACAAACGATCAACAAATCTAGGAGTTTGTTAATTGAAAAAATTAATAAGATAGAGTAATAAGGAAAAAAAAAAGCGGTATGATCCAAATAAATACAATCAGGAATGACAAAGGGGATATTACCACCAACCCCAAATAAATACAAAAATTTCTCAGAGACTATTGTAAACACGTTTTTGAACACAAACTAGAAAAACTAGAAAAAAATGAATAAATTCCTGGACACATACAACCTCCTAAACTGAACCAGAAAGCAATTGAATGTCTTAACCAACCAGTAATGAGTTCCAAAATTGAATCAATAAAAAAACCTACCCACCAAAGAAAGCCAGCACTAGAGGAATTCACAGCGAAATTCTACCTAGAGATGTATATAAAAAGCTGGTCCCAATCCTACTGAAACTATTACAAAAAAATAAGGAGGAAAGACTCCTCCCTAACTCATTCTATGTGACCAACATTATCCTGATGCCAAAACCTGGCAGAGATGCAACATAAAAGAAAATTTAAAACCAATATTCTTGATGAATAAAAAATCATCAAAAAAGTACTATAAAATTGAATCCAGCAGTACATTAAAAAGCTAATGCATCATGATCAAGTAGACTTCATTCCTGGGATATAAGGTTGGTTCAACATTTGCAAATCAATAAATGTCATTCATCACATCAACAGAACTAAAAGAAACAGATTATTTCAGTAGGTGCAGGAATGGCTTTTGATAAAATTTTACATCCCTTCATGTTAAAAACCCTCAATACTAGGCAATAAAGGAATATACTTCAAAATAATAAGAGTCATCTATGACAAACCCAAAGCCAGGATCATACTGAATGGGTAAAAGCTGGAAGCATTTCCCTGAAAAATGGAACAGGACAAGGATGCTCGCTCTCTCTCACCACTCCTATTCAACATAGTGTTGTAAGTCCTGGCTAGAGAAATTAGGCAAGAGAAAGAAATTACAGGTATCTAGCTAGGAAGAAAGAAAGTCAAACTACATTATTTTAAATCCTATCAATTTCAATTTTGAAATTTTTGCTACAAAAATGTTATCACTAGACCATCATTAAAATAAAAAAACAATTACCACTTGCATACAAAATACATGACTTTCACTTTCAATAGTCTTCTATGTTAAGTCTAATACAGTCTCTTAAATGGAATTTTTGACTTTTAACATCACAAACTCAGATGATCCAAGGTGCAATGAAAATGGTAAAACCATTATATCATTAAGTAATCTACAAAATGAGAAATAAAAATGAGGCTCTAATTCATACATATTCACTTACATGCTCAAAAATTGTATTCTGCTTCAAATTTTACCATTGTTTTACAGGTTAGAAGATGATAAAGGATTCTAAATTCTTATTATTTATTGGCTACGATCTGCACTGATAATAGTAATTTAACCAGGGCTGTGATTTTGGGGAGAAATGTTCTGTAGAGATATTAAGTCTATTTTTAATTATTGGCTTTTTATTAGGCAATTTTATTAACAGATTCAGTAAAAAATGTCCACCGCAGCTCACTAACCAAAATGATCTTCTAATTAATCTATTCGTGCCTTTTAGGTATTCTTACTGTTCAGGTGTATGTCAGGTTGAACAGCAAAATAGAACTTATGATGTTAATATTAGCAGGACTAGTTCTATCTCCAAATCTCTGCTGCCTTCAAACTTCTGTTGAAGGAGCTCTATTGAAATTAGCAAGCTCCTCTGTGTCATACTTTCAGTATTTTATTAGGAGTGTGACTAAAATTTGACAGGCAAGAGATACTGCAGAAAATTTGTGAAGCTGTCTGTTCAGCCTTCTCCTAATAGGTAGAGGAACTGTTATGTACAAGATGTAATGCGTGGTGTTTCTCTCTCTTTGATCCAAGCAGTGACTGCTCAATGTCCAACCAGGTAAGAGTGTAATAATAAAAATGAAGTTGGGATTTGGGAAAAAAGGGCTGGGTCTATTTTAGGGTGGTAAGTTGCTACTAAATATCAAGGCAAACGGTAGCACCCAGGATGCATAAGCAATGAAAACTGCAAGTGTTCATCTCTCAGCCAATTGTATGAAAATTCTACATTCCTGTCAGTTATTATCACTTTAACCTTTCAAAATTCAATTTTTTCTCTCTGATATGTAGATTTATAGGCTCTGCTTCTAATCCTCTTTGCTGTATTATCTTCCATTGGATGTCAGTTAAACTTTCACAATTTTAGAGTTATATGATCTGTCTCCTTTCTATACATCACTTTACAAAATGTCAGAGCCCAGGAGGAATTTGAGTCTGAGACTCCTGGTATGAAGTGGCACTCTCAGGGAGCCATGCCATTTTCTTTATGGCTACCATTACTATCTATGTATTGATGACTTTTTCTTTTCTTTTTTTTTTTACTCCCAATTCCAATTTATCTCTTCAGCTTCAGAACTCAGTAATTCATGGTCTATTGCATATTTTTATGTGAAGCACCCCCATATACTTCAAATTCACATGCCCCAAACAGAGCCCATTATAGCCTACTTGCTCTTATATTACTTCACTCATGCTTCTTCCTCACTTACATCCTTACCATTGAAAAACTAAATTTAAAAATGTTGGCCTGGCGCGGTGGCTCATGCCTGTGATCCCAGCAATTTGGGAGGCTGAGGTGGGTAGATCACGAGGTCAGGAGATAGAGACCATCCTGGCTAACATGGTGAAACCCCGTCTCTACTAAGAATACAAAAACAAAATTAGCCGGACGTGGTGGCGGGCGCCTGTAGTCCCAGCTACTCGGGAGGCTGAGGCAGGAGAATGGCGTGAACCTGGGAGGCGGAGCTTGCGGTGAACTGAGATCATGCCACTGCACTCCAGCCTGGGTGACAGAGTGAGACTCTGTCTAAAAAAAAAAAAAAAAAAAAAAAAAGTATTGCATGATTTTCTTCTTCTTTCTTTGTGTGTCTCTCTTCATAAATGTTCATTACAATGTAGATTCAGCCACAAACCTGGATGTCATCTGTTACTCCATACTATATATTTTCAACTATAACTATCAGTCTAATATTATCTTCTCATCTGGACTGCTTGAGACATGTAGTATGGTTCTAGTCTTGCCTTTTTATTAGCCAGAGTAAGCCCACTGATCTGACAACAGAAACCCCTTCTCTTGTTCCCCACAGCCACTAGGGTCAATGCTAATTCCATTGCATAAGACAGTCCTCTTCAAGATCTCACTTCACCAGCTCTCTGCAGTTTCTCTCTGGTCAGTGTTCCACCACACTGCAATTCTGATAAGCTGTGTCCACATCAGATTCCTATTCCTTCAGCTCTTTGGACTTGCAGCTCTCTCAACTTGAATCACTGCCCCACCCTTCACTCACCTCTGTACTCTGTTAATTGTCCTTCAGGATATCCATTATATGCCATTCCCTTTACAAAGCATTCCTTGACGTTTAGGGCTGTGTGAGGTATTTTGTCCAGTGGTATGCCCCATTAACGTCTTTATCACATGTGACAACTATGTGATATGGGGTAAGATTCAATAATTTCATTCTTATTTATCTAGCTTGCTTTTTTAGGACTAAGTTTCTTCAGGGCTCTCTACTAGGCTTAGAAGGTGTTAATAGTTTTTATTTAGAAGATTGAATTAATGATGAGCAATATAATAAATAAATATGTCATATAAATGGTTGATAATCACTTTACAGATGATCCACCTCACTCCTATAACATTAAAAGAAATATAAGCAGGAGAACTGTCCACTCTCATGGAAAAAGGTCTGAAGCCAGGGAACCAAACGTCCTCACTCAGCAGGTTCCACTCCCACAGAATCCCACAAACTAAGACCCACTGGCTTGAAATCCCTGCTGGCCAGCACAGCAGTCTGGAGTCTGCCTAAGACTACCGAGTTCATGGGGGAAGGGGTGACCACCGTTACTGTGGCTCTAGTAGGCAGTTCTCTCCAGCTAGTGCAAGGGAGACTGGGATATTTGGACTGGGTTGTACTTCCCACAGTGTGGCACAGCAGCTGTGACAGATCATGGCCAGACTACTTCTTTAGCTGGGACCCAGATTCATCCCTCCTCACTGGGCAGGGCCTCCCGCATGAATTCCAGCAATTCCAGCCAGGCCTTTACAGACAGAACTGTCCTCTGCCAGGGACAGAGCATATGGTGGGAGGAGCGGCCAAGTGTCAAATTCAGTGGACTTAATCTTTCCTGTCTGCTGACTGATCCAGAGGAGGAGGATTCCCCCAGCACAGCAAAACAGCTCTGCTAAAAGACATACAGACTACTTCCTTAAGTGGGTCCCTCATCCTGTGCCTCCTGACTGGGTGAGACCTCCCAACAGGGGTCACCAGACACACCTCATACAGGAGAGTTATGGCTGGAATCAGGTCGGTGCCCCTCTTGGATGAAGCTTCCAGAGGAAGGAGCAGGCAGGAATCTTTGCTGTTCTGCAGCCTCCACTGGTGATATCCAGGTAAGCAGGGTCTGGAGTAGACCCCCAGCACACTGCAGCAGACCTGCAGAAGAGGAGCCTGACTGTTAGAAGAAAAATAAACAACAGAAAGCAACAAAAACAACATCCACAAAAACCCCATAAAAACCCTATCCAAAGATTGACAGCCTCAAAGATTAAAGATAGATAAATCCGTGAAAATGAGGAAAAACCAATGCAAAAATGCTGAAAATTTCAAAAGCGAGAATGCCTCTTCTCCTCCAAACACGTCTCCAGCAAGGGCACAGAATGGGGATGAAGCTGAGATGGACGAAGCGACAGAATTAGGCTTCAGAAAGTGGATAATAATAAACTTTGCTGAACTAAAGGATTATATTCTAACCCAATGCAAAGAAACTAAGAACCATGACAAAAGATTACAGGAGTTGTTAACTAGAATAACCAGTTTAGAGAGGAATATAAATGACCTGGTGGAGCTGAAGAACATAGCACGAGATCTCTGTGATGCAAACACAAGTATAAATAGCTGAATAGACCAGGCAGAAGAGAGACTATCAGAGCTTGAAGACTATCTTGCTGAAATAAGGCAGACAGAAAAGATTAGAAAAAAAAGAATGAAAAGAGTAAAAAAAAATAAAATAAAAAAAAAAAAAAAAAAACTCTGAGAACTATGGGGCTTTGTAAAAAGACCATCCGGGATAATTTATTTAACCTAGCAAAACAGGCCAGCATTAAAATTCAGGAAATCCAGAGAAACCCAGTAAGATATTCCATGAGAAGATCTATAATGTGTCTATGTGCAAAACACATAACCCTCAGACTCTCCAAGGTCAAAATACAGGAAAAAATGTTAAGGGCTATCAGAGAGAAAGGCCAAGTAACCTACAAAGGGAAACTCATCAGACTAACAGTGGACTTCTGAGTGGAAACCCTACAAGTCAGAAGAGATTGGGGCCAATATTCAATGTCCTTGAAGGAAATAGTTCCCAATCCAGAATTTCATATCCAGCCAAACTAAGCTTCATAAGTGAAGGACAAATAAAATCCTTTTCAGACAAGCAAATGCTGAGGAACTTCATCACCAGCAGGCCTGCCATGCAAGAGCTTCTGAAGAAAGCACTAAGCATGAAAAGGAGAAAGTGTTACCAGCCAGTACCAAAACACACTGAAGTACACAGACCAACAACACTATGAAACAATTACATTAACAAGTCTGAAAATTAACCAGCCAACATGATGATGACAGGATCAAATTCAAATGTAACAATATTAACCTTAAATGTAAATGGGCTAAATGCCCGACAAAGAATGGCAAGATGGATAAAAAGGCAAGACCCATCAGCATGTTGTATTCAAGAGACACATCTCATGAGAAGAGATCCATATAGGCTCAAAATAAAAAAGATGGAGGAAGATTTACCAAGCAAATAGAAGAAAAAAAGAAGAGTTGCAATCCTAGTTTCTGACAAAATAGACTTTAAGCCAACAAAGATCAAAAAAAGACAAAGACATTTCATAATGGTATAAGGTTTAATTCAATAAGAAAAGCTAACTATTCTAAATATATATGCACCCAATACAGGAGCACCCAGACTCATAAAACAAATTCTTGAAGACCTACAAAGAGATTTAAACCCCCATACAATAATAGTGGGATAATTTAATGCCCTACTGTCAGTATGAGATTACTGAAACAGAAAATTAACAAAGATAATCAGGACTCCTTTGGACCAAGTGGACCTGATAGATATCTACAGAACTCTCCACCCCAAAACAATAGAATATATATTTTTATCAGTGCCACATGGCACTTAGTCTAAAATTGATCACATAATTGGAAGTAAAACACTCCTCATCAAATGCAAAACAACTGAAATCATAAGAAACAGTCCATCAGACAACAACACAATCAGATTAAAACTCAATATTAAGAAACCGACTCAAACCCACACAACTACATAGAAATTGAACAACCTGCTCCTGACTGACTACCAGGTAAATAATGAAATTAAGGCAGAAATCAAGGAGTTATTTGAAACCAATGAGAACAAAAACACATGTACCAGAATCTCTGGGAAGCAGCTAAAGCAGTGTTAAGAGGGAAATTTATGGCTGGGCGTGGTAGCTCACGCCTGTAATCCGAGCACTTTGGGAGGCTGAGGCAGGCGGATCACGAGGCGGGTGCCTGTAGTCCCAGCTACTCGGCAGGGTGAGGCAGGAGAACGGCATGAACCCGGGAGGTGGAGCTTGCAGTGAGCCTCGTGCCATTGCACTCCAGCCTGGGCAACAGAGTGAAACTCCTCAAAAAATAAAGGAAATTTATAGCACTAAATGACCACATCAAAAAGCCTGAAAGATCTCAGATCAACACCCTAATATCACAACTAAAAGAACTAGAGAACCGAGAGCAAAGAAATCGCAGAGCTAGGAGAAGACAAGAAATAACCAAGCTCAGAGTGGAACTGAAGGAGACAGAGACTCAAAAAAAACCTTTCAAAAATGAACAAATACAGGAACTGTTTTTTGGAAAAAAAATCAGTAAAATAGACCACAAGTGAAGAAAAGAGAGAAGATTCAAATTAAGACAATCAGAATGATAAGGGAGGTATCATCACTGACCCCACAGAAACACAATCAGGCATCAGAGAATACTATAAACACCTCTATGCAAATAAACTGGAAAACACAGAAGAAAGGGATACATTTATGGACACATATACCCTCCCAAGACGGAAGCACAAAGAAAATGAATCCCTAAATAGACCAGTAACAAGTTCTGAAATTGAGGTGGTAATAAATAGCCTGCCAATCAAAAAAAGCCCATGCCCAGATGTATTTACAGCTGAATTTTACCAGAGGGACAAAGAGGAGCTGGTACCGTTTCTTCTGAATCTGTTTCAAACAATTGAACAGGAGAGACTACTCCCTAACTCATTTTATGAGGCCAGCATCATCCTGACATCAAAACCTGGCAGAGATACAACAACAAAAAAGATAACTTCAGGCCAACATCCCTGATGAACATCGATGCAAAAATCCCCAATAAAATAGGACAAACTGAATCCAGTAGCTCATCAAAAAGCTTATTTAGCACAATCAAGTTGGTGGCAACCCCAGGTTGCAAGACTGGTTCAATATACGCAAATCATACACATGGAACCAAAAAGGAGCTCGTAAAGCCAGGACAGTCCTAAGCAAAAAGAACAAAGCTGGAGGCATCATGTTACCCAACTTCAAACTGTACGACAAGGCTGCAGTAACCAGAACAGCATGGTACTGGTACAAAAACAGACACATAGACCAATGAAATGGAATCAAGAACCCGGAAATAAGGTCGCACACCTACAAGTATCTGATCTTTGAAAAACTTGACAGAAACAAACAATGAGGAGAATATTCCCTATTCAGTAAATGGTGCTGGGAGAACTGACTAGCCACATGCAGAAAATTGAAACTGGATTTCTTCCTTACACCTTATACAAAAATTAACTCAACATGGATTAAAGACTTAAATGTAAAACCAAAACCATTAAAACCCTAGAATAAATTTTAGGCAATACCATTTAAGATATAGGCATGGGCAAAGGTTTTATGGTGAAATCGCCAAAAGCAATTGCAAAAAAAGGAAAAATTGACGAATGGGATCTAATTAAATGAAAGAGCTTTTGCATAGCAAAAGAAACTATCATCAAGGTGAACAGACAACCTACAGATTGGGAGAAAATTTTTGCAATCTGTCTGACAAAAGTCTAATATCCAGGATCTACAAGGAACTTAAGCAAATTTACAAGAAAAAAAAAAACAAATTAACGATATTAAAATGTGGGCAAAGGATATGAACAGACACTTCTCAAAATAATAAATAAATAAAAATAAAAAGACCGTGCATGCAGCTAACATGAAAAAAAGCTCAATATCACTGATCATTAGAGAAATGCAAATCAAAACTACAATGAGATATCATCTCACACCAGTCAGAATGGTGATTACTAAAAAGTCAAGAAACAACAGATGCTGGTGAGATAGTGGTGAAATATGAATGCTTTTACACTGCTGGTGGGAATGTAAAATAGTTCAACCATTGTGGAAGACAATGTGGTGATTCCTCAAATATTTAGAACTAGAAATACCATTTGACCCAGCAATCCCATTACTGGGTATATACCAAAGGAATATAAAGCATTATATTGCAAAGAAACACGTACATGTATGTTCATTGCAGCACTATTCACAAAGACATGGAATCAAATGCCCATCAGTGATAGACTGGATAAAGAAAATGTGGAATACTATGGAGCCATAAAAAGGAATGAAATAATATCTTTTGCAGGGACATGGATGAAGCTGGAAGCCATTATCCTCAGCAAACTAAATCAGGGACAGAAAACCTAACACCTCATGTTCTCACTTCTAAGTGGGAGCTGAACAATGAGAACAAATGGACACAGGGAGGAGAAATACACACACTGGGACCTGTTGAGGGAGGGCAAGGCAGACAGGGTGTTAGGGAAAAGAGCTAATGCATGCTGGGCATAATACCTAGGTGATGGATTTATAGGTGCAGCAAACCACCATGGCACATATTTACATATATAACAAACCAGCACATTCTGCACATGCACCCTGGAACATAAATAAAATAAGTATAAACTTGCAAATTCTTTGATACCATTTTGAGATATCATATACAATTAGAATATATTATAAATAAGACTATTTCAGATGTTGGTGACCATGGAAAAATGAACATTTTTATGTCACTGGTGTAAACATAGGTCGCTTTAATTTTCTGGGAGGAAATTTGGCACTATGGATCAAGTACCCAAGCATCATCATGTTAAAATCATGCTAGAATTAACTATGTATTTCTACTACTAGAAATAGATTGTAATAATTTGATGAGTTAGAGGTAAATTTTGTGTCAAGATGCTACTACAATTTTATTAAAATGAAAATTATAGCAACCATCAAACAACACAAAATAAATTATGTATGAAAATGCTGTATTGTGGAATAATGCACAGCCAACATAATGATAATCAGGATCAGCTTTCTAATGACATGTAAATGATTATGCAATGTACTAGGTAACAAATATAATATTCGACTGTAACTATGTGAAGCTGTGTGTCCAGCAAAAGGAAGTAAATGCAGAAACTCTAAAAGGTAATAATCTCCTATCAGTAGTATAATGAATGACTTTTGTCATCTTTTTTATGTCTTCTAAAATTTCTATGATGAACACTTACTCCACTTCCACATAGAACACTATAATATAAACTTTGCGACGTTCTGCTAATTTCTAAGCTTAAAACTCTTATATGTCAGTTCATTTATTCATTCATTGATTTATTCATCAAATGTTGGCTAATCAGCAAGAAGACAGACAGACAAGGTACATAGTCTCTTCATTCTACAGGAAAAAGAATATGAGGAACTAAGCAAGCAAATACATACATAAATAAAGTCAAGCAAACATCTACATAAATAATTGGTAATTGTAATACATGCTCTGCAGTAAATGAGTAGGCAATAAATAGAGGAATATGATAGAAAGTAACTCATGGAGAAAAATGATAGGTGATAATTGATAATTAAAAGAAGCCAACCATGTAAAAGGCTGAGAAAGGGCATTCCAGTCAGAAGAAATAGCAAGTGCAAAGACATTAATGTGAACACAGGCACAGTATGCTCCAGAAACAGAAAGAAAGCCAGGGCGACTGAAATCCAGGGGGCAGAGGAAGCGTGGAAAGGTAGGATGTGGAAAATCATCTATGCCATGGTAAGGAGTTTGGATTCTAAGTGCAATAGAAAGCCCTTTAAGATCTGCCTTGAATAATGCTTCCTTTGATAGTCATAAAGTTTTTTTTTTCCCCAACATACAGTTTCATGTATTCTCATACTTCTGCTCAATGAAAGTAATTGCATTTATTGCTGACATCGTATTTTTTCTTCTACTACTTACATGTTTATAGTAACCATTCTACCAACTATATGTTGTACATTTATATAAATTTAAATTAGTACCAGGATCTGTTTCCGTGATTACCAATTATTATTTGTCGCTTATCCCTCCCTTCTAAAATATTAGTTCTAGAAAAACAGATTCCTTCTGTTTAACACCATTATACTCCCAGTGATTTCACTGTGCATTTCACAGAAGATACAATATTTGTTTAAAGCATGAATGTAATTATGTTTTTCATTAGTTTGTAAAAAGTATACAACAATACTGACAGCTTTATGTCACTAAAATAAACTATTTTAGTTCCTATTCTAACCCTCCTTTTACCTTCTTCTTGGCATTTCTCCTTTCTTATATTCTAAGGTCAGGTGTTATTCTAATTATACTCTTATCTGGTCATTCTTCTTACTTCTCTTTTCTCTAAATTACCATTTGTGTCCTTCTTCTCACTTGACAATCTTGTGTATTTCCACAAGTCCAACTATGAAAACTCCTCACCTTCACCTCTCACTGGGGTAGAGACATAAATCCCAGATTATATTTCTAGCATAGATCGATTCAACAGAAACATAGCCAGGGTACTACTTTGCTTGAGAAATCTCTAGGTCAATGTTCTCTTCATTGCTCCTGAAGTATATATCCCAAACCTAATTAATTTTTGTCCCTTGATTTGGCATTTCTATTAATAGCACCAATTCCATTAATCACTAAAATTCAAAACCACAAATTTTCCTTTTATATATTTTTGCTTCTTCCCTATGATCCTATTTCCTCTACTCCTGCCATCTTACCCACTCATTGCTCGTGCACAAAGCCTCACCTCACATGAATGAACATCCATTCTTTTACCAATCAAACATATTTTCATGTCTGAAATGTGCCTTTTATGTATACATTTCTCCTTTTCCTGAAGCTGCAGCTTATCAGCTATCAAATAAGAGATAGGAAGAGGAAATGGCCATATCTAATATAGTTGCAATTGTCACAGGCTACACAGATGGATGGAAGAAGGCATAAAAGGTCATGGGGTTTTTATGGATGGGTGATATCTGTATTTCATCCCACTGTTGATGAATTTTGGCCGACACCAAGATCATGTAACATATTAAATTTAATATTTGTTTAGCATTTTTATCATGACTGAATTAGACTCCCATATGGAAAACATAATTTATGTTTAATTTTAATGAGATACATTATTAATATGCTGAAAAAGTATTCAAATTTTTTTTATCACATATTGAACAAGCAATATATCTACTTATGAAGAACACAGCTGACTTACACTCATGCTGATGTTTGTTAAGAATAAAAATGATTATGCTATATAACCATTGTACGGAAGCCTTCTGTTGCCATAAATTCACTTGACATTTCACTTTACTGAGAGATGTGGGAATGACCCTTAGCAAGGCTACGCATACTTTGTGTGTTTAAACTTCATGCATACAGAATACTTGCAGATACACGAATAATTTAACATCTCAGTTGGACATTCTACTGTTTAAATTTAAGCAAAGAATAATAGTCTAGTTTCAAACAAAGGATCTTTTGAAGCAGATACAAAGGGTATTTCTAGAATTACAAAACTGTCAGATCCATTAGAACTGTTTCTGGTCTTTCACATTTGCATTGGCCCATGTACTTAATTCTTTCTTGATTGCTCTCTCTCCCATTTTTACTCATTATACAAGATAGTTTCCATGTCACGAAGGTAAGAAAATATGTGGAGAATTTTAAAAATTAGGCCAGAGTAAAAGAATCAACCTATGATGATGACCCAGCAGCAATATTGTAAAAGGTTATCATATTTTATTAAATTTAATGTTTTTGCATATTTTAAAAATTATCTAAAGGTTTAAGTACTCTTAGGTGTAAAGAAATACATTGTATTACTCCTTAGCTTTCACACATCATTTCCAGAAATAGTTTCACCTTAAGACACCCTCACCTGACATTTAAAAGCTCAAAGCGCTCTAGTGTCTGCCAGAATCTATAACACTAATTTGTCTGTGGTCTTTCTTTTCTCCCTAGAAACTTCATAAGTATACATCAATCTGCCAGAAATGGTGATTATGTGAGCAGAGTAAAGTAAGGGTATTCCTCCACTGCAACTTTAACATTAACATTCTCACTATAGACATCCTTTTGGCATTGAAAGAGAAATGAAAAAGGTGTGTGTGTATCATTATCTTTGTTCCGTAATGTAAAATCAGCATTTGTATTTTCCATTAATTTAAAACACTTGTTCATACAATAAGTTAGAGTTAACAGTTTTTCACTTTTGAGCTAGCAAAAGTTTTTAACTGATTTCTTTTGAAATATAACTTACTTAGGTCAGATATTTTATGTTTACATTCTGTATTATGTAAACATTCTTTCCTTTTGATTACCTCAATATATCTCACCAAAATATTTTAATCAATACATACACACATACCACAATTCAACACGATAGGTGTTAGATATTTCTATTTATTATTAGCATTTTTTTAATTTAACATCTTTAGATTTTCTTCCTTGTCTTAGCGTACATTATATTCCATATATAAATCTTTCTATATGGATGAAATGTTAAGCAGAGGTAAAACACTAAAAAATCCTATTTGGCAACTTTGATGTACAAGCATTTGGCAGTGATGTTAAGTGGGAATGAGTGATCTTTTAAAATGTTATGTATAAACCCAGGTGCATGTTTTAAATGGACACAAATTATCAATCACTTATAGTTCTTAAACCAGGATAATTTTATGCTTTATTTTTAAACAATGTTGCAATGCATTATAGGATGTTTTGACATTTAAAGAAATGGTTGCATCAGCTATTGAATATTTATCTTAAATTAATCGATTATGCATCAGAAGTAAAACTTGTGTATAATGAAATTTTGAAACTTGTTCAAATAAACTGTATCTCTTTTACCTACCTCATTAGCTTGGGTAAAATAATGAATTCCCCAAACCCACAAATAACATGAGAGAGTCAGTGCTAAGACATAAAATAAAGCATCTATTTGCTGAATACTTACATATTTCATTAGTGTGAAGATACTGAAATGTAAACAAATATGGTTTTCAGAAAACATAAATGAAGCTAGCTCTCAGTCAAATTTTGTATCTTGAGAGATTTTCTTTACTTTTTCTTTCTCTGTTCTCAGCAAAAATAGAAATGGTAGCAAAGAAAGTGGCAAATAAAACTGCACCTGACTGGGTGCAGTGGCTCACTCCTGTAATCCTAGCACTTTTGTAGCCAAAAGCGGGTAGACGCTTAAGCTCAGGAGTTCAAGACCAGCCTGGGCAACATCTTGGGTAGAGATGGACGAAATCCCATCTCTACCCCGCGCGCCCCTCCCGCCAAAAAAAAAAAAAAAATTAGTCTGGCGCGGTGTCCGTGATTGTGGTCCCAGCTACTCTGGAGGCTGAGGTGGGAGGATCGCTTGAACCTGGGAGGTGGGGATTGCAGTGAGCCTAGAGTGCTCCCTTGCATGACAGAATGTGACCCCATATCAAACGCAAAACAAAACAACAATAAAACTGTAAGCTTTGCTAAAGAACAGATGTGGCTTTGACAGAGAAACTTGAAAACACAGGATGTGAATATAGGGGTAGAACTATAAAAGAGGAAAAAGCAAGAAGCATTATATTTGATAAATTTAGTATAGAAATATTGCTTGGGATGTGTAGTGCCCTGAATAAAAAATACTAATTGAAGAGAAAAGAATACTTTCTAAGCATTTAAAAAAATCAATTAGTAGAGATCCAAGCCATTCATTAAACATTAAAGAGTATATTAATAGCACTTACAGGGTTAAATGGAACTGTTTTGAGACTTCTCCAATTATGAAACATCTTTTCTTATTTCAGTATGTATTTAATGTTACTTTCACTTTTAATTTATCTTATTAAATATTCCCTCAAGTACCTTAGATAAGTTTATGTTCAAAGTAAAACAATAAAAATTCTTATTTGGCAGCTTTGACGTACAAATATTTGACAATTATACTAACAGAATGAGTGATCTTTTAAAATTACGAAATTGATTTTTAAAAATTTCTGTCCTTTGCAGTTTGGACATTTATATGTTAAATATGCATCCCTCTATTAAATATGAGAATTGTGAAATTGATAATATTTGTAATATTTTGTTTGTTTTTAAAGCCAAAAATCTCAGATTGATATTGTCTTACAAAATTATAATAGCTCTCATGATCTCCAAGCTTATTCTCCTTTTTTGTCACTTTACTTTTCTATTTAATAGTTTTCTTAAATGATATTAATTTCAAATATAAAGGCCTAATTAAGTAAATAAAACATAATGATTTCAAAATTACATTAATGATTTGCACGAAATTAGCAAAAATACATACGGAATTTAATATGAAAAACTTAGAACCGCACAAGTTCATAATAAAACATTATTTTTAGTGTAATATCTTTTTTAAAAAATTTCCGAAATTTTAGGTTTGGTGCTACATATGGAGGTTAGTTACATGGGTAAATTTTGTATCTTGGGGATTTGGTGTACAGATGATTTCATCACTCAGGTAGTGAGTATAGTACAAACTAAGTAGGTTCAACCCTCAGCCTCCTCCTACCTGCCGTCCTTTGGACCGAGACTGTGTGGTTCTCTAGGTACAGAATCATCCCATCTGGGAAGTGAGATAGTTTGACCTCCTTTCTTCCTATTTGGATGCCTTTTATTCTATTTTATTTTTATTTTTTCTTACCTGATAGCTCAGACTAGGTCTTCCAGTACTATGTTGAATGAATCTGGTACGAATAGGCATCCATGTTTGTTCCAGTTCTCAAGGGGAATGCTTCCAGCATGTGTCCATTCAGTATGACGTTAGCTATGGATTTGTCATAGATGACTCTTATTTTGATGCGGGTTCCTTGAATTTCTAGTTTGTTGAGGGTTTTTAACATGAAGAAATGTTAAATTTTATCAAAAGCCTTTTCTTTGTCTAGTGAGGTGATTATTTTGTTTTTGTTTTTAGTTTTGTTTCTGGAATGAATCACGTTTATTTATTTACATATATTGAACCAAGCTTGAATCACAGGGCTGAAGCCTACTTGTTTGTGGTGGTTTAGCTTTTTGATGTGCTGCTTGATTCTATTTTCTTTTTTTTTTTTTTTTCTTTTTTTTTTGAGGTTGTTTGTAGCTATCTTCTTCAGGGATAATAGCCTGAAGTTTTGTTTTTCTGTTGTGTCTCTGACAGTGTTGGTATCAGAATGATGCTGGCCCCATACAATGAGTTAGGGAGGAGTCCATCCTCCTCAATTTTTTGGAATAATTTACATAGGATTAGTACTAGCTCTTTCTTATACAACTGGTAGATTTTGACTGTGAATGTCTGGTCCAGGATCTTTACTGGTTGGTAGTTTTTTTTTTTTTACAATTAATTCAGTTTTGGATCTTGTTATTGGTCCGTTCAGGGTTTCAGTTTTTTATTGGTTCAATCTTGGGAGGTTATGTATTTTCAGGAATTTACCCATTTCTTCTTGGATTTCTAGTTTGTGTGCATAGAAATGTTTGTAATAGTCTGTGAGGTTTGATTTTTTTTTTTCATTTATTTCTTTGAGGTCAATGTTAATGTAGTAATGATAATCTCTCCTTTGTCATTTCTCATTTTGTTTATTTGGATCTTCTTTGTATTTTTGTTAGTTTAGCTAGCGGTCTATCAATCTTATTCATTCAAAGAAGAACTTTGGGTTTCATTGATCTTTTGTATGTTTTCTTCTTTCACCATTTTATTCATTCAAGCTCTCATTTTGACTATTTCTTGACTTCTATCTTTGGTGGTTTTTTCTTTAGTTCCTCTTGGGATGATGTTAGAGTGTTAATTTGAGATCTTTCTAACTTTTTAATGTGGGCATTTAGCACTTTATACTTTTAGCACTGCTTTCCTGTGTCCCAGAGTTTCTAGTATGTTGTATCTTTTTTCTCATTAGTTTTAAATAATTTCTTGATTTCTTCCTTAATTTGATTGTTTACCCAATAGTCATCCAGGAGCAGTTTGTTTCCATGTAATTGAATGTTTTTGAGAAAACTGCCTGGCATCGATTTCCATTTTTATTGTGCTGTGGTCCAAATGTATAGTTGGTATGATTTCAATTTCTTTGAATTTGTTGAGAATTGCTTTACGTGGTCAATTTTAGAGTATTTGGTCACGTGTCAAGTTTAAGTCCCAAATATCTGGGTTAGTTTTCTGCCTCAATGATCTCTGTAATACTGTCCATTGAGTATTTAAGTCTACCACTGTTATTGTGTGGTTATCTACATCTCTTCAAAGGTCACCAAAAACTTGTTTTATGAATGTGAGTGCTCCTGTGTTGGTTGTTTATATATTTATGGTTTCTGCTGAAAGGTTCACTGTTAGACTGATGCTGTTCCCTTTGTAAGTTTCCTGCCCCTTTCTCAGCTGCCTTTAATATTTTTTGTGTCTTGTGTCGACTTTGGAGAATCTAATGATTATGTGTCTTGGGGATGGTCATCTTGTATAGTGTCTCACAGGGGTCCTCCATATTTTCTGAATTCAAATGTGGACTTCTCTAGTGAAGTTGGGGAAAATGTTGTGAACAATAAATGTCCTCAAATATGTTTTCTATGTTGATTGCTCTCTCTCTCTTTTGAAAATGCCAATGAGTCATATATTTCGTCTCTTTATATAAAAATCCCATATCTCTCAGAGGTTTATTTTATTTTGAAAAATTCTTTTTTCTTTGTTTTTGTCTGACTGAGTTATTTTGGAGAACCGATCTTCAAGCTATGAGATTTCTTCCTCAACTTGGTTGATTCTGCTGTTAATACTTCCAGTTATATTTTATAATTCTTGCAGTGAGGTCTTCAACTCTGTCGATTAGTTTGGTTCTTTCTTAAAATGACTATCTAATCTTTCATCTTTTGTATTTTTCTACTGGATTCTTTAGATTCCTTGGATTGGGTTTCAACTTTCTCCTTAAATCAGTGATCTTTATTGCCATCCAGATTCTGAATTCTATGTCTGTCATTCCAGCCATTTTAGCCTGGTTCAGATAAATTGCCAGGGAGCTAATAGAAGTCTGTTGGAGGTGAGAATACACTCTGTCTTTTTGAGTTGCCAGAGTTGTTGTGCTGGTTCTTTCCCA
Source organism: Macaca thibetana thibetana (assembly GCF_024542745.1). Lineage (NCBI taxonomy): Eukaryota > Metazoa > Chordata > Mammalia > Primates > Cercopithecidae > Macaca > Macaca thibetana. Next base: position 91,124,427 of record NC_065591.1, read on the forward strand.
TCTGTATGTGTTGATGTTCCTTTAATTTAAAGTTGCTATCCCTTGAATGGGACTTTTTGCTTTTTATGTTCTTTGATTTCCTTGAGAGTTTGACTGTGGTATAACTGGGTTCCATTGACTGGCTTTGCTTCCGGGTGATCTCAGGGGGTCAAGACTCAGCTCAGCACTCCTGGGCTGCACATTCTAACCCTGGCAGGCTGGGACTAGGCCCACACCTTTGCTCTCTGGCTTCTTGAGGGTAAGCACCTGTTGCACTGGAGGAGCCTAGGTGTTCTCAGTCCCCTGGCAACAATACTTTGATGGTGTGTGCCAGAAAAGCACATCATCAGGGTTGTGGCAGTGGGGTTCATGATAGCATGCAGTGGAGTTGAGGTTGTGGTGGCAAGGTGAAGAATGTGTGTGCTTATGTGCCAGTAAAGTTGTGGGTGGAGGCTGCAGGTGAGTGCATGCCAGCAAAGCAGTTGGGGGGAATCTGAAGGCAGGTGCACACCAATGGAGGTCTGACTGCCGAAGCTCTTTGATGGTTAGAAGGGGTCTGCCAGTGTAGGAGCTATGGCAGTAGCTGCTGGGGAATCACCCAGTTGGGCATCTGAGACTGCATTCCAAATGAGTGTGGCCAGACAGAGCCCTTGGGAAGGACTGGCAGACAGGATGGTGCTCAGGACACATTGCCCCCATCCCATGGACAAGACAGCCCTGTTCTGTTCAGGTCTACCAGTCAACAAAGGCAAAATTCCCTAAAGGAGCATGTTGAGCCTTGAGGGATAAGCATCACTGGGCATATTCTAATGCAGTCATTCTTACACCAAACCCTCTGGCTTCCACACAGGCTGGAGTCCTGTCTCTGCTGACTCTCCTTGCAGCTCTCCCTGACAGTACAAATGTTCGTGGGAGTAGTCGGGTTTCCTGCAACTTTGATTTCTGAGGCACCTGATGAGACTAAGCCATTCATGTCTGTTTAACTCACCTCTTACTTAGGAGCACCTCAGGGCCAGGGAATAGTCCTGGTGTTCAGCAGCCCCACGTTCCCAGCTTCTCTATCCTTCAGTCCCTTCAGGGTGTGTGTCCCCACTCTGTCCACTCTCAGTGCCTTTCTTCCTAAGATCTGCTAGTAGTGTGTCAGTCTACTTTATCTTCTGGTTTCTCAGTGGGAGTTCCTTCTGGTTGTGTCTACTTGGCCATCTTGGCTATTTCTGTAATCATATCCGATGACATCAAGGCAGAAATTTTTAACAAGCAAACAAAAACACACACAAAGAAACAGAGCTATATAGCTGTAAAACACGCTACATAGAAAACAATTTAATTCACTTATGTATCTTAGAAATGTAATTTAAAAACATACATGTAAAATATATTTTAAAATACATATACGTTTTACATATATTTCAAAATATGTATTTCAAAATATGTAAAACGTATATGTAATACATATGCATGTGTATATATGTAAAATATACTTTAAATATATATTTTAATATACTATAAATATTAAATATATCATATATAAACATAAATCATTGAAATAAAATGGCAGAGCATCAAATTGGCAGAACCAAAAATCTTTGCAATATAGAAGATATTTTTTGTATATGACAATGGGATCCTAGAGAAAAATGTTTCTTTCTCTCCCTCGCTGCCTTCCTTCTTTCCTTTCTCTATCCATTTCTTTGTTCCTTAAAATATATTGAACACTTCTGTATGTCAAGAGGCAAGCTGTACATGGCTATATTAAGTTATGTGCACTACTGATTTTACCTTTTTGGTAAAAACCTTAAATATAACATTTTGGGAATTTAGTAAAAGACCTCTAAAAATGTAGGACAGTTAATCCCAAATGCCATTGCAATCCCTTCCATTCAGAACACATTACCAATTTGTTTTTTAAACATAACATGTTTTTTTTTTTTTTTGTATTGATAGTTTACAGGATAAGACTTTTGAAAAGGCCTGTTAAGAGCTAATGGGAGGGGTGGGAATTAGAAGCAGTGTTTTTTGAAAGTGATATCCTGTAAATTGTTGTTCCATCTTCAAGTCAATAAAAGATAATACCTTAGAGATCACATTAAAGTGACCTCATATTTTCTTACTCTTATTTTTTCCCCAAACCATCATATTTCGTGAAGTTATGAAATCATGATGAATATACTTTTTATACAGCTTTATGTAACACTAATTTCTGGAGATTTAAATTTTACATATGAAATACATTATTTTTGCAGTATTATACTTGGCTAAGTTACAATTTTTGTCTGATCTTTTTAATTTCAGGGACTTATAAATACTGGTCATCATTTATTCATTGTTTTACCTAACCAAATCAAGAATTTGAATTAAGAATAAATCCTAGTCTCATCTATAGTCTAGAGAAAAATAGATATTTGGAATCATTCAAGGAAATAACATAAGAAGTGTGACTGTTTTACTAAGTATCTTCAAATAGTAATTATTCTAAAGCGAAGGAAGTTCTTGGTGCCATATTTCATAAGAGAAGTTATTTGTCGAGAAAAAGGATATTTCAATAATGCAGCATTTTAGATTCATATCACATAAGGAAAATTATCAGAAATAAATAAGACATAAGGAGGTTTTCCACTACTATTCATCAGACAGGTTTTCTGTGCCCTTTCCCATCTCCTCTCCTCCTGGAACTCCCAAGATTTTCACATTTGTTCAGTTGGTGGTGTCCAGTATGTCCATAGGCTTTCTTAATTCTTTTGATTATTTTTTTAATCTGATTGGGTTATTTCAAAACATCTGTCTTCAAGTTCAGAAATTGTTTCTTCTGATTAATATACTTTATTGTTGAAGCTTTATATTATATTTTCCATTTCATTTATTGAATTTTTAATTTCCAGTATGTCTTTTTTTTTAATGATATCTCTTTGTTGAATTTCTCATTCAGATCATGATTGTTTAAAATTTGTTTTTATTGCCTATCTGTATTCTCTTGTATCTTTCTTAGTTTCTGTGAAATCACTATTTTGAATTCCTTTCCAGGCATTTTATATATTTTATTTTCCTTGGATTTTGGCACAGGATACCTTTTATTCCTTCAGAGGTGTCATGTTTTCTTGCTTTTCCATGTCTCTTGTGTCTTTATGTTGGTGTCTGTACATCCAACATAACAGTTATTTCTTTCAATTTTGTGGAGTAAATTTCATAGGAAATAATTTTTATTTTTTATTGTTTGAGATAGAGCCTTGCTGTTTCACCAAGGCTGGAGTGCAGTGGTGTGATCTCAGCTCACTACAACCTCAACCTCCTGGATTCAAGCAATTCTCAGCCTCCCAAGTAGCTGAGATTACAGGCATGAGCAACTATGCCTGGCGAAATTTTTGTATTTTTAGTAGAGATCGGGTTTCACCATGTTGGCCAGGCTGGTCTGAAACTCCTAGACTCAAGTGATCCACCACCTCGGCCTCCCACTGTGCTGGGATTACAGTTGTGAGCCACCACGCCCAACGAGAAACACTTTTTTTTTTTCTATACATGTGTCTACAGTGTTAGTTAGATAGCGTACTTTGGTTTTGGTTGTGGGTGAGTGCTGTCATGTAGTCTCCATGTAATTTCTTGTTTATTCTGCATTTTTGAAGACCATTGTTCTTCTCATAATCCTATTTGTCTTCATTAAAATTAAGATTAACTGTCAATATCCTCCAGTCAATTCTTGGTAACAATTCTTCTTACTATGACTTGCATCTAGTTTTAAATATTTAGAGTATCTTATTCTATTCTATTATCTCTCCAAAATAGATCTCGAACTCCTTTTTAGTAGGTAAAATACATGTCAGCTCAAACAGCAAGTATTACTTCCACTTCCACAAATGATGATAATAATATTTTATAGACCATGGAGATAGTTCTTCCTCCTCAACTGATTATCTATGTGACTTTGAGAAAGTTACTTAAAGTTTCTGTTTCAGTCTATTCAACCTACAAGAAGAAGAGTAATGTATTGTGTAACTCAAGAAGTGTCATATAGCTCACATGAAATAATAAATGTGAAAACCCTTTACAAAACAAGTGTAAGTATGTTGATTAATTTTTTTAGTGGTGATAGATTTAAGTAGGCTATTTCTTTTCTATTCTCACATATAGTATTTAAACAGTTTAGGTACACGGTGTAAGTTTATTTTACGTATAAACTTAATAGATCCATGTGCATATTAAATCTTAACTCATCATTACCCTGCTCTTATCAACCAAGCTAATTAAACTAGCAATTATTTTCAAAATGATAAATGGATTTATGTAAGTTTTACAATATTTTTATGATATTTAGCCAGTATTCCCTTCTCGAAGATTGGAGAAGTATCACAAGGAATTCTGGAAAACATGAAAGTGGTTAATATTGAAATTGTATAAAGGAAATATGTAGATATATAATTCATTTATCCATTTGCAAAATGTTGTGAAAATAAATGAGGATAAATTATTTATTACAAATATTAACCCTTTGTTCATATTTTCATTTGAATTATTCTGAATACAAAAATTATGTATAATCCTTAAAAGTTTGATCTGCAGATGTAACCTACCTTGCAATAAACAAAATACCATATGTATATTAAGTCAAGCAAGACTAATTTGTTAAGGAGGAGAAAATAAAGGTTATAATCACAATAATATTTTATCACAATTCAGAAGTTAGGGTTCTAAACACAAACAGGATTAAATCAACACCCAATCCTTGTTGATGAACATTTTCATGGGAAAAATGATTTATAAATACTTTATTATTTTCTGTGTTGCTTAGTCTCCATGAAGTGTTCACATTTATTTACAATGAGAGAAATTTGAAGAGAAAGAATACACTTTTTATTTTATTTTACTTTTTATTTATTTAAAATAAAAAGATACACTTTTTATTTTATTTTATTTTATTTTATTCTGTCACCCATATAGAGTGCAGTGGCATGATCAAGACTCACTGCAGCTTTGACCTCCCAGACTCAGTTTAACCTCCCACCTAGCCTCCCCAGCAGCTGAGACTACAGGCATGTGCCACCACATCTGGCTAATTTTTGTACCTTTTGTAGAGATGGGTTTTCACCATGTTTCCCAGGCTCATCCTGAACTCCTGGGCTCAAGCAATCCATGCACCTTGGCCTTCCAAAGTGCTGTGATTACAGGCATGATTCAATGCATTAAGCACCATATTGAGGACAAAATAAAAAGGAGAATGATATTTTGTCATATAAGATACTACATAAATATAATATTTTACATACAAATTGACATTATGCTTGCTTTCCAACACTAAGACTTAAACAGTTTTGTTATTAATGCATCTTTCAGTCTCTTTAAATAGATCAGGACACAACTAAAACCAAAACAGAAAGTTTCCTTTTACTTTCATGTAAGTATGATGATTAAGGTGACATATAATTAGTGGTCTTTTTACCGAAAGAGAGATCGTTTATAAAAGCAAGGAAAGTTGAAGCAACCTTTTTCTGCTATATATACAATTCTAATGATAATTATAATGGAATATACAAATATAAAAAGTGGTGTCATTAAGAGACAAGAAACATTTCAGAAAATTAGTCTGAAAAGAGTTCCAGATGCAAAACTCAGTATATTTTAGTTTAATAATTTTATTTCTGAAATGTGCGACTAAATTTACTTGTTTTCTAAAAGAAAGAAGCTATCAAGAACAATGCCATGATTTTGTAACAGAGGACAGACCACATCTATCACAAGAAATCATGAATAATATGTTTTTGAGAGAGCAGCTTGCAACAGATTAGAACTTCTGCTGTTCTGTTCCCTAGCAGGACAACAATTTTCCATGCTGAGCTGCTGATTGTGATTATTTATTAAAGGGACATTATAACATTTCTTCTCTGATAATTCCTAACATAGAAATATTTGTGTACTAACACTATACTTTGCAGTATAAACTGTATTGATTAAAACCTACAGAGACATATTGTGTCATTTATTTTATCACAGAAAGCCATATTTTTATCCTTAAATAACATCATAATGAAACACTTCATTTTATATATTGTAGAAGTTCAATGACAGATGCTAACATATTTGTATGTTAATTTTTGGGAGGAAATATGTTATGGAATGATTTTACAAGATAATACAGAATGGAATAACTTTCTAACCATTCATGTCAATAAAAACAATAGTAAGGATTTAATAGTGTTAAATATCATGCTTCATATTTTTGATTGGGTAATATAAATATTTTTATATTAAATTTAAAAAATATGTAGTCTTCTACCTGCCCTGCAAGGATTGTAAATATATTCATATTTGAGCATGTTCTCTTGTATAAAGTGTGTACTGACAAGGGTCTCTTAAAATAAATAGTTCGTCATTGAAGTAAGTGACTTTATTATAAACTGACTTTTGCTAATTTTAAAGGTTTTCATGTTGTTTTTCTTTCATCTTTGTAGCAACTGTTTTCTCCTCAGGTTTTTTATAGCTTTGATAATAAAATAAAAACTTTGGTTCATACAATTTATTTGAGCAAAAAAATAATTCATGAATTAGGCAGCCCTCAGAACCAGAAGAGATTGAGACAACTCTATCTAATCAGCAAGGTGGGCAGGCAGTATTTATAGACAGAAAACGTAAGTGAGGTACGGAAACAGCTTGATTGGTTACAGCTCAGTGTTTGCCTTATTTGGGCATGGTATGGTAACGAATATGCCTTATGTGAAAATGATGTGATCTGTTGGCAGCTAATCATTGTCTGAAACTCAGCTGCTATGATTGGCTGAAACTCAGCCATTTGTTACAAGATTATACTCTTAAGTTAGCTTGCAGTTTTCATACTTAATTAGATTGTGGGTTGCTATGTAGGGATTCAAAGTACAGAAGCAGCTTTAAGCCAAACGTAATTTCATATAATTATATCTATATTTGCTATGTAGCCATCCTTTTTTCTTTATTTCTACTCTTCTCTCTATTCATTTTGGAAAATGAATGGAACACAAGACTATTAAAATAAGGTAATTATATATATATATATGACCAAATTTAATATAAAATTATGTTTTTTTTAAATACAACTTTCTACTCCTCAGCCCCTTCTATTCTCAGTTTTAAAGAACAGTAAAATCATTCGTATGGGAGAGTTTTAGAACTAGTAAGTTACACTTCACTTTTGAGTCTCAGTTCACAGTGAGTAATAAGGAAAATGGCAGAGAAATGCTGATCAGTTAGTTTCTCAATAATCATTAGAGGTATTGTCAGGATTTTTATCTATGGTCTAAATTTCCAAATGTTTAAGAAATAGGGATGAACATTTTAGCTACTCTTGAGGCCAATGAATGCATTGACTTTAGCCTCATTCAGTCCCAAGTTCATACCACTGCAGTGTGTGGAGTTACAAATCTTGTGTGTCATCAGCAAGGCCTGAAGATGTCCACATAGGCAGGACAGGAAGAGCAGAAAAAGGCTTCTGATAAAAGAAGGAAAGAAGGCAAATGATAAAAGGGGAAGATGAGAGACTTAAAAAATGCATGGGGTTCTAAATTTTATTGAATAATGTGAAAGATGTGTTTTCAAAGAAAAGAATGTTTATCAAAAATTGCTAGTTTTTAGTTGATTGCATTTCTTTTGTGAAGAATAGAAGTTTATTATTTTAGAATACTAGATGTATAAAATCATAGTTATGAAGATTCACACATACCACAACTGTCATACACTACAGTACAGGAAGATTATTTTAGTTTAAAGAAGCAAATCAACAAAACGGTTGGCAACAGCTTAGCAACTTCTAACAAAGTGAATTGCTAATTGTGCCTGCTTGATCTCTTTAAATTTGTTTATAATTAAAAGTAAATTCTTATTATTTCCAAAATCCCACACTGCTTCTATCTATAGATGTCCCTCCTACAGGGTCACACATTTCTCTAACTGGTCACAAAGTCTCAATTTTTTTTTTTTTTTTTTTTTTTTTAGTAAATGTTTGATCACACACACACACACACACAATGTATGAGAAAGTGAAGTTGTCTTTTACATAAGTAATGGTAAATGTTTCCTTATGCCTTGTTGAATAAATTAAGATGATGACTCACAGGTTAAGTGCAATAATTATGAACATCCATGTTTTAAATGTAACCTTATTAAAAAGCTTTGTTTAAAATGTAGTTCTTTTCCTTTGGTGATAATTTACATGTTAAATTTTAGGAAGTACAACCAAGTTTATACACTAAGTATTATTTTAAATCACAAATGACTTTAATTTTCATTATATTTATTTGTCAATGTTTGGGCTAGATTCACAGCTCATTTGAAATGATATATTTACATTATTTGATATGTCAGTCTTAATAAAATGCCTGAGCAGGCTTTTTAACATATTAAATTAGCATATCATGCATTTTTTGATATAAAGAATATATGAATCTTTGTTGAAATTCTCATAGAAGTAAAATATATCACAAATGTTGACAACTATATTTTTGCTTAATAGAGCAATAATAGTAATCCAAGACTTATGAACTACAAATAAATATGTATAAAAAATTATGGTTCATTTTGCCTTTTCTTTAAAATTGTGTTTGAAGAAAATAATTGATTTTCTTTGAAAATCAATTTTGAAGAAATTGTGAAGAAAATAATTGCATTATTCAAGAATTTGCATCATATATTTATTTTGAAGAATAGTGTAATAAGTGAAATTTCAGAAAGTTGTAATAAATTCTCATGTTTTATTAATCTAAAATATGAAAAAAGATAAAGATTTAATAAGAAGAGTTTTGTTGTGAAAAAAATAGCAGTCATATTTGATTCTATTTAAAGTTAAGGATAGTGCTTTACCTTAAATTTAAGAAGTTAGAGACCAATTTCCTTATGGTTTGGGATTATTTTTCTTCTCCTATATCCCTAGGCCTAGTCATGTAGAAGAAACATTAATTTCAGGCTACCTCATAAGTAGATTTAAAGGATATTATTAAAAATTTTGTTTTGAAAGGTCTTAAGTAAGGAATTAATGTTTCCTTACTGAAGTGTGAAATGAAGTAAGTCTGAGAGATAAACAGAAATAAAAAATGAAGCTTATATTAGAAGTATTAAAAGGATGGATATTTTCCCCTCATAAACTGGGATCAGGGTTAAATGACAAAAATATTTATACTTATTTAGAAGCAAAAAACATTGCTCTTGAATTTTTATCAATTAAATATTTGATAACGGAAATTCCAGAAAGTACTTTTAGTTGAATGTTTTATGAAAGGATCCCAACCCCTGCTTTATCAACGTTTATTTTAAGGTCTCCTTTTTTAAGTATCTTAGAAAGATAGATAGGTTAGGTAATGTCATATGCGTGTATGCACATTTGTGTGTGCATGCACCCTTGGGTGTGTGATAGATGTGGAGAGAAAATGAGAAAGAGTTAAGAGAATTATTCTTCAAACTCTGTTAGACAGCTGTCTTCATAGAAATATGGTATTTTAATTAAAATTAGCATTCCCTTCTTGTCTTCAGTATGCCTTGATAGCAAAAATCCTTTTAGATTTTGAGTGAGAAAGATAGACAATAGTGTGAAATTTGTAGCCATAAATATATTGTGAATATTTTCCAGTAATACAATGTGTCTTACTGGGCAGAAATGACTATTTATAAGAGGAAGAAAATGTATATCAAGAGAAAGAAATGACAAGGTGTTATTATTTTGAATTATAGTGTGAAATATTTGAGAACCAACCCAAATGCCCATCAATGTTAGACTGGATAAAGAAAATGTGGCACATATACATACCACGGAATACTATGCAGCCATGAAAAAGAATGAGTTCATGTCCTTTGCAGGGACATAGATAAAGCTGGAAACCATCATTCTCAGCAAACTAACACAAAAACAGAAAACCAAACACCGCATATTCTCACTCATAAGTGGGAGGGGATCATCACACACCATAGCCTGTCAGGGGATGTGAGCAAAGGGAGGGATAGCATTAGGAGAAAGACCTAATGTGGATGATGCATTGATGGGAGCAGCAAACCACCATGGTACATATATACCTATGTAACAAACCTGCACGTTCTGTACTTGCATCCCAAAACTTAAAGTATAATAATAATAAAAAGTAATAAAACTGTAGTAGGAATATTGATATTGGAGAAATAATGACAGCTCAACTTTAATATTTAGTTGATTCTAACAGTGTCTCTTGTAATTAAATGTATTTCCTTTTTCTGTTTAATGGTAAAAATCTATAGTAATTATAATAATAAACTTGCACCCACCTCAACTTTTCTTTTTACGCTTTCTACAATATTTGAACAATATGATTCACCAATTTTCTGTTTATAGTATAGCAACTTAAGAACTTTTAAAAAATATTCATGAGACATTTTTGATAAGATTTGTTTATAACTTCATTTAGGCCCAGGTATCATCATGTCTTTGTTGTCTCCATTTAAATTTATAGTACTCCATTACCATTATATAATACCCTTCTTTGTCTTTTTTGACCATTGTTGGTTTCAAGCCTGTTTTGTCTAACATTGAAATAGCAACTTCTGCTTTTTTCAGTTTTCCATTTGCTCAATAGAATTTTCTCCATCCCTTTACTTTGAGCCTGTGGGTATCATTGCCTATGAGATAGATCTCTTGAAGACAGCATACCATTGAGTTATACTACTTTATTCAACTTGCCATTCTGTGCCTTTTAATTGAGGCACTTAGCCCATTTACATTCAAGGTCAATATTGATACATTCAGAGTTGATCCTATCATCATGTTGTTTAGCTTATTATGCAGACTTGATTGTGTGGTTGCTTTATAATGTCAATGGTCCATGTACTTAAATGTGTTTCTGCGGTGATTGGTAATGGTCTTTCTTTCCAAATTTAGGAACTTTTAAGAACTTATTTTAAGGCAGCTCTGGTGGTAATGAATTTAGCATTTCCTGGTCTGAAAAGATCATGTTTATTTTTTGCTTATGAAGCTTAGTATAGCTGGATATGGAATTCTTGGTTGAAATTTCTTTTCTTCATAAATGCTGAATCTAGGCCTCCAATCTCTTCTGGCTTGTAGTGTTTCTGCTGAAAGTTCTGCTGTTAGCCTGGTGGGGTTCCCTTTGGAGGTGACCTGCCCCTTCTCTCTAGCTGCCTTTAACATTTCTTCTTTTGTTTTGACCTTGGGGAATCCGATGACTACATGTCTTGGGGATGGTCTTCTTGTATGGAATCTCATAGGGATTCTCTGCTTTTCCTGAGTTTGAATGTTGGCCTCTCTAGCAAGGTTGGGGAAATTTTCATGAATGATATCCCAAAACATATTTTCCAAGTTGGTTGCTTTCTCTCTTCTTGCAGTGAATCGTAGATTTGGTCTCTATACATTATCCCATATTTCCTAAAGGTTTGTTCATTGCTTTTATTCATTTTTTAAATTTTTTATCAGATGGAGTTATTTTAGATAACTGGTCTTTGAACTTTGAGGTTCTTTCCTCAACTTAGTTGATTCTGCTGTTAGTACTTGGTGATTGTATTATAATATCCCTGAAGTGAGTTTTCAGCTCTATCAGATCAGGTTTTTTTTTCTTAAAATAACCATTTTGTCTTTTAGCTCCTGTATTATTGTTTTCCATAGATTCCTTGGATTGGGTTTCTACTTTCTCCTGAATCTTGTTAAACTTTATTTCTATCTATTTTATGAAATTATATTTCTGTCATTTCAGCCAGTTCAGGCTGGTTAAGAACCATTGCTGTTTCTGGGGTATGAGTGCAGTTGTTTGGAGGTGCGAAGATACTCAGGATTTTTGAGTTGCCAGAGTTCTTGCACTGGTTCTGCCTTTTCCAAGTGGCCTGATATTCCTCCAATCTTTGAAGTTACTCTCCTTTGAATGGCCTTTTTTGTTGTTGTTGTTGTTGTTTTTTTGTTTTTGTTTTTGTTTTGCTTTGCTTTGCTTTGATGCTCTTGTTTGGTATAAGGTGGTTTCAGATGACTAGCTTTATTCCTAGGACATATAAGGGGCGAAGGCTCAGCTTAGTACTCCTGGGCTGCATCCTCTAACTCTGGGGAGTTGGTAATGTGCTCCTGGCTTTGTTCTCTGGCCCCTGGAGGTTAGGAATCTGTTGCATTTGAGGGTCTGAGGTGTTCCCCATCTGCTGACGAAAACACTCCGATGGATTGTGCCAGCCGAAGCCTTCACCAGGGCGCTGGCAGGATGATCTGTGCTTGCTTTCATGTGCCAGCAATTGTGACACTGAAGTGGGGTGCAAGCACATTTGCTGTGGTGGGAAAGCAGCAGGAGCAGGGTACAGTGTTCCTGCCCATGCTCACTCCAGCGGCATGGTATGAGTGAGGCACTGGCTGGGTTATGGTTGCCAGTGTCCATGCTCACACTTGTGCCAGTGGCAGCCATGGCATGGTTGAGATACCGGTTGTCACAGGGCTGCTGGCCTCCATGCATGCATTCACACTGGCAGCAGTGGCAACATAGGCAGGGATGGTGGCATCTGTGTCCATGTTTTTGCCAGCAGTGGCAGCCTGACTAGTTCCCGTGTTTGAGCATTTGAGGTGATGGGTGGCAAGGGGCACTCACACATGCGTGCTGGTCGGGGAGGGGAGGCAAGGACAACCTGTGCAGGTGTGCTGACAAAGTGGTGTGGAGGTGGCCACGAGCAAGTGCCTACCAACAAAGCTGTGCAGGGGAGGCCGTGGTAGAAGGAAAGTATGAGTAGACACACGTTGGTTGAGGCCACTCTACTGGAGCTCTCTGATAGCCAGGTGCTGTCTGCTGGCATAGGTGCTCTGCTGAGAACCTCCAGGAAGCACCCAGGTTCGACATCTGAGGCTACAAGTGGACATGGCCAGGTTGGGGCCTTGGGAGAGGATAGCAGACAGAGATCCCTCAGATCAGACTGGCCCCATCACATGTGCAGAACCACCCTACTCTGCCCAGACCTGGCTGTCACCCTCAGGGTAAAGTCTCCTAGAGGAGCGTGGCAACCCTTGGGAGATGGGTGTCCCTGGCTGTGCTCCACTACAGATGGTCCTGCTCCACATCCAGACAGTAACAGAATCAGGCTAGAGTTCTGATCCTGCTACCTATCTAAACAGCTCTCTCTGCCAGCCAAAGTGTCTGTGGGGGTTGTGGTGTCTCCTGTTACCAGGATGTGTTTAAAAAATTTTAAACACATCTAATTTCACTTTCAGTCTTATCACTTTTAATTTCTTTGCTGCACTTTTGCTGCTTTACTCTCTTGATTAACTATTTCATAAAGTGTCATATGAATATATTACTGGGGAATAAACAGACAGTGCAACTACATGCTTTGCTGTTGGTTTATGAACTAACAAATGTGCAGTGACCAAACACTGGCAGATTCTGAAAGAAGTGATGCGATTGGTCACTGATCATGATGTTCCTGTTATTTGCATTGTAATTTGTGGAATGGGATGTTAGCAGCAAAGAGTTTATGCTTTGTTCAATTTTTTTTTATAGTTGATATACTGTGGTAACTGAAATTTAAATTTTATTGCTGCTAGGCTGGTATAATTTAACTAAAAACAACTAGTAAGTGAAGATCATCCATATTGGTACCAGGCAATCAGAAGACTACTTGCCCTACAAAGTCACAATGATGAAAATAACATTCAAAAATAAAGAAATATGTCAACTGAACAGAGTCAAGACAGTGACATACATGCATATAAATCAAACTTAAGTCTACAAATGAAGTGACACTTTAAATCAGTGGGCAAACATAACCTGGTCATCAAATAATATTAGAAAATCTGGACCAAAGAGGAAGAATGACTATATTATACTCTTCTAGGGAATAATTTACACAGTAATTAATAATACAAGCTAGGATAAAACCTAGAATAATTTGAAAGAAAATGTAGACAAATTTTTTATGATCTTTGCAATAAAAAGTTCTCAACAACCAAAAACCAACCCCAAAACAATGCCTATATACCCGATTATGAAGAAAAGACAGATTTAACTATATAAAATGAATCATTTCTTTATTATATCAGATAAGTGACAGCCTATATTTATTACAGAAAAAGAAATGTCATTAATAATAAAAAGATTGTATAAAATACAGTAAGAAAAATCTTATAACTTGATTAAGAATGTGCAAGATAAACAAATAAGAAATTTGCAGAAAAAGAAATATGGATGGCTAATCTTTGAATAGATTTTTAAACTCATTAGTAAATCAGAAGACATTGATTAAAACAATAATTAGACTTTCTTTTAACCAGCGAAGTAGCCAAAGTAAAAGATTAATTATCATCCATTTTAAAGAGGATGCACAGATACTGGCATTCTTATGCTCTGCTTGTGAGAGTATGAGTTTATAAATAAAGTCTTTTTAGAACATTCTATGACATCATTAAAATTTTAGCTTACATATATTTTACCTAGACATTCCACTTTAGGACTTTCTCTACAAAATTAATTGTGCTTATACCTAACACAAAAGTATATGACAGACTGCAAATATCAAAATTAGCATTTCATCCTTTTTTTTTTTTTTTAATCTGTTAACGTTTTTCTCAAACTAGGCTTTTCATCATCCTGGACTATCTGAGCATATTTGCTTTCTCAATATTGTTCTTTTCAGTCAAACATCTTCTAATTATATGTCTACACATACAGTTTATTCAAGAAACCCATCAAAAACGAAGTGGATGGTATTACATTGTGCACAGTGGTCAAATAGAAAGCAAATTTTTAAAACAAATCTCAGGTGTATAATACTGTGTTTCAATAACAGCATTTAATGGAACTGTATACAGAGAGTGTTTGGAAGGGATAATTGTTGCCACTAATTAACAGTGATAATGTGGAAGAGTTATTCTTCACTATTTTTTATTTTCTCATTTCTAAAACAAAATAACAAAACCTTGCCTGCATGATTTTTTAAAGATTGAATAATATTTGTAAAGTGGTAAGTTTTGATGATGATAAGTAACAATTGCCATTTTTTATCTTAAAAGTCGTTGGGTTATAGTATATATAAACAGACTTTGCCTATGTAAATGATCATTTCTATTATAAATTGGTGCACCTTCAAGATATAGAAATATTTTTAAGGGAAATTTAAGAAAATACGTATTTTGACTTTTAATAGCCTTGACAAAAATCTCCTCATAAATCATTTTTATTTTATTAAAGTAAATCCTTTTAAGAAACTATTCTGTTATATAGACTTCTGTGAAAAATCAATATATGCATTTCCTCATTTATATTTTCCAGTAATTGAATTGCTTTTAAAACCCTCACAGCAAATTTTATTAGTGTAAATCACTGCATTTAACTATTTTTATCTTTTTGAGCTCATTTTTGGTATACACGTGCAACAGAGCAAAAAAAAGAAATGATATCAAGTTGTATATAAATACCATATATTAGAACAAGTGCAAATATGTATCCTAGTAGATTTTTTTAAAATAATGTTTTGGTAAAAAATATACCTATACCAGAAATTGGGATAAAAGGACATCAAGGTTTGACACTCCTTTAAAATAATTAAAGGAAATACTTCCATTATGTTAGTTTCTATGTTACTCTATGTTAACTTTATATATCTTAAGCTACATTTCTCAGTATGATTAGCTTGAAAAATATTTCATTTCAGCTTAACAAAAACTACTACTTACTACCTATTACCTGTTCTAAACATAGAAGATAAAAAGGAAAACAAAAGAAAAACAAATTCCTGGTTTCAGAATTCTTGCAGTAGCAAGGTAGATGGATAAATAAATACTTAAGAAACTGAGTGGCATATGCTGAAACTGAGGTTTGTACAGGGTACATTATTGGTAAAAGGGAGTGGTAATCAACTATACATGGAGAAGTTAGGGAAAGCTTTCTATGTATTTAATTTACTACTTTTCTGTTATGCTAAACAATCATCTCACTCTCCTTGATTAAAGTCAAATAGATATAATGTATCTAGACAGTGACTAGGCAAGTAATTGAACCAATATCAAAGACAATTAATTTGTGGGCATGAACTTTAGAGTCATATACTCACCTGCCTACCTCACCCCTCTCTCCAATTTTATGTCTTGTTTGGTATCTAAATTTCACATATTCGAAACTGAGCTCTTGACATTCCATTCCTGAACTTACTGCTGTCTATTCCTCTGACTTCCAAAGTGATCTTTCTGTACGTCAGGCTAAGAACCATAGGGTTTTTCCAAGTATGCTTCATCTGCCTGAAATGTTCTTGTCTTGGATATTCTCAGCTCTCTCTCTCTCTCATATAGTTATTGTTTTGCTTACCTCTGTTTTCTGGGCTACATTTTATTTTTATGTTGTTATCATTTATTTTATTCCTTATTATTTCTAGTTTAGAAAATGCCTTTGAGATATCTGTTTTATTAGTTGGCATACTTTTTGCTTTTCCTGAATTTTTTGACATTTAATTTTTTTTACATATAACAAAGGAAACCATAGTATTAAAAACACTATTAAAATTCCCAAATGAGGCCGGGCGCGGTGGCTCACGCCTGTAATCCCAGCGCTTTGGGAGGCCGAGGCGGGTGGATCACGAGGTCAGGAGATCAAGACCATCCTGGTTAACATGGTGAAACCCCGTCTCTACTAAAAATACAAAAAATTAGCTGGGCATGGTGGCGGGTGCCTGTAGTCCCAGCTACTCGGGAGGCTGAGGCAGGAGAATGGCGTGAACCTGGGAGGCAGAGCTTGCAGTGAGCAGAGATCGTGCCACTGCACTCCAGCCTGGGCAACACAGCGAGACTCCATCTCAAAAAAAAAAAAAAAAATCCCAAATGAAATAAACATGAGGTACCTAAGAAAACATTGTTCTAAGGAACACATCATTGGGCAATAGGAGAACAGATTTCCTAGGAATGTGATTTTATAAACTAAAATAAAGTTTACAGACAAATAACATAATTCTCTGTAGAACTATTAGAAGTGTAATCAAATACATCTGTAACACTGTATATTGTGTAATTCTGTTTTCCATGAATAATCATGTCAAAGAAGCAACATATTTGGACAATCAACTTATATAAAAAGAATAAAAGTAAATACAGGGCTTCAGGGTTATATAAACCTTCAGTAAATTATAAACCTATTGAATATTGAAACATTAAAACCCGTATTACTTTCAATAATTCATTCTCATTACACCAATTTCACTTGGATAATTATAGATGTAGAATTAATGGAATTTAAGAATCTGTTATGCAAGATTACTGCCTATCCACTTACTGAAACTGAAAAGTTATATGAAGTAGGTCTCAGATTTCTCACATAAAGCATGGAAATGATAACATAATTATTTTATAAGGACTACATTGGATAATGCTTGTGAGATTCCCTGTTTCTTTAGTGCTTGGTTGAGTTAAGTTTTAATAAATGTATATTTCCTGAAGAGCTTAGATTCAAGTTAGACATATTTTTTTAAATATATATCTAATTTTTGGTAGAGTTACATTATAGTTTATTACACATTTTATCAATTTCAAAGGGGCAGGCAACATATCTAATTCAATATTTAGGGCATAGTAATCTAAAAAACTCAAGGGAAGCAATATCTTGAAAGACAATTTTTTAAAAGATTATTCCATTAATTTTTAAAAATTCAGTGGCATAAGGGATAATAATAAATTCAGCTTTACTGGTAAATTTATCACATTAATAACTAGAGGAAAATATAGGAAAAGTACCTATTTTACCTCATAAATTTTGTTTGCTAGTTATTTAAAGTTGTTTAATGGTTAATGTCTGTTTTGTAATATGATAATCTCAACACAAAAATTGCTTTGTCAGAAAATCTCTTGTTTTAAAGGCACTTGATATTTAACATTTACCAACCTCCCACTGTACACCTGGTTATGTCTTAGACACAGGGAGCACAGGTAAACAAAGCAAGAGTAGTCCCTGTGTTCATGACATTTAAACTATGTTGAAAGGATTTACACAATTAAATATAATATTACAATTGTAATGTAGGAACGTCTCTTGGTTATTCTGATGTTGAGACTAAAATATTTCTGGCCACTGTTTCATAGAGGACTTTGAGGTACTTGGGCTAGCTTAAGAAATAAAAATGATATAAGCCAGTAGTGTTACTTTCAAACACCAGTCTTAGTTGATCATTTGGGAAATATATAGTTAGCGCATTGCTTATATTATGATAACATTTGGGAAAATATTCACTGAAGTATGTGCAATATTTTGTTTTGTTTTGTTTTGCATATCCAGTGATGGTAAATATTCTGCAAAGGACATCAGCTATATGTGGGGTGAAAGCATAAAAGGACCTCTTTCCATCATCCTAATAAGTCTGTGGATTGCTTTTTACTTGGCCATGTTTGCACTAGTCTCCAATTTTGACACTGAACCTCACCTAAATATCACTAGGACTGTCTTAAATGACATATATTTTACTTTTTGCTGTACCAAACTACGAATCACCAAGGCACAAAGGGGAGTAAACTTAATTAGTTTGAAACCCCAGAGTGCAGACTTGCCATCTAGTGATGATAGAAGGTAACTATAGATTACAAAAATTACCTACAAACATTTATGGAACACTTACTTTGAAGCACTGGCAAAGATACAAAGATGAATAAGACTCAGAATTTGACCCAAGAAGTTCAAAATACAGTGAGAGGGAGAAGACACAAGCAGTTATGTTTGAGGCAAAAAACATTTTTAAAAGTCAGAAAGAGATACATATTACATGCCAAGAGAAGGGCAGAAAGATGATGAATGAACTCTGATTGAATAGATCATGTAATTTCCTAGAATACAAGTAGGATTTTAATGACTAGGATACTGGGAAACAAATTTACCAGGTACAAATCTATACATTGAAATTAACGCTTGTGAATTTAGGGAAAGTTTGTGACAGAAACTGAGTGTAGAAAAAGTGGACCATGGAGGGAACACCATTAGAGTAGAAACTGCATCATATTCCTCTTATTTCACTAGAATCTAGAATAGTCCCTGAATGATATCTACATTAATTTAGTTAATGGTTGTTTGAATGTTAATTAATTACTGGAAAGGTCAGTAGGAAGCATGGTTATTTAAAAAATCTTGAAACATATACATAGGAATATTTAAAAACTATTTGTAAATAGTATTGAATATTAATATTTTTGAGACTCTATGAGAGATATTTCTTCTAATTGCATACACAATATATTTTTTCCCTTAATAACAGAATCTTATGTATTTTCAGAGCAGCACATTTAAGGAAATAAACTTCTCCACTTTTTTTTTTCATTCTAGGATAGTAAAATGACACAGTCTGGCCAAGGATATAAAAGCAGAAGTCACTGAGGGTTGTTTATAGGAGGCCCTTTAAAAGCCTTGGACAGGGATGGCTTTGAGCTCCCAAAACCAATTGCGAACATGGAGAGTTGCATTGCTCTTTAAGAATGGTAGAGCAGAAAGCTGAAATGAGACCAGCTTCCTGATGACATGCTGGAACCATCATAGCAGCCTTGGACTGCCAGATTCCAAAATTTTTATTTAAGTGAGAAAAATAAAACCTTAATTTTTCTAAAGCCATTTTCCCCAGGCTTCTATTATTGGCAGCCAAACAGAATTCTGAAATTATACAGACACTGACTAAAAATTCAGAAACCATTGTAGGTGGCAAAGCATAGATTGAACTCTGAGGATGTTTAAAACAAGAAACTAGCTAATATCTTATTGCCACTGAAACTATATTTAATCATACTTTTGCCACTGTTGGGACTGCTATTCTCCTCATCACTCTTGAAGTAAAACACTACGCAAAATGCACGTCAAGCGCCATTGTTTCTATGATGCCTTTACATAACATCCATTTAGAATTAATCCCTCTTTGTATGCTTATCTTGCTCAGATTACTACTATAATATTTATAAAAGTGTAGCAGGCAGTGTGTATTGCTTCTACAACCCTAGACTACCCTGGTTAATAGAACCTCATTTTTTTTTTTTTTCCTCGAAAGAAAATGTATTTCTGCCTGGGAGCATAGCATGGTTGATCTAAACTAGTAAGAGCTATCTTGTCCTGTTTTGAATGATATTTGTTTTCTTTGGCTTCTGTGCATAAGACCCAGTTCTCACTAATAAAGCACCAGGAAGAGAAAGTTGGCTTGAGGGGGCCTAGGCATGTTTTTTTTGTTGTTGTTTTTCTTTTCATTGATAAAAGAAGAGAGCCTTTGTAGAAAATGCACTTTGTTCTTTTGCTGTCTTACTTCTGCTTTTAAAGGAACTCCTGGTGCTTGAAGCTATATCATCTTGAGACCATGAGGCAATAAACCTAAGCATGAAATGTAAGCATATCACTGATGGGAAAATTCTGGGTCATGCTTGGTGAATCAAAGACTGAAACCATCTATCTCTGCATTTCAATCCTTGTATTAAAATATACCTCTTATTGACTAAAATTACTGACCAATACAGAAAGAAAATATTTATGAAATTTTCTCAGTACAAGATTTTCTTCCCATAATACATTATCTGATATTAACGGACACTATTTTACATACAATGAAAGAGAAACTAAGAACATCAAATTAGCTTGTCTGAAGTTGCACAGCTGTGAGGTAGATATTACTTGACTTAGGTACAACTAGTTTCTTCCATTTGATTGAAGATGGCTATGAATAGTCTCTAGCCCCACTCATCAAATAAATAGATTACATTTTTTACCTTGATACTGTATAAATGATCTGTGAACGTGAAGACAGGTAACTCTTTTAATCATGATTCTACAAGAAAGATTCAAGGCAACCATTTGTCAATTTAAACTGGTAAGTTTTACCCTTTGTTTTTGGAAACACAGTGAATTTGGTCAGGTGATAGACTTCTTTTCAGTGTTCTTAATTTGATATGCGACACCTTGCTTTTAGTTTCTCTTTTAACACCCAAAGTTTCCTTTTTAGAAGAAATTACATAAATAGGAGAGTGAAAATAGGATTTGCTGCTTTGACACATTATCTATTGACCACGCAGATTGTTCAACAGATTTTATGGCTCCTTGGGTAGTTGGAAATTCATAAATAACTCAACGTTATTCATATTAAAATGTTTTTTGATTATTGATTAGGTCACATTCCTTTAATTTTACTGGGATATGACCTCTTAGGTGGAAAATAAATTTAGATTGTTTTCTAGAGTACATTTTATTTATTTTAAACAAAACAAAACAAAAAATTTTCTAAGGCCTTACTTAACAAAGCTGCTCCTTTTGGTTGAATTAGATACTAGTAAATAAGATTTGTTGTTCACTGGAATAATATTATTTGAGTATGTATGCTAGTTTTCTTCAATTATTTTAATAAGAAAGATTTAATATTTAACAATTTCTCAATTTTCTGTTTTTCAATTAATACTCAATGAAATTAGTTACCAACATTATCAGATCATTAGATCTCCACTTTAACAAATTTTTAAATAATATCATATGTTGTTCATATATTTCTTAATATACTTCTTTACATATAGTTTATTTCTAATTTGATGAATAAACTGAAACTTACTTTCCCTGTTGTGTTATAAAGTTTCTCATAATATTTAGAAAATCATGGCAGTTTCAGATTTTAATAAGCCATATAAGAATTACTAGACATGCTATATATTAACAGTTCATTAGCCGGCTTGAATGTCACATTTAACCTCAGCCTACCTTTGTTCCCCTGCAGAGATTTTGAGTGTACCAACACTATTTACATAAGCAAGTAATTTATTGTTATGACATCTGTTAATTGGAGATGAAAACAATGCAATGCAGAACTAGTTTTAAGTGGCTTTTCTTATTGCAAATTTATTGTATTTTTAGGTCATACATTAACATGACTTTAAACAACTCAGCTGACTTATCTGATTAATATGATTGCCATAAAATTATGTCTACAAAAAAAGAGTTGAAATTGGGCAGTGTGCAGTGGCTCATGCCTGAAATCCTAGCACTTTGGGAGGCCAAGGCAGGTGGATCATGAAGTCAGGAGTTCAAGACCAGCCTGGCCAACATGGTGAAACCCCATCTCTACTCAAAATACAAAAATTAACAGGCATGGTGGCACGTGTCTGTAATCCTAGCTAATCGGGAAGCTGAGGCAGGAGAATTGCCTGAACCCGGGAGGCAGAAGTTGTAGTGAGCTGAGATCGCAACACTGTACTCCAACCTGGGCTACAGAATAAGACTGCGTCTCAAAAACAAACAAAAAAAAAGAGTTGCAATTGAAAAATGGTCAGGTGAGAAGTATCTATACACTTACCTAAAGAGTAATACTTTAAAACACTCTATAATAGCTAAGTTAGAACAAACCAAAAATAAAAAATTTAGAATAAACTATAATATTTATGAACATTCAATTGGTGCTTCATTTTTAGAACTCCTTCATGTATCATATAGTTATGTAGTATCATTCTGCCCTGCAAAGTAACACACTTACTCTTAATATGCTAAATTCATAGTAAAATTATTTTGAGAAATGAAAATTCTAGTACAAATATTAACATATGCAAATGTCTATAAACTGTAAGTACATGCTATTTTCCCTAATTTTATAAATAAGAATGTAAAATAATAAATGAAATTTGCATAATTATCATTTTTTCCAACACTGATTATTTCATTATGCAGCACAAATTGAGTATGACTGACTGTGTGTGTGCATGTGTGTATGAAACATGCATATATTGTATGCTTGTACACATGTTGTATGTTTGTATTCATATGTATGTAAGTTAACATAAGATGAAAAAGAGCTCTCGCTCTCTCTCTACATAGTGAGATGTGTGTGTGAATATATCGAAACAAAAATATGCCATCTTTTTTTCCTTTGAAAAACTAATATGGGCAATACAACCTTGTCTAGTTAATTCAATTTTTTTTTAGATTTGGGGTAACACTCGCAAACATTCTTTAAATAATCAGTTTTATATCAGTGATTTAATGATTGCATTTTTGGTACTAGAATGAAATTTATTGTAGCATACAAATGAGCATTTATCTACCAATCAGTAGTTAATGAGGTTGTAAATCTGATAGTTGTTGTGATTGTTTCACATGTTGTTAAACCATTAATAAGAATTCATAAAACACAGTTGAAACTTAAGCTTTTTTGTTTATAGAGGCTATCATTCTGAAAACAATAAAAGATACATTCATTAAATTTACTAAGTAAGCAATATTTCAGAGACAAATTAAGGGAGTCTAATTATTAGGTACAACCAAGTAATATTATTATTTAGGAAGATCAAATTTGGCATGTCATGCCTTTTGGTAGCATACTAATTGGCATGGTTACACTTGGTTACTAATTAATTGGTTTTACACTCGCAGTCTATAAATACAGTGTTTCCCAGAGGGGAGAGGAGAGGAAGGACGGTAACTTTATTTTTAAATGAACATTATTTTTGTACTAATGAGGGTGTTCAGGGGTACAAATGACAAGACCCAACTCAAAGGGTACATTAATTGCCTCACATAATAATGCAGAGAGAGGACAGATTTGAGAGATGCTTGACTCCTTTGCTCAATTATTTTATAGAATGCAGGGATTTTGCATTTTTCCACTTTGTTTCAGTGCTTTTCATGGTTAATGTTGGTTTCCTTGTCAGGTCAAAATAAGAGATTGCATCTAGAAATGATAATCCTCTTCATGTTGAGGCAGATTTTCTTAGAAGCTTCCCAGTATACCAATCTTCACATCACACTGACCAGCTATCATTAGAAAGAAAGAAACAATTTCTAAGATTGACTTAGACCCATCATCTGAGGCGGGATGATGGTTGAGAAGTCAACATTAATATTCAGCATAATCCATCTTTAATTTTTTTTTATATATTAGTAGTATATGATGAATGTTTAATCTTTGGACAGCCAGTTCTTTCATCTGGATATTTACAATTTTTTTTGAATCAACCGAAAAAATGAAAAAGGACTGCCTGAACCATATTTGTCTGGTTCCCTAACATAAGCATAGTGTAAAAATGAGTAATTATGACTGGGCGCAATGGCTCACACCTGTAATCCAATCACTGTGGGAGGCCAAGGCAGGCAGATCACAAGGTCAGGAGATCGAGACTATCCTGGCTAACACAGTGAAATTCCATCTCTACTAAATATGCAAAAAATTAGTCAGGCATGGTGGCATGCACCTGTAGTCCCAGCTACTCGGGAGGCTGAGGCAGAAGAATCTCTTGAACCCAGGAGGCGGAGGTTGCAGTGAGCCGAGATTGCACCATTGCACTCCAGCCTGGGCCACAGAGTGAGACTCTGTCTTTAAAAAAAAAGAGTAATTATGTTAAGACTCCAAAGGGTTTGAGCATAGTGTAAAAATGGGTAATTTTCCTTAAGCCTCTTAGGAAAGGGGTTCGAGTACTAAGCCAAAACAATAAAATTATGTACTAAATGTATACTAGAGGGAGTAAAAGACAACCTGAATGACATAGAATAATGCATGCAAGGCATTTATAGGCTTTATTTGATTTTATATCCTCCATTAATTTTAAAAATCATCAACTTACACTGTCATAACACATTAAAACTTGAACAACAGTTATACAGCTGACACAGTGATGTTTTGATATGCTTGTCATATTTACAGTGGTCACATTTCAGTTTTTCCATTTTCTTTTTTTTTTTTTTTTGGTTTTGGTTTTTTCATTTCACTGTGGTCATGGTAACTTGTAAGCCCCAGATCTGTTTGAAGAACATATTTCATTGAATTACATTTTGGTTTAATTTCATGTATTCATTGAAAAAATCCACAAGAAACAGCCTTAGTGATTTTAAAATGTTGCGTAAACGTTATTGAAAACATCATCCACTACATTTTTGCAAAGCGCAATACTTACCTTTAGAATTAATTACTTGAAAAGCTTAGCTACTTCTGAGGCTGCTGTGTACTTTTTTAATGTTAATTGAGAAGTAAGTGACAGGAATGTGGTTCTTTCTGTTTTGGTTGTCTGAAGTTTTACAGCCAAATTTAAGAATGAACCATAATTTTTATAAATAAAATTAAAGCTTGTAAAATATTTTCTGTTATTTTTATCTCAATCCTAGCCTTCTGATTTGTGTTCTCTGTGGTTCTGCTGTTTCTAAAAATATTTTGTTAGAATTGATAAAATTCCTACCGACTGACTCATAATTTTGTGTTAAAAGGAAGAGGTAGATAGACATAGATAAGCAGATATATTTTGTATTTTGTAAATTATATAGTTAAATTGATTTTTCCTAGGCTGGTATGTAAAGAAGTAGGAATTTTACAAATATTTGCTATTATTATCGATGGCTAATTTGACCAACACTTATACTGAACTAGCCTATGATTATTTTTATTTTACTGTAAATGCAGCTACAGAATATATCATTTTATTAAAATTAAATTTTAGTTGCAATGATACTTGAGAGTTAATTACATTTGTGATATGCTCTATTGGGAATCCAAAACCTCATATGAAGCAAAGCCAAAATTAGAATTTCTGCTACTCTCTTCATAGTGATCCGTTATCTAATTAACACTATCATGGATGGGGTTTTGTGAGTGACAATGGGGTGTGAAAGAACTTGTGAATTTATTCATTCTATAATTAATATAAGGTAAATTAACACATCTTTAATATAGCAAGATCTAATATAGCTCCAGTATAATTCTTAACTAAGTTTCATCATAATGTATCATAATATATTTTGATATAACTATAATGAGATGAGGCTTGAATGTCAACAGCTATATGTAATATTCACAACATAAAATTAAAAAAATTAGATCTGATCCCAAAGCTTATTTTTAAACATTTATTTTTATCATGATTTTTGTTTTTTGTTTTTTTACATAACATGTCAATCTGTTGCCCAGTCTGGAGTGCAGTGATGTGATCTGGGTTCTCTGCCTCCTCTACTTCCTGTACTCAAAGGATTCCCCCCGCTGCGTGCCAAGCCTCCCACATAGCTGGGACTACAGGCACACACCACCATGCCTGGCTACTTTTTAAATATTTTTTTGTAGCGACGGACTTCTACCACGTTGGCCAGGCTGGTTTTGAAATCCTGGGCTCAAGTGATCTGCCTGCCTTTGCCTCCCAAAGTGCTGGGGTTACAGGAGTGAGTCACCACACCTGACTATATGCATGTATTTTTTTACAAGAAATATACAAGTTGAGGCTGGGTGCGATGGCTCACGCCTGTAATCCCAGCACTTCGGGAGGCTGAGGTGGGGGTATCACAAGGTCAGGAGTTCGAGACCAGCCTGACCAACATAGTGAAACCCCATCTCTATAAAAAATACGAAAAAAATTAGCCTGGTGTGGTGGCACGCACCTGTAGTCCCAGCTACTTGGGAGGTTGAAGCGGGATAATCACTTGAACCCAGGAGGCAGAGGTTGCAGTAAGCTGAGATTGCACCATTACACTCCAGCCTGGGTAACAGAGTGAGACTCCATCTCAAAAAAAAAACCAAAACAACAAAACAGAAAGACAGTAAATGTACCATTTATGGCTAGAAATTCTGACTATATCATAACTTCCTTTGATAAGACGAACAGAAATGGTGTATTTCACTGAATTATCACAGACAGCACAGAACAATACTGGTAATCAAACAAACAAAGTCAAAATTGAATAAAATATATTAAAATATGGCAACTATTAATGCTTACAGAAAAGCAAGCACGTATGGAAGAAGAAAAATAGAGGATGTCTTTGAAAGATTTTTCTTGGGAACATAGCACTGAATTCTAAATGAGCAGATCTGACTTTGATTTGAGCATTCGTGCTTATAAGCTTTTAACCTTTGTGAAAGTAGCAGAGGCTCTCTGAGCGTAATGCTCACCTGGAACATGATGTTAGTTTCTATTCCTTCTTTGCACAACTGACATAAAGAACAAATATTAAAGAGCTTTGTGAACTGTACATGTAGACCTTAGTCTTTTGTTCTCTTTGGGTTAATTAAGGAGTGAAATAAAGACTGGGAGTAGCATCTCAGGCCTCACAAACAAAACATGGCCGTTGATACTAGAACACAGACAATGTGTACTTTGCCCTTATTTTAGAAAACTTTTTCTGTTTGAGAAAAATTACTCATGACTTAATAGTTATGGCAGGCTTCCAGAGTGATCCCTGAATATTCATATACTAGTAGTTGTAAATGAACTAGAGGTCCTGGAATTCCTGTGCTATTTTATAGTCATGGCTTGGAGAGATGGAGAGATGATATAAATAAGCATGTAGGTATGCAATAAGCTATATAAGTGTGTGTGTGTGTGTGTGTGTATTTCGTATAGATAATTTTCCACATATACCCATAATATGTTCACGTGTGTACATATGATTTTGTGAGATAACACTTTAGAAATATGAAGAAGAAATGAAAGAGGAAAAGAAAGAAAGTAGGTTGATGAAACCTATGAGACATTAGTAAGAAGAATAATGATCCTTACAAGTATTTGATCCACTGAGGGAAAGAGAAGAAGCTCTTGCATTGGCTCCTTAATAGCAGTGATGGCCCAAGACAAGACAGTAGTAAGGGGTAAAGAGAAAGAGAATTTCAAAAACAGGAAGATAAAGGGTTTCCAGGCTGACAATTAAACTCATAGTTTTATATAAATCACTTTAGTCAGTGAAAAACATTATCTCCATAATGTTATACATAATCCTCACCTCAGAGATAACATAATGTATAAAACTGGGATAAAATAACATGCAAAGACCGAAAGTTTATCTAGATATAGAAATCATACAGATAACTGAGTAAACATCATGTAAATATTTCAGTTAAATAATTACATAATTTTTCAATAAAGAAAAGCTGTATAACATATAATGAAAATTAATAGTCAATGGGAATTTGGGGAAAGACAAAGATTACTTCTTGTTTTCCAGACACTAATCACTAATATTATGTATCACTTTTTTGTGCTACATATTATGAATATTTTATATTTTATTTATTTTGCATGTTATTTAATTTATCAACATAGTATGCATTACTAATATTTTGTGTATATATGGCTTATATTTATAGAGCACATAATATTTATGGAACCAAACACTGCTCTAAGTGTTTCAGTAACTCACTTCATTCTCTCAACAATCCTGTGAGGTAGATTCAGATAAAGAAAATGAAGCTCAGAGAGCTTAAGTATCTTTCCCAGGGACGCACAGGTAATATATACAAAGGTCATAGTTAGAGGTGCACCAAGGAAGGTTGAAAATCAGCAGCAGGCTCTTATTACAGGTAGGTCTAATCTTGGCTTTGTCATTTGCAAGATGCTTAACCTTGGACAAATCACTTTATCTCTAAGGGGATTATTTTTCTAAGGTCTAAATAAGTAAATTGCATTAGATGATCTGTAAGATCGCTTTTAGTTCTGTTTATGTCTTGGAATCAACAGATTCCCAATAGTAAAAAGGACATAATGAATATCTTAATTGAGATAGGGTGAGCCAGAGAGGGAAAAATAACATTTAAAACAGAATATATTTCCAGGTTGCAAAGTAGAACAGAAGCATTTTTGTTTTCTATTACAAGTGATTTGTAAGTGATTAAGTAAGGCTGAGGAAATGCATATTCAATTTTATTTTACTTCTTAATCCAAAGGAGGCTGCAGGCTCCAGGCAGCTGCCACATTAGCATTTTGCAGACACGCATATAAGTTGAACTCCTTGTAATCCTGTTTTCTCAGTGCTAAATAGTCAGTGATCATGAAGTCATGGTGTTACCACAAAGCTAAGAACATAATGTCATGTCAATTTACAACCTTTAGAAACACATTTCTAAATTAAATGGAAAGAATATGCTAATGCAATATTAAGGCTGCAACTTTAAAAATAGAAAGTCAAGACCTACAGAAGTTATGGTTTTCATTATCATCATTAACATGACTGCATCACATACACGGAATATATTAGTTTTTTTCTTACCTAACTTGTAATCCAAAGTATTGCATGTATTTAACTTAATATTATTTAGGAGAATTCTTGCCTGGATTTCATGAGTTTTGTACTTTATATGTGCATTCTTAACTTTATTTAAAAATGTATTTCATAGATACATATGCCATCAATTATTAATGTACTAATAAAAAACAAGCAACATTCTATACTACTAGATCACATACAAAATTTGCATGGAGAGTGATGTCAAAATTTGTATGTACACAAGGATGTTTTCTCCAATACAAAAGTTTTAATTGTCTAATTTTGCTTTGCAGATTGCTTATATTCTCCTAAACTTTTTCTGTCTTTCATGCTGTCTCATCTGATCATTCAATTCCTCCTCCTTACTCTTTGGTTACCCAGCCAATTCCTCATTGTCATGTAACTCATACTCATTTTTTGTTTTTTAACCATTGTTCCCCATAAAAATTTACCTGCTCTATGTCCTCTTTCCTTGTAGGTTATTAGATGATGAATTTCTGAGTCAGCTGAAGTAGAAACAAGATATCCAAGTCGGCTGGGCGCAGTGGCTCACGCCTGTAATCCCAGCACTTTAGGAGGCCCAGGCGGGCGGATCACAAGGTCAGGAGATCAAGACCATGGTGAAACCCCGTCTCTACTAAAAATACAAAAAAATTAGCCGGGCTCTGTGGCGGGCGCCTGTAGTCCCAGCTACTCAGGAGGCTGAGGCAGGAGAATGGCGTGAACCCGGGAGGCGGAGCTTGCAGTGAGCCGAGATTGCGCCACTGCACTCCAGCCTGGGCGACTGAGTGAGACTCCGTCTCAGAAAAAAAAAAAGAAAGAAAGAAGACTTAAAAAAGATATCCAAGTCACCTGAAGTGCTTAAAAACAATTACTAAAGCCTACTGAGTCAGAACTTTTAGAGATGATTTTCAGAATATGCATTAAAAAAAACCCTCTGTGTTATGCCAATGTTTTTTTCTTGTTAAGAAATATTTTGCTCAGTGTTTCCATGACACTTTTATTATTACTTATGTGATTATCATTAAAGTATTAATAATCAGTAATTACAATATATTGGCACTTTTCAGTTACAGTAGCATTTTCAGAATACTTTGAGGATTTTAATCCCAGAGAATGAATAATACACGAATTTCATTCAGGACCAACGGAAAGTTACTTCTGAGCACAGGGACTCAAATTCATGTTCATGTGGCCAAGTACTAATGAAATTCTTCAAAGTGCGCAGTTTCATTTTAAAGCCAGAACCATAACCATTATATAAATTCCTGTCAGCAAATACAAAAGGACATTTAGAAGCAGATCTTTACATGCTTCATATGCAGAAGGCAGATATGGTGAGAAGCAGTGTGTCAGAAACTTTGGAAAATAGTTCCAGTTCTGCCTCTGTGGCAGAGTGATATTGCTTGAATCATTTAAAATCACTAAGACTCAGTTTCCTTTTATACAAAAATAAGATAATTATACTAATCTCTGAGTAACTGCAAGCATGACTGACGGATACTGTGTGAAAATGTTTGGTAAGCCTAACGCAATTTATTTATAAGAATATTATTGGGATACATTTAAATGTAAAGAATTGCATATCCAAGATTTTCCATTTTGTTTAATAAGCTCCTTTAATTAAATTAATCTTTTCCTCTTCATCCAAAAAAATGTATAGCACCTTGTGATAAGAAAATTGTGCCTGATATTTTTGATTGAGACATCTGTGAAATGAGCACCAAACTTGAGTTAGAAAATTTTCATTGACACATTAACATCTCTGAATTACTAGACAGAATTTGAAATGTGGATGGCTTGACCAGTTAATGAATTAATCTGAAAGGCTAAGAAGAAATGAATTATCCGCATTTGGAAGTCAAGGGTACCATGTTGAGCTCACGAAGGTAAAAATGCATTATCTTATAATAGTCTGTATCTTGCTAATGATTTAACCAAATCTACTTAGAGAGAAACAGAGAGAGACAGAGGAAAGAGGAAACAGTATCTTAGAAGTCATTCTTGCTGGGCCCAGTCCTCACGCCCGTAACCCCAGCACTTTGGGAGGCCAAGGCAGGCAAATTTGAGGTCAGAAGTTTGGGACCAGCCTGGCCAACATGGTGAAACCCCGTCTCTACTAAAAATACAAAAATTAGTCAGGTGTGGTGGTGTGCACCTGTAACCCAAGCTACTTGGGAGGCTGAGGCAGGAAGATCATTTGAACGTGGGAGGCGATGGTTGCATTGAGCCAAGAACACGGCCACTGCACTCCAGTCTGGGTGAGAGAATGAGGCTCCGTCACAAAAAAAAAAAAAAAAAGGCATTTTTGACATTTCTTTTTTCCTTATACTTAATATAGTTAAAATACTGAGTTCTATAGATTTAACTTCTTAAGTAGCTCTTAAGTATATCAAAAAATTACATAGTCACCATCCTTGCTTAAGCTACCATCTCTCTTGTCTGGGCCGCCATCATAGCCTAATAACTTATAGTCATACTTTGATGGCTCCATGAAATGTTTTATTCAAATAGCAAAATTGTCTTTTTAAATTAGGAATTTGACTATGTTCCCTCTGATTCTGATTGTTGAGTCTAAAACATTCATTTATGATACACCCCTAGTGTCTTCTCTAGCCTGCTCTCAATCCTTCTTATCTTTTCCATGTAATAATCCACATAATTGTTCAGAAAATTATTCTGTGATCATTTTGACAAATATGGCAGATAATACTAGAGACCACTGCGCATTTAATCCCAGTCTGCCCCAATGAACAGAAACCTGCCTTCCTTCTTTCTGCCAGAGATCTTGGAAACCCCAGAAACCTTTCCATATAGATGGACCTCACATCTACCATCAGATAAACTATAAAAATTATGGAGGGGTCAGATATAATTTTGGCATGATTATTTAAAGACTCTTTCTCAACAATTTTAAATATTCTAAGTTAAAGAGGTAACCTAGGAGAACTGCAGCTACTAGATGGTTGGAAATTATGAATTTAGATGAATAAACATGATGGGTATATTACATACTAATTTAATAACTGGAATGAACAATATTCAAATAATAAATTATGTGCATAATAGTGCCTTTCATTTGTATAGTGACACAGCAATTATGAAGTGGCTTCACTGTATGAAATGAACTTTCAACTGGTAGGACCTGATTCTGGACTTCTACACTATTGCCAATATGAGAAAAGATGGACTTTGTGCTGTCCTCTGTGTAGTCTGTGCTACCTCACTTCCTTGACACAGAATACCATCATGGATGACTTCTACATTTATTGCTCCAGAACTTTCCTTAAACTCCAGATTTGTGTATTCAATTGTCTACATAACCTCACTACTTGAATGTGTAATAGACATCTCAAAATGGATACTTCCAAAATCAAACTCATGATTTTCCTTCCAGATTTGTATCTCCTCCTGTTAGTCTTCCCCATTTCTGTAAATGGCAACTCCTCGTATCCGGTTGTGAGTTGTGCAAGCCAAAAGCCTTCTCTTTTTCTTACACATCATTTCCATTGTGTCAGCAAATTGTTACAATTCTACATTCAAAATATGTTAGAATCTAATGATTTCCCATCACCTCCACCACTGCAACCCTTGGTTAGATGCCATAATTTCTCTGTATCTTTGCAATAAAATTCTAATTGATCCCTGAGCTTCCACCTTTGACCTGCCTGCAACCACTAAGGATGTTTCCATCACAGTAATCCCAAATCAGATTCTGTCACTCCTCTGCTTAAATTCTCCAGTGACTTCATTTTTTTCAGAGTCTAAACTCTCATAGTTTACAGAATTTGATCTGATCTTGGCCCTTGTGTTTACCTTGATCACATATTATGCTTTTATTCCACTATCTAGCTATGTTTGATCAACTCTGGTCTTCCCACTGTAAATCAATCCAGGTCTTGAACAGGTCAAGGACCAAGTTTATTTCCCACCTTAGGGCATTTGCAACTCCCAGTCCCACTGTCTGGAACATCTCACCATGGATGCTTCATGGAAATGAACCTTATTCCAAGCTTTCTTCTGGTACCACCTTATCAGTGAGAGCTTAAGATCCTGTTTAAAAGTGGTATCTTCACTACTGAATACTTCCTGTCCCTTCCCTGCTTAATTTTCCTTAACACATCACCACCTGACTCTCTAAACATGCTATTTATTATTTGTTTATTTTTGTCACTGTCCACTATATAAGGTCTATATAGTGTCAGAAGATGGAATAGTGTCTGGCACATGGTTGACACTCAGTAAATATTTGTTGAATGAGTGAATAAATAAATGAGTTAACCAATGAAACATTTAACAAAATAGGGCTATTGCTATCACATCCAAAGTAGATAAGGTGGAAAAGCCAGAAAGCAGGATCTGTTTGTTTTCATGAAAATCACTTTTATGTGTTTTTCTTCAAGTAAGGGCTTTGTTCTCACACAAGAGCTCAGTGTTATGCATGTCTATGGTTCATCAAAAGACTTGGAACAGGCTGTGTGGGATTAGTCAATCAGACTGAAGAGGAGCTCTGGTAAGTACATAGTTACATGTCTGGAATGTGTAGCCTATACAGAGAGAAGGAAAAAAATATATATATATATGAAACGTGAAGGAACTGTCTGCAGTGACCAAGTTGTCACAGTCCAGAGGCCTGAGGACTGTTTTTCATGAAAAGACCAAAACAAAGTACAGGATGCTACACAAATAAAGAAAATGAATTCAGCAGAGTAATATAATACATGTACATGAAACAAAAGCACAAAGACAAAATTTTATAGAGTTCAGAGACTCAGATTAACATCAAAAGCAGCGGTAGCAGTCAACTTTGTGGAGAACTATATGGAAACAGGACAAGCTCTTAAAGTAGAATGGCTGATCTTAGCAGGGGCGGAATCAGAATCTTGAAGTCCCTGCTATGTTGTAAGATATTAAAACACTTTCGATTATGTAACCATACATTAAGTGAACAGGAAAGGAAAGTAAAATGACAGAAACAAGACCTATAACTAAGAAATGGTATAGACTCAACCAGCAACTGAAAAACAAACAAAATCTAGTAACTGTAGGCTGGGCACCATAGCTCGTACCTGTAATCCTAGCACATTTGGAGGCCAAGGCAGGAGGATCAATTGAGCCCAGGATTTCAAGACCAGTCTCAGTAACAGAGTGAAACCTCATCTCTCAAAAAAAAAAAAAAAAAAATTAGCCACGTGTAGGGGTGTGCACCTATAGTCCCAGCTACTCAGGAGACTAATGTGGGAGGATTGTTTGAACCCAGGAAATTATAGCTGCAGGGAGCTGTCATCAAGCCATTGTACTCCAGCCTGGGTGAGAGAGTGAGACCTTGTCTTAAAAAAAGAAAAAGAAGAAACCTAGCATCTTTAGAGACAGGAGAAATAAGTGTCATTAATGCAAATGGTATTTATATCTATAATTAATTGGGAAAATGTATACAGATTTACTTTACAGTACATTTTAGTTACTCAGAATAATCCCTTCACAACCAAATAATTTTAATCATAATAAAAACAAGTGCTATGTGACATTTAGCAAGTTTACCTTTTCAGGACTAATTTTATTCATAAAATGGGTATTATGGGCATTTATGATCTTTTCAATTCTAATATATGATTATTTAATGTAAATAAAGATTATTAGTAGTCTGAAATACGTACTTTGGAGTAGAAAATAATCCATTAATATACATTTAGATACCCAAATTGTGCCAGAAACTGAAAGTATAAGTTGAAGTAAAATATGATGTTATTTAAATAGAAACAACTATGGGGACAGGAATATAACCATAAATACACACAGAGATATACACACATAATATATAGAAATGTATTTACATTCTTATAAAATATATGCAAATGCATATATCTGTGCCTTTATATAGTAAACATTATGTACTTTTATATAATAAACAGTAATCAGCCGGACGTGGTGACTCATTCCTGTAATCCCAGCCCTTTGGGAGGTCGAGGCGGGCAGATCACGAGGTCAGGAGATTGAGACCATCCTGGCTAACACGGTGAAACCCCGTATCTGCTAAAAAATACAAAAAATTAACCGGGACCTGTAGTCCCAGCTACTCCGGACGCTGAGGCAGGAAAATGGCGTGAACTGGGGAGGTGGAGTTTGCAGTGAGCCGAGATCGCGCCACTGCACTGCAGCCTGGGGGACAGAGCGAGACTCCGTCTCAAAAAAAAAAAAACCAAAAAACAAAACAAAAACAAAACAGTAATCGTATTCATTACACTTACTGCAATATAAATTGAAATTTAATGGCTGGGCTGCTGGTTGGCCAGGTGCAGTGGCTCACTCCTGTTATCCCAACACTTTGAGAGGCCAAGCGAGGCAGATCACTTGAGGTCAGGACTTTGAGACCAGCCTAGCCAACATGTTTCAGTAGAAACCCCGTCTCTACTAAAAATTTGAAAATTAGCTGGGCAAAGGGGCGCACGCCTGTAATCTTAGCTACTTGAGAGTTTGAGGCAGGAGAATCGCTCAAACCTGGGAGGCGGAGGTTACAGTGAGCCAAGATCATGCCACTGCACTCCAGGTTGGACGATAAAGCGAGACTCCCTCTCAAAAGTAAAAAATAAATAAAAAATAAAAACAAACTTGAAAAACAACAACAAAAAAGAAATTTAACTAGTTTTACCTAGTTTATATAGATATTTCTAGAGTTAAAATGTAATTTTACAGTTACATTTACCCCACTCCTACAACTCAGGATGATGCCATATGATCCATATGCCCAAAGGCTGTATCAAAGGATAAAATAGAATTGTTTCTAATTTAATTTAGACAGTCATATCACAGTAATTTCCACACTTGCCTCAGGTTGGGTGCTCTTCATATTGTGTTTAATCTTACGTTGCTATATTCTCTTTGAGACATAAATGTCATAGATATCTTCTGTGTAGTAGTGTAGCCAAATAAGATTTTGTGGTGATGGTAGTTTGTGTGTGTGCCTGTGTATGTATGTGTTGGGTGTAAGTAACTTTAGATAGCACTCAAATCCTTCAAACATTGAAAAGTCAACCGCTATCTTATTCAGTCTGAGTTTTCGTATTATGTTTTAGTTACCGTATTCAAAATATTATATTCTCTCCATATTTCCCTGAACTGAATCTTTTATTATAGGTATCCTTACCTTTAAATAGTAATAAATGTTTCCGACCTAGTAGGTGCCTGTTCTGTGTGGGAAACATGCGAGGAGAAGAAAAGACATGCACACAATACCTTGAAGGGTATACAACCTTTATCCCATGTAAATGGCAATGTAGATGTAATGAGCAAGTGATATAATAAGCAGATATAATAAGCAAATGATATAATAAGCAGTTTGATATAATAAGCAAATTGCAGTGGGAAGGGGAGAAGGGAAAAGATATTTACTCTCACCAGACTATGGAGGATTGCTTCCCACCAGACTGGGAGGCAACAGCCTGGGCTCCAGAATTGGCCCCTCGCCTCTGTGCACAGATGAGGAGAGGTCTCATGAAGCTTCGATGCAGTCTGGGACCCTCACTCTTTTTGTAACGAGTTGTTTGACATGAGGTCCAGTCAAGAGGGCTCTTTGTGACTGGGCTCAAGGAATACAAAAAGATCAACTTGTTTTTGTGATTGTTTATTGTTTTTCAATAACTAACATACAGGAATAGATTGAAATAGAGATTTCTCTGAAACAGCACTGGATGAACGCCTCAAGGGGCTCACACAGCCTGTTCCAGGACTTGGTGACCATTGTTTGTGTCCGTGTTCAATTGAGTTCAAATTTAATATTTAACTTTTCCTTCACATTCAGCCTCAGTCTGATACTCAGCTGTAGGAAAATACCCTTACAGATACATAGGGAAGGCATAGTTGATACAGATTACAGATATGGGGTAAGCACAGGAGATTTAAAAGCACAATTAATAAAATAGCACGCCCACCATGGCTTTGCAAGGAGAGTCGTATTGTGAGAATTGCCAGCGATATACACATAAGATTCAATATGCAGTAAAGCACAAACCCCTCCTTGGGCTGCGGTAAGCCTATCTAATGCCATTCAATTTTGCAACATAACAGTACGCAGCTGAGCGATTTCATCTGATAACAACATAAGTCCAGTGCTACTATCATTAAGAGGTTTTTGTACATGTAAGCTTAATATTTTAATTTGTTGCTGAAGCAGGATTGTGCCTAGACAGGGGAGAATATTGTGATGGGGTACCACCACCAGGGAGTCCGGCATATTCGTAACCAGTGATGTTTGTAAGCATCTAGATTACTGGGAAGGGGATTATTATCCTGAATGGTGAATGTAATTAATGGCCACCCCCAAATGCATCTCCCCATCCAAGTGGGGGCAGGTATAGCCATGCGTAGGATCCACATATACAAGAGGGCCCCCCAGGGAACAGGAAGAGTTCTACTATAATTGTATTGCTGTAATGTGTGATTTAAGTAACAAAGGTGCTGTGTCTCATTTGGGCTTGGGCGAAATAGACTGTTTGGTTAAAAGAAGTCCAGGTTGGATTACAAGTATGATTATCCCACCCCCATTGGTATTGGCATATCCATCCAGAAATGTTAGCAGGGACGATTCTCCAAGGTAGCCCATTCCTGGGGGCCTCCCGCGACAACTGCACACATAGCCAGCACTGACCGCAGTTGGCTTGTGTTGCAACAGTGGCTACCCAGTTGATGAACTCCTTCTCAGCCTCAGACATGATGACCCAGTTACTGATTACTAGCAGACAGGTTATTCTCTGTATTAACAAAAAAGGAGGGGAGCATGCATTGTTTTTCATCTTTAGGAAATTGTACTATGCCTTCATTTTCTGTCCCCATAGCTACAAGGTCACAAGCCTTAGGGGCGGGAACTGATTGACATTGTACCCATATTTTGGCTCCAGGATTTAAGTGGCCCACTCTTCGGACCCGAATTCTCCAGTTCTATATGTTATTTCCATTGGGGTAGAAATTTCCTTGAGGGTTAATCATTGACAAGGTACCACTAACAATTGAGCAACCCACATCTGTGGTTATATAGCAAAAGAATCTGGAGTGGTATTATATAAAATGACCCTTAACTCTCCCTGGTAATCGCTATCAATTATATCACTATACATTATGATACCTCTCATTGCAAGACTTAAGCGTTTTGTAATCCATTCATCTGCATTTAAGTTTGCAGTTATGGTGAAAATTTTGCCCTGTTGATCTGCCTGCTGATTAAATAGTCTGTCAAGAGAAAGCCGAAGATGCGTGAGCATCAACATGGAAAACAGTGATAATAGTAGTATGAGCATATTGCTTTTTCCCATTAATTTGTCATATTTTAATACTATTAGTTTGGAAACGAGCATTTGATATGGCAAAGTATACATCGAGTGTCAAATTGAAGTAAATGCTGCTTTCATTATTTTATCACAAAGCTCCTCGATAATAAAGAGGAATGAAGCACTATTGAATTTTGTACCTCACAGTTGTGCTCTATAGGAATGCTTTGTTCATTAAAGTAATAGTTTCAGTAAAGATTCCTTTGGGGATTAGCTGGCAGCGTGGCTTTATACACAGACGTTTTTTTCATAGCAATTCACTAATAAATTATGGACAAAAATACAGCTAGCCAAACTGGGTAACATCTTAGAGGAGCACTGCAATGCTGTGACATGGCGAGTGTATCAAGAATATTCTCTTGTTTTTTTTCTATTGCCAGATGCCTAGAGGCCCTCTATCCTCTGGGAATCATCCAAGAAGTCTGGGTCAAAGAAAAGGAAAAATTAGAAATCAAAGATAAAATGTTTACTTTCTAGTAAGTTTCAATTTTTAATATACTCCAGCTCCTTTATTTAGTCATCAAGCCAGTATACACCAATAAAATTGTAACAGTTTGCTTCAGTAATAAAAATCTATTACAGCAAACAGTGGTAACGTGTTCTAAAATGTAATTCCTGACATTGAGTTTCACTGTGTAATGAAATAGTAACATAATTTAAAATATAATATTTATGCAATCAAGAAGATGCTAAAAGCATAGTAGATAGCATTAAAATAAACCAATCATTAATAGCTTATTATTAGATAATGGGGTAGATTATGTGATACATATATATATATATATGTCTGTAATAGGACCTGTCACATAGAAGCCACTCAAAATTTTGTTGAATCAATGACTGCTTAGACTCCTAGCTGACCATTTTTCTTATTTAGTCGTGGTTATTACATTCAATTTTTGTTACCATATTCAAAAGGTTTTAATCTCACCATATTATCTACTGGAACCTAACCATTCACTAAAGATGTCCTTAGACTTCTAGAAGCAACACCATAACCTTTTCTCAACTACCTGTTTGTCAGGCAGTAATGAAATTTCCTCTGATATTGTCTACTGAAAAGAAATTTTAAAAGAATACATGAAACTTAATTCGGAATTACAAAGACTCTAAACCATTCTGTAGAAATTATTTCAGAAACCAGATAGAAGTTATTCCTCTAAGTGACATTCCATTGAAGTGGTTTTTGCAGAGATCATTATAACTATTGTTGCTGAGCCAGATGACTGTTTTCAGTCCATAAGTAACTCAAACCCATGGTACATTGGTCACCATTAATCATCCAATCCTCTCCTCTTAAAATTATTTCCTTTCTTAGTTTCATGGCATTTGTTTCTCTGTTTTTTCTCTTATGTCTGGGTGTATCTTTTTACCTTCTTGGCAAAATAATCTTCTCTTAATGACCCCAAAAGTGCTGGTATTCTCCAAAGCTCCATCTCGGTTCTCTCCTCTTCCTTGATATCGCGTTTACTCAGATAATCTCATTTACTCTTTTGGTTTTATGGTCCACCAATATGTAGATAGCCCTGAAACTGGCTAGTCTAACCTAACTGCATAAACTCCACACCCATGTAGCTAACTTCTTGCTAGATATTTATTTGCTGGTTTTATGTAAAATTCCTTGTCTAAAGTTTAACCCAATATCTTAATTTTAAAATTTGCTTCCGTATTTTAATAGTTTAATTGCGCACTCTGTTGCCCAAGCCAGTTAAAAAATGTTATCCCGTTCCTTACTGACATATCTAATAGATGAATGAAGACTTACAAATTTTACTTATCTGCTATTTCTTGAACCTGTCCATGCAGCATTTTATTCATTCTCATTGCCTCCACTCTGACTGTCATTATGGTTTGCTTGGTCTGTGAAAATATACACTGTTTTCCTAGTCTCAATTTTTTAACTTCTAATTCATTCTACTTACCACCATAGTGAAGCTTTTAAAAGTATTTGTCACCGCCTTAGAAAAATTCAAGATAAAATTTAACTTCTTCATTACGGATCTGAATCTTCTTGTTTGCTTATCTGTGCTCTTAGTATCGCCCCCACGTACCTTGTGCTCATTATACTATGTCTCTACTTAACTACTGACAGTACTTGTGTGTGCCATGTTCTCTTACAATTTTATGAACTCACAGCTTCTACTCCTTCTGCTCGGAAAGACTCCTGCTCTCACCACTTAACCTGGCAAATTTCTCATTCCTCTTGAAAATTTAAGTCAGATGTAACTGCTATTGGAAATCTTCTCCAATCCTGCCAGTTTTCTTCCTCCAGGCAGACATCCTTCATACCCATATAAAATATTCTATTATTTCAATAGTTTATATACTGAGTGTTTTAACATATTTGCCCTCTAGCTTACTATCTAGCACTTGAAATAGTCAGTAGCCATTATGGAATCTTACTTAATAAATGTCATGTCATATAATTCCATGATTATCAAGACGTACAAAGAAAATGATTTAAAATGGCACACTGCCATACAGCTTAAAGTGTATTACTTTGCTTAGAAACAATTAACATCTGATTTGTTGGGTATATAATGACGGAAAATAAAGTAGCTGGTTGGAAAATAATATCCCAGCCGTATACCTAAAAATAGCAGTGGCTAGAATAAATGAAATTTAATACTGTAAATTTTTAAAGTGATATTTAAAAAAAAAACTCACAGATAAAAGACTAGTCATTGGTTTTGAAATTCTTCTTGACAGTGTATAATGTTTAAATAATCAAACCTATTCAGTTTAAATAAATCAATTCCAGATGATAAATAAACTTGAAATGAAGTTAGACATAAATTAGAGACTTACATATATACAGCTAAGAAAATACAAAAGAAGAAAAAGAAAAAAAAAATAAT
Organism: Macaca thibetana thibetana; assembly: GCF_024542745.1. Classification (NCBI taxonomy): domain Eukaryota; kingdom Metazoa; phylum Chordata; class Mammalia; order Primates; family Cercopithecidae; genus Macaca; species Macaca thibetana. The sequence goes on from NC_065591.1 coordinate 91,165,452, forward strand.
ACAAATGTAGAAACCAAGTTGTCCCATGTTTTATTTTGGAGAATACAGAAAAAAAGCCAAAAATTCAAGAAAGGAAGTATCAACAAGAACAGAAAAAAAGAAAAAGACTTTCTTTTTCAGGTAATATTTGGAAGGGTATTGGGTAGAAAGGGTGAACATGGGAAGAGATAAGGTCCCATGAGACTTACAGGAATAGACTGATCAGGGTGAAACGATAACTGAAGATGTTTCTATTCATTTGCTTAACAAATATTTATCGAGTATCTATAGTGAGAGTGGATCACAGAAACACCTAAAATTAAACTTGTAAATGATAGGTTAAGAAGTAATCTTGATCAGGTGAATCAATGATAGTTAAGAAAATGATTACTAAAATAGACTAATTTCTTAAGAAATAAAATATCTTGATTTCTTTGAACTCAGAGTTAATGGCCTATTCTTTTTTAGAAGATAATTGGCTTTAGGTACAAAACAATATACAGTGAAATCCTGAAAAGGTTTTTTTTTTTTTTTTTTTTTTCCCTATGACCTTAATTAAGATCATTGTGAAATGCATTGAACTTTTTTTACCCTTTGTCTACTATATTTTTAAGGAAATAAAGGCACTAAATCTGAACTAAAAAGTTTCAATAACTAGACAATGTGAGCTAATGATTTAAATTTTGTACTTAGTTGGAGCTGAAAGTATATATTTTTCTCTTTGGTGAAAAAAGAAAGGGAATAAAATAAAGAGAAATGTTATCACAATTTTAAAATAACCCATCAAAATAAAGGTTTATGAATATATCAAAAATAGCTTCTGCAGATGGAGAACCATGTTACATATTCTTTTAAAGCAACAGATAGGAGAAAATAGAATTTTTTCTTAGAGATAATTGTATAAAAATAAAATCTAGATTGCAACATAAATTTCTACCTATGTGTCCTACAAAGCAAAATTTATTGTAGATTTTTCTCTGATTTTATTCCATTACAAACCACAGAAGGAGGAAGTGTTCCATTACTCAAGGTTTCTAAAAACACAATAGAGAGAAATACTTTTCTACTTTAAACCCTCATTCACATCATAGCACTCATACCTTGTAGAGTTAGATTGCAGTAATGTTCACTGACATTTTAAAGTTTTTATATCAACTCTGTTTTTATTGGGCACAATATTTTCTGTTTACTGGTAATTTGTGGTTGCATCTTAAAAATACTATTTTGTTGATAAGCTTTCATGATATCTTAATGTAAAATAGAACTAGGTTTTTGTATACTTTGCCTCCAATATCTAGATTTCTCTAACAAAGTTTTTTTTTTTAATTCAAATTTAATTTTTGCCAACCTCATACACCACTGTAAGAGAATGTTTAATGTAACTTTTTCTACTATCATGGCATTATCTTCAAGAACACAAAGTTAAAGAAAAAATTGCTTGTCAGTACCCACATTCTCTAAAGAGATAACATTGACAATGGGACAGATACATTTCTTAGAAAAGTGACCACTTTCTCAATCTGTAAAATAAGACCAGAGGGAAGGACAAGAGATCAAATTACAGGGATACATAAAATAATTACTTATTAAAAGAGAGGATGGCTGAAAGGAGAAGCCTGGAATCTTAATTCCTGCAAGAGTAGCTGATTGCCCTTGTTGATCTTCCTTGAGCCTGAGAATGGAAAAAGAGAATAGTAGAGAGAGGGCAAAGTAGACAGAGAAATGAGGGTTGAGCAGCCATTTCTCAAACATTTCCTGTCTGTCAAATGGACAATGAAAGCTATCTTGCTGGTACCTAATCTAAGAGAGTTGAGTGTTAATGGAGGAATTCCCAGAGGCAACTGAACAGGAAGTACCTGGAGGTATTGAGATGTTAAGGAGCATCTCACCAGGCTTTCTCTCCAAAATTCTATGTGTATCCAATGAGAAATCCAGCATTTTGATTCATTCCATAGAGAAGCACTGGTCAATAAGAAACAGGGAAGCAGCAGACAACCAGTAGAGAGAAAATTACAATCAAAGATGGTGAAGTAATGAAAAATGTACCTTCTTCTCTTATAACGCCTGGAAGCACTTAACCTAAAGAGAAGTCAGCCAATTAAGGGAAAGCAGTAGCACCCTAGATGCATAACCCTGCCCATTCACTGGGGTTTTGGAGTCAGAGACATGTTATTTTACTACAAATTACAATTTATAAATTATAATTTACAAATTAATATAAATTACAATTTGTTAAATTAATACAAATTACAATTTGTAGTAAAATAACATGTCTCCTCCCATGTATCTTAATATGTATTAAAATAAATCAAGATGTTATTTTAATACAAATTTAATATTAGTGTTTTGACTACTTCAATTCTATGTATTCTTATGATGAATACCTTGTTTTACTTTTTAATTTTATATTCTAAAAATGGTTTCAAATGAACATATCCAATATTACTACAAACTATATGTACGAAGATCTGATTAAATACACCACTTTCGTCATTATGAAAATATTGTGCTTTCAATCACTTAAAGCAATTTTTGTGTGATATCAGTATGCTAATATTTAAATTGGTGAGTTGTTTATAGTTTTATGGGATTTTTACCTTAATTTTATTTATAATTATGTAAAACATTATTAAATACAAAACATTTGAGAGTCTGAGAGTCAGAAACCACATAGCATTGTGTATTTAAGAAAGTCTTAATCCATCCTTGAACACTTCTTTTTTGATCAATTTTTGACTTTTCCTTCCAGTGGTTACTATTATAAATATAAACAAATGCATGAGCAAATGGAAATATACATATTCATATTTTCTTTTCTTGTACAAAACTTGGCATATATTAACACCATTCTGCACTTTTTATTTTCATTTAGCACATATATATTCTGAAGATGATTTTATTTTTGTATTGAAAATATTCTTTATATATCATACAGACATATGACAGTATATTCAACTAGTCCTTTGACGGTATAAGGTTGGGTTAATTATTTTTATTATTGCAAATAATGATGGAATAAATAAACATGTGTATATGTCACCTCCTATTTTGGCAGTCTAACTTTCATATGGATTCCTAGAAGTAAGATTGTTGATTCAAAGGTGGCTGAATATGTAATTTTGCTAGTGGTGTCCAAGTTCCCTTCCAATTTCAATCTCACCATCTGTGTACGAGAATGTCCCTTTCATCACAGTCTTGCCAACAGAACATGTTGTCAGAACTTTTATGTTTTGCCAATCTGATAGGTGAGAAATGAGCTCTCAGTGTATAGAAACAGAGAAATTCTCCAAGAGTGAGATTGAGGAACTTTCATGTTTATAATTTGCAATTATTTGAAACATGATTGTTAATATTTCTTATATCCCACTATGTGGAAGGAACACAATTAATTTAATATTTTTATTTCTTTTTATTTATAAGCATGAAGCATTTTATTTATTCATAAGCATGAAGAATTTTAAAGGAGCATGTATTATTTGGTCTGATATTAAATACTTTCTCATGCTTATACTCGTTAGTATTTTTACTAATTTCTTTATTTTTAGTTGACAAAGAATATTTATTGGATAAAACATATAGTCTTTAAATATGTATACATTGTGGTATGGCTTAATTGAGTTAATTAGCATATGCATTACCAGACATACTTCTATTTCTATATTCTAAGCATTTTCTACTCTCTTAGGAATTTTCAAGTATATAATATGTTTTTATTAACTATCGTCATCATGTTGTACAATAGATCTCTTGAACCTATTCCCCCTTTTTAATTGAAACTTTCGAACCTTTGACCAACATCTCCCCAACCACTTCCCTCCCACAACCCTTGATTCTACTCTCTACTTTCGTGATTTTTGACTGTTGTAGATTCCACGTATAAGTGAAATCAAGTGGTATTCATCTTTCTGTGCTTAGCTTATTCACCTTAAAACCTCCCAGTTCAACCATGTTGCACAAATAACAGGGTTTCTTTCTTAGGCTTTGGAATGGAGTGAATAATATTCCACCGTGTGTGTGTATACATAAATATGCATTTATACATATATATACACACATATATACATATTTTGCTACATTTCTGTATTTATTCGTCCTTTGATAGATTCTTAGGTTCTTTCCATATCTTGGCTATTGTGAATAATGTTGCAATGAGCATGGGAGTGCAGATATGTCTTCAACACAATGATTTATCTCTTTTAAGTAAATACCTATGAGTGGGATTGCTTGGTCATATAGCCCTTCTATTTTTAATGTTTTAGAAGTACCTCTGTGTAGTATTTTTTAATGACTGTTCTAATTTACATTCCTACCAACAGTATGCAAAGGTTTCCGTTTCTCCATATCCATGCCAACACTTGTTATCTTTCTTATTTTTAATAACAGCCATTCTATTGAGTGTTAAGTGATATGGTGGTGTTGATTTACATTTCTCTGATGATTAGTTACATTTCTCTGATGATTAGTAATTAGTTTACGTTTCTCTGATGATTGAACATTTTTTCATATACAGGTTGAATGTTTTCTTTTGAAAAATACGTATTCTAGTCCACATTTTAATTAGGCTATTTATTTTTGGCTATTGAGTTGTTTGAGTTTTTAATATATTTTAGATGTTAACCCTTTATCATATGTATGGTTCACACATATTTTCTCCTATTTTATAGGTTGTCCCTTTACTCTATTGATTGTTCCTTTGGCTGTGCAGAAGATTTTTAGTTTGTTGTAATCCCATTTTTTTACCTTTACTTTTGTTGCCTCTGCTTTTGTATTCCTATCCAAAAAAATATTGTGTAGACCAATGTCATGAAACTTTTCCCTGTATTATTCTAGTAGTTTTATAGTTTCAGGTCTTACATTTAAATTTTAATTTATTTGAGTTGATTTTTATATGTAGTAGGAGATACTGGTCTAATTTTATTCTTATGATATCCAGCTGTCCCAACATCATTTATTGAAGAGACCGTCCTGTTCCATTTTGCACTGTTGGCACCTTTGTCAAAAATCAATTGCCCATAAATACATGGATTTATTTCTGGGGTTTCTATTCTGTTCTATTGTTCTATGCCTGTGCTTATGTGGCAGTACTAGGCTGTTTTGGTTACTATAGTGTTGTAGTATATTTTGAGATCAGGCAGTGTGATGCCTCTAGCTTATTTATTTATTTATGTTTTCAAGATTGCTTTGTCTATTTAGGGTCTTTTGTAGTTGTATACAAACTTTAAGATGTTTTTTCTATTTCTGCAAATAATGTCATTAGAATTTTTATAGAGATTACCTTGAATGTGTAGATATCTTTGGGTAGTATGGATATTTTTATATTATTAATTATTGCAATTCATGAACACAAAATATATTTCCATTTATTTATTTCTTCTATTTTTGTTTACCAATGTTTTGTGGTTTTTTAGTGTAGAAGTCTTAAATTTATGCCTGAGTATTTGAATTTTTTGGCTAGTATTGTAAATGGGATTCTTTTCTTGATTTCTTTTTCAGAGAGTTCAATGTTAGTGGATAGAAATGATACTGATTTTTATATTTTGATTTTATATCCTGCAACTTTACTGAATTTGTTACTTTTATTTATTTATTTATTTTTGGTTTTTTGGTGGAGTCTTTAGGGATTTCTATATGTAATATCATGTAATTTGTATTTTTTTTCTCTTCTTAACCCCTTTGGCTAGAACATCTAGGCCTATGTTGAATAGAAGTAGTGAGAATGTTCATCCTTGTCTTGTTTCTGGTCTTAGAGGGATAGCTTTCACTTTTCACTGTTCAGCATGATGTTAGTTGTGTTTGCCATATATATTGCCTTTATTGTGTTGAGGTACATTCCTTCTAAATCTAATGTTTAAGGGTGTATATCATAAAAGGATGTTGATTTTGTCAAATGATTTTCCTTCGTCTATTGAGATAATCATATCTTTTTGTTTCTTCATTGTGTTGATGTATGTATCATATTTATAGATTTGCCTGTGTTTATACTTGCTTAACAGAAATAAATTTCACGTGATAATGGTGAGTAATCTTTTTAACGTATTGTCAAATTCAGTGAGCGAGTATTTTGCTGAGGATTTTTTCATCTGTGTTCATCAGGAATATTGGCCTATAATTTTTTTGTAATTTTGTCTGGCTTTGGAATCATGGTAATGATGACCTGGTAAAATGAGTTTGGAAATATTATCTTTCCTTCAATTTCTTGGAAGAGTTTGAGAGGGAGTGGTATTAGGAGTTGGACGGATTAAGTGAAAGGAAACATCTGACTTAAACTACACTTTAGACCAAGTGGAATTAGCAGACATATACAGAACATTCCATACAATTCCTGAAGAATCTTCTAAAGTGTGCACAAAACATTCTCCAAGATAAATAGTATTTTAGGCCACACAATAAAATTTTACAATTTTATGAAGATTGAAATTATATCAAGTATCTTTCCCGATGACAGTTATATGAAACTAGAAATCAATAATAGAAGGAATTTGAGAAAATTCGCAAATACATCACAATTAAACAACATGTTTCTGAACAACCAATGAGTCAATAAAGCATTAAGAGATAAATTTAAATATATCCTGAGACAATAAAAAATGGACACACAACACACCGCAACTTATGGAATAGAGCAAAAACAGCTTTAAGAGAGAAGTTTATAGCAATAAATGTCCATGTTAAAAAAGAAGATCTCAAACAACTTAACATTTTCCTCCAGTCACTAGAAAAAGCAAGAATAAATTAAGCCCACAGTTATGATGAAGGGAAAAACAATAGAGATCAATGGAATAAATGAAACAAACTATAAAAATAATACAAAAGATTGACTAACTTGAGTTTTTTTTTTTAAAGATAAAATTGAAATACCAGAATGAAGAACAAAAACCACATGATCATCTCAATAGATAAAGAAAAGTCACTTGTAAAAGTCAGCATCCTTTAATGTTAATGGATGGACTCATTATGACTCAGAAAAGAAAGAAAACAAATAAAATCAGAAATGGAAATGAAACATTACAATTGAAACCACAGAAATACAATGAATCATAAGAGACTACTATGAATAGTTATATGCCAACAAATTGGCTGACCGAGAAAAACTGGATTAAATGCCTAGACACATGCAACTTACCAAGACTTAATCACATTGAAATATTTAATATTCAGATTGTTTAACTATAAGGTAAATAGCCAATCATGTAGGCTACTTGTCTTTATTTTTTTCTTTTTTCCTATATTTTTCTTGAAGTTGGTTAATGGAAAAGTCAATTGCAAAATTAGAAAAACAATATGTAAGTAGTAGATAGTAGATATGTCACCATACTTAAATGTATAAAAATATATTTGAATAACATTAGATATTAGAATTATAATTTGTAATTATCTTAAAATTTCCTTTTGAAAATTTCAAGAAATTAAATATCTGTCATTCAAACTTAAAGAATTAGTATCTACATCATGAACTTAATACACTGAACATGCTACAAACAAAACCAACTTTATGAAGCTTAGCTAAAACATGCTTATTTAAATCTACCATATGGAAATATTATATTTAAAAAGAACATTCCCTAGCTGGTATGAACACTGAAAACAGAATGACAGATTTTTTACTTACTGTTATATTTGTTTTTCTGGGGACTTTAGTTAAAAGTAATATTAAGTTGCATCTGCTGTTAACAGATGCCCATATAACAGTACCAAAATGCTAACTCCAACATAAATGACCATCTCCATATGTTGCTGGCATTTTTTTTTTTTTGGCATTTGTATATTGTACATAATCACAGCCTATGAGTAACACTTGAGAAAAACAAAGTGATAATCTCATTATGAAGGTTCAAGACCTATTCAGAGCTAAGTAGAGCTTCTTGTTTCTTTTCAATGTATTTATTAGTACATAAGCATAAGCTCAGTTAAATCATGAAAGGATCATGTTTCAAAATGTCTGCTACAGATTTACTGTAAATTAGAGATTTTTATCAAATTCACATTTCTTATCACTATGACAGGGGATAATATACAAAGCTCTATCTTCACTATGAGCATGAAATTTGGGATAATATATAATTGTCAATGCATGGCAAATTTGAAAAATAAGAAAGAAAAAGCCACAGCAACCAAAAATAAAGTGAGAATGTAGAACGAGAATGGAGAGTCGAAGTTGAAACTGAATGGCCTACATGAGCATGGGAATTGTGCACTGTGTGCTGTCTGGGACTCATGATCCAAAATTATTTAGGGATAGTAATCAAGAATCCTGGCCTTGTGTGCAGCGGATAGGTACAGTTGGTCTTGTTGATAAATCCAAGAATTGAGAAAGGATGACCCATCTCCACTTAGGATTAGAAACATTATTCTTCCTAGATTGGGAATGCAGTATGGTAACATGTTCTTCACTTGAGCTGTTCACCTGGGCTTTTAAGGATAAAAGAACCATAATTTAAAAGTGGAAACCCAAGTTTGTACTGTACACAAGTATTGGCACTTTTCTCACTACATTTACAATGCTGAAATCCTGAGATGAAAAAACAATGTAAAACATGATACCTCCATGTGCAACCCAGGAGGCTGTTTCACAGGCAGATATTAATACAAATTTAAATGCAAAGCCATTTCAGGGGAATTACATTAGAATCTATGGCATCAAACTATCCATTGGAAACAACTTCTGTAGAAGGTAAGCTCATTATTCAAATATTTTTATAACCAGACACCTTGAGGAAAAGTCAGAAGACACAAACAAAAGCATTCATATTCATAAGAGGTAAAGAAAACAGATCATTCTCAAGAAAATGTTTAAAATGAATATGTTTTAAAATGAATAGGGAACATGGTAAGAATAGAAGCAATAACGTAATAAAAAGAAAATCTGGCAAAGGAACAAGCAAGTTTTTAAAAAATGTAATTTTAAAATAAGATACTTCCTTAAACATTGGATAGAAATGCTAAATACTAGTCTATTTAGAGCTGAATTTAGAGAGAATTCATAAATGAAAAATAGATTTGAGGAAATCACCTAAAGCATAGATAAATTTTTCAAGAATATAAAATTAAAATTAGGAAACAAGAACAATTAAATGAAGATTTATAATCAGTGTTTAATAGGGGTTCTGGAAGAGGTGAATTCAAAGAGATAAAGGTAGGACATTTTTAGGAATAAAGCAAGACATTAGACCACAAATGTGAGATAAAACCCTTAAAACTGTAAGAATGAAAATGCAGATTACCTGCAATAGGTTACAGTAAGATACACAGCATATATTTTCATGTAACAAAATAAAAAAGAAAACAATGAATTATCCCAAAAAGCTGAATGTGAATATTATCCCAAAAAGCTGAAGTTCTCTAATATAATAATTTGATTATGAGAACCTAGATCTAGAAAGTAAGCTTTGGAAATTGAGCAGAAAAGATTGCCTAAAAGTCTTCAAAAATTTTTCAACAAGTCCTATTGAATTTTTTTTTTTTTTCTTTTGGAGGTGGAGTCTCGCTCTGTCACCCAGGCTGGAGTGCAGTGGTGCGATCTTGGCTCACTGCACCCTCCTGCTTCTGGGTTCAAGCAATTCTCCTGCCTCAGCCTCCCCGGCAGCTGGGACTACAGGCGCATGCTGCCACGCCCAGCTAATATTTGTATTTTAATAGGGATGGGGTTTCACCATGTTGCCCAGACTGGTCTTGAACCCCTGAGCTGAGGCAATCCACCTGCCTTGGCCTCCTAAAATGCTAGTATTACAGGTGTGAGCCACCAAGCCTGGCCCCTATTGAATTTTTTTGGATTAGCTAAATGTGCTTCAACATTGTGAAATACAAGAGTTTCACAAATACGAAGTCAAGTGACAGAATTTACAGCCCCCAATGATTCAAAGACTGAATTTACTAAAAGGTGCAGTTTGCTGAGAAAGAAAACAAAACCTTAAAAACAATTGGGTTAAAATGAAATGGTAAAAAGTCCTCAATGTATATATAAAAACAAAATTTAAGTAATCTAAAGGATTATATTTTATTTATTTATTTGCATTTTGATTATTTTTAACTTATTCCTTATATTTTAGCGGGTAAAATGTGTCTCATTCCTCCTGAATGGTGACTAATACATTTACCCATGCCCCTATTACTAGACATTCACTTCATTTTCATTTTGGAGTAACTAAACAATTAACTTTGTACTAAAATTTATGTATTTTTTTCTTAATAGTACATATTCCCAGAACTGTGATTTCTGGGTGAAATGCTATATGTAGTTTATATTAGAGGATAAGGTGTCATCTTCATTTTTCAAAATGTATTAATATCAGCAATCCTAATCAACAATACATTAAAGGGCTGCTTTATACTGAATTCCTGACAAGAGTAAGCACTCTTCATTATTTTGGGGAGAGTGTATTTTATAATCAATTGTGTTTTCCTGATATTCTAGTAAGGGTTGAAATTCTGTTTTTACACATATGCCATTGGAATTTCCTCTTCTAGGAATTAACTATTAATATTATTTGTTTTAATTTGCTTTTGGACTTTGGTGATATATTTTTGTATTTAAAACATTTACAAATTCGTAATTAATTTACAAATAGACTAAAATATGGCATACTTATCCACCAGTTTATAAGTGGACCAAAATTTGTGGGTGTTTGCAGTATTGTATATTTATATCTAGAAGATATGTTAGTAAGTATGTTTATTTTTAAAATTACAATCTATTTATATTAAATAAATTAAATAATATAATATTATAATAATATATATTATAAATATCATTATATATTATATAATATACTATATATTATATATAATAATATGTAATTATGATTTATATTATATAATATAATAAAATTAAAATTTATAATTTATTTATATTTTACTTTAATTTAAAAAGCCTCAAAGAAATACTTTATTTTGTCTACAGAATTCCAAAGCCCACTTAAATGCCAACATTAATGGCTTTCACTTTTTAAATTAGTTATTTAAATAAATTCTGCATTACTAATGCTTGTGGTATCACAGAGGATGATATTGTAAAGAAAACCATGGATACCAGGGAATTCAATTCAAAAAATGATCCAGAAGAGACAGATTTTTAATATAAAAAAGAATATTAAAAGAAATATTAATATTAAAGAAATATTAAAAGTGTCTATACAATGCTTTTGCTTATTTATAAACTGTGAGTGACTTACAGTAAAAAGAAGTGTGTTTTAGCTAAAACAATAATTAACAATGTGTTAACTATAAATTTCAAATAAAGAAATGCATATGAACCTTATATTTGCCACATGCATGGCCCATATTTTTACAATTTATTTTTTGTCATTTGATTTTGTTTAATATATAGTTTGCATTACAAAAACAAATGTAAATATTTGTATAACTAAATCTTTTTCTTTACAGATTTTGGGTTTTATATCCAACATTGGTGTGAGTACATGTCTGTTTTTGCATGTATGCATTTTTCTCCTCACATTTTGTTTTATATTTAGATATTTAATACATTTGAAATGTTGTCAGACTCTTTTTTTTCTGTAGGTAAGCTGTGAGTTATGTGGTACTTTATATTCTTTCAGTTGTACAAGCAAAATTTGCTAACTTCTATTTTTCCACTACATTGAAGTAGTTGAAGTATAATTTTTTGATATATTAAATTTCCATATATGCAGTGTTTTTTTGCTGAACTTTCCTTTGTGCCTCATATATCTATGTTTTGATGTCTGCATCAATATTGTATTATTAAAAAGTGATTATATTGTTTATTTTAATATATTATGATGCAAGTTCTCTACCAACATCCTTTGGAAAAAAAACACAACTTTAAAACTTGCTTAACTTAATATGAAGGTTAAATTATAAATGTAGCCTGTAAAATATTATGAGGAGTATGTCCTTGGAATATAGTATATGGATGGATGGAGTGAATAAAATATTAATACAATGGAAGTCAGAAAAAGAGAAAATAAGAAGCATAGAAAAATCACAGAACACAGTAAATACACAAACCAGATGCTAAAACATCATGGGAATCATGAGGGACATTGACTTAGCGAATAAATCTGACAAATTGATTATGCAAGTAGTAAGTTTAGCAGAGAAAAGTGACCCTGTTTTCAGAAAGTCAAGAATACATAATATTCAAATTTCTAAGCACATTTGGAATATTTTCCAAATTTGACACATACAACACCACAAAGCAGTTCTTGACACATCCCAAAGAATGATTGCTAATATGTTAGATACAGCATATCTTTGACCACAAAACTATATCATTAAAATTACAAATTTTGTAATTAATTCTCAAAACTTAGAGTACATAATAAGATTCTTAAATAGATGTTGAAGCCATAGATACCTACCTAAAAATGTATATAATTTTATGAATTATTAATTACCCAACTCTTAGGATCAGTTTTCTATTGAAATAACATTGATTGCTCTAAACTTGTAATTCTCCAAAGTAAGTTAACTGAGAAAGAAAGTCCACGTTATAGAAATTCAACTTACATATATTTTTATGTATCTACTCAATAATACATGAAATAAAGCAAATCAAGATCTGATCTATTTTCCCCCTCCTTTTCTTCAGGCAATTTTATATTTCCAACATAAAGAAAACATTTAAAAAGATGCAGATCCCTCAATAACATCACACTTTTACAACTTCACAGCAAGAATGTCACCCTGAATTCCTTGCCCTTTCTTTTGTATGCTTATGTTTCTTATACCTTTGCTTGTGTTTCTTTTACCTTTGCTTGCTCTTGGGCCTGCTATTCTCAGTGCTTAAAATGGAATGAGCATTGGATTGATGGCAAAAGGGTTGAAGTTTATCCCAATTCTACCATTTAACTATTGGGTAATATTAGGTACAAGGATTAACTTGTTTGATTTCCTATTTTCTAATAGCAGAGATAATTTCTAACAGTAGAGATCATTATAAAACTGTGGATGTTTTAAGAAATAAATGACATAATTTGTTGGTAGACATTAAGTACTTAAGAAATTCCAGTTGTGTCCAGACAGACTTCTCTGATTGGCAAAGTATTTATTTTTAAAATCCAAAATCCATGTTACTGCTTTTGATGATAATTCGCTGATATCTTCTATAGCTCTTTCTATTCCCAGCTCAATGTAGAAATAAGGGTTTCTTCCCATGTCATCCCACTGTCTTTGTGTATTCATTTGCTCTACAAAAGACAAATGCTCACCCTGTTTTTTGCTGACATTTCTTTTCTATCTTCCCCTACAATGGTGAAATCTCAAAGTATAAGGTCTGTACTCTGGCCAGTGTTTGATATAGGATTGTAAGAAACAACTGTCACATGAGAAGCTTTTACAAAGAGGGGAAGCAACTTTGTTGGCTTAAGTACTAAAGAATTTTGAGAACCATGATGAAGTTGATCTCAGCATAATTTTTAAAAGCAGATTATATAATGTTTGCAGTACTGTGACCCTAAGAGTACAATAAACTAAGAGCATTGCTGCAGGCAAGTTAGATGGGGCCAAAGTTCCAAATAAGAAGATTAGAATTATGTATGCTCTGCGTTTAGTTATCATGGTTGTGGGTGCTCTAACCATGTTCATTGATATTTAAAGGGAAAGCAAATCAAGACATTGAAAAAGACTTAACTGTTTAACAACAAAAAAAGAAAGGCTATAAATTTAAAGTTTTAATCACAAAGCTTATACTGATTTACATGTTTAAGTGGAATATTTTGTGTATTATATATAAAATATTGCCGCTGTCCCAACAAGATAAAAAATGGGGTGGGTACTGGCACTTTTGTAACTAATTTTACCCTAGAAAATGACAACACTTTCTGATTGAGAAAAGGGACTTTTTTGTTTGTTTGTTTGTTTGTTGTTATTAATTTTGTTTTTTGAGATTGTCACTAACAGAGTTGATCCTAACATGATAGAAACTTTAACAATAATCTGATTGTTACCTCCTAGCCTCAGTCACATTCTAACTTGTATCTTCAATGCCATCGATAGTATTTGTGCATAATAAATGTTTAATAGATGTCCTTGAAAGTATAAATTAATGCACTAAAGAAAGGGGGAAGGAGGAACAAAGAAGGGATAAATATTACTGATGATGATGTCATTGGTGTTGGTAATGATTATATGGAAAGATAGGCTACAGAAAATAGCATCTAAGGGCCAAGTTCTCTAATATAACAATTTGATTATGAGAACCTAGATCTAGAAAGTCGGCTTTGGATATTGGGCAGAAAAGATTACATCAAAGTCTTCAAAAATTTTCATCAAGTCCCATTGGTAAATAAATGAAGAAACAAAAGACAAATACGACTCATAGGATTCCAGTGTGGCAGCTAGGATTAAGTTGGTGTGACTGATTAAAGCAAATAAGATAAAACATGAAGCGAAACTTGCAGACCAAATGGCCATTTAGTTTTGAAATTGTTTCATTCAAAGATGAAATAATGATAGAAAAATTGTGAGAAATAGCTTATATATCAGTTACTGTTGCAATAACACAATATGACATCATAGAAATTGAAGTGCTTTAAAACAACAACCCTACATTCACATGCTCACTGTCCTGTGGGTTAGCTGGAACAGAGCTGATACAGGCTGATCTCATATGGGCTTGGCTCCAAGCCATGGATTGTGGTCAGCTCTGCTTCACACAGTCTCCTATTCCTCTAGGACCAGCAGACCACGTGGGGCAGAATTTCTCATGGATATGACAAAATCCAAAAATGGCAAAAGAAAACACACAATGCTTGTTAATTAAGGCCCAGGCTCATAACTCACACAGTATCCTTTCCTCTAATTTTGCATTAACCAAACAATTGGTTAGATGAATTCAACACAATGGGGTGTAGAAATACACTCTAATTAGAGAAACTGCAAAGTCACACATTAAAGATGTGGATTCAGCGAGAGGTGAAGAACTACAGTCTTCCCCATTCTGCTTTAAATAAATGACTGGAATTGAGTTAAAAGTGAAGCCTAAACTAGCAGGGTTATTAATGCAAGGAATACTTTTAAAACACCAATATATATCCATCAACATCATCATCATCATCAATGATAGATAATATAGGTCTTTGTTCTGTTTCCTACTGTGTTGCTTCCCAATAGCATACAGATTACCTAAATTTGTTTAGTCCTCTGTGTCTATACTTTCAGATTTTCCTTGAGGGTTGATCATTTTTCTCATTTCCAGCTAGCTGTGGGCAAAGAATTTTTCTGTAAAAGATCTGTCACTACCGCCTTACCATTAGCTATCTGATTTTGAGTATTATGGCAGCCAAGTCATAGTCTCTAAAATGGATTGGATTTTCTATGAGTAACAATACTGTTATGAATTAGTTATCCATTAATTCATATAGCTCTCTTAGATATTTTCTAATATTTTCTAGTATGTAATATCTGGGAACTTTGTCATTCACATGATCTTTTCATATAAATCAGACCAAGACAACCATCAGTAAGTACACAAAGTACAATTCAGAATTTTCAACTTTAATTGCATCTTTCCCAACACATTTTGCTTCATAGACCATTTCATTTTTGTACATAACTTTGGCAAATAATGACAAGGAGGTGTAGGACCATTTTAATTATTACTGTGGCTGTATGCATATGCAGCCTGTTGGCAACTTGCCCATTGTATAGCTTTCTGCTGCAATGTTTCTCTTCCAATATGGAATAATGTATTTAAAGGAACCTGCTTAGCCATTATGATACAAGTTCAAAAGGGCAAGTGTAAGTGGTTAGCACCCTCAAGGACAGGAGCTGGTGCATAAGGACTGCACTGTTTCATCCTTTGGACAAACATTTCTATTATGCATTCTATACAGTCCAATCAAGGATCCCAAACAGATTCAACCCCAGATGCCCACAGAGGTGATTAGCTAGATAATATACCCTTGGATTGGCTGCCTTCCTCATCTGCCTCAGGTTTCTCAATCCCTAAATCACATTCTTTGGGAACAGTTCCCAAAATGACTATTCAAATGGAAACCCTCGTGTTTAAGAACAGCAACAAAAAGTCTATTTATAGCTTTCTTTTCCTTCCCTCCCTCCCTCCCTCCCTCCCTCCCTGCCTGCCTGCCTGCCTGCCTGCCTGCCTTCCTTCCTTCCTTCCTTCCTTCCTTCCTTCCTTCCTTCCTTCCTTTCTTTTTTTTTTCTTTTTTTTTTCAGTCTTGCTCTGTCGCCCAGGCTGGAGTACAGTGGTGCTATCTCGGCTCAATGCAACTTATGCCTCCCGGGTTCAAGCGATTCTCCTGCGTCAGCCTCCTGAGTAGCTGGGACTACAGGCCTGTGCCACCACGCCAGGCTAACTTTTTATATTTTTAGTAGAGACGGAGTTTCATGATATTGGCCAGGCTGATCTCAAACTCCTGACCTCATGATCCACCCGCCTCAGCCTCCCAAAGTGCTGGGATTACAGGCGTATGCAACCGCGCCTGGACCCTCCCTCCCTCCCTCCCTCCCTCCCGCCCTCCTTCCTTCCTTCCTTCCTCCTTCCTTCCTTCCTTCCTTCCTTCCTTCCTTCCTTCCTTCCTTCCTTCCTTCCTTCCTTCCTTCGTTTCTTCATCTTTTCTCTCTCTTTTCTTTTCTTTTTTTTTCTTCTATTGTGATAGGCAGAACCCACATCCTAATCCTCAGAACAAGAGAATGTATTAGGTTATCTGGAAAAAAGGATTGAAGATTGTAGATGGATTTGGTGATTGCTATTCACGTGACATTAAGATAAAAACAATTATGCTGAATCATTTGGATGGGCACACTGGAATCAGGTGGCTGCCTAAAAGTGAAAAGAGGGTGGCAAAAGTTTAGTCAATCAAATAAAGGTGTAACTATGGAGGAAAGGCACAGAAGATTCAACACTGCTGACTTTGAAGATGGAAGAGGGCTATGAAACAAGGAATGTTGGTCACCTCTAGAAGGAGCAAAGGCAAGGAAATGGATTCTGCGCTAGAGCCTTTAAAAGAAACATAGCCCTGCCGACACCTTGATTTTATTCTAGTGAGACTTTCAACCTACAGAACAGAAAGATAGTAGATTTGTCTTTTTTAAGCTTCCAAATTGGTAGTAAATTTTTACAGCAACAGGGAGCTAATATATCAATGCATGCATGTTTTGCACAAATAGGTCATTCATATTTAGAAATGCTACATTAAGATGAAATCAGTTTCATATTGCATTCTAAATGATCCTAATGGAAAAATTTTACATGATTTTAAAATCAGTTCATTTTTTAATTATTTTGAATCCATAGACGTCCTTTGTATTCCCTTTGACAAATAGTTTGGGGCTTAAAAATGTTGCTGAGCCAATTCCTCATCGAAAAGTTTTTCTGAAGCTCATGGTTTATTCAAGTCATTCAATTAACAATTTAACTCAATTAACATTTACTTAGTGCCTAGCGGACTCATGGCATTATAGAAAATGGAAATGGAAATGACTTTGAGACAATTTATTTTAACCATAAAAATATCAAAGTCCTTTAACATGTAGATCATGGATTACTGGGCAGAAGTAGCTAAGAGTTCACAGATAATGGCAAACAGATAAAATACTTTCAAATATACCACAGATTTAACTTTCATTTTGGATTCTTTGCTACCAGAAGTGCAGGAAAAATACCAAAAGTAAAACCAAGGACATCTTAAGATGACTTTACTTAACATTCTTAGTAATATAACAAACAGACCTAAGTAATAACAAATTAATGTCTTTAATTTTTTTAATTGTTTAAACTTTTAGAATTAAATATTTCACTATTTTACGTTTTGGGTTTTTTGTTGTTGTTGTTGTTGTTGTTCAGTATGCAGCACATAAGAAACAATACAGAAGCATAGTCCAAAAACAAAAACACTGTATCTCAGTGACTGCAAACATTGTGGTATGTTTTAAAATATATGTATATATATATATAAATATATATTTTAAGTCATAATTTAATATAGTAAATGCCATTGAATACTTACAGATATTAAAATATTTGCCTTTTCTAACTGCCCATATGTTTGAAAACATTTTCAATGGTTTTAAATTGTAAGCTCAGATGTAGGACACATCCAGAAAAGAGAAAGAATAAGTGAGAGAGAAAGAAAAGAAAGAACAAAGAAAATAATGAATGAAAGAAAGAGAGAGAAGAAAAGAAGGAAGGAAAGAAGGAAGACAAGAAGGAAGGCAGAGAGGGAGGGAGGAAGAGGGGGAGGAAAGGAGAAAAGGAAGAAGGATCCTAATGTCTGTTTAATCTTGTGCCAGACAATCTTGCTAGGTAGTTTACCTCTTTTTAATATTCATAATAAGAATAACTCTTACCTTAAATATTATTTTTGCAGTCTTTCTGGCAAGGACACTGAGGCCCACAGAGACACACTGGCAAGACCTTGCCTGCTTATGCAATCATGTTGGTATTTATTTGGAGCGCTTCAATGCCATTCTACACAGAATCCTTTGGGCTTCATGGAGCTTTATATTGCTTTATGTACTATTTAACAGCAAATATCAAATAACTAGTTTCATTCTGGGGAAGAAAATATAGGTGTAGTCTACTTTGTGAAGGTGATACAGTTCTGAAAATATAAGGATTTTTCATTTGTATTTTATGTTCGTATCATATAATAGGTATAGGCAAATTTACTATCTGAAAAACACTTATAGTAAATCTTTTGTATGTTTAAATATCTCATTATAAATGCAATGTTAGCTGTAATTGCAGATTTTCATATAACTTTTCTTTTTTTTGGCAGGGTGGGTGGGGGGCGCTGACGGAGTATCACTCTGTCTCCAAGACTAGAGTGCAATGGCATTATCTCAACTCACTGCAATCTCCACCTCCTGGTTCAAGTGATTCTCCTGCCTTGGCCTCCCAAGTAGCTGGGATTACAGGCATTTGCCAGCACATCTGGCTAATTTTTTTGTATTTTTAGTAGAGATAGGGTTTTGCCATGTTGGTCAGACTAGTCTTGAACCCCTGACCTCAGGTGATCCACCTACCTCAGCCTCTCAAAATGCTGGGATTACAGGCATAAGCCACGACGCCTGGCCTCATATGATATTTCTTAAGGCAAGTGCCATTCCGTCTATATCATATCTCTATTGTTGCGTTTATAAACTTATAAAATTTCTCATTTGAGCCATGACTTGAAAAGATTATCAATTAATCCAAAATAAATTTGCTTCTGTATTACTCTTCTATGTAGGCATTTTTAGTTTTAAAAATTTTATCATAATACTCTATCTCAATACAAATATACTTCATAACAATTTATTGACCTAACATTAAGGAAAAATGTCTATGCAATTGTGTATGCAATGGTAATTGTTAATTGTCTCAGATTCTTGAAAGATAAAACATCAAAACTCAAAGATTTCATAAAATGCTATTTGCACTCAATTTCTAAAGCAGTGTTTTTAAATTTTTGACAGAATAGAGACAGAAAAACCATACATATCTAGATCGGAGAAATACCCCAAATTAATATAGTATATTGCTCTCTGCCTGCTACTGTTTTTTGCATAAACGTGATTAAAGAAAATGTTAGGGTCTGAGATCACTTATTCCTGTATTTTCCCTCTAACAGTTACAAGTCTTCATGTTATTGAACCTAATATTGACATACCTCCTCCCTATTGCAAAATGATTAAACTAACTCTCAAAGGAAATTTAACATTATAGGAAAAATGATAATTTTCTTTTTTCTTTTGCCATTTTCTCAGAAAATCGTGACTAGCTTCTGGCCATGACAAAAGTTATGTCAGCATCATTATGCAACACCTGTGATCAGTGTGAAATGGAAGAGCTTAAGAGCCAGAACTGAGTATATAACTGAAAAGTTTCTATACAATGTTAAATGTGCTGCTCAATTCCCTAAAGTAAAGTAAATGGCCTGCAGCGAGGTCTGAAGAAAGCTCTGCAAGGGCATGAATATAGCGGCATGAGAGCTGGCGCCGAGGTATTCAGATATGAACTCGCTTTGCTTCTAAATATTAAGCCTACAGTTCCTTGCACTTTTATTTCTGAGGCATTTTTAGCTTATTGTGCTGAACAGTTGTACTTTCTAAGCTTGATTGACATTCCAGAAAATATTAATCCGCGTGTTGGGCGAGCTTACTTTCTGTTAAAAAGTGCTCATCACATGGCATTAGGTTCACTCAGTCCAAAATGTCAGAGAATTGTACTTTTTAATAAAAATCTTATATTTATTTCCAAATCAAACTTACTAATAATTTAAAATCAGAATTTGAAGTGTAGTATGAACACTGCTTCTTTAGAATTGTTTTAGAATAAAACTCTGACAAACTGAAATTAATAAGCAAACAAAAAACTCCAAGAAACCACTATAAAATAAAAATGTTTTCTTAGTTACTGGATAGTATTAAAATTCCCTGGAAAAGGAGAATTTCTTTTAGCAAATCATATTTTCTCATATGTTCTTCTATACCTGTTCTGATATAGGACAGCCATTTCCATAACCCTCCCCCTCTAGATTCATCTCTACCTGCTCTAGGAGAAGAGATTTGCTCCCAAGACCCAGAGCTTACGGAGACTTCCCTTAGCTCCCCAAGATAGTGTCTGCTGTACCAATACCAGGAAGTGGTTCCTCTTTCTTTCTTTCTCTCTTTCTCTTTTTGGCGAAGTTTCGCTCTTGTTGCCCAGGCTGGAGTGCAGTGGCACGATCTCGGCTCACCGCAACCTCCACCTCCGGGGTTCAAAAGATCATCCTGAGTAGCTGGGATTACAGGCATGCACCACCACACCCGGCTAATTTTGTATTTTTAGTAGAGATGGGATTTCACCGTGTTAGCCAGGATGGTCTCAATCTCTTGACCTCGTGATCCACCTGCTCAGCCTCCCAAAGTGCTGGGATTACAGGCGTGAGCCACGGCGCCCGGCCGAAGTAATGTACTTCTTATTTCCTCTGTTTTCTTTTCTGTTTTGCTGGATCACTGTCTCAAATTACTTCCAAAGGAAACGTTGGACAAAGGGTACAAAGTTTCAACTATGCAGGATGAATAAATTCTGGAGATCTAATGCACATCACTGTGACTAGTTATTGGCACTGTATTGTGTAGTTGAAATTTACAAAGAAAGTATACATAAAATTTTTCACACACACTCCTTCCCATGCAAAAAGGTAACTATGTGAAGTGATTGATATGTTAATTAGCTTGACTGTATTAATCATTTGACAATGTGTATCTATATCAAAAAATTATATTGTATACCATAAATATATACAGTTTTTATTTTTCAATTATACCTCAATAAAACTGAAAAAATATTAAAAAGAAAAGGCTTATTGGAGGATGACAGGATTTCTGAATTTTGGCCCTTCTGAAAACATCTTTAGTCTACTATTTTATTGATTGGTAGTTTCCCTGGTGATAGACATTGTGACTTGAAGTTAGTTTTGATCCTCACTTCTGACCTTAGTGTTCTGTGAGGGCCAAGTGGCTAATTTATTTGCTATGTCCTCCTCTGTGAGGTCTCCAAACTGTCATATTCTTTACATATCATTAGGAGACTTTACAGCCACCTTTGGTTTTCCTGAATTTTCCTAGAAATGACCTGTTTTCCTCTCCTCCATGGGTTTTAACTAATACAAATGTGCCTGATGTGGGTTTCCTTTGGGATTGTGCAAGAAGATTTATTTCCAAAAGATTTCCTTCTGAGTGGCAAGTGTGCCTGGGTAGGAACTTTGTACAAGTGGGTGGAATATGTACCGTCAGGCTTAGCTTTAGGATGTTTTAGAAAGGACCCCAAGGATAGGCTGTGAGGCAACCCCCACAACTTGACAGTTAGGATGATTCTTCCCATAAAAGAACTTTTCACTTTCCCCAGGTGGTCTCAATGTAAACAAATACAAATTAGCTGCTTTGTTTTGTGTGTCTTTTGTTTTTCACTCTGGTGTTAAACACTGGGCAGCCTGTGCTCTACAAGCTGAAGTGGGAGATCCAATTCATCAATACATTTCCCTTTTTTCCACCATGATTTTTCTCCTGCTATTAGTGTGTGTATATATGTGCATGTGACTTTTTAAGGGGTTTGAAAAAAGTTCTTACCCACTTACTACCTTAGCTGGAGCTGAATATATGAGTATATCTTCTGTTGCAGTTTCTGGAGATTTGGACTTGTATTCTACCTAGTTTTCATATTTTCTGTGACTTGTTGAGTCTCTTTCACTAAAATATGTTTCAGAAAGTTAAGCAAGGATTTTGGATAACAATTTAAAGTGGTTTCATCATAATTTTTTTTTGTATAATTTTAGCGAAATAGTAGAATTTTATTTAACTTTTTTTTTTTTTTTTGGCCAAAAGTTTACTTCCATACGTAACAAATAAAGTAAATCCAAAACAGCAAACAAAACCTAGCATTCTATCCTGGTTTATTATTTCATCAATAATATCAAACTACTGCCATCTATGAAGTGGATGTAGTAATTGTAATTCTCCATACCTAAAATAACATTTTATTAAAGTGGATAAAAATAATTTTTATGGCTGCTAGTCTTATTCACAAGCAGTATTATAACAGCTCTTACTGTATTCTAATTATTTTTATTTGCTCTTTGAAAATTTATAAGTGGTATTAAAATATAATGACTTGTCAAAATCTGAAATAGGGATACATGAAGTCTTTTGATGAATAAAATTAATGTGAGTTGAATAATATTAACACCAGCAAAACTGTTTGCAATATTGTACAGGACACATCTGCAGCATGTACCACATACAATAATTATAGTAGCAGCTCTCAAAGGAGTAGAGCACTAGAAACTGTACTGCGCCAATCAGAAATCAGGTAAATTAATCCTCAGAGGAGTCAGGTACCAGTCTCAAGTAATCAGTGATAATTGTATTATATTGCTGAAGCACACTCCAAAAGCTATGGTTTTCCCTACTTGCTGGATTGCCTGAAATGATTGAAATTTGTTAAGCAATGGCAGAAATTCAGGCCTATGATCAGTGGAAATCCAAGAGCTCCAAATACATAGGTAACATCACTATAACAAGGTTTTTCTTTCTATTGTTTTTTCCTGTGGTTTTAACTTCATGTTTTATAGTAGATGGATTTTGCCAATAATACATTTCTATACTTTGACAACGAATACTTTGAAGTGTTTAAAGAATTAAAAACATCAAAAAAGAATTTTGCTTATAACAAAATACAACCATTAAATATTTTTGATAAGAGGACTTACTTATTAGATTTACACTATTTCTATAGCTTTAAAAAATAGTCTGCATTTCAAGTAGTCTACCATATGGCTGTGTATATCTTAGCATTTTGCAGAAAGTATATATAAAATGAAATGCATATAAAAGTTGCCTGCAGTAAGTAATACTAAAGGACTGGATTAATGAATTTAGCTCTGCTTTGAGTTATTTCAAATATATCTTTGTTAATAATTATGTCCTTCCCAAAGCCATCAAATAATGTTAATTAAATCTCTGCTTAGTTTCACAGTTGTGTTTAATTAGCTCAATCACTTTTTAAAATGTAACAGGCTATTAAAAGAAAGATCTATTGACAGAATGTTTAGTGCCAAATTGTTAGCTGCCAGATTTGGTCCCTGAATGGTCATTGGGTGTGTGAAAAAGCAAAAAGCATCAAAATCATAGCATTTATAAACAGTCTTTGTAGCTCAAGAGCTAAGTGCATGCAATTCAAATGATTTTCATTCTATATTGGAAGGGAGTAATCCAATGAGTTTAATGGTGTATGTACTATACAGAAGCATTTCAATAAAGGCAGAAATTGCATTTACAGTGCCTTGTCTATGGTTATTTGAAATATACTTTTGTCTAGGCAAACCTTAATTTCTGGCAATATAAAAAGTGCTCTGAGGTAAATATGGACTTTACTCCTGCTTATGAGAAAGTTAAATTAATACCCTAAGGATATGTCCTCTGCAAGGGGTCATACTTATTACCAAGCCATTATAATAATATACACTTTCTTGAACAAACCTACAATCGATTTACAAACAAGATTTCAATTAAAGTTCACTTCCCCAAACATTGGAAAGTAAGCTGTTTGCATTGCACTGTTTATAAACACATACTTGATTCCCAATTTATCTTTATTTTAGGAACAGATAGTCAGAATTATTTTCTTTATTGTAGGAAACTGACAGTTTTCAAATTATCAATTAGGAGATGGTGAGGGAAGTGGGATTCAAACACAAGGACATTATAATGATGCCAATCAAAAACAATTTATTAATAACTAGGCAGCTCTTAAAAGTTTTGACTTTCAAAATAATAAGAAAATGCAATTCCTTATTAAAAGCAAGGAGGTTATTTGAAGAAATTTGGCATAAAATGCCTTGTTTATTAAAGATTAAGGGAAACAACTGTTTATATTATAGAAAGTAAATTACTATTTATTGAGCATATGTGTCTCAATTTGCAAGTCACAATGTAGAATAGAGGCGTATTTAATATGTTATTAAAACATTTTAATAATGTTGCAAATATAAAATTTATTTTAAAATAATAATATTTAACCTTATTTTGCTGTGAATCAATGCTACAGTGTACATTCAGCACATACAAAATTTCAAAACTTTCCATCTAGGATTTAATAAGGGAGAAAAAAATCTGTGGAAGATACTATGTACATTGAGGAAACTCAAAGGCAGGAGACATGTGTTAGGCCATTCTTGCCTTGCTATGAAGCAATATCTGAGACTGGGTACTTTATAAAGAAAAGAGGTTTAATTGACTCATGGTTCTTCCGGCTGTACAGGAAGCTTGGTGCCAGCATCTGCTTCTGGAGAGGCTTCAGGAAGCTTATGATCATGGTGGAAGGCAAAGGGGGAGTAGCTTGGGGAGTCACATGGCAAGAGCAGGAGCAAGAGAGAGAGGGAAAAAGTGCCACACTGTTTTAAGCAAGAAGATCTTGCATGAACTAACAGAGAAAGAACTCACTTATCATCAAGGGAATGACACTAAGTCATTCATGAGGGATCCACCTCCATGATCCAATACCTTCCATTAGGCCTCACTTCCAACATCGGGGATTATACTGCTACAGGAGATTTGAAGAGAACAAACATCAAAACCGTATTAATATATTTATTCATTTTTCTTGGTATTATCTCTATTCTGTGATTAATATCATGAATAGACAGTCATGAATGAATAGTAATAAATAGACAGTAAATGAATAGACAGTAAATTCTAGATCAGAACCTAACTTACTAATTGTAATTTAATGTCAATGAATAGACAGTACATTCTAGATCAGAACCTAACTTCAGCCTTACTGCTTCCAAAGTATAACTTTGCCATAGTACCATGCATCTAAGAACCCAGAATTTAAATATTTTACATGTAAACAGAGAAATAGACTAAATCATAGTGTGATTTTATGAAAACAACGAAAACAACTACTTCTCTAGTAATGTAAAACCTATCAAAGTTCCATCTGTGATTTGTCTAAAATAAGTCTATAGCTCCATAGTCAGAACTCCAAAGCCAACAACCTCTTCAATCCTTCAGAAAAGACAATAATGTCTTTTAGAAAGGTTTTAGATTTGCTATTTTCAGTTATCTATATTATTGAGCCTACTTACCACCTTCTTCTAATGTTGCAAACAGATATCATCCTGGAGATAATTTTTCTTTAACAACAAAATGTTCATGTTAATTTATAGCATGAGAATCCCCATTCCTGTCTTCCATTATTCTCATCTGCACTACCCTAACCTTCCTTCTCGATTTTTGCAATGCTTTCTCTCATAGTACATCATATCATAACATTTAGAACATTTATATAATGTGAGATATGGAAGCTGATTTTAGAGGTCATTTAGTTGGGGAAGGAAAATGTGTATCACTTCATGTGTTCCAGTAGCAGCTGCCTCTTGATCTTGGTAGAGAAGAATTCAGAGGGAGATCTGGCTCAGACTCAGCAGAAAAAGGTCCCCATATGATGGCTTATCTATGTTAGAGATTGGGAAGTAAGAATGGTTTGTATGTTTAGGTATCTTTTAGTTCACTTTTTCTCCAATTTCACATATTATCTATTGATTTCCCATTCCTTGGTCCAAATATCCTTCTCAAAAAGATTAAACATATAAAAATATTTTAACATAATTTTTGTTTAAATCAAATTCAGTGTATAAATTATTATGGCTATGTAAATGTTATCTTTGGCTGTCCCACATAGTATAATATGATTACATGTTATTTCTTGGACAGCTTTTTGTTTTGATTTTTTCTGGAGTTAATAATTGCCTAACATTTTCTGATTGAACAAATGCTCTAGAAGGACAGATAGCAGTCTTTGTTTGGTTCACTGATGTATCCTAAAGTGTCTAGTACAACATATGTTTCTGCTGGAAACATATTAAAAACCCAATAAATATTTGTCAAATTAAAATATTAATTTTCAAAGCTCTAATAAAATTCCTGTCTATATAATCAGTCATGCCAGCTAATTCTTTAGTTTCATTTTAATTCTTTGAGACAACCTCACTGTCACCCAAAGCCCTCTAAAGCCCTCCTCCTAACTGAACAGGTTTTTTTTTTTCTTAGTGCATTACCAAGAAATGAACCTAAAATGTCCCTTTTTATTATTTTGGTAATTTTTGTCTCAGTTTTCTATAAAATCTCTACTTTCCTGATTTTCATGTATTCTCTTTCTTTCTTTATTCACTTGTTTTTGTTTTGGCGAAACATATTGTTTATAACCTGCTGTGAAAGGACTCAAAGATAGATTTTTGGGGGGGTTTGTTTTGCTATACCATGTGTCTAAAACTGTGTATGAAAAAGTGGCTAGATAATAAATTCTAGTTTTGACATTTTTTTATTTTTGATGGTTCTGATCTCCAGTAGTACTTTTTAAAAATCTGATACCATTGTGATTCATATGTGACATGTTTTGTGATGACCTTCTGATCCAGAGACCTTGTTATTTGAAAATCTCTATTGTACAATTCTAAAGAATTTCCCCTCCTTTTTTTTTTTTTTTCTGAAATAGCTTTTCTTATTTGGACGTAGTATCACTTCATTTAATTATGCAATTTCTTGTCTTTTTTAAACTCTTATTTTAGGTTCTTATTTTTTTTCGTACTTATCAAAAATTTCCTCAGCCTTTTTTCTAGCAGATTTGTTTCACTTTTTTATGCTATCATATTTTCAGTTTTGAAGCTTGGATTCTTTAAGTATCTCTTTTTAATGTTTTCATAGCATCCTGTTCACTTCATCATGAATACTTTATATGCTCATATTCCAGTAAACATACTTATCCTTTTTAAACAATTATCTTCCGGTCTCAGTGTATTCTTTGACTTCTTTCTTTCATTTGTTTGGGTTTTTTTTACTTTTGATTTAAAAGCTTTCAGTGATAATTTCTTTCATATTCTTAAAATGATACATACTTTTTAAATGTGTTACAAAAAAATGCTTATTGGAAGTACTGTATTTTGGAACAACTTTCCAGCCAGTACAATTTATTTCTGTATGATAAGACAATGAACCTTTTTATTTGATGGGAACCCCAAATTTAATAAGGCATTTGTTTTCTCACAGGGTAGTTTAGTGTCCAGAAAGCATCCTCCAATTACTTGCCAGGGCTAGGATATAGGCTGGGTTGCACGTGTTCTGGGAATCAAGCTGGGAAGATAGCAGAGCACATCACCATTTTACATAAAAACTTACACAGAATGCCTATGATTTCACTGGGAGGCTTCATCTCCATCCTCAGTCTTACCGATCTCCCCTGAGTCCAGAATCTTTACCGCTTAGTTGTTCCTGACAGTATAAATCTAGTCTTCAGCATGAGTTGTGGGGGAAGGTTCTTAGGATGACTTCTAAATATTTCTTATACATCCTTTGACTATTTCCACTATCCATAATACCTACAATTACCTTGCACTTCCAAGGTACTTCTGAGCATCATGTGATTCTTCTGCTTAAATGATTTCACTTCTTCTTATATTCTATTTCTTTTAGCTTCCTGCCCAACCTTTAGAATTTGTACCCTCTTTACAATTTGTACATACACGGACCTCCCGTCTTCTAAATTGTGCTGACATCTTATCATTATCCACTCTTTATCGTATTTATTCTTTTCTATATAATTTAAAAAATATTTTATGTAATTTAGGGGAATTCTGAAAGATCTGTGATCAATCTATCATAGTTTACTAAAAGGCTTAACACATTTTAAAAATTTAAACAAATATTCATGAGCAGAATGATCATGCTGCAAACATGATTAGGTAACTAAAATATTAAATATTAACACTATTCAGAAACCTTATAAATGAAGCCCCAAGTGTTAACTGATTTATCAGTAATTAATATAGGCTACATAAAAATATATTTCCTGTCTGGGCACAATGGTTCAGGACTGTAATCCCAGCACTTTGGGAGGCCGAGGTGGCTGGATCACAAAGTCAGGAGATCGAGACCATCCTGGCTAGCATAGTGAAACCCCATCTCTACTAAAAATACAAAAAATTAGCTGGGCGTGGTGGCACGCACCTGTAGTCGAGCTACTGGGGATGTTGAGGTAGGAGAATCGTTTGAACCCGGGATGCAGAGCTTGCAGTGAGCTGAGATCACACCGCTGCACTCCAGTCAGGGCGACAGAGTGAGACTCCATCTCCAAAGAAAGTAAAATTGTATATATATATATATATATTTCCTGAGGATTGGCTCTTTCCTCTGCAGAATTTTGATTTTGTTAAGAGTAGACTTATAGTCATAGAGCACTTAAAAACAATGAAAACAGAATGTAATAAAACACTAAATTTCATGATTTAGTCAGGAGAGCCATAGGTGTTTAGGAAAAAGCAAAATTAAAATATTCCAGAATCTCTCAGGTGACTTTCCTTGCCTTGATGACATGTATCTGGTTTGTTATGTACTTCTAAGATAGCCTTTGGATTATGCTATTGCCTGCCCAACAGCTGGAATCTATTCGATCAAAGATTATTTGTTGAAATATGAGGCAGAGATCTATCTTTTCCATAATCCTAAATATTCTTTTGACTATTTCTACCATGCTGAGAATAAACAAGTCCAGTGCTTTATTTTGAGAACAAATTCGGGAACTCAAGTTGAGATAAAGATGGATAATGTGTTCCACTAAAATTTTTGAATCATACTGTGTGTCATTTTCTCTACTTCATATTAGCAATTGTGAGAATAAAACTGCAATTACTGCTATTAGAGCAAAGGCAGGGGCAATGAAACAAGCTACACTTACTTAACATAGTAAGTATGACAATGGACAGGAGCACACCTGAAAGTGGCAATGAAAGAAAGGCTTCCCAGAGGAAGTACAGATTGATCCAAACTCTAAAACTTAACTGGAAGTCAGATGAAGAAGGAGAAATGGTAATTTGGACAAAGGAACAAGCTTATTCAAATGAGTCCTGATAAAACATGGAATTGGGGGAAAAAGTATTTAAGTGTGACTAGAGTTTGGATGTTAGATTTCAAATCCAAACTAGTCTGTGCAAAGGAATTTCAGAAAATTAAGATACCAAAAGAATATATATATAATATATATGTTATATATATGTTATATATATTATATATATAATGTTCTAATGTAAAGCAGTATTGTATAATGCAGTTTTTACCTAGACTAGTTACCAGAAAATGTAGCCATATCATCTCTGTGAACTTTGACAAATGCTTTAATATGTGTAATAAATTTATTGTTTAGGACCTTTTATTTTCCTTCCAGCTTCAATTTCATTGTTAAGATGTTAACCACAAGAATAAGGCCCAACTGGCAGATCTTTTTGAAATTTCATACATTTTTGCACTTCCCTAGTAATTTGATGGCTCTTAACCAATCTGGTGAAACTTTTTTCCTATCCACACTGTAGAATGTTTTACACGTTACTCTCAATGTAAATTCACTCAATCTTAAGACTGACAAAGAATTCTAGGTTTCAATAAGTCATTGAGCAAGGAATTCCAGTGATACCATAAACTTTAGTCATCATCTAGCTCAGCTACCCTCCTGATGCTTAAATTCTCTCCACAATATTCCTGCCAGTGGTCATCTTTACTGTGCTTGAGTATTTCAAGTGACACTCAAGTAGGTAATCTCAAATAAGTCTATGATTAGACTCCTCTGACTGAAAGTTTTTCTTCTACAATTTCTTTGGTCATAGGTCTAATTTTCATATCATGAAGTGGCTTTACCAAAGAAAAAAGAAACATGAAGATAATGGGTTTCCAGTGCCTAACCCAGTATGTAGCTCCTTGGCACCCAAAAAATAACAGTGGTCATTGTCCCTTCAATTACTTGAGAATGGAAATTAAACTATACTTTCAGTTTTAGACTTCTCTTCTCAATGTAAAACATCTCACATTCCTGTGATTATGTCTCAGCTGAGATGGTTTTTAGGTTTACTAAAATTTTAGTTTGTTCCAGTTAGTTTTTTATCACTCTTAGAATGTGGAAACGTCACTATAGAGCTTCAAACATGGAAACACAGAGAGCAGTGAGGAGGCTGCTGACATAATCCAGGAAGAGATATTAGAGGTTTGGCTTGGATAACAGCTGAGATGATCAAAAGAAACAAATAGATTTGGGATAATTTGGGTAGTAAAGTTCATAAGACCTCCTAATGGTTTAGAGTATATTTGGAAGAGGCTAAAAGGACTCAAGATAGACTCCATGATATTTGGTTTGAGCAACTGAGGGGACTATAGTGCCATTTATTGAGATGAGAAAGACTCTGGGGAGCACATTTTGTTTGGGAATTAGTTTGAAATATCTCAAAGATATCCAACAGGAAATCTTAATTAGGATATTCACTGAAGTTGGCTAACAGAAAACCTATTTCCCTTTAAAATCATGATCAGTACCACAGAAAGGCAGCTAGTCATTTGGAGAACTGTACCACGTTTTCTTTGTCAGTTTGCTCTCCTACTGTCTTAGACTGGTGCTTTTCA
This sequence comes from Macaca thibetana thibetana, assembly GCF_024542745.1. Taxonomy (NCBI): domain Eukaryota; kingdom Metazoa; phylum Chordata; class Mammalia; order Primates; family Cercopithecidae; genus Macaca; species Macaca thibetana. The sequence continues at coordinate 91,196,334 of NC_065591.1, forward strand.
AAATTAACGTGAATTGAAATCACTGGGAAGTCTTATTCAAATGCAGGTTCTGAAAATCTGTTGAGATGCTTAGCATTTGCATTTTTTTTCACTTTTCACTTTGTTATTATTAATCAGCAGTGCATAAGAGTTGTATATGTTCATACGGTTCCTGTGATGTTCTGACACAGGAATACACTGTGTAATGACCAAATCAGCATCCATCGCCTTAAGCCGTTATCATGTATCTGTTACAGAAACATTGCAATATCATTCTTTTAGTTATTTTAAAACGTACAATGAATTACTGTTAATTATAGTCACCCTATGATGCTACTGAGTTGTACATATTCTTCATTCTACCTAACTGTATTTTTGTACCCCTTCTTCCCCACTATCCTTCCCAGCCCTTAGTAACCATCATCCTACTCTCTATCTTCATAAGTTCAATATTTTTAAGTTCCTATATATGTGAGAACATGTGATATTTGTGTTTCTTTGCCTGGATTATTTTATTTAACATAAAGTCCTCCAATTCTATCTGTGTTGTTGCAAATGATAGGATTTGATTTTTTAAGGCAGAATAATATTTCATTGTGTATATAGACCGTATTTTCTTTACCCATTCATCCATTGATGGACACTTAGTTTGATTCCGTATCTTGGCTATTGTGAATAGTGCTACAGTAAGCCCGGGAGTGCAGATATCTCTTCGATACACTCGTTTCTTTCCTTTTGAATATATGCACCGATGTAGGAATGCTGGATCATATGATCCATTATATGCTGGATCATATATTTAACTAGCTCCTACTTATTTTTATCTATGTATAAAAATCAATACGGATTAAATACTTAAATCTAAGACCTGAGACTATGAAACTACTACAAGAAAACATTGGGGAAACACTCCAGGACTTTGGTCTGGGCAAATATTTCTTGAATGAGACTTCAAAAAGCACAAGTAACCAAAGCAGAAAAGGACAAATGAGATCACAGAAAGCTTCAGTTCAGCAAAGGAAATAGTCAACAAAGTGAAGAGACAACTCACAGAGAGGGAGAAAATATTTACAAACTACCCATCAGACAGATGATCAATAATTAAAGAATACAGCCAGGCGCGGTGGCTCACGCCTGTAATCCCAGCACTTCGGGAGGCCAAGGCAGGCGGATCACGAGGTTAAGAGATCAAGACCATTCTGGCCAACATGGTGAAACCCCATCTCTACTAAACATACAAAAATTAGCCGTACGTGGTGGCAAGTGCCTGTAGTCCCAGCTACTCCAAAGGTTGAGGCAGGAGAATCGCTTGAACCCGGGAGACGGAGGTTTCAGTGAGCCGAGATCGCACCACTGCACTCTAGCCTGGGCAGCAAAGCGAGACTCCATCTCAAATAAATAAATAAATAATCAAAGTATATAAGGAACTCAATAGAAAAAAAACAAATAATATGAGTAAAATATGCGCAAAAGATCTGTATTACACATTTTTCAAAAGAAGACACAAATGGTCAACAGTTATATGTAAAAATTGTCAACATTACTAATTATCAGAGAAATGCTGATCAAAACATTAATGAGATATCATCTCACCTCAGTTAAGATGACTTTTATCCATATGATAGGCAAGAATAAATACGAACAAGGATGTGGATAAAGAGGAATCCTCGTTCACTGTTGGTGAGGATGTAAATTGGTATAGCCACTACACAGAACAATATGGACAATGCATTTTTCTTTATGCTCACAGGTGACATCAATGCTATAGATCCTCAGATGCACATTGAGTAGCAAGATCTGAGTTAGACAACTCTTTCCCACGTAAACTTGCATCCCCTGATGTTCCTTCCTCACTCTCAACTGAGTGTGTCTTACTGTGACTGATTTTAGAAGAAAATAGAAGAGAAAAAGAGAATTTTCACATGCTTGTACCATTAAATCCATCAATCCACTAGTCTAGTAGGCTTTCTCTCTTTTAAAAATGGGCTTCTGCATAAGGTCAATCCTTCTGTGTATTTGCTAGATTGCATCCCCTCTCACTTTCTCAAAGGCATCAATCCCATAATTGCTACCTCCTTTCCAAGCATCATACATTTTTAATTTTACTGAATTATTCTCTTTAGCATAATTAACATGCTAAGATAAACGTTAGCTTAAAATAAAAACAAAGAAGTTTTGATACTCCCTATTTCTTTGCTTCCTTTTAAAGTAAAACTTTTCACAAAAAGATTATATTTATTTTCTCCAATTTTTTTTTTTTCTGTTTTATGGTGGTAGTTCCAGCAGTAGCTATTGTTAAGATCAATAATGATCCTTCCTTTGCCAAATGTAATCGTGGATTATTAGTTCTCATTTCACCTTGTGTATGAAGATTATTTTCGTAGTTCTATTTATAATACCATCTTCCCTTGGACTCTGTGACATCCACTTCTCTTTGATTTTCCTTTGACTTAATGTGTTTGTCTTTTCTGCCTTTTTGCTGGCTCCTCATTCTCTTTTGACCTCTCAATTACTTTTGAGGCAAGTTCCAGGACCTCTTATTTTCTACATCTGTATACCAAGCCTCTAGGTCTTGGTATTTCATGGCTTTAAATACTATGTGTGTTCTTGATTTCTAAAAATATACTTTCAACCAAGGTTTTTCCACTGACCTAAAGTCCTGTATGTTGACTGGGTAATTTCTTGTCCAAATGAGGACACTTTAGAATAAGAAGATGGGGGATTACTATTAATTATTCTGAGAAAACACATGTAAACCAGGACAGCCACTTGGCTAAGCAGTTTTATGCAATCAGTGGTATATCCAGTTGCCTACTCACCATATGTATTTGGGTTTTGTGATAATGTTGTTCACAAATACCTATTTTACCCTTCTCTAGTACTAGAACCCTGAATTTTCAGCAGGTTACAAGACCTGATAGAATAAGAACTAAATTTCCAAACCTCTTTTGTAGTTTTATGTGGCAATGTAACTAATTCTGGACAATACGGTGTAAGGTTACTTCTAGGATTTGGCTTAACTGTAAGAGATGTACATTTCTTTGACCACTTTCCCTGTTTTATGCTTAGATTATGAAGGTAGGAGCCATTTAAAATCTCTTAGTAGAAGCCATACATTGAGGAAATCAGTACAAAAAGATAGAAGGCACTTAGATTTTGATACTGATAAGCCCCTGGACTGCTTTAATGTGAAATAAAAATAACACCCATCTTATTATAGCCTTTGTTAATTTACCATTCATTGCAGTTAAACCAAATCTTTACTAATAGAGGTGCTTAACTTTCTTTTTTTTTTTTTTTTTTTTTGAGATGGAGTCTCGCCCAGGCTGGAGTGCAGTGGGCGGATCTCAGCTCACTGCAAGCTCCGCCTCCCAAGTTTTACGCCTTTCTCCTGCCTCAGCCTCCGGAGTAGCTGGGACTACAGGCGCCCGGCACTTCGCCCGCCTCGGTTTTGTTTGTTTGTTTGTTTGTTTGTTTTTGTTTTGTATTTTTTAGTAGAGACGGGGTTTCACCGTGTTAGCCAGGATGGTCTCGATCTCCTCACCTCGTGATCCACCCGTCTCGGCCTCCCAAAGTGCTGGGATTACAGGCTTGAGCCACTGCGCCCGGCCAACATTTATTTATATATTCAACAAATGTTCACTAAGTGACTGATACTATTCTAAGCATTTGGGATACAATAATGAACAGACAAGTGGGCCCTTCAGAGCTTACGTGTTTGCAAATATAACGTTCTGGAAATATATTCTCATGAAAGATTCACATACTAAATAGTAAATAGTATACTATATAAAAGTGATAAAGCCAAAAGTAAAAGCAAAGACTGCTAAAGAGGCTTAGAAATTCTGGCCATAGGGGTGATTTCTTAGTTGGGATGGACTTCTCAAGCAGATAATGATGAGCAAGGAGTTGGATAAGGTGAGTAGTTTGCCTATGAATCTATTTGGAGGAAAGCCATTCTAGGCAGAGGTGAGAACCACACAGAGGCCTTAGGTTACGAATATTCTTATTCTACAAAACATAAGGAGGCTAGTACAGCTGGTATCTAGTGTTTATAGAAAGATATCAGAGATGGGAGAGATGAGGTCTAGTGGTGATGGAGAGCTAGATACATCTTTCAGTACCTGTCGACCATGGCAAAGACTCTTTTGTCTTACTTTGAGTAAGATAAAAAAAACTATTGCAGGATTTTAAGCAGAAAACTGACATGGTCTGTCTTAGATTTTAAAGAATTTCACTAACCATAATGTGAGAATGTACTATGAGGGTAGAGGGTATGGGGAAAGGATAGAAGCAAGGAGACTTGTTTGTAGATTACTGCAGGAATTGAGATGAGAGATGATTATAAAATCAAAAAGTCTTAAATATTATGCTTAATTTCTCACCTCTGCCCTATTGAAATAGCTTCCTCTGTAGGCTTCTGTATTTCTGTAAATAGAAACTTTGCTCTTCAAAGAGATTAGGCCTAAAACTATGGGCTCATTTGGAATCATTCAGAGATAGGGACACAGAGAAAATGACAATACATAGATCTTTATGCAACTTGTTCTTGACACTCATTCCCGTCCTTTCCAGTTTTGTTGGATCAGCCACGTTGCAATTATGCATGATAATGCAGCATTCTCCCAATAAGTTCTTCTCCATTTCTAAGCTAGTTCACACTGGATTTCTATTATTAAGACACATTTTGTTACCTAAGTCTTCACAATTACATACAATTACAGGTGACTAACACTTGCTAACTTGACATAAAACATGGTTTTTATTAACCGGCCATTTCCTAAGTTCCTGTGCTTTGCCATTGTAATGCAGATGTTACAAATAAAAGCACTGACTTTTCTCTCTTTAGAAATAAAAATCAGTTTTATACTACTTTTGATTATTTGCTTACATAAATATTACTTCCACAAGGAACTAAGAATTATGATATAGGAAAACAATTTTATATCTACAAATCGCCACGGTCTCTTAAATGCATGATACTCTTTGCCTGAAATATACTATACCAATAAATTAAAAACCACAATTAAACAAATGCAAGTTCAAAAGTCACAATTTTCCATGAAATAGAGGAAAGTCATTACAAAAGTTATATTTTAAAAAATTCATTACTTTTCCTTGCATTTTTCCAGCTGACACCAAAAGAGAACACTTAAGTTCAAAAGGAACTTATATAATTTTACTTTTGGTTTTTGAAGTGGCACAAATCAAAAGGTCTGACTAGGAGGGCCAGATTAATGTTTTGGAGACACTACACATAGAAAATATGTTGTAGTCTCTTAACCCATACGCATCAACCTGACACAATACAAAAGTATAAATGTAAGCCACGCAAATAATTCTAAATTTTCACCTGATGAAAACAATGATTTTTTTTTTTTCAATCAGCTTTTTAGTCTACTAAGTGGGTTGCCCAATGCAGAAGAAAACCATTTCTGGAATTGCCCCACTTGTCCTGAAATTTATACAATTTACAGATAATGTAAAAGATTCGTCAAGTAGAGGAATGATTCAATTTGTTTGAAATGTTCTCTGAGTGAGATAGAGAGCTATTGCAGGATTCAGAATTAAGATCCAGAGGGTTAAACACAAACCAATTAACAATTAAGAGATTTTCATTATTAAACTCCCTGTCAGTATAAGTCTAGAATTCAAACAAGTATAACTTTGATAATTTTTACTCATTTATAAATCACTCTATATTTTTTAATAATTTTAATCCTACTTTGAAAGGATTTAATATATTTCTAATTCATGTAATTGACAATGGAGAATTAATCTGAGGAAATAATTGGATTTTTCTCAGGCTATCTCAGAGACACAGGTAACAGATGAAAAATTATTTTCCTTTAAAGTCTTAGTCTTTAGCTGACTAAGGAATAGCTCTGATATTATGATTTGTTTCATGTTTAAAAATTGGAAAGGCAAAATAGATTTACACATAATGTTACAGTTATCTGAATCTGGTTTTAGGTCTCCAGGGTGACATAAATGTCACATGAATTCATACAAGAACATATTTTCAGTTTGTTCCCCCAATGGAAATGTTAATAGTTATGCCACTTTTTAACTGTTGTATTAAAATTAATAATCATAGCCTTTTTAACTTTCTGTGTCCCAGGAATATGGTTTACGTTGGAGTACATTCTATACGTTGAAAAATAAAATAATAATAATTACCTAAGATGATTTCCAAATACTGATGCCTTTTATATTAATTTACTTGGAGGAGTAATTTTGAACTAACATATGTAAACACTTTGTAAGCAATTAAGGGATTCTGGGAAATAAATTTAGTAAAAGCTCTCATTCTATTTGTGACTATAAAATACACATATATACAGCACAAAATTCACATTTTTATTATCAATATTTCTCTTACTTTTATCTAGTGGAATATATGACCAGGAAACAATTGGACAGCAATTTTAAAACACTGCTATATAAGCATATTTATGTAAGTGACAAAAAGATAAACGTATTTTTTTCTCTTCAGTAACTTGTCTTTTAGACTAATTCATCCTCATGTATTTGCTTAATGATGCCACATGTATTTAGATTTACAAAAATTTAGACTAAAACAACAAAAATTACTTATTGCTTATTTTTCTATGTTGCTTGCTAAAATATTTGCATTTTATAAATGTGTAATGAATGTATGTAGTTAATATAAATTAAGTCTAAAATTTATAGACATATAGATTATATCCATCTATACAAACATGAAAATTACGCAATAAAACATAAGAAAATGTATATACACATAGATCAATACAATATAAAAGGAAGGAAGTAGGAAAGGAAGGATAAAAGAAGGAAGAATGGGGGTTGGAGGGACATAAAAAATGTGCTAGCTCGTGAATTAACCCAAGAGAAAAAAAGTAATAGTGTCAAAAAACTCACTAACCTTTCTTTGATATGGAAATTGCTCAGATGTTTTATATATGTATGTTCTCAATTTTACATATGATTAAAATAGAAATTTCAAATCAAGCTTATGAAGATTTTCAAAAGGCAAATAAAATGAGATGTTATTTATTACATTTATAAGCCAAAGCAGCATAGCATTTTTTCATTTATAAACCATTGCATTTTTGATGCCAATTCAAAGTGAAACATGTCAGTACTCAGACAACTTTCATTAAATGTATGGCCCACATTTCTGGATTTGTTATATGAATTATAACTCATTCCAATCGTAATGCATGATATAAAGTTTCTATGAAAAAATTACTTCTGTGTTTCAAGTCAATTATTTAAAGTGTATCTCAAGTTTATTTGTATTCTTGTCTAGTCGTCATTCTTAATAACTGTTTTGATTGATTTAAGTGTTCTTTAATACGAGGCACCTAAAGAAGAATAAGAGCTGGTTATTAGATGTATAACCATGAACAAACAAAAATTATTCTATTCACTCTTGGTCTATGTACACTTTCCCTCAGGAGTGTCAATAGTGATCATGCCCCTCTAGATCTCTGCTGCAGCTTCCAATGTCTTCATCTTTTCTTTTCCAAATGAGGAGTGGGCTTGAATCTACTAGCAAATCAGATGTAGTGCCTACCATAGTAGTCTTTGCATGTAATTAGGGATCAGATCTTGTTAATGGTGAAGCCCTCTCTGCCCACACACTTCATCCTACCCTATATTATCCTATCCTATTCTATTCTATCCTGTCCTATCTATCTGAGAAAAAGTACATCAGAGAAAAAGCATGGATTCCTCTTCACAGCTATTATGTCAGCAACAGAGGATAATGGGTCTAAATAATCTTAACTCATCCACATTAAGTTATTTAGGTAAAATAGTTCAACAAATCATGACGTATTTCTTACTTTGTACTAATACCGGTATAAAATTATCTTTGGATTCATTTTGAACCAAAATATACTTATTTCTTAAAATTTGAAAAATAGTAGGGTTCTAATCAATTCTGTTCTCTATTTCTTTCTCTCTCTTTTTCCTAAAGTCAGTAGTAATAAAATGTGCTTCAAATTCACTTATCTTTTGTAAAAAGAAAAGTACAAGGAGTTTTATGTGGAATCACAGAATCATATGTGTGAAAACTTAAAGTTATCTTAATGCTTAGGCCCCGTTTGCATCATTCCGACAAAATAATCTATCTTATACTTGAGAGGCTTCAGTTACATAGATGTCCCCATTATTCCAGGAACTCATTGCATTGTCTGAAAACAAAAATCACCACAAAGTTATTTCTCACAAGTGAAAATCTACCCTCTAAAGCTTCCTCTCATTTATAGCTTCATCACATAAAAACAATCATATTCATTCTAAATTCTGCTGCCATGTGCAAGCTCCTCAAATATTTGGAGGACCTCTCTGAATATTCAGTTCTCCAGGTAAATATTTTCAATTCCTTTAACCATTCATTACACGACATTGTTGTCCAAGTATACTCATTCCTTGTGGTCTATATGACTTTCTGCTCTCCATACACTCTTAATTCCAAATAGAGAAAAAGAAGGAAACTTCAGCATTCCTAACAAAAAGCTAACTACAGAGAACATAATTTAATGCACCTGTCACAATTGGAACACTACTTTAAGATAATTCAATAAATGCCCAATAGGACTGCAGATAATGTAATAGAAATGTGAAATATTTTACATTTTATTCCATAATTTAACTGAGAGAGCTTCTGAAACACTCTTTTTAGAAGTTAAAAAACAGAACTATATTTCTATTATTTCTTTTTATGTATTTCAATGTTATTCCACCATTATACAAATGACAAGTGCATGCAATATAAGCAATTATTAGTGCGGTTTCAGCACTTCCACTACTGTTTGCATCCTGTATATATTATAAGGTAGCACAAGTAAACTTCCAAGCACCTACCTATGAATAACAAAAATAAGATCAGAACTTCAACATAATAACCAATTATTTCAGTGGAAATAACTGAAGTAACTTAAGTGACACTTCACACAAAATTTTCAATTGCTTCAAGATGGTATCTGTAATGAAAGCATTGATGTGTAGCACAGGTGTCATTCCTTTAAAGATGGAATCACTCATTGTGCCAGCCGCTGAGAATGATCATGACTAACAGCTGACTGTCTTCCAGATTAAAGAGTCTCATCCCCCAAGGTTGCAAGTTTTTTTTTTTTTTTTTTTTCCCCGAGACAGTCTTGTTCTGTCGCCCAAGCTGGAGAGCAGTGCCGCGATCTCGGCTAGGTGCAATGTCCGCCTCCCAGATTCAAGCGATTCTCCTGTCTCAGTCTTCTGCATTTTCTTTTCAAGGCAACCCATATCTGATGACTGATCAGTGCAGAAACATAACAACCCACCCCCCCAGGTCCGGGATGATTCCCATGTATTTGTTTTGAAAAACTGGAAAGTGGACTCACAACTTTCAGAAATAGGAATGACATTTTAAGATTCAGTTTTGACATTTTAGAGGATCGATTTTGGAGGGACTAGCAGTAGCTTATCCAAAAAGAGATGTCTTGAAGTTAGAAGAAAATTAAGTTTGGAATTGAGAGAAAGACTAGAGTGGGGCGATATATATTTTAAAAGTTTTATTAGAAATGGCATTTACAAAAATGAGACTAGATGACATTTTAAAGAGAATGAGCACAAATAAAAAATGAAAGAGGTGTTCCAAATGTGTGGGTTAAGGAGATGAAGAGTAATCAGCAGAAGAACCTGAATTGGAGTAGAAAGGTAGGCAGAAAATGAGGCAGGATGAGATCGTGGCCCTCCGTGTAGCAATGTGAAGCCTATAGCAACAGAGCACTATCGGCCTGCAAGAGAGGAGTGAAAGAAAGCGTGGTTACTGCTGGAAAGGTAACAGGCTTTTTATGTTTGTTTCTTTATTGGCATTTTTGTGTTTATTTCTTTATTTTACAACATAATTTTTCATGCAGCAGAACCGATTCTCTACTGATTCAGTAGATGGGCTTTCTTTAATAATCCCTTAGGTAAGCATTACCTATCATTAGAAATTGCCTATCTGTTGGACAGGCACCAAACATCCCAACTAACTGTGCTTTTGGCTGGCCAGGACTTAAAATCTTTGGGGCACTCCTTAAATTCTCACTACCAAATCTGCATAACAACGATCATACAGTGTTGATGTGGTGTTCTGATGAAGCTATAGTTATTTTTGTCATTAATTCTTTCTAAATGCAATTTAATGATATTTTTCTTTAGATACCCTAAATACCTTGAATCAATCATTACACAGTCTGTGTGTGTAACAAAATGTCACAAGTACCCCTAAATGTGTAAATATAATGAGTCAATTAAAAAGTTAAAAATGGCCTTTATAATACAGTCTTTAATAATTTTAAATATTATTCTTTTTTTATATTTCTTTGAAGTTAGAGATTTTTTCATAAGTTCATATGCTACTTAAATTGTTTTGTTTTTAATACTGGTATTTTGATTATCTTATAAGAGCTAATCATATATTACTACTTAATTATATGCATTAACTCTTTCTCACATTTATGACAAAAATACTTCAGACTTTTTAATGATGGCATTTTGTGCTGTGCATCCATTAAAATTGTATATATTTCACAATACTGATTTTATTTCTTTATGATTTTTTGCCTTTATATTTTATCCTTGCTTGTATATTTTACATATATTTATAAAGTTTCTAATGATACCATTTGGAAATCATTTTCCAATTTTTTCTACATATATTTCTATGAATTATATGTATTTTTACGTAATTAGTATTATACTATACATGTTAATTTGTCATCCTTCCACTTATGAAGTGAGCAACTTGTCCTACCATTGCTTATCCAATTTCACGTGATGACATTTTAGTATGTTATATTGAGTAAATGAACTCATAAAAATTTTTCATAATTTAATATTGAATTTTTTATGCAAATACTGTACTCACTGCTAAATTCTAAATAAAAAATACATAATATTACTAATATGCATTCAATGTGGCTTAAATCTCTCTTACTGGAACACATGTTAAATTAATGAAATATAGTGTTTAAGTCACTTTTCTAAGCTATTCTGGTGTTTTGTGTATATATGATTGCTGTAAAATACTGAATAGCTTTTTTTATTGCATTACTTAATTGGTAGTCTCTTTACCTCAGTCACGAAGTTTGAAATAGGAACTAAAAACCATTAGTTTTACCACTTCAATGATAAAACTAAATCACAATTTTAGACGGGAAAAAAAAAAAAAAAAAAAAAAAAACAGGACACAGCAGGAGGTCAATAAAAGGGAAAGAAAGAGTAAAACACAGTTTATTTCCAGGAAAGAAGCCATAATTGTTACTCAGAACACATAAAGAGAGCGTGATTTTAAACATTTAGAGGAAATCACAAAAGCTTGAAGGGCTTTACCCCAGGGACACCTTGAAAGAATTCATGATTCTAAAATAGGAAACATTTAGCAAGATGCTATACAAGAACAGTTTCAGGCTAGTGTCAGCATAACTAGAGCAAATGAACTTTCTGGCCTTAATAGCCTAAATGATCACTGTGCTACTTCTGTGAACATGGTTTGCTTTTCTTGAAAAAAGCGTATCTATCTATCTATCTATCTATCTATCTATCTATCTATCTATCTATCTGTCTGTCTGTCTATCTAGTATGCATATAAATGTAATGTGTAATACATATATATTGCACATTAATGGAAAATAAGAAAACTTCCTCATGATATTAAGCTCCTCAATTTTTAGAAAAAGAGGTACTTTTTAATGTAAATAAATGATATGCTTCCACTGGAATTTTCCAAGATTTTTTTTGGGGGTGATCGATTTCTATCTGGAATAAAACTTATATATAAAGATTCTTCTATTGTTAAAATTCTATACTTAAAAGAGATTAGAAGCCATTTTCTCCCAATGGAAATGGTCATTTTACAATAAAATATGTTTTTTTTAGAATTGGAAAGACTACATATTGTTTCTCTTGTAGGTCCCCAGTGATGTTTACTCCAATGATAACAAAATATAACAACAAAAATGATAAAAGCTTTTTTGGGAAATAATTAAAAGTGTGTATATATAGATACAGATATAGATCGCAATCATGAAATCTGGCCTTTTGATTTTTGACGGGAATTCAATTGATTTTTGGAAAAATGACAAATTTACATATTTTCCATGTTTTAAAGGGAAATAAATTATGTTATCTGGGATTTCTGACTAACAAGATTTGCTTACTTGCTGTGTTTTTATTTGTTTAACATTTAATGAAGAGCTTTAGGAAGAAGCAGAGCAACAACTCAGTAACCATACATAAAAGATTTTGTCATATCAATTTAAAGCAGATCAATGATTATAAACTTTTTGAGGTTGCAATAGCCTATCAGTGTGTAACCATATTCTCTTTCTTTTTAATCTTATACTGTTTTATTTTAAGTTCCAGGGTACATGTGCAGGATGTGCAGGTTTGTTATATGGGTAAATGTATGCGATGGTTGTTTGCTGCACCTATCAACCCATCACCTAGGTATTAAGACCCAGCATGCATTAGCTAGTTTTTCTGATCCTCTCTCTCCCACCCCACTACAAGCCCCAATGTTTGTTCTCCTCACTATGTCCATGTGTTCTCATTGTTCACCTCACACTTATAAGTGAGAACATGTGGTGATTGGTTCTCTGTTCCTGAGTTAGTTTGCTGAGGATAATGGCTTCCGGCTCCAACCATGTCACTGCAACAGATATGATTTTGTTTCTTTTTATGGCTGCATAATATATCATGCTATATATGTGCCATATTTTGTTTATCCAGTCTTTCATTGATGGACATTTGGGTTGATCCCATGTCTTTGACATTTTGAATAGTATTGCAATAAATATATGCATGCATGTATCTTTATAATAGAACAATTTATATTCCTTTGGGTATACACGCAGTAATGGAATTGTTTTGTCAAATGGTATTTCTGGTTCTAGGTCTTTCAGGAATTATCACACTGTCTTCTACAATGGTTGAACTAATTTGCATTCCCACCAACAGTGTAAAAGTGTTCCTGTTTCTCCTCAGACAACATCTGTTGTTTCTTGACTTTTTAATAATCGCCATATCTAACTGTGATATGGTATCGCTTTCTGGTTTTGATTTGCATTTCCCTAATGATCAGTGATGTTGAGCATTTTTTAATATATTTGTTGCCTGCATAAATACCTTCTTTTGAGAAATGTCTGTTCATGTCCTTTGTCCACTTTTTAACAGGGTTGTTTGTTTTTTCCTTGTAAATTTAAGTCCCTTGTAGACTCAGGATATTAAACCTTTGTCCAGTGGATAGATTGCAAAAATTTTCTCCCATTCTGTAGGTTGTCTGTTCACTCTGATAATAATTTATTTTCCTGTACAGAAGCTCTTTGGTTAAACTAGATCCCATTAGTCATTTTTTGCTTTTGTTACAATTTAACATTTTTATCATGAAATCTTTGCCTGTGCCTATGTCCTGAATAGTATTGCCTAGATTTTCTTCCAGGGTTTATATAATTTTGGGTTTTACATTTAAGTCTTTAATCTATCTTTAGCTAATTTTTGTATTAGGTAAAAGGAAGGGGTCCAATTTGAATTTTCTACATATGGCTAGTAAGTTCTCCCAGCACTATTTATTAAATTGGGAATCCTTTCCCCATTTCTTGTTTCTGAAAGGTTTGTAGAAGATCAGTTGCTTGTAGTTGTGTGGTCTTATTTCCGAGTTCTCTATTTTGTTAAATTGGTCTATGTGTCTGATTTTGTACCGGTACCATACTGCTTGTAGTGTAGCCTTGTAGTGTAGTTTGAGGTCAGAAAGCATGATGTCTCCAGCTTTGCTCTTTTTGCTTAGGATTGTCTTGGCTATATGGGCTCCTTCTTGGTTCCATATGAATTTTAAAATAGTTTTTCTTTACTTTGGGGAAGAACGTCAATGGTAGTTTAATGGGAATAGCATTGAATCAATAAATTATTTTGGGCTGTACAGCCATTTTCACGATATTGATTTTTTCTACCCATGAGTGTGGAATGTTTTTTTCATTTGTTTCTTTCCTCTTGGATTTCCTTGAGCAGTGGCTTGTAGTTTGCCTTGAAGAGGTCCTTCACTTACCTTGTTAGCTGTATTCCTAGGTATTTTATTCTCTTTGCCGTAATTGTAAATTGGAGTTCATCCATGATTTGCCTCTCTGCTTACCTGTTGTTGGTGTATAGGAATGCTTGTCATTTTTACACATTGATTTTGTATACTGAGACTTTGCTGAAGTTTCTTATCATCTTAAGAAGCTTTTGGATTTACTTGAATGGAGTTTTCTAGATATTGGATCATGTCTTCTGCAAACAAAGACAATTTGACTTCCTGTCTTCCTATTCGAATGCCCTTTATTTCTTTCTATTGCCTGATTGCCCTGGATCTTGTACTATTTTAAGGTAATGAAAGATATAAATATTTTATAATTTCAATTAGTAATTGGTAACTGCCAAAATGTCAGAATGCTAATCTGGGATGAACTGAAATTAACATATACTTATGATCTAATAACTTCGGCTTGTCTCTTATATTTCTGTTATGCTCCATATGATTTCCTAATTCAATTCATCAAAAACTGAGCTCCTACTTTGTGTCAAGTTTGTTTCTATGATAAGGGAATAAATAATATGTTAAACATAAAAAATGAAGACAATGTGATCCTTTAAAGAAATACAAACTAGCATATTTTATGGGTGCACAAATGCAGGATGCTTTGTTCTGCCAAGAAGGGGTTAGTAGAAAAATAGTTCCTGAAGAATCATCTTCAAGTTAATGTTTTGTTTTGTTTACCTGTAGCAGGCATTCGAGGCTTCTTTCCCTCAGTCTACATGACTGCATTTAATTTCAAACAGCATAAACAAAAGTCCTTTATAGTGCTTTGTTACAGCTGAATTGAATTATCCTAGATAAGACTTCTCAAACCCAGATAAATATACCATTTACTACGTGCTAAGGAATAATTATTCAGTGGTTTCATCTAAAGTTGCATTTTCTCTTAACTTTCTTGTAGCCAATGAAAATCCCATAACAAGGGACTTCCAATTTGAAACAACAACTAACAAATGAAAACATTTTCAAAAGCATGTGTAGAAATATTGGGGTGTTATCGAGTGATTTAGGAGGCACACAGGTACAAATAACATACTGGAACATACTGGTATAAATTGTAAAATGATGTTTCAGATATTGTCAAATAATAATATCCTTTGTTTACATATGGTGACATTTCTTGATTCTTGTATTCTGTATAATGTGCCCAGAGTTAATAAACAAAATATTGAGTTGGGTCATAATAAATTAGTAAAATGGTGTTCTGAATAAAATATATATTTAAATTTTAATCATATGTATATTAAATAATTTGTTTTAGGCCAGGAGTGGTGGCTTACGCCTGTAATCCCAGCACTTTGGAAAGCTGAGGCAGGTGGATCAGGAGGTCAGGAGATCGAGACCATCCTGGCTAAAACAGTGAAACTCTGTCTCTATTAAAAATACAAAAAATTACCCAGGCATGGTGGCGGGTGCCTGTAGTCCCAGCTACTCCAGAGGCTGAGGCAGGAGAATGGTGTGAACCTGGGAGGCAGAGCTTGCAGTGAGCAGAGATGGCGCCACTGCACTCCAGCCTGGGTGACAGAGCAAGAATCCATCTCAAAAAAAAATAAAAAATAAATAAAAAATAAATTTGTTTTAATATTTGGTATAGAATACAGCTCAAAGAGAGGATGTGAAATGTTCCCAACACCTAGAAATGGAAACTCTAAAGAGAATTGCATTACAAATCCTGACACGTAAACTTAATCTACATTTCTGATTGTTTTCTTGGTTTGCAAGTAATGGATTAAACTGTATGAATTTGTGAACTTTTGAGGTATTCTTTTTCATGTTCGTTTACAAACAAACATTGCCAATATCATGGAAGTAGAGAGTTAGAATGATAGTTATCAGAGGCTGGGAAGGGTGTGTTGGAGGGCGACAGTGAATGAAGAGAATAGGAAGAAGGGCGGCAAAGGGATTATCTAAGAAAAGAGAGGGAATATATTTAAAATACATGAAGAAATGGATAAATTCCTGGACACATGCAGCCTCCCAACACTAAACCGGGAAGTAGTTGAATCCCTGAATAGACCAATAACAGGCTCTGAAATTGAGGCAATAATTAATAGCCTAACAACCAAAAAACGTCCAGGACCAGATGGGTTCACAGCTGACTCTACCAGAGGTACAAGGAGGAGCTGGTACCATTCCTTCTGAAACTATTCCAATCAATAGAAAAAGAGGAATCCTCCCTAACTCATTTTATGAGGCCAGCATCAACCTGATACCAAAGCCTGACAGAGACACAACAGAAAAAGGGAATCTTAGGCCAAGATACCTGATGAACATTGATGCAAAAATCTTCCATAAAATACTAGCAAACTGAATCCAGCAGCACATCAAAAAGCTTCTCCGCCATAATCAAGTGGGCTTCATTCCTGGGATGCAAGTCTGGTTCAACATACACAAATCAATAAATGTAATCCAGCCTATAAACAGAACCAAAGAAAAAGATCACATGATTATCTCAATAGATGCAGAAAAGGCCTTTGACAAAATTCAGCAGCCCTTCATGCTAAAAACTCTCAATAAATTCGGTATTGATGGGATGTATCTCAAAATAATAAGAGCTATTTGTGACAAACCCACAGTCAATATCATACTGAATGGGCAAAAACTGGAAGCATTCCCTTTGAAAACTGGCACAAGACAGTGATGCCCTCTCTCACCACTCCTATTCAACATAGTGTTGGAAGTTCTGGCCAGGACAATCAGGCAGGAGAAAGAAACAAAGGGTATTCGATTAGGAAAAGAGGAAGTCAAAGTGTCCCTGTTTGAAGATGGCATGATTGTATATTTAGCAAACCCCATCGTCTCAGCCCAAAATCTCCTTAAGCTGATAAGCAACTTCAGCAAAGTCTCAGGATACAAAATTAATGTGGAAAAATCCCAAGCATTTTTATACACCAATAACAGACAAACAGAGCCAAATCATGAGTGAACTCTCATTCACAATTGCTTCAAAGAGAATAAAATACCTAGGAATCCAACTTACAAGGGATGTGAAGGACCTCTTCAAGAAAAACTACAAACCACTGCTCAGCGAAATAAAAGAGGAGACAAACAAATGGAAGAACATTCCATGCTCATGGATAGGAAGAATCAATATCATTAAAATGGCCTTCCTGCCCAAGGTAGATTCAGTGCCATCCCCATCAAGCTACCAATGATTTTCTTCACAGAATTGGAAAAAACTACTTTAAAGTTCCTGTGAAACCAAAAAAGAGCCTGCATTGCCAAGTCAATCCTAAGTCAAAAGAACAAAGCTGGAGACATCATGCTAACTGACTTCAAACTATACTACAAGGCTACAGTACCCAAAACAGCATGGTACTGGTACCAAAACAGAGATATAGACCAATATCTGAGGAACAGAACAGAGCCCTCAGAAATAATACCACACGTCCACAACCATCTGATCTTTGACAAACCTGACAAAAACAAGAAATGGGGAAAGGATTCCCTATTTAATAAATGGTGCTGGGAAAACTGGCTAGTCATATGTAGAAAGTTGAAACTGGATCCTTTCCTTACACCTTATACAAAAATTCATTCAAGATGGATTAGAGACTTAAATTTTTGACCTAAAACCATAAAAACCCTGGAATAAAATCTAGGCAATACCATTCAGGATATAGTCATGGGCAAGGACTTCATGTCTAAAACACCAAAAGCAATGGCAACAAAAGCCAAAATTGACAAATAGGATCTAATTAAACTAAAGAGCTTCAGCACAGCAAAAGAAACTACCATCAGAGTGAGCAGGAAACCTACAGAATGGGAGAAAATTTTTGCAATCTATTCATCTGACAAAGGGCTAATATCCAGAATCTACAAAGAACTTAATGAAATTTACAAGAAAAAAATAAACAACCTCATCAAAGAGTGGGCAAAAGGACATTAACAGACACTTCTCAAAAGAAGACATTTATGCAGCCAACAGACACATGAAAAAATGCTCATCATCACTGGCCATCAGAGAATTACAAATCAAAACCACAATGAGATAGCATCTCACACCAGTTAGAATGACAATCATTAAAAAGTCAGGAAACAACAGGTGCTGGAGAGGATGTGGAGAAATGGGAACACTTTTACACTGTTGGTGGGACTGTAAACTAGTTCAACCATTGTGGAAGACAGTGTGGCGATTCCTCAAGAATCTAGAACTAGAAATACCATTTGACTCAGCTATCCCATTACTGGGCATATACCCAAAAGATTATAAATCATGCTGCTATAAAGACACATACACACATATGTTTATTGCGGCACTATTCAAAATAGCAAAGACTTGGAACCAACCCAAATGTCCATCAATGATAGACTGGATTAAGAAGATGTGGCACATATACACCATGGAATACTATGCAGCCACAAAAAGGAATGCGTTCATGTCCTTTGTAGGGACATGGTTGAAGCTAGAAGCCATCATTCTCAGCAAACTATCACAAGAACAGGAAACCAAACACTGCATGATCCCACTCATAGGTGGGAGTTGAACAATGAGAACACTTAGACACAGGAAGGGGAACATCACACACTGGGGCCTGTCGTGGGTTGGGGGAGGGGGAAGGAATAGCATTAGGAGATATACCTAATGTAAATGACGAGTTAATGGGTGCAGCACACCAACATGGCACATGTATACGTATGTAACAAACCCGCACATTGTGCACATGTACCCTAGAACTTAA
Source organism: Macaca thibetana thibetana (assembly GCF_024542745.1). Taxonomy (NCBI): domain Eukaryota; kingdom Metazoa; phylum Chordata; class Mammalia; order Primates; family Cercopithecidae; genus Macaca; species Macaca thibetana. The sequence continues at coordinate 91,215,078 of NC_065591.1, forward strand.
AGTGTAATAAAAAATAGTAATAAAATACATGAAGACAGAAGGAGGACCAAAAGAGAAGATTCTGTCTTCCTCAATGCTCTATTGATAGATCTTAGCATGATGTGCACACATAGGAGATGTTCAGTAAAAAATTGTTAACTATTTACAAGCATTGCAGAATTTGTTACTTTTATTAAGTCCTATTATATAGTTTCACCCATAACCCAATGGATATACCTCTATCACTGTGCATGTCATACCATTGAAACTGTTTTGTGAGTATATCTCCTCCCTGACTCTTGAGTTACCTCAGAAGGCATGAACCAAGTCAATTATTTCACCTCCATTACCTATGTGCCTACTAAATAATCAGTTTGAGTCATTATTTATTATGCATTTCTAATATATATTTATTTAATAATTAATGATATAAACGATAAATAATATAATTAATACATAATAAATAAATAATAACCGTGTGCCTAAGAAACAACCACTAGATAAATAAACTCAACTGACATAGATATCATTAAGCCAATAAGTATCATCATCACCAACAAAAACAGTTGTGAAAAACTACTCAGCTTGCTGTGTCTACTACTAAGGAAACAGAGATGCATGGCATAGTCTCTGATCTATAGGTATTTACACAGTCAATTGAGAAACCAGGATGAAATGACTAATGGCTTTTTGAGGCAGGCCTTTTTATAATAAAAATGAGAAACCTTTTTTTTTTTTTTGAAATCACATGACTTAAAATTATATTGGTAATTACACTTAATTTGTACTCATAAGCAAACATTAACATTCACCTTTGGAAGATAATTTGTTCATTCAATCAATCTTGTATGTTCTTTGGGGAGTGGGGGCAATTAGGAAGCTAAAGATAGCACATAACAAATTATATTTTATTATATACTAAAATGGAGATGAAGAATAAAAAATAAAAGAAAAAATAAAGATATTATATCTTTATTTGCTTTTATATAGCAATCACACTTAAAGCTAAACATATATACTTTATCCTTATATATATACTTTGAGACCTATTCATGAACCTCAAATTTAAATGAAATTCATCTAATTGCTGAGATGACAGAAAAAATATGACATACATAGTTTAGCATCCCTAAGATTAAAAACATAAAGAATCACCATGTTTCCAGGAAAATTAGAGCTATTCAAATATTTTTGAATTATTTTACAGATGGCTCTGTAATAATAGTGAAAAGTGTCTTAGAAAATATCCTTACAGTAGGTAAAACTATGAGTTAAATAGGGCTATTTCTTATAGCAGTCATCAATGTAATATAGTCTGAGTACATTATTTTATGCTGATTTGATTAGATCTGATAATATCTTAAAATATTTGAAAAGTTAGTTGGATTTTTTTCCTTGGAATTATATTCCCTTAATAGATTTTGTTTCTACTGAATTTGCAAAATGTCCTATGAACTGACAAAGGCAAATGTCTAGAATGCCAGCAGAATTTTCTTGAATAAAGTTTGGACTCCTGTGTTTTAGCAGAAAATCAAATTAGGATTGGGTTTTATCCTTTCATGCAGAAGGCAATGTATCTGGAAGCTGGCTTCCGGGCTGAACCAAAATAGGACTTCACATCATGGATGCGGTATTCTTAAAAATAATAATAATAAATTGAAACTACTGCAGAGTTAAATGGGCAGTAGAAACCTCACAGGTATGCTTCATGATCAATATACTCCTAATCTAAACACAATAATAATCTAAACAGAAAAAGACTTTGACCTTGGCCACATACATTCTCAGTAATCACGGAGTACCGAGCATTGTGCAATAATATTTCCTGGTATACCACTCATAATTGGATGAAAATCTCCAAAATGATTGATTTAACTTGGTTTAGTAATATAAATATGGGGGGGATACTCGAACTTTTCTTTCCATTCCTACTTCTCCTCCTTCCTTATCTCCTTGAATGTTCCTTCTCTCTCAAAAGGATATGTACCAATGTATACATAAGTTTTATCAGATGAAAGGCCAAAAACAATGAGGATATGGAGGGCTACTAGCCTTGTTTTGTTTTAAATAACATTTTTCAGCTTAATTTTAATAATTTTCACAATCTTAGTAAACATTCTCTACACACACACACACAAACACACACACATGAAGAGTCTGAATTAAATGGGGCTCAAAATCTGCTTCAACTGCTTGCTAAATTTACAGTCTAAGAAAAAGTATCTTCCCCAAGCCTTAAACTTGTCATTGGTAAAATAGAGATAGTTATAATATTTTTCTCAGAATTTTTGTGAGGATTATTAAGTGGCATGATCTATATAAAATACTTAGGTTTCATATGCTTAGTATATAGTATGTCCTTGAGAATTGTCAGTTATTAATTAATAGTAGTTATTAATTAGTATTAGTATGATTAGTAATAATGTTACTACTAATACCGGTACTAACATTAAAACTATACATAATTTTACCATTGTTATAATTTAGTATATGTCCTTGTCTATTAATACCAAGAAACGTGTTGAGTAAAAAATACCTGCCGAGTATACTCTTTTGCAATGTACATTTTTACTTGGCAGTTATTGTGAATATCGACACAGATTATTAATATGAAATGTTAGCATGATATTTAAAAGCATGATGGTTTTTCATTGTACTGATCTTTGATGACATTCATGTTTCTAAATAATCTTTCCTAAACATAATGCTACCATAAACATACTTATAGATACGTCTTTTTAAACATCTCCATTATGCTTCTTAAAATCCATTATTAGAATTGGGATTGCTCAATAAAGTTAGGTGTGTTTTTGAAAACTCTGAATATATTAAATCCCTGCCTTCCATGAAGATTTTAAATGCATACTCTTATTGACATAGTATTGGAATGTCGACTTAAAAAATTTTGCTAAGGAGTACTACAAGGGAACTTCATTATATTTACACTACACTAATGTGATAGATAAAAATGATATTTCGTGGTTGTTTTGATATCTATTTGTTTGATAACAGTTGTGATTAAATGTTTCATAGGTGTGTTGACAGTGTACAATTTTTCCTTTATGAACAGCAAGATTGTATCTCTTCACCATTTCATGTTGGTAATATTGTCTTTGTTTAGAAGTTTACAAAAATGACTTCTGTGTGTATGTTGACATTTATTACCAATTTTTGAATTTCATTTGAATTTGAATTTGTTGTTTATTGTTTTTGATAAAATTTAACTTTACTTTTGTATGGGGTTATTCTGGGAATAATCTTTTTCCTAAGGCTTTCTGATGTTAATATTATGATTATAAATCTCGTGCGAAGCACATTTAAGTATTCACCTATATTTTCTCCTAGTTTCAGACATTATATTTAGTTTTCTGAAATAGAGAAACATAATTGGGGCTCTGTATTTTGAGATATATGTTTGACATTAATTGACCAGTTATCACAGCTACATTTTAAAATAAAATCCATTTATTCTATCTTGATGCAGGTCTTTATCATAGGTGAAAAATCTTTATGTACCTTGATCTGTTTGTGGAGTTGTATTCTATTCTATTGGTTTCTCTGTACATTCAGTCAGTTCCTCTATTCTAATTATTATAACAATATATTTTTTTATTTTTAATGTGTATTCATTATCCATTGTTGCATAACAAACCATGCCTACATATAGTGGCTTATAGAAACAATTATTTTACTTCTTAGCAATACTGAAGACTAGAGATTTGGGCTGTTATAAGCTGAATGGTTCGTCTGCTGGCCCTGCTTTGTATCACTCATGGGACTGTGGTAGCTGCATTGGGATTAGATGATTCATGATAGTCTCACTCAGAGGGTGGTAGTTGTCAGGCAGTCAGCTGAGTACTTTTTACTCTTCTTTTCTTCCAAGTGGCTTCTCCGACAGGCTAGTTTAGGCTCATTCCTATTGTGGTCTCTGGTTCTAAGAGCAGCCTGAGAGAGCAAATCCCAATGAACAAGTGCTTTTTAAGTCGCTGCTTGTATCACATTTCTAATGTTCTATCCCTCACACAAATCATATGTCCAAGTTTAGATTCAAAGAGTGTAAAAGTAAATTTCACATGTTGATAGAAGAGGGGCCAAGTCATAAGGCAAAATGTTGTTCTCATAAGCATGGAAAGAATTATTGCAACCAAATTACATACAAATTGCAAACAAATTACATATAATCTAAGTAACTGGTCACTATTTTTATAAGTATTTTCTTAACAGTTTTGTGTATTTCATCAGATGAAATTTAGAGTCGTTGTCCAGTTTTCCTTGGTCTTCATTCAATTTTCTCCCCAACTCTGCCCAAAGCATGTGCTTTGTATACTTTTTCCAAAAATATCTTACATTCCTACAACATATTTTAATTTTCTGTATAATTTATATAAGTTTATTGAGTTTCTTCCTGTAATTTATATGTTTTTCTTCTTATGTATTATCACAGTATTTCTACGTGGTTAGTGATACAGGAAGTTTTGTTTATTTGTATATTCCTTATTCTAAGTGATTTCATGTTTAATTAAATGTAATTTTTAGTTGTTTGTGTGTGTGTGTGTGTGTGTGTGTGTGTGTGTGTGTGTGTGTGTGTGTGTGTGACCGAGATCTGCTCTGCTCTGTCGCCTAGGCTGGAGTGCAGTGGCGCGATCTCGGCTCACTGCAAGCTCCGCCTCCCGGGTTCAGGCCATTCTCCTGCCTCAGCCTCCCGAGTAACTGGGACTACAGGTGCCCGCCACCACGCCCAGCTAATTTTTTTGTATTTTTAGTAGAGACGGGGTTTCACCATGTTAGCCAGGATGTTCTCGATCTCCTGACCTCCTCATCTGCCCGCCTCGGCCTCCCAAAGTGCTGAGATTACAGGCGTGAGTCACTGCGCCAGGCTTTAGTTGTTTTTTAATTTATTGTTTTTCTCAGGCAATATTACTACACCGAAAATATTGAAAAATATATATCTACTCCTGTTTTGCGTTTTCTTTTGTTCCTTCTTTGTTCTGTTGGTATGATTAAAATTGTCTTATTTTGTGTTCTTCAGTATGTTAACATTGTGTAAGATTGATGTTATTATTGCAAGATAGAAATCCTTTACTTGTGGAAAATAGAAGCTCTATTTCTAATGTATTAGTTTTTTTAATCCATTCAACTATTTTCTTAGTCATTTAATAAGTATTTATAGGCTGGGTGTGGTGGTTCACACCTGTAATCCCAACACTGTGGGAGGCCCAGGTGGGCGGATCACTAAGTCAGGAGGTCGAGACCATCTTGGCCAACATGGTGGAACCCTGTCTCTACTAAAATACGAAAAAAATTAACTGGGCATGGTGGCACGCACCTGTAGTCCCAGGTGCTCAGAAGGCTGAAGCAGGGGAATCGCTTGAACCCCGGAGGCGGAGGTTGCAGTGAGCTGAGATCATGCCACCGCACTCCAGCCTGATGACAGAACAAGACTCCATTTCAAAAAAAAATAAAAATAAAAATAAAATAAAATGCCTACTATGTGCCAGATACTTTAATGAAAACCTTAAAAATAAAGGCAAACTATAGTGATAATTTTACGTTTTAATTCTTTGATTTAATAATTATGGGTCCAATTTTTTTTTTTTTTTTTTTTTTTTTTTTTTTTTTTTTTTTTTGAGACGGAGTCTCGCTCTGTCGCCCAGGCTGGAGTGCAGTGGCCGGATCTCAGCTCACTGCAAGCTCCGCCTCCCGGATTTACGCCATTCTCCTGCCTCAGCCTCCCAAGTAGCTGGGACTACAGGCGCCCGCCATCTCGCCTGCCTAGTTTTTTGTATTTTTAGTAGAGACGAGGTTTCACCGTGTTAGCCAGGATGGTCTTGATCTCCTGACCTTGTGATCCGCCCGTCTCGGCCTCCCAAAGTGCTGGGATTACAGGCTTGAGCCACCGCGCCCGGCCATGGGTCCAATTTTTATAAGCAAAAATAATTGCTCTTACTTTACCTCTTGCATTTTATCTCATTATTGGTTACTATCCACAAACCAAAGGCCAGGAAAAAGTCAATGAAAGCGATTTTATTCCCTGTTTTATTTGCATTTTTATATTATTCCTTGTGCATTTTTCCTAAACTGCTATGCTATATAACAGAGCGCTATTGTAAAATAATCTAAAGAAGTTGCAGATTCTTTGTAACATATCTTTCCTATAAGTTGGATATAATGTCCTCAAAAGTAATTTGTATACAGAAATCATATAGTAATATATATTAGGGAAAGAAAGCACTACATATTTTAAAAATTGGATAAATCAGATTACATATCCATCAAAGTAGAATAATGCATATGGGGGTTAATAAGAAGAATAATCTGTATCTGTTAAAATTTTTCCAGAATTGCATCTAGAAGCCAAAGTCAATTTGGCTTAATGCCTATAATGGAGTTAGTAAGATACTCTAGAAAGTGATTGGTTTATATAAAAAAACATGGGGCATTTGACCTTGATTTTTAAATTAGAGAGAATTGATTGGCATAAAATGGAATCTGAACCTACACAATTTCAATTACCATATTCATTCTTAAATTATATTCCAGAATCATCTATCATTGCTGGGTCTTACACATCACTTGAGGAATGCTCATATAGTTGTAATTTAAGAAATTTTTTGAAACAACTTGGTTTGAGAAATTCATTATGGCTTTGTTAAAAAAAAATTTCATAATAACATCATACAGTTTGGAAGCATTATGATTTTGGAACGTTGCCTAACTCGGCAAGAAAACCGTTTGTGAATAAGAATTCTAGCTATCTTGTTACTATGCTAAAATATTTTTTGTCAAAATTTTCACTAAGTTCTCCTCCAAGAATAGCATGTTTCTTGGAAATGGTAAAATTGATCATAAATGTATTCATCTACATACAAGTGCATGATCTGTATCTCAGATGAATTTTATGCAATTATCAAATGGATGCTTTACAATAATTGAACCAGTTGAAACAATATTAAGATAAATAAAAATTCATAGATGCAAAAATATATTGGTAAGAAAATAGTTTATCATTATTTATCATTGTGACTGAAAAAAATGTGGCAAATGTAGAAAAGTTTTAAGAAGTAAATTAAAAATACCTGTAACTAACTTCTAGTTATAACTTTTTGACTCTATGACGTTTTATTACAGGGTTTATGTAGTACTTTATTTCTCTATTTTCTTCCTCATTTGGCTTATTTCCAATTTTCATTAATTGTAAACAGTACTATAAAAATTAATTGTACAAAATGTTTGATCACATAACTGAGTAAGAATATATAAATTTTAAAATAAAATACATTTTCTAATTGAGATGTAAGACTATAAATACTCAAAGTAATGGAGCTGAAATAGTATAAAGATTAGCTTCTGATTATATTCTAAGAGTGGAAATTAAATTGAGATTTAGTCAAGTTTAATTATCAACTGAAATAGTTTTAAATTATTTTCTAGTTTCCGTGTCTGAGTTTTGAGTGATAATATGTTTATGCAAGTATGTTTTCATTATGGATCAATGGTTTTAAAAGTTTAGTCTAGAATCCAAGTTAATGGAACATTTTTTGATTGAGTCATAATGTCTCCCACATATTAGGTGACCTCCGTTTTTCTGTATGAATTGCTTTTAAAATTGTTGAAGGATGGAAAATTACTAGGGGAGGGTGATAAACTAACTGTAGCTTTCCAACTGTGAGTAGGAAAACACTCATATCTTTCTGTAGACCTCCTGTACAGATTCATCACTTATGAAACTAGGATGGAACTAGAAGTCTCAAAAAGTCACATAAAAGTCTAGGAAAAAATATTTGAAAAGTGAGTAGTCCTCTTTTAATATTTTTATGTAATTCCTAGTCAGAATAATGTTTAAGTAGCCCTTGTTCCAGATGCACACCAATATAAGTGTGGTAAGTTTTAATTTTAGGTCACAATTTAAGTTGACATTTAATGTAATTATCTTTATCATCGTCTATTATTATCTCAGATTCCTAGTCTTTTACATGGTGAAAACTTTGTATTGAATAATTTGAGGAGGTTTTCTTCTTTTGGCTTTTGCCTGGGGTTGCCTTTAAATTTCATAGGATTTTGATCCTAAAAGTGTTGGAGACAAACTTAAGAGGAAATAATGAGAAAAAATCTATTAAGTGTGTGCAAGGGAGAATGAACAGTAGGGAAAAGTAGAGGAACAGGCATTATCTCTTCATCCAGGATATCGCTATCTGTATTCTCCTCACTCTGTCTAAAAAATGTAATCAGGTCCATCAGCTTGTTTTGCCACGTCCAAGCTGCTCTTGGTCACATGAGAAAACGTTTGTGTTTTTTCCACAACATATGGAAAGCTTTCAGGGTTATCTCTGGCCTCACTGCCTACACAGAGGGAACTGAAGCAAGTCTTCCCCGCCTCTTCCTCCTCTCTCTCCCCTTCATCTTCCTCCGCCTTTACCAGCTTATTTGGAAAAAATTCTGGGGTCTTGCAACTTTTGCATCCCTAAACCTTTTTTAGAAGTTTGTATCACTTTTCTTATGAATTCCAACGCTAAACCCTGGATAAAACATAAAATTAAGAATGAAAATTATGACATTGATCCTCAGTTCTGTCTAAAACAATTAAAAACAGACAAACTGACAAAAGAAAACAAAATCCTTGATCAGTGTGACAAAGGACAAAGATTCTATTTGGATTTAGATTTCTTTCATGATAGCGTCTGCCCCATAAAACCAAACAGACAGACTGTGTTAATGTAAGGGTTTTAACATCCATCACTACTGAAAAATAATCTGTGCAATATAGAAAAATAAAGGTAAAATATACAAGTCAGAAATGTTCTTAAGTTAGTAATTAATCTTTTCTAGGACATGTCAGTGTATAAATACACAAGGTTCAAGATTCAATGAATAATCTTATAGAAGGTATTTTTATTTTGTAATTATAACCTGTCTGTAATAGAATTAATCTTTCTTTCAGCCCAGTCTTTTAATATTACTATCCATCTTTATAATATGTGTACTTAGAGAATCTCTGTGTGTGTATCCTTAGCAATTTATTTCCTTGGATATGTGCTCCTTCCAATATAGTCCATAAAATGCCAGGCAATATTTACAGAGTTGCCAACAAATGACTTGGCATTTTCTATTGTAACACTCCTTCCTTTGATTATGGGTTTTGTTTGTTTTTTGTTTTGTTTTGTTTTGTTTTGATACCATTCTTTCTAGTGCTTTGATGGTGAGAACTTTGTTGTGTTCTTTGGGAGGTGTGAGTCACTCAATGATTAAGGACTGATCCGAAAATGTATTCTTTCTTAGGTGGAAATGTGAGCACCACAATCACTAAATTTCAACTCAAAGCAGAGACCGAGTATTTCTAATTAACACTTTACACTCAATGAAATGTAGACCATTAGTTATAAGGCTACATATACATATATGTGTGTGCAGATAGGTAAACAGATTGATAGATTTTTTTAAAAATTGGCTGTTGGGTTTTAAAATCAGTTTTCATTTTTCCCTGTATCCTTAATCATATGTTCCTTTTATTATGTCTATAAAAAGAATTTGTTGCTGAATAAGTTGACAGGTAACACAGCTTATTTGATCATCTTTTGGAGATCACAATTCACAGTTATGTATGAAAAGCTCCAAGAAAGTCTGTAGTAAATAAATAGATTTAAACTTTGCATTCTGGTATTTTCAAGATACTGCAGTTAAATTTGCTTTGCTGTTTATAATCCTTATATAGTCCTTCAATATATGTGTCTTTGATGATTGAGGAATACAGTGCACACACATGCATACACACCCACCCACACACAATTTATCTTCATCATTTCAATTAGTGAACTTTAAAAAATTATATTGTTAGGTAACAAAGTGGTAACACTATAGTAAACCACAAAAAAATTTAATTATGATGGTAAATGCCATTTTATTATGGAGATATAAATCCATTGAAAATAAAATGCATATAATATATTTTCACAAATGGAAAAAAAATAAAACACGGCAGAAGGATTTGCCAAGAAGTTACTTTTGGTTATCAGTGGCAAAAAAAAAAATAAATAAATAAATCACTTAGGGTGTGAGATATGCTGTTGCTTCAAAGAAAAACACTGGGCTCATTAATTTGATATCAATTAGTATTTCATTATTTGATTGGTGTAATAATAGGACTGTGGGAGGTGTGTGAGGAAGAAACATACTGAAGAAAAAGAAATTCTTAAATCTGTTTTCTCATTGAAGAATCTACTTACAAGTCATGTTAAAGTAATTACCTTAAGACAACTATTCAATATTTTTCCCTGTTAGTAACTTATTTTCTTTCTCCTGCCACAGGAATGTAAACTCCATTAGCACAAACTTTTTCTTCCTTTCAACTTTTATTTTATGTTCAGAGGATACATATTCAGGTTTGTTTCCTCGGTACATTGCATGTTGCTGAGGTTCGAGATACAAAAGATCCTGTCACACAGGTACTAAGCATAGTACCCAATAGTTTTTCAATTCTTGCGCTCCTCTTTTCCTCCCAACTCTAGTAGTCCCTGGTTTCTCTTATTGTCATCCTTATGTCCATAAATACTGAATGTTTAGCTCCCACCTTTAAGTGAGATTATGAAGTACTTTGTTTTCTGTCCCTGCATTAATTTGCCTAGGATAATGGCCTCCAGCTCCATTCATGTTGCTGAAAAGGACATGATCTTGTTCTTTTTCATGACTGTATGGTATTCCATGGTGTATATGCACCATGTTTTCTTTATCCAACCTACTATAAGTGGGCATATAAGATGATTCTAGGTCTTTCCTATAGTGAATAGTGCTGTGATGAACATGAGAGTACATGTCTTTTTGGTAGAATGATTTGTATTCTTTTGATATACACCCAGTAATGGGATTGCTGGCTTGAATGGTAGTTCTCTTTTTAGTTCTTTGAGAAATCTCCAAACTGCTTTCCATAGTGGCTGAACTAATATATGTTCTATATATTACTCACTAATACTCACTACTATATTACTCTATATACTCACTAATATATGCGAATGTATAATATATACACTCACAACCGTGTATATGCATTCCTTATTCTCTGCAGGCTCACAAGCATCTGTTGTTTTTTGACTTTTTAGTAATAGCCATTCTGACTGGTGTGTGAGGCATCTCATTGTAGTTTTGATTTGCATTGCTCTGATAATTAGTGATATGGAACATTTTTTCTTATATTGTTGATCACTTATATGACTTCTTTTGTCTTTTGTCCATTTTTAATGGGATTATTTGGGTTTTGTCAGTTTAATTAAGTTACTTATAGGTTCTGGATATTAGACCTATATTGAATGTGGAGTTTGTGAATATTTTCTTCCATTCTGTAGGTCGTCTATTTACTCTATTGGTTGTTTCTTTTGCTGTGCAGAAGCTCTTTGTTTTACTTAGGCCTTACTTGTCAATTGTAGTTTTTGTTGCAGTTGCTTTTAGGACTGAGCCAAAAATTATTTTCCAAGGCTGATGTTCAGAATGGCATTTCCTAGATTTGCTTCTAGGATTTGTATAGTTTGAGGTCTTACACTTAAATATGTAATCTATCTTGATTTAATTTTTGTATATGGTGAAAGTCAGGGTTCCAGTTTTATTCTTTTGTGTATAGTTATCCAACTATCCCAGCATCTTTTATTCAATAGGAAGTCCTTTCCCCGTTGCTCATTTTGTTGTTGTTGTTGTTGTTGTTTTGTTTTTGGAGATCAGTTTGCTGTGGGTGTCAGGCTTTATTTCTGGGTTCTGTATGCTGTTCTGTTGGTCTGTATGTCTGATGTCTGTTTTTTTTGTTTTTGTTTTTGTTTTAACCAATACCAGGCTGCTATAGATACTGAAGCTTTACAGTATTCTTTGAAATTTGAAAATGTGATGCCTCCAGCTTTATTCTTTTTGCGAACAATCACTTTGGATATTCAGGTTCTTTTTTGCTTTCACATGAATTTAAGAATAATTTTTCTGGTTCATTGAAAAATGAAATTGATAGTTTGATCGGAATAGCATTGAATCTGTAGATTGCTTTAGGCAGTACGGCCATTTTAATGATATTGATTCTTCCAATCCATGAACATAGAATGTTTTTTTCCATTTGTTTGTGTCACCTATTATTTCTTTTAGCAGTGTTTTATAGTACTCCTCATAAGGATCTTTCACCTTAGATAGTTATATGCCTAGATATTTTTTGTGGCTATTATAAATTGGATTACTTTCTTGATTTGCCTCTAAGTTTGAGTGTCATTGGTGTATAGAAATGCTGCTGATTTTTGTACATTGATTTTGTACCCTGAAACTTTACTGAAGTTATTTATCAGTTCCAGGAGACTTTTGTTGGAGTGTTCATGTGGGTAAACTATTTTTTCTTTATTTTATTCATTGGTGTAACCCTAGAGCCTACCTCATTCATTGTAGAAAATCAGTTTGGAATAAATACTTCTTGAACCAATGAATTATTATTATAAATTAACAATGACCTTTTTTTACAGTCTCTAAAACTTATGACCTCTCTGTAATAACTCTTTCTATTCTTTCTTTCTACCCAGTAAACTACAAACTTAAGGCAGTCCTTCAGAATGTACCTTCTGAAATCCCCTGCATGGTATCACAGAAAGGTTTAAAAATACCTACTACTGAGTCCTACTGCATACACGCAAAATCAGACTTTTTGGTGCTTACGCATATAAATCTGCAAAAAGTACTCTTAAGTGATTCTTAGACAAATACCAATTTGAGAATTTTTACCCCATGGTGACTCAATAGGTCTTAGAGGATTTCCAGTCAAGTACCTCTCTCATATTCCTTCCTATGAACTGGGTTTATTTATACTTAACACAGGCTTTTTGAAGAATGAAAGGACAGTATTGAGTTATTATGTTACATTCAGCAAATATTGATTGATTATTAATTGTGAATCTGAAATTAAACTCCTGTGTAACGTTCACTGAAGTTCTGCTTTTAACAAAAATATACTTGCAAGATTAATTATCAAAGTAATGATTTTGTTATAATCTCCATACAGTGAGACATGTGCAAAAAATTCTTCATATCACTGTCAAACTGCATACACTCCTTATTGCTTCAAATGTGTGCTTAAATTCAAAGTGCTTAGGTATATTTTTACTGATGGTCTTTCTTTGAACGTGTCTAGCAACATTTAATTCTGGTATAAAAGTAATTAATACCTGTAAACTGGAGATATAACTGCATTTCTTTCCCGTTCTGTACTTCTATAGTTTTGATTTTCACTGCATAAATTTATTATAATTTTTTTTTTCTTGAGATGAAGTTTTGCTTCTTGTTGCGCATGCTGGAGTGCAATGGTGCCATCTTGGCTCACTGCAACCTCTGCCTCCTAGGTTCAAGCAATTCTCCTGCCTCCGCCTCCCGAGTAGCCAGGATTTCAGGCACCTGCCTCTGCACCTGGCTAATTCTTTTGTATTTTTAGTAAAGACGGGGTTTAACCATGTTGGCCAGGCTGGTCTTGAACTCCTGACTCCAAGTGATCCACCCGCTTCGGCCTCCCAAGGTGCTGAAATTACAGGTGTCAGCCACTGTGCCTGGCTCATTGCATAAACATTTATATATGTTGTGGACAGTAGAGACCAGACAACAGCTTTACAGTACTCTATATCCCACGGAAGGACATTACTTGCAGTACATGTTTCTGTCATGTAAAGCTGGGATTGTCACTTTCAGCACTATTGACATTTGGGGCCAGATAAATCTTTGTTGTAGGGGATGTACAGTACTGTCTTGTGTATCACAATATGTTTAGCAGTGTTCCAGATCTCTATTTACTGGATGACATCTATGTCCCTCAAGTTGTGACAATCAAAATTGTCTTCAGACATTGCCACATATTGCCTGGAAGACAAAATCACCACTACTGAGAACTCACTGATCTAAGGGTTCCGAATGGGACTATGTTGTTTCTCAGAGTATCACCTTGAGTTATGTTACAAGCAGTGACATGAACTTATGTCATCTTATACTCATAAACTTGGTTAGTTGAGCCCAAATTATTTGTGTGTGATGTTCCAACAATTGGGTTAAATATTAATTCACTTTATTTTACTTATTACGAAAAATGAGATCTGAAACATATCTTCATGTCACAAATTTAACTGGAGAGGTAATTGTTATCTAATGAACACATTTTGTATTGTTAGCCAAATCAGGTAATGCTGTAAGAACTAGAGTTATTCATCATCATTATAAATATTAAAGTGATCTGAATTATACTACCCACACATTATTTCATCTGATTATATAATAACTGGCAAAGGCAGTGCAGGCAATGGCTGTGAGCCAGCAGATCCTCGGGAATTGGCATACTAACTGTGTGATCAAGTTGGCCTCAGTACCAGAGGTTTACAGATTAATGGTAGGTACAGATTTATATTGTCATGAAGCAGGAGCCATCGTTAAATAGCATTTCAGTGCAAGTTATACCGGTCACAAGTTCCTGGGTTGCAGCTATGATATCAAAATTGAAGCTATGATTGTCCATATAAATACCTCCAAAGGCTATGTGCAGGATGATTATGGCAGTATATTCCAGCAGCTGCCAAATAGTAAACTCAAGTGTGAAATCACTGTGTTTCAAAATATCTTTATGAAATGAGGCTTAGCATAGAAATGCTAAGAAAGACAAACCATCCAAATCTTTTTTTTTTTTTTTTTTTTTTTTTGCAAACTGACTCATTCTTCTCTGAGCATAAACAAAATTCAGACTGTGAAATTAAGTATCACAGGAACAAAAAGCAGTATTGACAAAAGCAAGAATCATTACGAATCCTAGGCTAGTCTCTTTATGCATATGCTACAAAAAAGATCTATAAAACTACAGCTTAAAATTAGAGCCAAACGATTAATCACACAATATTAATCCATCTAATTTTTGATTTGCAGCCTAACTTTGGCTGAAACTTTTAAAATGCTACTTTCATTAATGATTACTATTGACAGAAGTTCATAGCTTTACTGAAAAGTAAATGTCAGAAAGTCAAAATGACGTAACTTAATAGTATAATCAAACATCTATGTAGAATTTTCTATGTGTCTGGCCCTGTTTTAGAATACAGAACATTTGTTCAAAACGTCTTGGGATAATTTTCTAGAGTTATTAGTATTTACTATCACAATGAGTGTCAAGAGTAGGAGGAAGATTTAAGTATAACAACAACAAAAGAATGAAATTTAGATTTAGAAATTAAGATGCACATTTTTATTCTCTCTCTCCATTTAAAGATATAATTTGTTTTAATTTTCTGCACTTAATTCCTTCATATGTAAAACTGGTATTTGGAAGAAGTAAAGAGCATTATTCATGTAAAGACTCTACTCCAAAGTCTGATGTACCATATACACAGTTTATCTAATTCCTTCTCTTCCTTCATTTCAAATAAAATACGCAGTCTTTGTAAGCCCTGCTACATTTCAATGACCTAAAAATTGTTGTGGCCAGGCCTTGATGACAGGCATAAGTGCTTAGTACTGTATAGACACAGACTGGACATTTAATAGCTGTGACCATTGAACAAATTAATACGTTTGGAAACAAAGGCAAAATGTATCAACCAGAAGTGCTCACAGATTTAATTCATGTAATAAATATAGTAAATTATTGAGCACAAACTATATGCCAGACATATTCTAAGTTTCTAAAAAGGGTTATGTTGTTTAAAATTCACAATATTCTCATGTAAAAATTTTTATTATTCTTTTTGCAAATAAGAAATTAAGACAAAAACTTACCTAATATATGTAATATATTAATACCTGAGATTTAAACCTCAATGGAAGAATTTGTACAGTCATCTAGTATAGTAAACTTTCTCCCTATTCAACTTTTTAAATAGATACAATTTTACAATTTCCTTAGTGTTGGTAAAATAACATTGCAAGTATATTGAGTTTTAACTGTATCTCCATAAATAATAATCCACAAATGGAGGCTATTCTTTATTCACTGTCACTACATTTAGACAGTTTATAATAGGCATGACATCCTGAGAAGAGTTGAGATTTTTTCTTATATGATAAAGAAAACATTAATTTCTATTCTGCTTCAGGGAATTTTGGGGTGAGAGCACATTGGGATCATTAGTTGCTTCTCAGTGAAGGCATAGACTCTTCAATAGGTTCTCCATAGGATTCAAAGCACTATTTTGCATTTTTGTGACAACATAATTGAATAGACATGTTGGCATTGTCTTGGTATAATAATTAGGTGGTAAAGCTAGAACTAGTGATATTTCCTGTGTTCCAAAAATCAATTAACTTACTTCAGCACTGCGTGCATGACAAACCTATTGCACTTAACAGAGATCACTTTGGAACAAGGTTCTTCCTTTAATGTTGGAATCATTTAGTCATTACTTGACATTATAAATTCATTGAGTGTTGATTAATGTCTAATGTCCAATGTAATACCAGGAAATACATGAAGGATATTAAATCTTAAAAATGCTTTGGTGTAATAAATTCTTAATTCATTGATAAATTTAAAATAGCATTGGAAGACTCTTGGTATGTTTGACAGTAGTGTCCACTCTAATGAAATCAGCTTAGCAATATTGAAAAACCAAAGAAATGCAAGATATTTGCTGTTTGTATTTTAAATTCATGCTGAATTTTTTTTTCCATTTTAAATTCTGATGTACTTGTTTAAGATAGATTTTGTTTCACAAGGATTCACATTTGTCTTCTAGTTGAAACAGTCATCTATGGAAGGCAATGTGTTACAGTAGCAAGTACTGTCATATGGTCAGTTATCTTGGTTATTATCATATCTCAGATACTAAATAGTGAATGATATCATTTACAAGTCACTTATTCTCTCTGGGGTCCAAGTTTTGTATTCTGTAGAACAATTAATTTCCCTTACATCTTTTAAATGTCTAATTTTTCTAATGTGAACAGCATTGTCCGAAGAAACAGAATTTCAGGCACTAAAATTTGTTGATATGGTTATTTTGAGTATTATGGATTTCCCTAGGATAAAACAATTAGACTTAGAAAAAGAAACTATTGATAGCTACTTTCTAAAATTAACATTTTATTAATATCAGAAATAATAACTTTGCCGATGCCACAATGTCCATGAGTAAGATACATCTCTCTAGGGAAAGTTAGAGATTACCATTCACCTTCGTATTGTTCTTCAAAGTTCTGCATATTGGAAACGAAAGTCATCCAAGCAATTCAAAGAAAACAGGTTATTCATAGTTTTTATTTTGTTTTCTCATCTTTCTCCCCATCTGAATGATATAAATACTTATGAATAATTTACTATAAGAGAAGAGATGTGATCTTTACTCTGTCTGGTTAATTAAGAAAATTATCAAACATAAGATAATGCCTCCAGGTATACATGCCTGTGGAGAATATGTGTTGCGGGAGACAAGATAAATACATTTAAGTAAAGTTGTTTTAAATGCTTATAAAAAATGAAAATGTCAGCAAACTAGCCAGTCAGTTATAGAAATAGTATCTTCCATATCTTTTTAAAAATGTGTAACCTAATACTTAATTTACCTAGTAATTTACACAATAAATGTGGATGGCAATATTTTTAGCAAAATATTTCTAGATTTAAAAAATGAATTTGAGTTTCTCACCTATGTAAGTATCTCTTTGGAAATTGCCGATTTCTAGGGCTATAACTATAATAATTGTCAAACAGAAATAATCAATGCCTTCTTTATTTTATGTGGCTATACAAATATGTAGCCTAGTAATCCAATATGAAAACAAAGTAAGAATGGTAACATTTTAAAATATTTTTAATGTATGGTAGTAACGTGTGTTTTCATACAATGCCTAAGTGGTGGTTGGAAAGCTTCCTTTACCCATGGCTGTATGGAGAAACTTTTGTGTTCTGTCATGAGGAAAACAGTGAGAGAGATAAATATGATAGATAAAGGTTTAATATGAAATTATTTTAGAAAAGCAAATCAAAACTTTTTAGATCCAAGTGACTGAAACTTCTGTGTGTAACTTGAATTTACATTTCTCTTTCAAATTGCATCTGTATCAGGACCCTCAATTCTCGTTTTATTCAAATAGTCTTCCTTAACTGCTGAGACCCATCACTCTCTTGATTCTCTCTCCTGATTTTCTTTCTCTCTCTTCATTCGCAACTTTTGTTACCTTGCACTTATTCTTCCACTGATAACTTCATGTTGCCTTTTGTTTAGGGGTCATTCATGAATCTCTTATCTTTTCATATACACCCTTTTTTTGTGGATTAGATCATTTTCACAAAATTTAACTATAGCCTAGTTGTCTAGTCCAGATATCCTACTTGAGTTCTGCTCCTCAACTGTCAGTTACTTAATGAATTGTTTAAACAAACAAACAAAAAACATACAAAAATCAAAATCACATGTATACAAATTAATTTAAAAAGCATTTTTTCCAGTAATTATTTTTAATAATCATATTTCATCAACCAGTGACATCTTATATGTAACTAAATTTCAAACCCAACTAGCTTGGGAAAAAAATAAAGAAAAAAAAATCTAATGTCTCATATAAATTAGTGGCAGAAATTTACACTTCAATTAGGAGTGTATAAACAGACCCCTAGACCTATCATCTCACAAATGCTTGATATTAAAACTTTTAAATTACTTTTTTCGTTTGGTGAGCATAAAATATTAACTCATTGTGGCTTAAAGTTTAATTCTCTAGTTACGAATCAATTAAATTGTCCTTTCTCAGGATTTTGATTCTTTATATTTTCTGTTCTGTGAAATACTAGTTAAAGTTTTTGCTGGATTGATATTTCTTTACATAGTCTACGTTCTAATTCATTGGAGGCATTGTGCTGCAAATAGTTTCTCCTGATTACAATGAAGTGAAGTATATTTTAATATTAATCTTTCCCTTATGGTTTACACATTTTGTGTCTTGTTCATTAATATTCTTTTTATGATGCTATAACAATGTTCTCGTAAATCTCTTTTTTTGGCTTTCACATTTAAGTAGAGTTCTGTTTATGGGTTCCCTTACATATATTTCATTAATTCATGATAGGGTTTGGCTGTGTCCGCACTCAAATCTCACCTTGAGTTGTAATAATCCCCATGAGTCAAGGGCAAGGCTAGCTGGAGATAATTGAATCATGGGGGTAGTTTCTCCCATACTGTTCTTGTGGTAGTGAATAAGTCTCACGAGATTTGATGGTTTTATAAATTGGAGTTCCCTAGCACAAGCTCTTTGTCTGCTGCCGTGTAAGAATGACTTTGCCTCTCATTCACCTTCCTCCATGATTGTGAGGGCTTCTCAGCCATGTAAAACTGTGAGTCCATTAAATCTCTTTCCTTTATAAACTACCCAATCTCAGATATGTCTTTATTAGCAGCATGAGAACAGACTAATTCATTTGGTCATCTTTATGTCAACAACATATAGCCATAATTTCCATATCTTTATAATAAATTTGTATACCGTGTTCTTTTTAAAGAGTGTTTGACTCTTAAGAGTTTATTTTGTTGTTTGCACTTCCATGTGCCTTTTAAGATTAACTTGTTACATTTCACGTATGATTTTTTAAATTTAATTTTACTAACTACATTGGTCAATTTGAGATAGTTATTTTTAGATAATTCACTCTTCCCATCCCTGAATATGATCATTCTATTTATTTATTTAGATTGTATACACTCTGATAGCATTATCCCTGGTTTCTGGATAATTTATATTATACATATAATGGGTATTTTTATATGCACTCATTCCTGGTGTGCATATATGTAATTGATTGTATGTGTTTACTTTGTACCCAGCAACTTTTCCAAAGCTCATTAACTATAATAATTTATCTATAGATCCTTCCATGTTGTCTACATGAAAATGCATTAACACAAATATACATATATATATATATTTGCTAGAACATATGTGTAGGCTATATGCATTAATATATACATACACATACTCATATTGTAAAACAGTGTTTAAATAGCAACCTGTTATAAATCCAAAATAATATTTATAATTTGGCTTTTTTCATTTAAAAATTATAATAACACACAGTGGCATTCTAAGTTTCAAATAATGGTTACTAATGGTTATATTCAAATAATGCTATATTAGATCATATGAAGAAAAAATTATGGTGGGCTGGGGTGGTTGAAGAATATTTAATGGAGGAACTTATATTGCAGAGGACAGATGAACAGGTATGGATGGATAAAGTATTCCAGGGAAGAAAAAGCACAAAGACTTAGTTTAAGAAAAATTTATATATGCACTGAATAACATGAATATTCAGTGATATATTGCTTTCATGAAATTGGGTGAATTTTGTGAGCTTAACTATTAAGTACTGCCCAAATACATCATGGAAACTCAATTGAGAATTATTTGTTATGAGAAAAGTAGTCATTTTGTTTTTCTCCAATTTGGAAAATTAAATCATAAGGAAATAGATTTTGTGTCATTAAAATGTATCTTTACATAAATTGAAGCTATTGCTTTGGCTAATTTTATTTTCTGCTACTGACAAACGCAGCAACAGAAGTAGTAATATGAACTATATTTGTCCCAGATTCCTTATTACTGAAGTTGAATTGTTAACTTGATACCTTGAATGTTCCTATTTTAATAATTTTAGTTGCACAAAAGCAAAAATATCTCAGTCAGAGTATGATTTATTTTAATATGTACATGCTAGTGTTTAGATCAACAGATTTTAATAAGGTTACCCCAATATTAACAAATAGTAAAATATGCTTAAGAAAAGGTGAACCCTGAAAATAATTATACAAGAAGGATGTTGAGTTCCAATAATTCTGTAGCGGCAAAATTAAGCATTCATTTTGGCTAAAGATTCTATTTCCTTTGACTAGTATAATATTTTGAACAAGCCGATGCTATCTTAATGAGGTTTAGCAGTGTTAAATTATGTGGAAAAACTAAGATACTTATCCAACAAGATAAAATAGAAAGGGGTAAGGGCAATATTTGTCAAGAAACTATTTTGGGGATAATTATTTTTAAAATATATCCAGAAAATGAAACAGTTGATGAATAGTAATTAAGCATATAATTATTTAGCTATATATAACTAATAGTATTTAACATACAGTTACTATTTTGGGTGAACGACAACAAAAGTTGAAGGGGATAAATTATGGTGGGTATTTGGAATATATTTTGACGTACAAAGTGAAGAAAGCTTTTACCAACATAAATTCTGTTTGAAGATTTTAGAATGCCTAACAACATTACAGTAATATGATTAATAAATAAATTAATTAAATAAATACTTTAGAGGCACATATATGAAATGCAAATCTAAGATCACTATCATTTTACCATATGAATTTAAAAACTGTAAAAGGATATTCAGGAAATTAACAGACCACAAAAAAATTTAGTTCTATTTGTTAGTTAATGAAAAAGATAGCTGATTTCTAATTTGAAAGCTTCAAAGTAAGTGTGAATTAAAATAATTGTGCATTTTTGCAAAATAGAAATAGTCATTATAATTTTGTGATTTTTATTTATATATATTTTATATATACACACATACATGCATACACGCACACACACACACCCCAAACTGAATAGAAATACAGTCATTATAATTTTGTAATTTTTATTTATATATATTTTATACATACACAAATACGTGCATACACACACACACACACACACACCCCAAACTGGGTTCTCTTTCGTTTCTCTACTGTAGTAGTTTTATAGTTGATATAGTTCAGCAACAGTTCTTTTTGAAGATAAGGAATTTACTACTGATGCCCAGAAATTGTGATTGTTTAAATCTATAAAGAGTTTGGGAGCAAAAACAAAAATGATCAGTAGGCTAGAAATATTTGTATCCTTAAATGACAGTATTTTCTTGTTTTACAATTTCTGCAAAGAACACTTACAATTAGAAAACATATTCCATATATTCTGAGTTTTTGTTACAAATCAAAAATAGAAAATAAAATGAAGTGAAAAACTATTTTGTATGGTGGTTTACCCATTTTAGATGTTGAGGACACATTATCTATAGCTTCGATTTGTTTATTGTATATCTGGACGTCTAGACCCTTTATAGTGTATACAAATGTCAAGCATTTAGATTTTTATAAATAGAGACTTTCTCTGGTCTTACTGTACAATTTCTTAGAAAAATGAGTGTTCCTTTGAATTGAAAGAGCCCTGCAGCTGTGTTTGATAGAACTGCCAAAAGCCATCTATAAAACTATTAAGAGTGAAGAACTATTAGAGTTGAGTTCAGCACATATATATATATGTTTTGTTTGACCACAAATAGCAACTGGATTGTAAGCCTTTTAGTTATTTATAATGCATTTATTTCATAAGGCTTGGTGGTGATATTAATAAAGGACATTATCAAAATGAATGCTAGATACAATACTATAAATATATATGTAGTTATATTTATAACCAATGGAAAATTATTATATAATTCATCAAAAATATATTTATGCCAAACTTTTCCTGTAAGCAAGGAACTCTTTCCAGTAGCTTCTATTAAACTTAGGGTGCACCAGGTACACCATATAAAGTAAAATGATAAGGAATACAAAAATAATATAAACAGAACAAATTAATGAAACAGAATTCACAAACTATACAAAAAATTATTATGCAATACCTTCTATGTGTTTCTGTAGTTTTGTAACATTTACCCTAAAATCACACATGAACTCTTCTTTCAAAATGTTTAGAACATACTAAAAAAAGGACAAGTAAATGTTTGCACATATTCCAAGCATGATTAAAAACATATGGAAAATAGATGCCCACCTTAAAAATGAAGTAATGACATTATGATGGTGCTAAGGAGGATAGTAATAAAAAATAATACTAATTAAACTCTTTGGCCAAATCATTCAGATTCCAAATAACAGAGCCAGATTCTGATTTGGGTCTGCACTTTTCTCAGGCACTGTCACATGTGTTGGAGAAGGTGCACGTGGTTCAGAAGAAAGGTAAGAATAGAACAAAATCTAGGAGAATTCAATACATTTATTTCCATTCTTTATTAGATTTAGAAATAAAAACTATATTGTTTGCGGAACATCTTCACAAATATTTACTCAGGAAAAGGTGCCATGTGAATAAAACTAGGAAAAAGGAAAGTTAAATTCCATTTCACATGTGAGGAAGTGAACTGTCACAAGCTAAGAGCATTGCTCAAAGTTGCACAACCTCACTGTAGACCGGTGGAGATGAAGACATGTCTACACACTGCTTTTATTGCTCTTTTTACTAGTTTGTCAAACTATCAAACTTTACATACATATGTTAAAAGGAACTATACTTTCAGGATGAGAACACTTTATAGGGATTGTTGCAGCCAATTTAAAGAACATTATGTATGGATATTCATTCATTTTTTTAATGAACCAAAGGTGTAATTTTTTATTCATTTATTTTTAATATTGAAGTGGTTATGCTTTGGATTCTATCTTAGCAAGTTCAGATTTCAGGAAAGTAGTTGAATAAACATACTCATTTCTGAAGCCAAGGAAAGTTTCATGAAGACTATCTTCTAATAATGGCTTTAAGTATATATGTCTTCATATTATAGTATACATACACAAATATCCTATAAAGTATAGCTTTAAGAGAAGTATAAGAAAGTGGGGAATTTGTTTTGGAAAAATATAAACAAAAGTATGAGATGATCATAATCATACTTTTCTGTATTGTTCTAATGTCTACAAAGTAATTATCAAGTATGTCACCTAATTTTTTATCATTAAGCCTCTGAAAGAAGTATCATTCCTATTTTACGCTTAAGAGACAACAGATTGACTCATCAAAGGTCCCACAGGGATAGAAGGGAAACTTAGTTAGATGAAATTCTTTGTTCTTCATATATCACAATGCCTTTCTCCCCATGAACACCTAAAACTGAAATTCTCATGGAGTTTTGAAACCACATTCATACAAATGCAATCTTTAATGTCCTGTATTTATTTATGAGACTTCTTAAAGAAAAGAGTGTATTCTTTTTTTAACTTTTATTTTTAGTTCGGGGGTACGTGTGCAGGTTTGTTATGTAGGTAAACTCGTATCATGGGGGTTTGTTGTACAGATTATTTCATCACCCAAATATTAAGCCTAGTACCCATCAGTTCTTTTTCCTGATCCTCACCCTCCTCCCACCTTCAAGTGAGCCCCAGTGTTTGCTGCTCCCTTCTCTGTGACCATGTGTTCTCATCATTTAGCTCCCACTTAAAAGTGAGAACACGCGGTATTTGGTTTTCTGTTCCTGCATAAACAAAACAGTATATTCTTAACAGTTTATTATTGGACCTAGTCTCACTTATTGTACCTACAACAACATATCACAAATCACTTATTTATTTTTTAATTTATGCTTGAGTATTTATACATACTTTAATTACGTAAGTTAAAAAATTACATAATAAAATCATTCCCTCTCCAAGTATCCAGAGAGATAATAATTAAAATTCAGCTTTAGAGATTTTAACCAGATATAATAAACTCATTTCTCAAAATGAGAATAATATTTCAAATACATCAAATTATATGTTGTATCTAGGTTTTTTCTTATGTGTTTTTGCTAGTTTGGGTTACAAAAATAAAAGAGAAAATTATTAGGAGTTGAATGTAAATTTCACTGTCTATTTAGTCAGAGATAAAAACCTGTGATTAGGAAAATAGGACAGACACTAAGATATAAAATTATTTTATAATTACAAAAAGCATGCTGTCAAGTGTATTTCAGATTTTAAAATGAGTCATATCCAAAAGGATACTGATTTGTGTTTTTTAATTAAAGTTTCTATCTTTAGGAATCAAAAATTTATAGCCAGAGAGTAATAGGCTAATAAGAAAAATTTAAGGCAAGGTAGAGTATTATTTTCAAGTTATGATATAACACTTTGTTTTTAAAGATAAGTTGATATATAACATGAATGAATAACATATGCATAATACATGCAAATAGCATTGTATATATGTATGCATATGGTATCACATGTTTGCCAGTGCATTTGCTATGCACAAATTATATATCCATTTATTTTCTGAATTTAAAGATATTTGATCACATATTATTGCTTTTTTTGTACACTCTCCCTCTTTTCCATGTAAATAATCTAGTATTTTTCCTCTGTGCCCTTACTTCTAAAATCCTATACCCATATATGTTAATATGTTTACACATAAGTATTAATATATTCACATCAGGTTTTGTAATGTCACCATTTTTTGCTTAAAAAATGAGGTCATACTAAATGCAATTTACTTGTATCTTCATTACTCAATGACATTTATCCACAGTGGTGAGCAAGTATTGCTCTAATTCAGTCCTTTAAATTGTTATATGCTAATACATGGCATAGAAAACTCACAGGTTTTTCAACTGATAGTCATGGTCTTTGTTTTGACATGTTTTCTTCCTGAACTACAGTAATTTTATTTGGATGGGATATATTCTGAGGACAAGAACTGTTGAGTCTTTGTTGAAAGGAATGTATGTGTGTTTTATGTGCCCCTGGAAATTGAAAGGAGGTTTACAAAATTACTTTTGAAAATACTGTAACATTTCACGTTTCTAGTAGTATTGAATAAGAGTACCTTTCCCTGTGCATTTCTGAAAACAGTCCATGTTATAACTTTTGTTTATTTCTTCCAGACTCTTGAGGTATAAAACAATATCTCATTATTTTAAATTTTATTTTCTAGGCTAATAGAAAACTTTAGCATCATTTCATATATATTAATCACTCTGGATTTGTTCTTCTGTAAACTGTCTATTCATAACCTTTTATCATTTTTCACTTTTTTCTTTTCCTTTTAAGTCCTTTCTGTATTATATAAGTATTAATCTTTGTCACCTGAAGCGAAAATATTTTCCCTATATATTGTCTTCTTATTGAATTCATGATTCATAATTTTTATCTTGCAAAAGTTTTAAATCTCTATGTAGTCAAATGCGGCTCTTTTGTAACATCTGGGATTCCTATTATTGCAAAAATAGATTTGTATTTCTTAACACTATTTATTAATTTATTGTTTACATGTAAGCATTTCATTTATTTGGGAATGTATATAAACTGCCTTAAATGTATATATTTCAAGATTTTTATTTTAAATTTTTTGTTTTAGATGGTTTTTTTTGATGCTCAATCAAATGTGGGTAGTGTTCTTTACACATGTCCAATCCCTTCCTCATTAAAGATTTAGAATTTTCTTTAAGAAAAAAACCGTAATTTTAAAAATAGTTTTGTTCACAGGTGCTTACTGTTAAAATATAGAAAGGATGAAATCAATATTGTGATGATTTTTAAATGTAAAATACATCTTGGAAGTTTACAATCTCACAATCATCAAAAGCAGATTCTGTTATCTCTTCCTTTAGTAACTCTACTTTGTTTCAAAATTTGGTTCACATGATTATTTCTGAAAGCAAGAAAACTACACACAACTAAAAACTAGCATCAACATTCTTATTTCATGTGCACAATCCTCTTGTTTTTAGAGAGACAGTGTGTAGAAAAACTATGGTATTATTGGATGGTTATCAAGGTTTTATTCACATGTTCCCAATTACTAGCTATGTGTCCTTGAGCAATTTAAACCAAATTTATTGTCTGTAAAATGAAGATAAAGCTGATCTCATGGTATTATCTCAGTTTCAATGGGACTTGTGAGAGCACCTAGGAATCCTACAAATGCTAGGTATGTATAACATCACTGATGGGAAATTTCAAACTCTTCAGAAGCAAGATGTGGGCATTTGTTTTACTCTTAGTTGAATTGTATTGCACAGCTACTTGGAGCTACTTGTGATGAATCTGTATTTATAGTTAAACTTAAAGAGATTATAGAATGATCCCCTTTTTCAACTGTCAAAACTTGTATTTATCTAAAAATCTACCGTGCCATTATATTCAACCAGTAAAAAATATGCAGTCCTAGAATACATGCATATTATAAAATATCTGTAATATTTAGTAGCTAACAGTAATGTAAAACAAAGGAACATATACAATGTTACATACCATAAGTCCCATGAATATTGGTTAAAATAATAAGTAATAAGAAAATTGAATCTTAGAGCTAATTATGATATGTAATTGAGATTTTAAAATTAAAATGTGTAATTATTCTTAGACAATATCCTTATAAGGGCAACAAAATAGAAATACCTACTCAATAACCCCTATGTGTTGGGTTTAATGTAATAAAACATTGATTGTTTAAAATGTTTACTTTTGAAGCTATTATATCTTATATATACATAAGAGCAGGTTTATTTTGAACATGTTTCATTTATCTATATTTGACTGAAAACTGTCAGTAACCTCCAAAATAACACAATAGAAAATAAAACAATTTAACACTATTATCTTTGGGCTAAAATAAATGCTAATGCCAAAATGCTGTGTTAAAAAATTCTATTAATCCATTTCATATAAACAAGGACATTGACACTTGAAGTAATATTCCCCTGGGGTTGAGCAGTTAGACTCTGATGCATACACATTTGTCAGTTTTGTGGTGTAATTTTCATAATGAACATCATCATAACTACCCTCTTTGAAGATGGGTAAGGTGATAGGTATATTTGAATTTGATATCATTCTAATATACATCTAGAGTGACTTCCCCAAAGCATGTACTTTTATTATGACACATTTGTGGCATAACTTTCAGTACAATCTGATTGACATCGGAGGCTAAATCCCTGTAAATTATAATACTATAGAGACTTCCTAAGGCATGAGAAAGCAAAGCTGATGTACAACACCCCTCCATCAATTACTGGGGAATTCCATCTACCCAAGGATTCTCTAAGGATATTCCTTAGCCTAAAATCTCCTAATTGAGCTACTAAAATTAAGGTTTTTTTCTAATGTGAACCGTATGCTTAAACCATACTGGTGATCATATAGTCTCTGAGATTCATGACATTTCCTCCTCTCAAAATTTTCTTTAAGCAGGGATTAAACCATGACATTTGAAAGCATGGCCTTTGGAGATAGAGTACTGAGATACGACTTTGACCTCTAATGTTTTTAACTCCATGGCCCTAGGAAAGAGGCTTAAGCTCCAAGCCTGTTTCCCCTTTTTAAAACTGGACCTTACTCAGAGAGAATTCATGATGAATGAATGAAACAATCTATATGAAACCCTTAAAACAAAAATACTTGAAATTACCTTTAGAAATACTTTGTTTTTATTATTTTGATAATGGAATTTCATGATGATAATTATTATGATAGTAATCATGATGATAGCTACTATTATTGATTATCTTCTAGGGATACTTCTTCCCATTATTTATTCTCTAAGTTTCACTTATTAATCAGGAGCACAGATTATATTTTGTCTACTCTATAATGCCTCTTTCAAAATGTTGCCATAATTAACCTCCTTGTCTTCTGGGCCAAAAAACATGTACTGCTTATCATAGACTTATTTGTTTCTTTTTTTTTTTTTACTTCATTATATTTTATGTATACATATGGATGAATACCAAGTGAAGTTTGTTTATATTAATGTTTAAAATTATATTATTAAAAAAATGTTTATTCTATTATGTTTTAAGGGGCCCCTCTTAATTAAAAATTGTAAATTGAATTCTATTATTTAAAATATTTATTTATGCATTTCTTCATATTTATGAGTTAGTTAAGGGTAATGGTAATGGCTTACAATGTATTCTTTCTCCTGCAATACCTAGCACAGAGCTACTTTACTGTTGATTCTTAAGAACACTTCTTAAGGTGAAAGATAATAAGAAAGGATGAAGGCTGGATGGGTTTGAATATTATAACTCCCTTTTCTTTCCCTATGTCAAAATGGATTTTATTGGATGCCATGCTTTCCATTACATAGAATACATCAGCCATATGATCCCTAAGTGTAATGAATTAAGTCAGCAAAAGGTCCTACTTTCTTAAGAAGTCCTCTGAAAACTAATAATTTGATTTTCTGAAATTTGGGAGGTGATTTTGAGCACAGGCAGATATATCAGGTGGTTTTTATGTATTTTCTACTCTCCTTTTCATGTAAGGTGCTTCCTCCGTGATGCCAATAGTAATCAGCGCAATTGCTGACTACCCTCATCTTAGTTCCTTACTTTTATCCTGGAGAACAAACTATCCTTTTGAAAAATTCTGTTATGCTCAGTGATCAATGATTGTACATGTCAATTGAGCTTTATCATCTTCAAATCTTATGAATATCAGAAACAAAATTTAAGAACCTCACACTAATATACCTAAAATTGTACAAAAGTCTATTACATGTGAAAAACCTCAATATCTTATGAAAAATTAGTTTTATTTAATGATTTTTCCAGGAAATTTATTCTGATTATGACACATTTACATATGAACATCTAAGAAAGTCTGTATAAAAATAAAAATGGTTCAGAATTCTCGCTTTGGGGGAAAAAGGGAGAAATGAAAAAATATTTTATTTTATTTTTATTTCTTGGGGCAGTTTCTTGCCCTGTCACCCAGACTGGAAGGCAGTGGTGTGATCATGGCTCACAGCAGCCTCGACCTCTGGGGGTCCAAGTGGTTCTTCCACTTCAGCTCCACTAGTAGCTGGGACAACAGCACCACATGTGTGTGCAACCACAACCAGCTGTTAATTTTTTTTTTTTTTTTAGAGACAGGTTCTTACCATATTACCCTGATTAAAAATTCTTTCATTTTACTTATCTTACGAAAAGTCTAAGTAGCCAAATACTACTCTAGTTGTTACCCAAAGCAAAATCCTGTGCATATTTGAGATTAATAGTCTGTTAACACAGTTAATCGATAAGTATTTATCATTTACTTTATAAGCTGTTTACAATTCTGGCTGTATTTTTCTGGTATATTTATATTGACCCTTGCGATTGAGAATGCAGGCATTGTAAGGAAAAAATATCAGCTACATACTTCAATAAAAGTACAAATATTCTATAATTTTCAGTTATAAAATAGCATAACTCATGCTCACAGGATAGCTATTTCTACAACTGTGAACAGTGAAGACCAATGGTTATTTTAAATTTTATACAAGAAGATATTATTTAATATTATTTAATAATATTATTTAATTATTCCTGATTGTACCTTTCTTAGAACTTATAGGCTAAATTACTTATGCAAAATTTGTTTGGATATTGTTACCCCTTTTGTACACTTAATCCTAATTTTATTTTATTGAAATTAATTAAATGTAACTTTAAGATATAAACATCTATCACATATAAACCTGTAAATATAGATTTTGTGGGAAGCATTAAGTTAAAGTCTTACGATCTTTGGATTGTAAGATGCTATATTTGGGGATTTGTAATATGAATTCACTGGGTACCTGGAGCAGGGGAAATGCTACATATAAAAGCAGAGGTAAAGGGAGACACACTTGGCCTACTTCACAGTGATACAACATGAAGATGATAGATTTTATTCAATCATGCAACATAGTTTGAGAAAACCTTCCCTTAGAATTTGTTCAGTCGTCTGGAATTTTTAAGCAATGTATGCCTAAAGTTAGATCTGTTAAAAATCCTCTCTCATCATTAATTTTACAAAGTTCGCAAACTTGATCTTAAACTAAGAAGTTATTTTTATGTGTATTAGTATAAGATATTGTCCAAGAACAATTTCTGCAGTAAAATAAAATCTGCCATTTTTCCAAGAAAATGCATATTAATTTATCTTCTTTTTTTATGTTAAAATTCAGCATGACAGGGTAGGTAATATTGCTACTTGAAAATTTTGTTATCAGCTAATTTTATGTTTTTATAATTCTTTGAATGTAGTGAAGACCCTTAGATACTTTTATTGCAAAGATTGTTAATGTAAGCTACAAAAAAGAAGCAAAATCTCCCTGATAAATGTATTTAAGAGTTTAAGTGAAATAGGATAAACAATTAAAACTTAAGCGTGCTCCATGTATTATTAGAATGATACACTAACTTTGCCCTTTCCAAAAGAATTTTAAAAAATTAGTTACTTGAAAAACCCAGAAGAGTAAGGTATATAGAGAAGAATTTTGAATGAAAATAATAATGGAGAAAAAAATGTTTTTTTCTTCATATAGACTGTAAAAACAGGAAATAGTCACACATATTGTAGAATTGTGTCCAAATATTTTTACTGAATCATTTATTTTAATAGGTATTTAGTAATAAAGAGTATAGATTTATCATTGTTATCTTTGCTTTTGCCACTGGCAAAAGGGTGATAATATTGAAAGTTAATTTGGAACTGTGGCCCTATTATTTGGTGCTCTAATTAATTGGTTTAGTGCATAATGTAACTGAAAGACAATAAAACAGGGAAAGACAACATATTTGAAAATTGGCGTGATTGAAGCTCTAGGCAAAAGGATTAGAGGTGTTGTAGCTTGCAGAACAATGGTAGAAATATTTGAAGTCTTGCTGAGGGTTTTTCCCTTTCTAATGTAGAAACTAAATCGCTGCTTGATTTTTAAGTTGTAATTTTCAGCAATTTATGTGAAACTCTTATCCACACCCTTCCCACCCAACTCATATTTATATTTATATATTTTTATCTTAGAAAAGAAATCATCCATTACACCAGTATTACTTATTGCTTACTGTTCTCCACCCATCACCATAATACATTTTACTACTTTATTGAATGAAATAGATTTTAAAATAATAAAATCTCAGTCACTCAGTAAGTAGCTATAAGTGTCTACTATATACTATATTAAGCTCTAAGTTTGGCATAAGGTATAGAATGATAAATAGAAGGTTAATGTTGAATTACTGAATTTGAATTTCAGTGATGAAAACAAATATATAAACAGATTGTGACAATAGAACATAATTTATTCAATGATACAAATGTACAAGATATAAGAGGAACAGAGGATAAGTGATTAAGTTTGTCAGAGGAAGATGGAAGCAGGGGAAGTATAAAAATAAGTTCAGAAGGGAAATGATGTTTGATCTGTTTCTGGATGAATGAGTAATATAGCCCACTGAATTCATGAATTCAATTGACCAAGAATTGACGATATTTGAACTAAATAAATAAATAAATATAAAATATCAATACAACATTTTAAAAATGCATTATAACATCTATTTACATAGCATATACATTGTTAGATATTATCACTAATCTAGAGATGCTTTCAAGATATGGGAGAGGCCAGTTACAGTGGCTCACACCTGTAATCCCAGTGCTTTGCGAGGCATAGGTGGGGGGATTGCTTGAGGCCAAGAATTCAAGGCCAGCCTGGGAAACTTGCTGGGACTCCATCTCTACAAAAGATTTTTTAAAAGTTATCCAGGCATGGTGGCATGTGCCTGTATTCCTAGCTACTTTGGAGTCTGAGGCTGCAGGATTGCCTGACCCTGGGAGTTTGAGACTGTTGAGAGTAATCATTGCACCACTGCACTTCAGCCTGGGCAACAGAGCAAGACCTTGTCTTAAAAAAAATAATAAATGAATAAAGCATATGGGAGGAAGCACTTTAAACTATAAACAGATTGTGCCAACATAGCATAATGTATTATTTTGACATATATTGCATAATGGTTATAAGCAAAGCTTATGCCATTTTTTTATAAGGGACTTGAGCATCTACAATTTTAGTATGCGGGGAGGTGCCCTGAACAAATAATGAGGAACAAGTGTACTTTGCCAGAAAAGGTGATGAGAGAAGCCATTTTCAGCAGAGACAGGTAAGTATGCGCAACCTCAAATAACAACAAAAATAAGAGCTGCAGTTTTTATAGAATCGCAGTTAGTCCAAGTGCTCTGTCATCTTGGACTATGGACAGACGGAAGATTTAAGTGTTTTGTATTTAATCCTAAGGAAAATTGAACTGCATTCTGTAAGTAGTGGAGAATAAGAGAAGGCTTTAAAAGAGGGTGGGGAGTATGGATAAGAAGTGAATTCCAAAACTTCTCAATTGGTAATATGGAGAAGAATGAAGAGGAATGACACTAATACCCCAAAGCCAACTAGACAAGGATAGACATAGTATTCTGAAGACTTGACTGAGACCTTAGTAAGTCATTGTCTATTGACAACAGAATTCCCAATGCTAAGGTTGTTCATAGAAAATGCGAACTTCCAACTAGTTCTAACAATGAAATAACCACGTGAGTTTATTAGTTTTTTTAAGATGAAAAAAGGTAAATGGTGGAAATATTCTTAGAAATATGGAAAATGGGATGATGAAGAAAACATCTTTTTTTCAGTTTGTGCCTTTAATGTAAATTTCAATCTTTCTAACGCTTATATTTTTGGTATCTATGTTACAGTCTATGTGCAATTCAAAAATGTAACACTTATCTTTTTCTATCATTATGAAAGTGAGAGAAAGAAATTTAATTAAACCCCTTCCTTCATGTGATAGTAGGAGCCTTGTTAGTTTAATTGATACTTGGTCAAGGCAATATTGATTTGATAAAAGCAAATCTATTTCTAACTCCAACAATTAAAACGTTTAAATTGGCTCCATCTTCTTTTTGATGAAAGGTCATAAAACCATTGTAAGCTTCCCATAAAATCAATGAAGAACATTAATAAGTGAATAAGCATCCATTTCATTGAATTCCATTTGCTTCATATTCTAATGCACTAACACATTGCAATATATGGATTCATCTGTGAGTTCCAGATATTCATGGTATCCTTGTATTTCTCTTCTATCAATTATGCCAAACTTA
The DNA here is from genome assembly GCF_024542745.1 of Macaca thibetana thibetana. NCBI lineage: Eukaryota > Metazoa > Chordata > Mammalia > Primates > Cercopithecidae > Macaca > Macaca thibetana. The sequence goes on from NC_065591.1 coordinate 91,248,731, forward strand.
GAGGTCTCTCTTATTCCCCTCCCTTCATGTAAACACACACACACACACACACACACACACACACACACACACACACACACACACATCATAAAAAGGATCAAGTCTTGTTTGGGTGCAAGTTGAACCAAGAGCATGGTGTCCACATGACAGAGATATTTCTTATTTAGTTAAGGTATTTGGCAATCCTCATTTTAAATCATCACTGCTATTTGCTAGCTATTTGGTTTCAGTCAAGTTACTTAATCTCTCTGAGCTCCAATTATCTCAACTAAGATCTGTTTTGAGATTTAAAAATATAATGCGTATAAAGTGTTTAAGACAGTTCAATAAACCCAGAATAAAAAGTAGCTATTAGAGTTAAAGAAAGGTGCCAAGAAGCCAATGGCTTGGACTGGAGAGTAGTACCAATGAATTGGAGAATTTATAAAAACAAAGCCAGAAACAAGCATATCAACACTGACCAAAATGATTTAACCATTTCCAAAGGTTAAATTCAGTTTAATAAGATTATTTTTAATAAAATGGAAAATTATGAGTAAATTAATAAAGTAATAATTATAATATTAGATCATATATAAAATACAATACAATATAATGGAAAATTATAAAAGCATTATTGAAAAAATACTGCAAAAAGATCATTATTAGTCCCTACATTGTTTATCATGAAAACAAGGACCCTGAAAGGTGTTTATTCATTGAATTTTATGTAAAGAAGTGAGAAGTCATAATATCTTTAATGTGCAAACCAAAATGTCTGGTAGGGTAGTATGCATAATCAGTGAGGAATAATTCAGTCGACACACATCAAATATATTTTTGAACAAATATATGCTCAAATGTGTTCATTTGTCCTTCCAAAAAATTTGGATATGAAATAAAGGCTTTGAGTGTAGTTACATAATTCCTTTTAGAGCGTTGGTCTAATGATTGTCTAATTCCTTTTAAAGGATATGTTTAGAAAGTCCATGGTATTTAGATGTACCTACATTTAACCCAGGTAGAATTTAAAGAGAAAACCCTGTTGTGAAAGGACACTAATCTCCAATGACCCTAAAATCAGAGTAGAGTCTTGCTCCGTAAAAATCAATCTCTTGATGTAAGCATTTGGCCTGTTTTATGCTGAAGAGCTGGATCGCAGCAATTACAGGCATGTATTTCCTGGCAGAGAGACAAGCAAGGATAGATTTCCTCTGTTTTATGTTTGTGTTAATTTAACCTGTCAAAGTTAATCATCCTGTCGAAGTGCCAAAGCACCATGATGTTGGGTGTGGTAGAGCTGCCTGATGCTTTAGTCTTATTTCCATCTCTGCTGGAGACTCTTTAAGTGCCTTTTGTTAAATCCTCTTCTGTCTCTCATTTTCTTTATTTTTAAAATAGCATGATTAATTATCTCCTGTGTTATATTTATGTTACATTTTATCACTTTAGGTAATAGTTTAATGATATATACATGATATATTTTTATTTGTTCCCTGATTTTTTTTTTTTAAATCATGAGGGAGATAAACTAATTAATAATATAAAGATTGTTTAAAGAAATAGTGTACTCAGAAGAGCTGACCTATTTGTTTGTTGCTTGGCATTTAGCACTGACCTACATATAGAACATACCAATTTTTATTCTAAACATGTATATGTTTGTAAACAAGCAATGATCTCGTACGATGTGTGTGGCAAGGCATGTATTTTTTAAACCTGTTTTGCCCTTACTCAGAGGCAATGTAAGGTCTTCCTCCGTGTCCAGAGATATCTTACATTAACAAAAGTATTGACCAAACTTCCACTGGACACATTTTGTAAGTCTAGGAGTCTACACAATTTGAAATATAAATGTAGTATAAGATAAGTGAAGTTATTTCAGGTAAGTAATCTATAATGTTATAAACTTACTTCTAGGGGAGGATTATTTTCATAAGCATTATGTCTCTTAGAGCAAAGGAATCCCACATGAATTAGATATAAATTGTGTAATTTGATATTCATAGACGACTCTATTTTATAATATAATTGATACTATGTTATTCAATTGGGTAGTTGTTATGCTTTTCTTCTGAAATAGCAAACACTCTATTTGGGAAAAAATGCAGAAGAAAAACATAGACTTGGTAAACACTTAAAGGCGATGGACTAACCTTACATAAAACTTGTTAGGATTGGTGTGTGTGCCCTTCTCAGTCTCTTTATTTACTTACCAATCATGTACATTTGCATTCTGTGCTCATTTTATCCCTACTGCTCCAAGCCCTTAAAAACACTATTCCATATTTTTGTGTTTTATTTTATTTTTGACTGTGATATAGTAATTGTACATAGTTATGAGGTATAATGTTATGCTTTGAAATGTGTTTATTGAGTAATACATGTATAAAGCAATTTTAAAAACCACAATAGAATGAATATTTAAAATAGTTTTTCATTAGGGTATGCATTTTTTATTTTTCCAAATTAATCTATACCATCTTCAGTACTTCTAAATAAACAAAACATCCCTGACATTATGCTATAATTCTCAAAATTCATGAATAATAATTTTTCCAGCACATTCTTACCTTCTTACCTCTCATCAGTGGAAACCTACCCCCAAAACCTTCAGGAACAGTATTTTTGTTCTATGACACCATTCCTTTTTTCCATCAGAATTGGGAATATAACTTCGATTATATTATGAATGAGTCTTCTTCCTCCAATGTTTCCTAAAATAGTCTACATATGACCTCTACCAGCTCTGCTAAGGTTTATCTTCATTTTTGGAGCACAAAATGTTTTTCTATTAATAAAATTTTGTGAATTAAAGTGAAATTAGTAATTGGCATTTAGAACAGAGACCGTCCCCCAGCCTTCCTAATATTACACCGATATGCTGTCATTCATGTATTTAAGAAGAAATAATACTAATGCCAAATCCACTTTGAAACATGGTGCCAACACAACCATGGCAGCTCTGTTCTATCCTGTATGACAATTACATCTGTGAAACAGGGACTCTACATAAAATGCATTTTTGTATTCAACGTAATGGGCATGATTTGGTTAACGTTTCCTTTGTGTTAGTTAGATGATAATCAGGGTTGTTACCAACATACTCTCCTAGACTAAAAGCTCCATGAACCAAAAGAATCATGTCTGTCTTCACACATTACATCTTCAGAGTATAGAGCTGTGTTTGGAACATGATAAATATTTGCTAGATAAATGGATGAATGAGTGTACAAACTGGCATAGTTTACCTAGTTTTATAGTCTCCATTTGTAAAACAACTTATGTGGTGTAACAAAAATAATCTTATGTTGATATAAAATTAATTTGCACCTCAGGACATAAAAAGTTAATTTAATCAGACTTATGAATTTTGAAGTGGGAGCAATTAAGTGTGATGTATAACATTAATGGAAAGTGCATCTTTTGATTTGTTTTAGATATTTATTTTGATAAAAAACACATATGGTAATTAAAATAGTATCTTTTTATCCATATTGCATTAATGCTCATCCTGGAAACTGTTAGTTCTACTTTTCAGTTGTTGTAAAACATCTGAAACCATTTTATTTATGGGATGGGAAAATACACTTTAACAAAATTTATTCATTTTTGGAATAGCATTATCAGTGCAATTTAGACTCAAATCATAATAACACTTGTATTAGTTATTTATTGCTACATAACAAATTACTCCAAAATGCACAGCCTAAAGCATCATATATTTATCGTCTCACATTTTCTGAGGGTTAAGGGTCTGTGAAGGACAAAGTAGGGTATTTCTAGCAAGAGGTTTTCCATGCAGGTGTGATCAAAGTGTTGACTGGGGCTGTAGTGATCCAGAGGCTTAACTAGAGCTACAGAATTCACTTCCAAGAGAACTCAGAAAACTGTCAGCAGGTGGGCTCAGGTCCTTACTGACTATTGATAAAAGTCCTTAGTCCTTTACCACGTGGACATTTCTTTAGCCCAGCTTGAGTGTCCTCAGTGCTTAGTAGCTGCCTTGCCCAGACTGACTGATCCAAGAAAAAAGATAGAAGCCTCAATGTGTTTTATGACCTACTTTCGGAAGTCACACTCAAGCATTTTCACCATATTCGGCTTGTTAGAAGTTACTAAGTAGTACACCACAATCAAATGGAGGGGAATTAGGTTCCACTGGTAGGTGTTATATTTTAAAACTATCACAAAATGTATTACTGTCTTTCACTCAACCCTCCAAGGTTTATACATAAAAACGTATTCAATTCTCACTGCAACTTTATGATATAAAGGTTTTAATTAGTCAATTTATTCATAAGAAAACTGAGCACGGAGCAGCTATGTATCTTTCCCAATGTCACAAAACTAACTGGCTGTGTCATGTTTCATGCTCCAGTAGGTTGGTCCAAGAATATGTGCTTTTAAACATTGTCGTATGCTGTCTCTGTATTCGTGTTTTATATTCAATAGAGATCTAGTTAAGTAAGCAGTCTTTTTTTTTTTCCTGCAAATCATAACTCACTGATTTGTCAACATAGAGTTTTGCTATTAAGGGCTTATAGAAAGGTAACAAATGCAAACTTTTTTAATCTAAGAAAAAATATTATTTTTACAAAATTATTTTAGCCACAGGGTCTTGCTATGTTACTCATGCCAGCCTCAAAATCCTCAAACAATCCCCCCATCATAGTCCCCTGAGTGACTGAGACTATAAGAGCACACCACCATGCCCAGCAAAAATGATTTTTTTTACTTAATTATATTTTACCTAAATTAAGTATAATTTTAATTATTTTCTTTTCTCACATATAGCAATATCCTGTTACGTAACATGGGAACGATGGCAAAATGCACACAATATAAAAATTAATCTGCATCATGTTACTTACATTAAACAAAGTGTTAATGGTATTCAAATAAAACAGAAACATATACCATTCCAATGTGACTGCAGGAAGAAACAGTTCTTTTGGTTTCTACATACACATTTAGTTTTCAATGTATTAAAAATCAAATTAATATTAGCAGAAGTATAAATATAAGCTAGTGTATCTATACCAGTTCCTATATTGACTTTTTTTTTTTTTTTTTTTTTTTTTTGAGGCGGAGTCTCGCTCTGTCGCCCAGGCTGGAGTGCAGTGGCGCGATCTCGGCTCACTGCAAGCTCCGCCTCCCGGGTTCCCACCATTCTCCTGCCTCAGCCTCCCGAGTAGCTGGGACTACAGGCGCCGCCACCACGCCCGGCTAATTTTTTTGTATTTTTAGTGGAGACGGGGTTTCATTGTGTTAGCCAGGATGGTCTCGATCTCCTGACCTCGTGATCCGCCCGTCTCGGCCTCCCAAAGTGCTGGGATTACAGGCTTGAGCCACCGCGCCTGGCCCCTATATTGACTTTAAAAAATTATAACATAACATTTAAAGAAAATACTCCTCATAAAATTTTGTATTCAAATCAAATTAAGAAATTTACATTGAGAGAGTGAAGTATATGTTACATTTCTAACAGAGACATTGAAAGCCTGTCTAAACAATTTTAAATTTATACAATACAAATGACAATGATTGTGCCATGGGGATGTCCTTGGCTTGACAGCTTAGCATGTCATGGAAAGAAAAATGAATAAGGAAAACCACTAGTTAGATACCTAAATCCTAGAGTTATGAGGCGAGTGTTCTAAATGGGAAAAAGCCAAAAACAGAAGGGACATATGCACCAATTCTTGTTTGGGGCTTGGGAAGTCTATATTGTCCATGTGATTTTATTCTCTAATCTCATTCATGTATGTTAACGTCAACAGAAAAGAGGAAACAAAATTATTTTTATTTAACGCCTTGTAGACTGTTCTCAACACAAAATGTCACTTCACTTAAACAAAATGTTAAATGTCGTTGAATACTAGGTCCACTTCTCTAGTGTAGCCCAAAGGGAGGAGTCAGCTTTATTTGTACAGAACCATTTTTCTTAGGAAATGAAAAGTATTGATTTATCCTTCTTCCTGGTGTTTGTCTCTCTATTGCTTCTACTTTAGTGAAAGCCGATCAGAATGAGAAAAGAAATTTTGCCCTTTCCTAGCTAAGATGTCACACGTTCATGCTGTAAAAATATATTGCTCCCAAATCTCTGTATCTCAGCTGGTTTGAAAATATATTTCGTACCTTTTTTCTTGAAGAAATTTGGGATAATTGAGAAATTTCTAATTTGTTTTGTATATTACTTCATTCATTGTAATTTATGGACATGATTGAATTTAATATCTAACATAAAGATCTTAATAAAAATTAGATTCCATAAAAATCTAATTATACTTATGATTTATATTTTGAATAGCAAAATCATCTTCAAAGCCTACAAGATATAAAATTATTTTCTTTTTTTTTTGATCTGTTCTGTCATTGACTACTAAAATAATAAATCGCTTCTTAGGGAAGAAAAGGATACTACCTTTCAGAACTGATCCTCTACCCCTGTGTTGACCACTAGCTACAAGTAGCCTTACACATTTACATTTAAACTAATTAAAATTAAATAAAATTAGAGATGTGGTTTCTTATTAACACTAACCATACTTCACTTGCTCAGTAGGCACATGTAACTAGTGGCTACCATATTAGACTGAGCAGATATAGCAAATATTTCCATCATCACAGAATGTTCTATTATGCAGTGCTATTTCATCAATTTATACCTGGGGCTTAATAATTTAGGAGCAGTAAACTTATTATATTTGCTTTGTGCTAGTATTTTCTCTTGTTTAAGATCCCTAATTTGAATCTATTATATCGTGGTGACAAAAGCTAATCTCAAATAGGCTAATTTTTTTGACTTGTCTGAAATATGTGTTAACATTCTAAAATATTTCATTACTCTTTTTGTTTTTAACAGAGGATAGTACCAGTGTTCAGAGAGACTAAAAATCTGGCTTGCTTTTACAATTTTTTGAGAAGCTGCTTTTTAAGCACAGTAAACCTCAGGCTTATATCATTTAGTACGTTGTAAACATGTATAATATAGTAAATGTTTGATATACAATTAGTATCTTTTGGATTAATTCAAATATTATGGAAATATAATTAACTGTGATTTACTTTTTATGTTTTCATAATAGTGAGGTAGCAATCCTCATCTTGAGATTAGTATATTAATAAAAACTACAGATACATATGAATACCTCTACTATATATATATGAATACTTCTTATAGTGTGTGTGTTTGTGTGTGTGTGTGTATTCTAATTCCAGCTCTGACACTTCGTAGCTTTGAGATGTAAAAAAAGTTAATCTTTCTCAACCCCATTTTCCATATTAGTAAATGGAGAAAATACCACCTCCCAAACGATGTAAGAAAATGTCTTTAAAAATCTTATTACAGTGCTGCCAATGCTCAGTAAATGCTATGTATAGTAATTAATATTATTAATTACCAATAGTTGTATTATCACAATAACTTAAAAATAAATTACAATACATCACAATAGAATTGATAGTTTATAATTTGAAAGTACAAAATAATATAAGTATCCAGGGTTTTTTTTTTTATTTATTTAAGACATAACTTGGACATGAATATATATCTATAAATGTGTGTGTATGCCATAGTTAATTATAAAATATTTTCTAACACATAATGAATAAAAAAGTTTTTAAGATCCCTAGCCTCATGAAATGCTGCCTCCTCTGTTGACTTCACTGAAAAACCAAGTTCATTGACATAAAAAAACAACTCAATCAACAAACACATCTTCTTTCATCTTAGTGCTTGCTATCCTTTTTGTCCTTGTCTCCTTTCTTTAAATATATTTCCACTCCCGGGAGGGCGGAGCAAGATAGCCAAATAGGAACAGCTCCAGTCTCCAACTCCCAGCGCCAGCGACACAGAAGACCGGTGATTTCTGCATTTTCAACTGAGGTACTGGGTTCATCTCACTGGGGAGTGCCGGACGATCGGGTGCTGGTCAGCTGCTGCAGCCCGACCAGCGAGAGCTGAAGCAGGGCGAGGCATCGCCTCACCTGGGAAGCGCAAGGGGGAAGGGAATCCCTTTTCCTAGCCAGGGGAACTGAGACACACAACACCTGGAAAATCGGGTAACTCCCACCCCAATACTGCGCTTTAAGCAAACAGGCACACCAGGAGATCATATCCCACACCTGGCCGGGAGGGTCCCGCACCCACGGAGCCTCCCTCATTGCTAGCACAGCAGTCTGTGATCTACCGGCAAGGCAGCAGCGAGGCTGGGGGAGGGGCGCCCGCCATTGCTGAGGCTTAAGTAGGTAAACAAAGCTGCTGGGAAGCTCGAACTGGGTGGAGCTCACAGCAGCTCAAGGAAACCTGCCTGTTTCTGTAGACTCCACCTCTGGGGACAGGGCAATAACAAATGCAGCCGAAACCTCTGCAGACGCAAACGACTCTGTCTGACAGCTTTGAAGAGAGCAGTGGATCTCCCAACACGGAGGTTGAGATCTGAGAAGGGACAGACTCCCTGCTCAAGTGGGTCCCTGACCCCTGAGTAGCCTAACTGGGAGACATCCCCCACTAGGGGCAGTCTGACACCCCACACCTCACAGGGTGGAGTACACCCCTGAGAGGAAGCTTCCAAAGCAAGAATCAGACAGGTACACTCACTGTTCAGAAATATTCTATCTTCTGCAGCCTCTGCTGCTGATACCCAGGCAAACAGGGTCTGGAGTGGACCTCAAGCAATCTCCAACAGACCTACAGCTGAGGGTCCTGACTGTTAGAAGGAAAACTATCAAACAGGAAGGACACCTACACCAAAACCCCATCAGTACATCACCATCATCAAAGACCAGAGACAGATAAAACCACAAAGATGGGGAAAAAGCAGGGCAGAAAAGCTGGAAATTCAAAAAATAAGAGCGCATCTTCCCTGGCAAAGGAGCGCAGCTCATCGCCAGCAACGGATCAAAGCTGGACAGAGAATGACTTTGACGAGATGAGAGAAGAAGGCTTCAGTCCATCAAATTTCTCAGAGCTAAAGGAGGAATTATGTACCCAGCGCAAAGAAACTAAAAATCTTGAAAAAAAAGTGGAAGAATTGATGGCTAGAGTACTTAATGCAGAGAAGGTCATAAACGAAATGAAAGAGATGAAAACCATGACACGAGAAATACGTGACAAATGCACAAGCTTCAGTAACCAACTCGATCAACTGGAAGAAAGAGTATCAGCGATTGAGGATCAAATGAATGAAATGAAGCGAGAAGAGAAACCAAAAGAAAAAAGAAGAAAAAGAAATGAACAAAGCCTGCAAGAAGTATGGGATTATGTAAAAAGACCAAATCTACGTCTGATTGGGGTGCCTGAAAGTGAGGGGGAAAATGGAACCAAGTTGGTAAACACTCTTCAGGATATCATCCAGGAGAACTTCCCCAACCTAGTAGGGCAGGCCAACATTCAAATCCAGGAAATACAGAGAACGCCACAAAGATACTCCTCGAGAAGAGCAACTCCAAGACACATAATTGCCAGATTCACCAAAGTTGAAATGAAGGAAAAAATCTTAAGGGCAGCCAGAGAGAAAGGTCGGGTTACCCACAAAGGGAAGCCCATCAGACTAACAGCAGATCTCTCGGCAGAAACTCTCCAAGCCAGAAGAGAGTGGGGGCCAATATTCAACATTCTTAAAGAAAAGAATTTTCAACCCAGAATTTCATATCCAGCCAAACTAAGTTTCATAAGTGAAGGAGAAATAAAATCCTTTACAGATAAGCAAATGCTTAGAGATTTTGTCACCACTAGGCCTGCCTTACAAGAGACCCTGAAGGAAGCACTCAACATGGAAAGGAACAACCGGTACCAGCCATTGCAAAAACATGCCAAAATGTAAAGACCATCGAGGCTAGGAAGAAAATGCATCAACTAACGAGCAAAATAACCAGTTAATATCATAATGGCAGGATCAAGTTCACACATAACAATCTTAACCTTAAATGTAAATGGACTAAATGCTCCAATTCAAAGACACAGACTGGCAAACTGGATCAAGAGTCAAGACCCATCAGTCTGCTGTATTCAGGAGACCCATCTCACACGCAGAGACATACATAGGCTCAAAATAAAGGGATGGAGGAAGATTTACCAAGCCAATGGAGAACAAAAAAAAGCGGGGGTTGCAATACTAGTCTCTGATAAAACAGACTTTAAACCATCAAAGATCAAAAGAGACAAAGAAGGCCATTACATAATGGTAAAGGGATCAATTCAACAGGAAGAGCTAACTATCCTAAATATATATGCACCCAATACAGGAGCACCCAGATTCATCAAGCAAGTCCTTAGAGACTTACAAAGAGACTTAGACTCCCATACAATAATAATGGGAGACTTCAACACTCCACTGTCAACATTAGACAGATCAACCAGACAGAAAGTTAACAAGGATATCCAGGAATTGAACTCATCTCTGCAGCAAGCAGACCTAATAGACATCTACAGAACTCTCCACCCCAAATCAACAGAATATACATTCTTCTCAGCACCACATCGTACTTACTCCAAAATCGACCACGTAATTGGAAGTAAAGCACTCCTCAGCAAATGTACAAGAACAGAAATTATAACAAACTGTCTCTCAGACCACAGTGCAATCAAACTAGAACTCAGGACTAAGAAACTCAATCAAAACCGCTCAGACTACATGGAAACTGAACAACCTGCTCCTGAATGACTACTGGGTACATAACGAAATGAAGGCAGAAATAAAGATGTTCTTTGAAACCAATGAGAACAAAGATACAACATACCAGAAAATCTGGGACACATTTAAAGCAGTGTGTAGAGGGAAATTTATAGCACTAAATGCCCACAAGAGAAAGCAGGAAAGATCTAAAATTGACACTCTAACATCGCAATTAAAAGAACTAGAGAAGCAAGAGCAAACACATTCGAAAGCTAGCAGAAGGCAAGAAATAACTAAGATCAGAGCAGAACTGAAGGAGATAGAGACACAAAAAACTCTCCAAAAAATCAATGAATCCAGGAGTTGGTTTTTTGAAAAGATCAACAAAATTGACCTCTAGCAAGACTAATAAAGTAGAAAAGAGAGAGGAATCAAATCGACGCAATTAAAAATGATAAAGGGGATATCACCACCGACCCCACAGAAATACAAACTACCATCAGAGAATACTATAAACACCTCTATGCAAATAAACTGGAAAATCTAGAAGAAATGGATAATTTCCTGGACACTTACACTCTTCCAACACTAAACCAGGAAGAAGTTGAATCCCTGAATAGACCAATAGCAGGCTCTGAAATTGAGGCAATAATTAATAGCCTACCAACCAAAAAAAGTCCAGGACCAGATGGATTCACAGCTGAATTCTACCAGAGGTACAAGGAGGAGTTGGTACCATTCCTTCTGAAACTATTCCAATCAATAGAAAAAGAGGGAACCCTCCCTAACTCATTTTATGAGGCCAGCATCATCCTGATACCAAAGCCTGGCAGAGACACAACAAAAAAAGAGAATTTTAGACCAATATCCCTGATGAACATCGATGCAAAAATCCTCAATAAAATACTGGCAAACCGGATTCAGCAACACATCAAAAAGCTTATCCACCATGATCAAGTGGGCTTCATCCCTGGGATGCAAGGCTGGTTCAACATTCACAAATCAATCAACATAATCCAGCATATAAACAGAACCAAAGACAAGAACCACATGATTATCTCAATAGATGCAGAAAAGGCTTTTGACAAAATTCAACAGCCCTTCATGCTAAAAACGCTCAATAAATTCGGTATTGATGGACCGTACCTCAAAATAATAAGAGCTATTTATGACAAACCCACAGCCAATATCATACTGAATGGGCAAAAACTGGAAAAATTCCCTTTGAAAACTGGCACAAGACAGGGATGCCCTCTCTCACCACTCCTATTCAACATAGTGTTGGAAGTTCTGGCTAGGGCAATTAGGCAAGAGAAAGAAATCAAGGGTATTCAGTTAGGAAAAGAAGAAGTCAAATTGTCCCTGTTTGCAGATGACATGATTGTATATTTAGAAAACCCCATTGTCTCAGCCCAAAATCTCCTTAAGCTGATAAGCAACTTCAGCAAAGTCTCAGGATACAAAATTAATGTGCAAAAATCACAAGCATTCTTATACACCAGTAACAGACAAACAGAGAGCCAAATCAGGAATGAACTTCCATTCACAATTGCTTCAAAGAGAATAAAATACCTAGGAATCCAACTTACAAGGGATGTAAAGGACCTCTTCAAGGACAACTACAAACCACTGCTCAGTGAAATAAAAGAGGACACAAACAAATGGAAGAACATACCATGCTGATGGATAGGAAGAATCAATTTCGTGAAAATGGCCATACTGCCCAAGGTAATTTATAGATTCATTGCCATCCCCATCAAGCTACCAATGAGTTTCTTCACAGAATTGGAAAAAACTGCTTTAAAGTTCATATGGAACCAAAAAAGAGCCCGCATCTCCAAGACAATCCTAAGTCAAAAGAACAAAGCTGGAGGCATCACGCTACCTGACTTCAAACTATACTACAAGGCTACAGTAACCAAAACAGCATGGTACTGGTACCAAAACAGAGATATAGACCAATGGAACAGAACAGAGTCCTCAGAAATAATACCACACATCTACAGCCATCTGATCTTTGACAAACCTGAGAGAAACAAGAAATGGGGAAAGGATTCCTTATTTAATAAATGGTGCTGGGAAAATTGGCTAGCCGTAAGTAGAAAGCTGAAACTGGATCCTTTCCTTACTCCTTATACGAAAATTAATTCAAGATGGATTAGAGACTTAAATGTTAGACCTAATACCATAAAAACCCTAGAGGAAAACCTAGGTAGTACCATTCAGGACATAGGCATGGGCAAAGACTTCATGTCTAAAACACCAAAAGCAACAGCAGAAAAAGCCAAAATTGACAAATGGGATCTAATTAAACTAAAGAGCTTCTGCACAGCAAAAGAAACTACCATCAGAGTGAACAGGCAACCTACAGAATGGGAGAAAATTTTTGCAATCTACTCATCTGACAAAGGGTTAATATCCAGAACCTACAAAGAACTCCAACAAATTTACAAGAAAAAAACAAACAACCCCATCAAAAAGTGGACAAAGGATATGAACAGCCATTTCTCAAAAGAAGACATTCATAGGGCCAACAGACACATGAAAAAATGCTCATCATCACTGGCCATCAGAGAAATGCAAATCAAAACCACAATGAGATACCATCTCACACCAGTTAGAATGGCGATCATTAAAAAGTCAGGAAACAACAGGTGCTGGAGAGGATGTGGAGAAATAGGAACACTTTTACACTGTTGGTGGGATTGTAAACTAGTTCAACCATTATGGAAAACAGTATGGCGATTCCTCAAGGATCTAGAACTAGATGTACCATATGACCTAGCCATCCCATTACTGGGTATATACCCAAAGGATTATAAATTATGCTGCTATAAAGACACATGCACACGTATGTTTATTGCAGCACTATTCACAATAGCAAAGACTTGGAATCAACCCAAATGTCCATCAGTGACAGATTGGATTAAGAAAATGTGGCACATATACACCATGGAATACTATGCAGCCATAAAAAAGGATGAGTTCATGTCCTTTGTAGGGACATGGATGCAGCTGGAAACCATCATTCTTAGCAAACTATCACAAGAACAGAAAACCTAACACCGCATGTTCTCACTCATAGGTGGGAACTGAACAATGAGATCACTTGGACTCGGGAAGGGGAACATCACACACCGGGGCCTATCATGGGGAGGGGGGAGGGTGGAGGGATTGCACTGGGAGTTATACCTGATGTAAATGATGAGTTGATGGGTGCAGCACACCAACATGGCACAAGTATACATATGTAACAAACCTGCACGTTATGCACATGTACCCTACAACTTAAAGTATAATAATAATAAATAAATTTAAAAAAATAAAAAAATAAAGTAATTAACTCTTTACTCCAAAAAAAAAATATATTTTTATATATATATATTTCCACTCCCTAAGGTAGCGTTTTCTGTGTGGTTAAAACACAGAAAATTATAAATAAAATTACGATTTTGCTTACCTTTTGTACTATAATTAAATTATGTATGTTCATATTTTATCTTTCTACCTATGCAAGGCTTATGATAATGCTTTGCTGATAAAACATACCTAATAAATACTTTTTGAATGAATAAACATACCAATGAAGTGATTATACTTGTTAGATCTTTCTCCGTCAAAACATCTCAAAACTCATTAACTTAAAATAATAACCATTTATTATTGCTCATGACTTTACAGGTCAGCTGGATTTGTCATGAATCTGTGCCGGTTGTGAGTTGGGTATATATATTTGCTCGTCTTGGCAGAGCTCTGTCACATGACTTGGACTTTGACTGGAGAAATTAAGTGTATTCAACTTTGACCGTATAGTCTCTCATCACTCAGCAGGTTAGCATGTGCTTGGATTTACGGCAGATGAGCAAAGAACAAAAATAACAAGTGCAAGTGTGCAAAGCCCCTTGAGGTTCAGTCTCAGACTGACACAATATCATGCTGCATTACATTTGACCAAAAAAGTTACAAGGACTATCCCTTTGATGGGATATGCTGCAAAACCACATTGAAAGAACATGGATAGAGAAAGAGAAATAATTGAAGCCATTTTTGAAAAAAAAAAAAAGAAAACCTACCACAGGCAGAACTTTTCTACATGCTTCTCTGCTCCACTCTTTTCCTAGAAAGCCCAAGTTATAAATTCCATTGAGGGAATCTTTTGATCCCTGGGGAGTTACAAAAAAAGTTGCTCTCAGAAGTTCTTCAATATTCACTTGATTTAACTTTTCTCAGTTATCTCATTGGGTGTGCTGTCTCTTTCATTCTGATACTCTGACTGATACAGGTATAAGATGGATCTTGCATCAAAGTTAAAACAGTTGTTGCATGCAGTTGAAATGTCTTTACTTTAGAAATTAACATTTTGACAAAAAGCAATATATGCCCAGATTCTTAAATATTTATTTTGAGTCCCCAGGTCTTGAATGCAGAAAAACATGTAACAAAACGTATTTATGTTTTGAAATAATAAAAAAATTAATAATTAAATAATCAAGAAATACTTAAAACTACAGCTTACTAATTTGAATTTCCACTAGCATCTGTATCTTTCCTATAATTTTTTAAAATTTAATTTTTTGAATTCAGATCTTGGCTTCACTCTTGCTTTGTGATCACTGGGCAAACTACTTTTCTCATCTATAAAATGGAAATAATGAGACTATTTACCTTATAAAGTTATCATGAGAAATATACTAAATGTAAATTGTTAAGAAGAATGTCTAAAAAATTTTAACTGCTTAATACATAATATCTATTACTATACCAACAGAAACAGGAATTGTAGTAGTGGTTAAAAAAAAGTACTTTCTGAAAATTTTTATTTGAGTGTGTATATTTTTATACAAATTATATATATATATATATACACACACACACACAAATATATACACACTTTTCACAAATATTATTTAAGGGCTAATATTTCTATCAAGTTTTAGTCATAATTTAGTCAGTCTATCACTGTGAAATATTTTAGTATTTCTAATATTTTCCTAGAAAGAAGTAGTTCTAAAATCAAGATATTTGCACATAATCATTTTATAATTAGGATTATTGCAAAAGAAGAGTCAAAAGGCTGCAATTATTAGGATATATGATGTAAACTTTAAAAAACAACCCTACTCGTATATTTCTATTACTTCCATTTGCCTGTTTAAACCATTATGACTAAAGTATGAAGGGCCTCATTTTCTAAAGCAACATACATATCATTTTGAAAGGCTTTGCTAATCATATGCATAGACGAATATGCTTTGTGCTGTGCTAGGTATGAGGGAGTTGATTTGAATTAGAAGCAATACAAGTACCCAGGAGAAGTTTCACTTTTTAAAAATTTTAACCCAGACATTCTTCCATATATTTATTAACCAGTTGATTTTTCTCTATTCTGTCATCACTGTTTACATCATTAGCCTCTTTATGTACTGCTCCCAGTGGTTGAATACTAATAATCTAGTTTCATATCATTTCTCAGTTTGATGTCTTTATATAGTCATTTCCTAGACTTTGATGTGACTCTGCCCTCTGCAACTCATGCACTCACACCATTGAGACTCACTGAACCTGAAATGGCCCTTTTAGAAGTCTTGCTCTCTTTGTCATTACCAGACTGCTATGTAAAGACTAGTGACAGCCTGTTGTTTTATTTCTTGAATTGTGCTGACAACATTTTTTTTTTTTTTCTTTTTTCTGGGACATTGTGTTTGTAGTTCATGGCAAGAAGAGACGTGTTTCTTTTTTTATCCTCTCATTTCAGTTATGTACCATTTTTGCTATTTGCAGTACTGAACAATATTTATAACTCCTCTAGTCAAAGAGGAAGCCCTGTTGTATAACTCAAAAAAAGTTTGGCTTCTTTGATTTGTATTTTAAATATAGTTTTCTGAAAAACAACATGTATTATAGTGACTTAGTGTATTTTAAAAAATGGAGCAATTTTAAGAACTATGATAGATAAAAAGCGAAAAGTTGACTAGTGTCTGCTACGGAAGCATTTGTAAAACCAAGACAGGGTTTACACAATTCCCTGGATCACGACACAACAATGCAGAATTGGGTAAATCTAAAAATAATTTACAAAGAGAGAAAGTTATGATTATTGAGGTCAGTTTTTCATACACAGGGGTAGACTGGAGCATGGGCTTCAAATACAAAATAATTCATGTAAGTTGTTTCTACACAAAGAAAGCAAAGCTCTGTTTTCAGACTCAGGAATCTGGTTGACTTCAATATTAACAAATTGACATTCAGGAGCCTTTTTACCTCATACAGTGTCAGTGTTTCCTTTAGCAAGATGAGAATCTGTTGTTGTAACATGGAAATGCTTGTAAGGGCTGGGGTGTACTTGAATATAATATTTATTATGTGCTTACTATGTGCTAACAGTGGGCCGGGCTTTCACTTGCTTTATTTTATTTACAAGAACCCTGTGAATAACTTGTAAGTCTAACAGATGTAGTCATGAGGATGTAGATGATTAAATATCACTCTAAAATCATTGAATATAAAATTCAAATTTGTCCTCTTCCGCAATTCAAATTTTTTCTCACTGAAGCACATTTCCTAGAAAATAAGATAATTTTGACAAATTTAAGAGATTTTTGTAAAAAAAAATTCAAAATTTTTTGTACTTGAGAGTAAGTTTTGTATAAAATAATAGAGATGCTTATTATGATGATGATAATGATTATGAGGATGATGATAAAGAGCTACAATATTTAATGCCTGATCTTTCACAGGCACTTTAATATATGCTTTATGTATGTTTATTTCGGAAGAGTCATATCGCAAAAGCATTGCTATCCGCACTTTACCAAGATGAGGCAGTAAGACCTTATATACCTCATCCAAGGTAATCTAATTGGTAAATATCTCAGATGAAATTAAGAAGTAGGACATCTTCACTCACTACCATTAGTTAGTATAATTATATATAGTAATCTGTATTAAATATACATTACTCAAGTGTATCTGAAAAGCACATCCCACACCACAAAGCACTTTCACTCGTTCTACAACATTCTTGATCAATGAGTCCTGTGAATATAATGGACCATTCCATTGTGACCTGGATTCCTTTCCTAAACTTGCCTCAGCCCTTTCCAAGAAAAATCAGGGCTTTAGGTATAATGTCAAGTGAAAATAATGACATATTATAATGAAGAATCCAGGGGATTAAACACCACTGTAAAACCGTATACTTTCCAAAGTACTATATCCTCGCGACTCCAACAGTCAACCATTTGGTGTTTTGTTATTTCGGTATTTCCTCTGAATACATTTCTGTTCTATTTAATCTTTCTGTCAAACCTATTGGACTCACTGCCTTCTCCTTTGTATTCTTCAACAAGGTGTTTCTATTGTCACTGAACTCTGAAGCGGAAGCTACACCAAAATACGTGTGTGGCTCAACTAGTGAACCTCAGTTTGCTGATTGGCTAAGACACTTTCTTTTCTCATTAGAAACTTACGTTGCTAGAAATATTTTACTCTTACCCGCCAGAGAAAAAACAGCTGAAACTTACTATACTGCTCTGAATTCTAAGGCAAATTAATCAATCTAATTCCGTCTAAACCTATTTACCCTGTCCAGGAGATCTGCTAATGAGGAATGCCAATAACTCCTAGTTCCTGACACTGTTTTCCAAAAGTGAGTTAATGAACCAATTTAAAGGGACATGCTTGACATTTGCAAATTAGTTTAACTGGCTTGTTGGGGCAGCTTTGAACTGCATTGGACTGATATGGTTGTCATTAAACCATTCCATCATGTAGGATCTTTATACTTCAGTAAACTTTAAAAGATATCTTAATAATTGAATAAGTTCATGTTATTATCTAGTATTTTTAAAATTTATTGATTATGATGCTGAAGTTCAGAATTTTAAAAATGCTTTTTCTTCAATCTCCACAATAATATTGTGCAATTTTGTGATGATGCCAGTCAAAAGTAACACAGCTTTTACACAAAAGTGTGTATTGTCAGTAATTACAGGTGGCTCGGTGCTTTTACTGGAAAGCACAGAGGGTGGGTTTGATGTTTTAAATGTCTGCCTCATGGGGAAAAAGGGGGAGACACAATCTGAGGTTTCTAGGCAACAAAGCATAGTATATCTGTTCTTTTCAATCTGCTCAGTAAAAGAAAAAAAATCAGGATATTTTTAAAGGTAATATAGTTTTCTTTAATTATAAGAGAAATAGTTTAATTTGAAAATAGGGTATATTTATAAAGAAATTGATTCATCTATGAAATGTATTTGTATACCTACTCTATTTTAGGTTCTGAGCTGAACACTGGCGATATAAACATGAAAGAAAAAATAGTATAATTTTTTCTTATGGGGCTTGAATTAGGATGAAGAAGATGTACCCCCCAAAACAAAGGGAAAAACATGGAATTTTGCAAATTTTAACACATATGAAATAAATCAAAAGCAATTGATAAAAGCTATGAGAAATAAATGAGGGCTTTTTCTATGTAAATTAGAATGGTGTTTTAATATTATCAAAATTATTTAGCCAAAGGATCACATGATTTTGGACCTGCCTAAAGTGAAATGCCAAAACCAAACCCCAAATAAAGTTAGGAAACTAAAAAAGGTACACATTCAATGAAAGGTTTGACTAGAAAAAAAATTCAATTGCTAGCAAGAAAAACAATATGGAAATATATCTGTTTACCCGGGTTCTAGGTTAAAAAAAAAAATGAACAACCCAAAATCTCCACCCTGAAGTTTTTAAAATATAGATCCAATCTCTGATGACTTTGAGGATCTCTGGTTTATAGTATTTCTATAGTCTAGGCAATTTTAAGCTGTTAAATAATTTTAAAATAATTTGAGATTATATATGCTCTGTGGAGGAATGTATTCTCAATCCAAGCCCCAAAGACTTTTCATATATATGAACCGGTAAAAAGCCAGTTACAAGTACACAATCTAAAGTTAATAATAATCTTTTAAAAGCACCAGGACATAATGGACTATTCATGAAGTCAGCAGAAATAACATGAATGAATTATGTCACCAAGTTATTAATAATGATTAGTTAATAGTCAATTATATTGAATATATTTACACTTATATATAACAACATCAAGGAATCAAGAAAATAAAGAAAAACAGACATGCGGATTCAAAAAAAAAACACATCGAATTTCTAGTAAATCACAAAAATTTAAAAATCAATAGATAGATTGATCAGTAGATTAACAAACAAGGATTGCAATTACTAAACCTGAAGATAAATTTGAAGATATGAGTTAGAATAAGCATAGATAATAAGAAAATGTCAGAGATAGGTTACTGCATAGAATTAAAGATCTGATTAGGGATTCAGAAAGGACAAAGAGAAAGCAAAGAGAGGGGAAGAAAATGATCAGAGTTTTTATTTAATATGATTATGGGTAGAAATTATCCACAAAGATAAAAGGAATTTTCAGATTCAGAAAGCACAAACCCCAAGCCAGAATAATAAAAACAAATCCTCATATAAATTCAATGAAACAAAATTGCCAGATCTAGGGTGAGGCAAATGAGATATTCCACGGCTCAAAATGTAAGAAGGCAATTTCTGTAACACTGATGTAAGTGCAAAATCAGCTAAGAGTGAGTGCTTCCTCACCTATGTCCAGAGCATCTTATCTATAACTTAGGGGGTACCCACTCACAGGTTTCTGCCTGACCCTACTTATGCAACACCTGGGAATAAGTTCATCCTTAAATATTTTTCCCTGGGTCCTGACTGACTCACCTGCTTTCATTTACAAAACTCATTGTCTTTATAACTTCTATGTCAATAGCTTTATTGCACCTTGACCTGTTGTTTCCCTCTTCTTTTGCTGGGTTGTTCACTTTATTTCAATATATAATCATATTTTATTAAGATACTGAATTTTCTTCTGAGTACAGTTTATATGTTTTGTTGACTAATATTTTTATTAGAACTATTTTGAAGTGTTTTCTTATTAAAATGTTGTTACTTAACTTATTCATAAAGTGTTTAGAGTGTTTCCAGGAAATGATTAAAGATTGAAGGATTTTCTTGAGCTGGTCATTTAAAGTAGGACGTTGGAGCCTCTGGTCTTGGATTTCCAATTTATAATCAGAATTTTCTGAAGTAGAAGCTTCTACTTTTATCAGCTATAAGTAGTGTATTTGTGCTCCACCAAATGCTTTGTTTGTTTTTTGTTTTGTTTCACTGTGTATGAAACTATACAAGAATGATTCTGAGAAAAACAGATCCCCGTTGGTATTGTCTACTCTGGTGTTTATAACCAGAAAATTTTCTTCACGATCTGAAAAAAATGTGCATAAACTCAGTAAACTTTTTCCTACGTTAAGAGAGATTGTCTCACCTCAAGTGTTGAAAACAAACAAGAACATAAACTTCTACTAAGCAAGTTAATATGTCTATAATACAAACATGGACAAAAAGCTATTATGACAGAGAGAAAGAAATAGATAATAACATTTTGGGACTATGCTGAGTACTACGGTAATGCTCATTTAGAAGACAAGATGATATCTGAGTTGAGACTCAAAAATTAACAAGAATAACCAAAAAGGGAATAACATTTTTCCATGTATGATGAGGGAAATGTGAGCTGCTAGGTATGGATTGATATTCCAAGTAAAGGAAATCTTGAGCAAAAGAGTGGAGGTGAGAGAGTGTGCCCTGGTTAGAGAGAAGTAAAGAAATGAAGATTGTGGTAAAATTCAAGGATAACAGGAAATGCAGATTCATATTATGTCTAACAGTTTTTTAAGTGACATTCTTATCTCTTGAAGGCCAAGATTAAATCCTTGAATAAATCTGGAGTGGTCTTTTGGAAAGCAAACACAGACAAGTAACCACTGACTGTTGTGTGGCTAATGATTTCAGCTGCTAGTAAAGTAAACTTTAAGTAACAGTAACTTAAACAGGAAAGCGTTACTTTTCCCTAAACAAAGGAAACCCCTACTTAGATTCCTGCTGGTATTCCTTCAGCTCACAGTAATGTCAGACCTGGGGAGTCAGCATCTGTGGAATTATCAGGGGCCTTTCCCCAATGGCCATTAGATGGCTATAATCTTGGGCATCACATCCCCAATCAAACAGAAGAAAGACTCATTTTTCTTTCCATTTTAACTAAAATAAAGCCTCCTACAATTCTACAACAGACATATCTCATTTGCCAGAAAGATGTCACGTGGCTAATTCAAATTCAAGATATCCTGGGGAAAGAGGGCAAATAGAGCAAGTTGGAAATAGTTCATTGGTCATTTGATTAGTCAATGTACAATGTTTGCCAGAACCACTTTCTCTGAGTTCTCATGCTATGATCACTACCTCTGGGAAGAATGACTCTTACTCTCTCAGTCCTTTCTTTAAAATATTTACAAATGGTTTCATCAATTATTGTATCAATGTATTACCTTTGAAAAGAAGAGAAATAAAAAGTTTACACTTCTGAAAAATTTTAGCTAAAATTTTCCTGAAAAAGTGCTAAAAGTCTGTGGTACTCTTTGTTAGTGTTGTTTCTGTCTGTCACACACACACATGCACACACATGTGCTTTTGTTTTCCCCACCTACTTATCTATTTTTTGTTAAGAGTTGTAGGAAAAAGATCTGATTAGTTTTTAGAAAGAAAACAGGAAAAAAGAGAATCATTCAGTCCATTTTTATTTTGTCAAGCCTAAATTAAATGCCTCAAGGAATATATGACATAGTCATACTTGATGATACAAATTCTATTTAGTGCAGAGCATTGTATTACAAAGTAAAACCCTGACCGATTGTTTGCTAGTTTGTAACTAGCACTGTGCTAAGCAGGGAAACTATTACACACATGGAATTGCTGTAGGAAACAAAATGTGATCATACAAAAAAGAGTAGCTTTGCTTTTTAGGAATGTCCAATTGCCCTAGGAGAAAAATGAGTGAATTTAGATTCAACTGTATTGGAATGAAGGGAAGAGGAAAGGATATTAATCTTTGGAAGTGATTACTAAAAAAATCTTGTAAAAGGGTTAATTGATACCATTGTCTAGCATGGTTTAAAGAAGGATGCTTCATAGGAGGAGTACAATAACCTTGCAAGACTGCTTTGGACATATGTATTAAAAACATATGCACCTGATCTTCAAAGTAAACTTTAGCATGGTAACAAAGTTGTTGAAATCACATAACTAGTATAAATCAATGTATCTATGTACTAGCAATCAACTCTATATGCATTCCAAGATTTAAAGTGAATTATAGTTCTTTTATCAAATTATCTCCTAGGCTTTGTCAGTCCAGAACTTAACACCAGGCTAGTCTCATACTAGAGGTGTAATTGCTTTTTGAATTTATTGGAAATCGAGTTCCTTCAAAATTCTAGAACAATAATCTCTACAAACACACATGGAATTTAAACACACACCCATGCACACACATGCACACAGGACGTGTAATGGGATACATTTTAGCAGTTTTAGAGTTCTCTCTTGACAAATGTTTACTTTAAATTAAGTATCAAGAAATTATTCAACACTTCTTCTGTTATAATAATTAAATCTGTAGTACCAGGTCTGTGGATCCAACTGTGACTTTTTTTCTTATTCACCTTGTAAATTTTCTTATTTACCTTGCCTCTTACATACTTTCTTATTTACCTTGTTTACCAGTGGTCTATTTAGGACCATAGGAACTCAGCTTTCCTTTGATAATTATTTCTCAGAAGAATTGTTTACACCAGAGATGAGTGAAATGTGTGTGTGTGTGTGTGTGTGTGTGTGATGTGTATGATATTATGACTAAGGATATTGGCCTAGTAAGTTATAGTTAGTTGTTTAATTGCTAGTCTTCCCTAAAAGACTGAGCTGATGTCAGCTTTTCATAAAACATGGATAATGGCCACATTTCCAGCTACTTTTATCTTACTTAGAACCCATGCTGCCGAATAGTAGATAAATAGATGGATAAAGATATAGATATCACACAGGAAATAATTAGCATTTCTTGGAATTGAAGAAGACCTGCTACTTGTCTTGCTTTTGGTTAATTTTTTTTTTCAAAAATCCATCAAGTTAAAAATATATCAGATACTTATTGCTTGGATTGCTATATATGAAACCCTGTTTATTTTATTTTAAAACCTTTTTATAAAATGTAAAATTTTTGTAGTTTCTTTGGAAAATCTAGATAGTGATAATAAGGAAAATATAAATGTGAATGTGTGGTTTCCCTCGTCACCACCCAGCCTTCCAGTTAGGCACCTAGTGAGTTCTCAGATTTCTACTCTGGACTCAGATGTGGCAGATAAATTAGTTTATTTTCTTTAACTGACATAATTTGTTATTGCACGTCTACTGTACTAAGGGAAAGATCTATTGGAATTAAAACCTGCCAATTAATTTATTTCACTTCCTTTAGTGTTAAAAATCTCCATTTAGAAGCAATTTTATTGAGTAAATAATGATTCTCCTAGAGTTTTTCTTTTTCTAACTCCACTCCTTCCATCAGCCATGGGTATCTGGATACAGCAGGAATCCTGTGAGATTTCATGAGGAGGGAACATTGATTCGTATTTGAATGTGTGCCCTTGTTTTGATGTCTACTAAGGTAGGGTGCCGTTTTTTAAAACAGAATATTCAGTAAAGAAGGCCTTGATCATCAAATAAGATTTAAATAAGCAGAGGATACAAGGAGAAGAAATGTGCATTCAATTTAAATAAAAAAAAAAATTAGAAGTGAGAATTCCTTTGTATTATGCTCTAGTAAAGAACTAGAGTGTAAACAGCAGCGGTGGTCAGCAAGGATGATATGCCACAGAAGGAAGCTGTCGACACATAGAGGAGTTCATAATAATGAAAATGCATATGAAAAGCAGAGAAAGACCAGGCATGGTGGCTTGTGCCTGTAATCCCAGCACTTTGGGAGGCCAAGGCAGGTGGATCACCTGAGGTCAGGAGTTCGAGACCAGCCTGGCCTACATGGTGAAATCCCATCTCTACTAAAAATACAAAAATTAGGCAGGTATGGTGGTGGGCACCTGTAATCCGAGCTATTCAAGAGGCTGAGATGAGAGAATACCTTGAACCCAGGAGGCAGAGGTTGCAGTGAGGAGAGATTGCACCACTGCACTCCAGCCTGGGTGACAGAGCGAGACTCTGTCTGGAAAAAAAAGAAAAAAACAAAACAAAACAGAGAAAATTGGGTAACAGAGTCTTCATATTTTTCCATTTACTTTCAGTATTATTTCTGTTTCTTTCTGCTTTCTATTGTCACTATCTGAAAGAAGCAGATTTGGCAAAAATCTTCTGTTGTTATACATAAAGATGGGAGAGCTACCCACTCTGTTTCGGTTATCATCCCCTAAATATGTGTTACACACACAACTTTTTCCTGCACTCAACCTACTACTTGGCCCTACTATTCCAATTGCTGGTGTCCCATTTCCAACTCTTCTAACATCCTGAGCTGCTAAGGAAGTAAAACCTACAGAAATAGAAATGCTGAGAATGAGGTAAAACCTGCTTCAGCATGATTTTGAACTTGACAAACA
Source organism: Macaca thibetana thibetana (assembly GCF_024542745.1). Classification (NCBI taxonomy): domain Eukaryota; kingdom Metazoa; phylum Chordata; class Mammalia; order Primates; family Cercopithecidae; genus Macaca; species Macaca thibetana. The sequence goes on from NC_065591.1 coordinate 91,273,857, forward strand.
GCTGTTCACATCAGAGTTGTCTTATATTCCAAGATGGATAAGGAGAATGTGAATAAAATATTAGTTATGGATTTTGTAGGAGACTTAATGTTAAAAATGATATTTAAATGAGTCTAGTTATTTAAGAAATAATTTGAACTCATTAACACATAGGCTATCAATGCTGTCCAAATCCTTAAAATTTTACGTCAGTAGATATCAAATATAATAACAAAAGAAGCTCAATATTTACAAACCTTTGCTACAAGAATACTTTCTTGTTTCCTGGAGCTAAATGAAATAATCCATAAAAATAAAAATTATTTCACAGTACATCTTGATTTATATATTCAAGCAAACAAAATAAGCCTTTTTAGTATAAAATATAAAAAGAAACTTTATAGTGTAAGTAAAGGTTTAAACTAAATTCTCTAAAGTAAAGACATGTTACTACTCTTGAACAATTTAAAAATATACCACATTTTAAAAACTTGCAAATCCTAACTAAGCTATATTATTTTAACGGTTTTCTAAAATCTGTACTAAGATTGTTATCCTCTGAATTTGGAATATGTCAAACATAACTCTTTCAACAATACCTTTAAAATTTTGAAGAAATTGTGTATGCATTGCCTGGAAAGTGAAGTTTTGGGGAAACATGATAACTGTCTTTCAATATTTAAAAGGCTGTCATGTGGAAAAGACAGCAAGGTGACAAGTGCTCTTTCATTGGAAACATTTAAAGCAGAAGCTATATAAAAACTCAGAATACTGTAAGTAGAGCACTTAGGTGATTGAACTTGTTGACATTCATATTTCATTTCATTTTATCCATTCAATTAGGAAATATGTTTTATTTAAAGAAGCTAAAATAATATTATTATGTGTTTTCCTGGACATTGACCAGAAGAGGTGAAGATGTCTCCTTGAGATTTTAAAAGCATGTTTTAGGAAGTTAGAAAAATTAGTGTAGCTTAATCCAGAAAAAATAGTGTCTTTCAGATTAAGTTCTATTTATAAGACTGTCCCCTATTATTCAAACATCCTTCTCTCTCATTATTCTCAAAGACCAACATCTTATAGGCAGGGAAGTTAAGAAATTGCCATCCTTAAAGCTATTGCTTATCCAAATTATACTGTCCCAATAATCTCTTCCTACTACAAGTGGATTATATGAGAACATAGAGGATCAATAATGATAATATGATTCAGTTTCTATGAATTACTATGAGGAATTTAATAGTTGACACTCAAAGAATCATAGTGAATAGATAATATTGTCATGTGTTTCTCTGTGTGTACTTTTATTATGCATATGATTAAGAGTCAATGAAAATGTCACTCTATAATAGTATATAAGGACATTAGCACTTTAAAAAAAAACTATTCTAATATGACCAACTCATGTCTCTCTAACATCTAAAGTATAATAATTATAAATTAGAAGAAAGAGGAGAAGAAGGGGGAGGATGTGGAGGAATAAAGAAGAAGGAGAAGAGGAAAGAAGATAAATGGAAAAAGAAGGAAAAAGAGGAATAAGAGTAGGAGGATTGTTGTTCCAATTGTGACAATCAAATGCTCTTCTCATTTAATTCCACATTCTCAAGGACCCTTATCCTCCTCTTCACTTTGGTATGTTCAGTGTTTTGTCAGCACACTGCTGCAGATGTCTATGCTTACATGGAAAAATGAACAAGAAAAAATCTGTTTTCTTTGTATTTTTCCTTGCTGACATTCATGCATAAGCAAAAATTTGTATAAGCAAATGAGCCAAACGATTATGGGTAATTAGCTTGTGGAATATATGAAAGCAAATTGTTTGCTATATATAAGCAGGGTTTTCTTTTTTACAAGATTATATTATCATTAAAGCATATCTGGAGCCAGCCAATTATGACACTCACCGAAATTTAGCCAATTAGAAGTCAACTCTGTGAGCATTTCTGCAAGAAGTTTTCTAGAATGTTCCAATGGTTTTCTAGTTTTGAAAATGATGTAATTTTATCAGGATGTTATTTTATTGATATTAAAATAATGTAATTTAATCTCTTGTAAATGATAATCTTTAGATTATGCTCTCATCACAGTATTTGATATCATCTTGAGCTGTCCATTGATGTAATTGATCTTAGTGTTATTGTGTGTCAATTTCAAGATACGTAATTTGCTTGAGTGTCATTTATCACACTTTTTAATCACCATGGATGATGACTACAGCTTTAATGTAGTTCTGTTTTTGATTAGTGTAATGTCATTTCCAAGTTTCATTATCTACAAAGGAATAGAAGAATTGTGTCTCTATGCCTGTCAAGTCTCACACTTAACATGAAAACTAAATTCATTTCAAAGGCTCTATTAAGACAAATTTCATTACAGCACCCTTGCTTAAGTACAATGAACTGTTATTTTGAAAAAAAAATTACTTATAATAAATGTCCTTAAGTGGTTAATTTAAAGAGCTAATACATCTGGGTCAGTGTTTCACTAGTTTGTGAATATACTCATCCTTATCTATAATCTCTACAGTATAGAAACATCTTTACTGGGACTTGGGACGTGTCTGTGTATTTGGCTCCCAAATCCTCATGGAGCTATCATGAAAGAGTAACATGTAAACAGTCAGATCTAGATTTCCTTCCCACTTCCACTGTTTACTGCAGTGTTTTCTTAAAGATTTATTTTCCGATTCTCAATTCCTTGTCTCTATAATCTAGATAATAAACACTTAGAGTTAGTTTTTCAGAGTTATTATGATGTGATAATACATAAGAAAGCACGTAACATATTGTGTGGACTAATAAAGATTCCTTATGCTTTTACTTTCCTTCCTCTGCAACTGTACCAGATATTTTGTCATTATTTATGGTTCATTAAATTTTGTGCCTTTATTTTTATTGAAGTCATTTAAATATTCACAAAACTTATATTAGTTAGGAGGGACTAGGCATAGACTGTTTGGCTAGAAAATAAGTAGTTTTCTTATTTTTTTTACTCTGTTGATATGCATGAGATACATACACATGTTGTATATTTTAATATTCTCAGGTCATCTCAAATGCAAGATCACATTACTGGGAGATCAGAGTGTATACATTGCTATTAATAGTTACCTACTTAATATCCTTTCCCTCTCTTCACTGGTAAATTTTATTTACTTGAATGGGCTCCAATATGCTCAACTAAAATATATGTTTTTTCCTTTCTTATTGTCTCTGATATTTGAAATATTCTTGTCACATTTTATGTATTCAGTCTTCTCCAAATTATGACCATTCTACTTTGATCATCATCCCTGTAGAGCTTCTACCTCCTTTTCCAGAGCAGCTTTTAATCTTTCAGACCCATTTTTATCTCCTGACATATGCTTCTCAAATGTTCAAGGACATTTCTTGACAAGTGTTGATCACTGTAAAATATTTATTTGTATATTTTACATGGCTATGAATGAATTCATGGAACTAGACTTTGAAATGAATGTGTTTTCTCATCATTAAATTTGGTAACAATTAACAAGACTATGAATGGGATAGCTCTTTTTCTACAGTCACCTTAGCTTAACATCTAATGTTTTTGCATATTCATGATTATAGTCTCCTTGTGAACTTACACTACTAAGTACTTTTAAAAATACAAATGCTTCTCTAATAATCATATTGATAATATTCCTCTTTTTTTCAAATTGTATGAAGACATTCTACTACATCTAAAGTTATTAAAAATAAACTCTGGATATTTTTAATATCTCCAGAACACTGTCCTTCATATTTAAAATTATAACCCTCCCAAAATAAAATAAATGTGGAACCCTTATATACTAATGCTTATTGAGTGCTTGCCACCTTATTTAATTCATGTAACCCTCACAAAATTTCAGAAGAAATTGGTGTTGTCCTTGTTTTAAAATAGACAATATGAAAGCTTGCATAGAAGCATTTCGTAAATAGCAGAAATTGAATGCAAATACTTGTGCTTATAACTCTAAAGGAGCTGATTATGATTATTCTGTTTTCTTACTATTTATATTCATATATGACCAGAAAGAAAAAAAGCAATACACCTCCAGGAATTCTTAAAGGTCCTACAAAATTGAGTAAACACAAGTACTCACCAAAGTGATTTAAGGCTACTAGAAATTAGATGTTAAGCCAGAGTTCTCTGGAGATAACATAGACAGAGGTGGTGTTTCATTTTTCATTCTACGTTTACTACAGAAAGAGGTTATTCCTTTGTTAGAACTGAAGATCAGGTAGGGAAGAAGTGCGTTACTTTTCTAGCAACTGGCAAAATTTATTTTATGTAGGATATAATGAGACTACATTTCCAAAATGATTACCAAGTATATTCCCAATCAGTGGAATTGAAAGGTACATCATAAATAAGCTTTCAGAGTCCATCTTTTGTATACTACAAAGATTCTTGTTATATTTCATATTTAATTTCCATGTTTAACTGCTTCTTCCAGTAATCACTGATGAAATGTTGGTTTGGTGAAAGTTTCTAACTTGCTGGTTTCATTAAAGTTATGCATTCACTTACTTTGATAATTATATATCATGTTTATATGACACTGTTGTTATAGTATAACTGTACTGTACTTGATATTCTATCTAATATATTCTATGATGTGTTAGAATACCTTAATAGGCCCCTGCCTAACAACAGGTATGTGCTGCTAAACACAGTGCTCTGTCTAAATGTATCACTAATTCATAACTAAGGAACATTGTAAAAATAACAGGCATGAAAAATGTGATTCTCTAATTTATTTAACAAGTGTAATAATCATATTATAAAAATGTGAGAGACTATTTTGTTAAAATGAAAACATTTTCTAGTGAGGACATATTTGGATAAATATATTGCACAGATTAATATTTCTGTTTTTCACTTTCTTCATTTTTCTTAATAAAGGATTTAAGAAATAAGTTTTCAAAGGTCATTTCTTAATATTTTATCAAGGATGGTATTTTTGCAAAAATGGGTTCACTCATATATTTATTACATTGGAATAACAACACTGGTAAATAAACATAATATTAAGTGACCAATAAATTGTTTAAAACAGCATTTGCTATGCTCTTTCTTATAGGAGTTGTCTTTTCTAACTACCTTTGGCCCAGTTACTTTACGTTTTAGTTAAAAATAAATTTCTGATTTTATTTCTAAAACATGTGGTTTCTACAGAATGAATCTACAAAAAAATGAAAAATATAATGATTTGTTAAAATAAACCTAACATTAAAATAAAAGTGTACAATTATACAACTTATAGCTATATATCTTATAATGTGTGGTTATCTCAGAAAAGTGACTACTTTGTTCTTTAGTCCATAAGAAAAAGAATTTAGCCGTTCTACCAGAAAGTTCCTACAACAGAAAAGATTTGTTTTGAATGTAATAAATGAGCCTGTAGCTAAGAAATGCATGTTGACTGAGCTTAGTGGATTCACACTGAGTCTAACAACGCCTTTTATTGATAATCTTCCACCATCTGCTCTGAAGATATATTCATACAAAGAAAAAAAAGCAGGTGAGAAGAAAGAATGCAAATAAGTGGCAATACTTAAAATTTGAATCATGCTGTGATTTTGCAAAGTGGATTGATTCTACTGTTGCTTTTAAAAACATTACAATATTTGACGTAACAAAGTTGATGGTTAACTTCCACTTTTGGTACATTTGCTTATATGAACAGGAAAGTGCTCGCAAAAATGTCAGATTCATAAATTTAAATGATTGACAGAAACAGTACTGATGTAATTTAAATTTTGTATAGGGATGGCACTTTCATTCTGGAAAAAATAAAAGAATAATGTATATATTGATGGTCATCTCAATTAATAAAAGTGAAAAGGCCTTTGACTAGGTATAAATAGAAAAAATATATATATGTATATATAAAAGCTTACAAAGTTAAAAAAAGAAAAACATAACTTCCACATTAATAATCTGTTGAAAGGTAGAGAACCACTGAAAGGTAAAAAATATAGTGGGTCAAAGTAATACTAAATCTGGAGATGTAAAAAGAAAGACTTTTCAGTGAAATAAAGGAAAGACCACTTATGTGTAAGAAATTAGAGGAAAGGATGATTTGCCGTTTTCAGTTCCAGTTTGAAAATTTCTTTCTCCTGTCGAATTTCTCTGGCTAGGACTTCCAGTACTATGCTGAATAAATGTGGTGAAAGTGGGCATCCTTGTCTTGTTCCAAATCTTAGAGGAAAGGGTTTCAATTTTTCACCATTCAATAAGAAATTAACTGGGTTTGTCATATATGACCTGTATTGAGATATGTTCCTTATATACTCAGTTGGTTAAGACTTTTTTTTCATTATGAATAGATGTTGAATGTTATTGAATGCTTTGGGGGCATCTATTAAAATGATCGTACAATTTTTTTCCTTGATTCTGTTAATGGGATATTTCATATTATCTCACAATGTGTGTATGTAAAACCAACCTTGCATCCCTGGGATGAATCCCAGTTGGTCATGATGAATGATCTTCTTAATATGTTGTTGAATATTCAGTTTTATAGTATTTTGTTGAGAATTTTTGCATCTATCTTCGTCAGGGATATTGGCCTCAGGTTTTCTTTTTCTGTTGTGCCTTTGTCTAGTTCTGGTAGCAGGGCACCTTTTAGAATGAGTTTGGAAGTATTCCTCTTAAATCGTATTGGAACAGTTTGAGGATAGTTGGTATTAGTTCTTCTTTAAATATTCGGTAGAATTTAGCAATACAGCCACTGGGTCCTAGACTTTTCTTTGATGGAAGAACTTTTATTACTACTTGTATCTCATTGTTCATTATAGTCTGTTCAAGTTTTCTATTTCATCATGGTTTAATATTTGAAGGTTGTATATGTTCACAAATTTAACCATTTCTTTTAGACTTTCCATTTTTTTGGTGTACAGTTGTTCGTAATAGTATCTAACGACTTTTTGTATTTTTCTGGTACCAGGTGTAATGTCTTATTTTTAACTCTGATTTTGTTTTTTTGGGTTTTCTTCCTTTTTTTCTTGGTCTAGCTAAAGGTTTGTAAATTTTCTTTTATCTTAAAAAAATAACTTTTTATTCATTGATCTTTTGTATTTTTTAAGTTTTCTGTTTTATTTATATCTGTTCTTATCTTTCTCATTTATTTCCTTCTACTAATTTTGAATTTGGCATGTTATTGCTTTTTTTTAAGTTTTTTGATGTGCATTGTTAGACTGTTTATTTGAAGTCCTTTTTTATACTGTAAGCATTTACTGCTATAAACTTTCCTCATAGTACTGCTTTTGTTGTATCCCATACCTTTGGGAATGTTGTGTTTTCATTTTTTCCAAGACTCTTTAAAATTTTATTACTATTTTTTTAATTAACTCATTGGTTGTACAGTCTCATGTTGTTTAATTTTCGTATATTGAACGGTTCCAGAGTTTCTCTTGTTTGTGCCCATGTTTGTAAACATGACCTTTTACTTTAAAAACCTAAAGACACCGCCAAATAATTGTTAGAACCAATAACCAAATTTAGTGAAGGTGCAGTATACTAACTCGGTGTAAATAACTCATTATCATTTCTATGTGCCAGCAGCAAACAATTTGAAAAAGAAATTAAGAAAGGAATCCCATGTACAATGAGTATGAAAAATACATTACCTAGGAATAAATTAAACCAAAGTAGTGAAAGATCTCTATAATAAAGCCAGTAATATACTGATCAAAGAATTTTAAAAAGAACAGACAAAATAATGGAAAGGTAGCCCATGTTCATGGATTGGATGAAGTAATATTGTTATAAATTTCATATTACCTTAAGCAATCTACAGATCCAGTACAATCCCTGTGGATGTTACTGTTTACAAAACTGTAAACATGGCTATATTTCTCCACTGTCTGCAATGCTGCTGATTTTTGTTACTCTGCCAATGAGAACAGATGGAGGTGGAATGAATATACTCCTTATTTAGAGCATCACAGACACCACTGTCTTGCCGACGTTCAGTAGTTTCTCTTGGGCAGTTTTCAGCTATTTATGTGGCTTTGACTAATTGGCAGAATTCTGAAGTTGCTTTTTTCTCCTCACATGTCCAATCTTTTATAGAAATAATAAATATACTGAGTTGGCCAGGTCTCACTTACATGAAATTGTGACCAAAACTTAGGGCCTTAGTACCACTCTCAGTTACCATCATTTTGGGTTTCTAGTCTCGGAATGTCATTTATAGTTTACGGTGTCCTCATGGTCACACATTTCTTTCAGCTGCTGTCATTCCAGTTGAAGAGAGACCATTTGACTTTCTAGAGATGGCTGAATGCAAACATTTAAAACCTTTGAGAGAATACAGCACACCAGGGAAATGACCAAGAGTTTAGAGTATGCTCCTTATCCAGGATTTCCATAAACCAAACCATCTAAAATCAAATAGATTAAAGAATGAACTAGCTGAAGTTTCTACTCACTTGACTAAGTGGTATTTTTATTAATCCCCTACAGATGAATTATTATGATCTACATTTGATGTATTTCTCTATAAGCCACAAGTATCAATAGGTGCACAGGTAGTTAGTTTTCTGTTTAGCCAATTCTATTATTTAGCATAACTGTTACCAGAAAATTTAAAGTCTGTTGTGTAATGATAGCCTTTAAAGTAGAATTTGCTGTAGAGCCTATTATGAATGAGACATTTCTAAATATTGCCTCTTTTATTCTAAACCATGGAAAAAGGGCCTAACAAATGATGTCCTTCCAGAAGACTGAAGGCCCCCTGGAAATGTTCTCTTTAATCCAGGATGTGGGTTAAGAGTTTTGGCTGATTATGAGGCAACATATGTACTCCTAAAGTGTCTCACCTACATTGGGCCTTTATCTTTTATCTATTAAAGCATAAGGTTATTCATGTATAAGGCTGGCTGCAAAATCCTTCACAAATGAAAGTATACCCTATAAGTGCACTTAATAGGCCCACTTCTAATTTCTATTGTTCATAGAGGCATAAACAAGGAAAAAATATCCAAAGATAAGAGCCTCATGAGAGTAGAAGCCTTGATCTGTGATCTTGGGAAAAACTGTTCACATCAAGGATGTCATCTTTTTCTGGGGAGAGACTTTCCTGGTTAGTTTTACCTTAAGGGTTCCAATGGGTGTACAGTTCCAGGAGTGTGGAGTGACCCTTCTCAATTGTGAGATTATGAACCTAAGGTTCAAGGCTAACAAATTTTGCTGTAGTGTGAATGGCAGAGATAATCTTTCTCTGATGTTCCCAGAAGATCCAATCTTCGGGTTCTAGATTGGGAAGGGATTGTCCTCAGTAAGCCGTAAAAAAGCTCTCTTTACCTGGTGAAAATACATTGCAGCATAATAATCTACTCTTATAACATCAGCCCTCTTGCATGGAAAAGCTTTTATACAACCAAAAAACATGCACTGCAAATGACAATTGAATAAAATCTCTTTATAAATATCTAAATGGCTCATCAGGTAGCCAAATGTACCTGAAGCTTTGATTGTCTTCCCAGGAATATGGAACCAAATTTTGGCTTTAGGGTGGAGCCCTTGGAAAAACAGGGCCAGGAAAGGGATTTCTGGTGCCTCCTGATTTTCCCAGGTAGTCCAGGCTGTTAGAGCTTAAATATCCACTTTTAATTAAACTGACTTTTAACCATAGTACTCTTTAATGAAGTCCTTTTAAAATTTCTTATTAACCAATTTTAGCCAGGCCAAAAAGCCAATATTTCTGACTTTTGAATTTTACCAAAGGTAACCTTCCAGGTGCCCAGAGAAAGGAAAATTTAAGATAGTCCATGGAGGAGAGGAGACTAGACAAGGTTATACAGATATCAAACCAAAAAGGGCTTACTTCCTAGGTGGGGAATTGAACAACAAGTCTTAGCTACTGAGCTACAGGACAGGGCAGTCTCAATTGTCCTTCCCAGAAGGAGTCTAGAGTAGTTAAATTTGAACTTACAAAGGCTTTTAACTACTCAGGATAATCTTTAGAGCTAACTATGACATAAACCCTAAAATTTCTGTTCCCTGGAAGGTGAAGACTAATAGAAAATACTGCCACATGGTTACAAGGTCCAGCTCCCAAGGACATAAAACAAGAGGCAGGAAGGCGAAATGATCAAAGAAGACAGAGAAAGACCCACCCATTGCAGCAACACTGAAAAGTTCAGGTAGCTGCTTCTCAGTAGCAAAGGAGTCTTTTCCAGCAGTCCCATCATCTCTCAAGTTTCCCCTTTTAGGGAGGAAAAGGCTCCCCATGGTCAACGATCCTGTACGTCCCTAATCCTGTCACCCACACTCATCAGCAAAGAGTGCAAGGCAGATTATTCCAAAGAGAATAGCAGATGACATGCTGTAGTGCCAAACCCATTCTTGGCCAAGAGGAACTTTACCAAGAACCATCATTTTTAAAATGTACTTCAATGGATTGTTGTTCACTCAGAACATTCCACTGTAAGTTATCATTAGTAAGATTTTGCCATTTCTGTAAGACTTCACTGCCTCCCAGGCCTAATGTATAATCCAGAAGGAACTCAGTTTTCCAGAAACTAAAGATCCCATTTTTCCTAACATACTGGCTTCAATCTCAGGTTCTCTTGATTAACCTTGCCAATGATTTGTCATACCTCAGGAAGAAAAATGAAACAAAGGGGTAAAACACAAAAATCCCTGGGAGTTTTCAAAAGACAGATTTTATAACCCTTGCAATATGACTGCTTACTGTCAGTTTCTTTCTCACCCAGTCAGATGTAAGAGGTCTCTAACTGGCTGCAAGCCAGTTCATTCCTGTATCAAATCCATTCCTGGACCCAGTCCAGTTTCTGTTGTGACTCCAAACCCAGTTTGGATCAGAAATTTGCTCAAAGAAACTCAGAGAACTCAAAACACAAATCCGTGGAGCTCAGAAATCCGAGTGGGAGCTTATCCATGATCTCCACCTGCTCAGAGAGATAGTGGACCCAAGTGGGCCCTGCAGGTACTTTGTGTGTTCACTCAGTGCTCCTAGGGGTCGCTAGAAGCTCCACTTCAGTTTCCACTTCTGACACCATCTGATAAAAGAAAAACTTCAGAATTAATTTAAAGGAATTTAATTGAGCAGTGAATGATTTGCGAATTGAGCAGCCCCCAGAATCACAGCAGATTCACAGAGACTCCAGGGGTGCCTCGTGGTCAGAATAAATTTACGGACAAAAAAGATAAAGTGACATATAGGAATCGGAAGTGAGGTACAGAAAGAGCGAGATTGGTTACAGCTTGGCTTTTGCCTTATTTGAACGCAGTTTAAACATTCAGCAGTCTATGAGTCATTGAAGTATGGCCACTGGGATTGGTCAACACTCAGCCACTGTTAAAGGTGCATACTATTAAGATAGGTTTTCACATTTATATGACTATTAAACTAGGTTACAGTTTATTCACAAGGACTCAAATATAGAAATACAGAATCTTTTTAGGCTGTATTTAGTTTGTTTTAACAGATGGAAGAATCTGATACCAAAGTTGTTATAATATATTCTCTAAAATATCCAGTTTTCTAACAGCAGAAACTTCACCATCTCAGACAAGCACTGCCATTTTAAGTTCCCCTTGATTAAAAACCGCCTAAATCCAGCCCCAAAAACATCAGCCTAATGGCTCATGTCAGCATAATCATAAACCACAAATGACACCTCCAACCATAAACATTCCAACCCTGAGATAAACCCTCTCCAACCAGAGACATGCCAGCCCCGAGATGATCTCCCTTCCAACCAGAGACATTCCAACCCTGCAATAAAACTCTCCTCCACATAAAAACATTTGAGCCTGTGAAAAGCTCTCTTCCTAAACCCTTAATTCTCATGGTCTGTAAGAGAGAATGCTCCTGACCAAAAATCATCCAGAAGCCCCTCTTGGGTTTATTCTGCAAAATAAACCTGTCTTTGAATTGTTGAGCTGCTTTTTGTGTTTCTTTCTTCTATCTTCAACTTTACATTTTCAACAACAATATAAACAAAATACAAGACATACCAAAAAATAAAGGAAAATATACCACATATACCGGAAAAAAAAGTACAGCCAAGGGAAGACATACCTCAGAGGGTACAGATATTGGTCTCACTAGGCAAAAGACTTTAAATCAGCTGTAGTAATTATGTTTGAAGAACTAAAGGAAATTATGTATTATGAATAAAAATATTACATGATAACAGTATCTCAATAAATAGAGAATAACAGTGAAGAAACAGAGGTTATAAAAAGTAACCAAATAGAAATTATGAAGTTGGCAAGTATATTAACAAAAAAATTACTGGAAGGGCTCAAAAGAGATTTGAACTGGCAAAAAGAAGAATTGAAGAATTGTGAACTTAGAGGTAACTCAGTAGTGGTTATCCAGTCTAAGAAACAAACCAAAAAAAGGAAATAAAGAATAATAAGCAGAATCTCAAATAAATGTGGAATGGTCTCCAATGTCAGTTATTGCCCATTGTGTACCCATATATGTCCACTATTTAGCTTCCACATATAAGTGAGAAAATGTGGTATTTGATTTTCTGAGTTATTTCACTAAGAATGATGGTCTCCAGCTCGATCCATGTTGCCACAAAAGACATGATTTCATACTTTTTATGGCTGCATAGTATTCCATAGTGTATGCGTGTGTGTGTGTGTGTGTTTCACATTTTTTTAATCCAATCACCTGTTTAGAGACATACCATGTGACTGATATTTGGATAGTGCTGTGATAAACATACAAGTGTACATGTCTTTTTTATATAATGATTTCTTTCCCTTCAGATAGATATCCAGTAATGGGATTACTTGATTTAGTGATAGTTATATTTTTAGTTCTTTGAGAAATCGCCATACTGTCTCCATAGAGGTTGCACTAATTTACATTTCCACCAACAGTGTATAAGCGTTGCCTTTTCTCCGCATCCTTGCCAACATTTATTATTTTTTTGACTTTTTAATAATAGTCATTTTGACAGGTCGATGTCTTTTATTTCTTTTTCTTGCCTGATTGTTTTGGCTGGGACTTCCAGTTCTGTGTTGAATAGGAGTGGTGAAAATGGCATCCTTGTCTTGTTCCATTTCTAAGGGGAAATGTTTTCAGCTCTTACCCCGTTGACTATGATGTTGTCAGTGGGTTTGTCATATATGGTTTTTATTATTTTGAAATACGTTTCTTCTCATGCCTTGTTTGTTGATAATTTTTATCATGAGAGATGCTGTATTTTATCTAATGCTTTTTTTAATCTATCGAGGTGACCATAGGATTTTCATTTTTTCTGTTCATGTGGTGAATTACATTTATTGTTTTGTGTATGTTGAGCCATCCTTGCATACCTGGAATAAACCCATTTGATCGTGGTGTATTATTCATTTGATATACTGTTTAATTTAGTTTGCTTGTATTTTGTTGAGGATATTTGTATCTATGTTCATCAGGATATTTGCCTGTAGTTTCTTTTCAATGTGTTAAAAGGAAGACTATCAATCAAAAATTTGTATTCAGCTCTGCTCTCTTTTAAAAATAAAGGAGGACTTATGATATCTCTGGGTTTAAAACAAACAAACTACTGAAAGAGTTAATCACCAGCAGATCTGCCCTACAAAAAATAGCAAAGAGAATCTTTCAGGCTGACCTGAAAGAGCAGTAGATGGTAACTGAAATACATATGAAGAAACAAAAGGAGCAGATAAAAGTCACTATAAAGAGATCATAAAAGACAGTGTAAACTTGTAAAACCTGATGCTTTCATCTTCCTGTCTATTCAAAAAGACAGCTTCATAAAGCAATAATTGTAACATTATTGTGTAGAAGGGGTCATAATATATAAAAATGTACTTTGTATGGCCTTAATAGTAAAAGTGGAGAGCAGTACCTAAAGTATATTAGAGTGATTATTTTGTATACTATTGATATTAAGTTGGTATTAATCGAAATTGGATTGCATTAAATATAGTAAAAAGTTAAAAGAGAAACACTGGAAGTATATATTTGACACAAAAGTAGACAAGAATCTAAGAACAGAAATAATAATGCATGTAGAATACAAGTAGCAAAATGGCAGATTCAAATCCTACATTATGAATTATAACATTAAATGTAAAAATGAGTTAAATACCCCAATCAAAGAGCAGAGATTGGCTGAATTGAAAAAAAAAAAAGATTAAAAAAAAGGTCCAAGATTTATAAGAGAGATACGCTTTAGACTCAAAGACATAAATAGGTCAAATTTAGAATGATAGTAGATATGCCATTTAAGATGTAATCAAGAGAACTGGAATGGCTATACTAAAATCAGACTGAATTAACTATAAGACAAATATTGTTAATGGAGAGAAGAGGGGCATTGTATTATAAAAACAGTATCAATTCATCAGGAAGATATGATCATTATAAGTATTTATGCATCTAACAAGGGAGTCTCAAAATACCTGAAGCAAAAACTGGAACGAAAAAATAGCTGGATAATATAACTCCATTTTTAATAATGTATAGTACCTCTAGGCAGAAGATAAACAAGTACAAGACGTGTACAATTCTATCAACCAATTAGTCTACACATATATAGAACATTCTACCCAATAACAGAAAAAAATGCACACTCTTCTTGATGTTCATGAAACTTTCTTCTGGATAGACCATAACTTAGGCTGTGTGACAATCGTAAATAAGTTTAAAATGATTGGTAGTATACAAAGTATGGACTCAAAACACAATGTGATTAAAAATGAAAAAGAGAAGAGAATTTTAAAAATTGAATATTTGAAAATAAAAAACACACTGCTAAAAAAACCTGTGGGCCAAGGACAAAAAGCTTCAGTAGGAGTTATAAAATGCTTCAAAATGAGGGAAAAGAAAAACACAATATGTCAAAACTTGTTGGATACATTTGTAGCAGTTTGTACAGAGAAATTCACAGTTATAAATTTCTATGTTAAAAAAGATGAAAGATCTCAAATAAATAATCTTCCAACTTAAAAGAAAAGAAAAAGAAGAGCAACCTAAGTTAAAACCTAGAAGAAGGAAAGAAAGAATAAATATTAAAGCTGAAAAATAAGAAACAGGAAATACATAAACAATAGTGAAAAATCAATGAAACCAAAAGTTGGTTTGACGAAAAGATTGGCAAAGTGGGCAAATATTTAGCAAAAATGACCAAGATAAAAATAAATAAAATGCAATTTAATGAAATCATTAATGAAAGAAAGGCATCATTTCTAACCTTAAAGAAATAAAAAGATAACAAGAAAATACTATTTACAATTGTATACTAAAAATGAGATAACTTAGAGGAAGAAATAAAAAGTGACTACTAAATGGTATGCTGTTTATATTTTTATTGATACGTAATACATGTACATATTTTCAGGATACATGTGATAATTTAATACCTTCATATCATTTGTGAGGGTCAAATCAGTGTAGATGGTACATCCACTACTTAAATAATTGTCTTTTCTGTATGCTAGAAACATTAAAAATTTTCTAAATTTACATTGTGGTAACTTTGCAAGCCTTAATACATTGAAAATAAGGGAACTGCATACTTTAAATGGGTGAATATTATGGTGGTATATGAAATATATCTCAATGAAGATTTAAAAAACAACAACTATTAATCCTATACTTGAGAATTGTATCAAAAATGAGAAAGAAATATTGAAAAGGCTATCTTTGGTGTTTAGAAGTTTCTCACAATTGAATGGAACACTAGACTTCACTAATATTTTTTCATATTAAGTAAATATTAATATTTATTAAATATTGATATTTAATATAGCTTATACATATATTAGTTATACTTGAAGAAACAGGTATACAACATCACATGTACATATACCTGCAATCAGTAAATATTTTTCAGGAGATTTCATAGCTCTTAGGAGATAAAACACAAAATTATATAAATAAATAGTCACTATTCATGTTTTTGCAGTGACATGAACCATAAACTTTTATGCATCCAGTGCATATGTATTTATATATATTTATTCAGTAGAATCCAACTGACCTCGTATTACAGCCCATATGCATTAAGATGCTTATTGATTTTAGAAGAGAGTTAATTTTTAAATGTTAGGAAAATGTTGTTATACTATATGCATATGTTGAAATATCTTGTATGCTCATAATTTTTCTAAGCACTTAACTCACTATTTAGAAAGTGTTCTGAACAGATAGTGTTGCAATATAAAATACCAAACATTGAACACATGATTTGAAATAGTAGATCACTGTACAATTATTAATTAGTATTACAAATTTGAGACACATTTGTCTTCAAAGCAATTTAATACAAATTAGAGCAAATGATTAAATGGCAGCATAATTATATCTAGCTTGTGACCTACCAAAGATGGAAAATGACACATGAGATTAAAACTGGAGGAAAGAAATGTAAAATCTTAACCCAAACTACTATCTCTGTAGTTCAATTACATGCCACTAAACACCGGCTGTACCCTCTACTTTCTTTAGTTTGAAAACACCAGTGCTGTGTTCCCTCTAATTATCTATATTCAAGTACTTGAGAATTTCTCATCAGTACTAGTGATTCTCACTCTAGGGGTGAGCCACATTTTCACATTTTCTTTGGTGATTGTATGAGAATGCCTGTGGTTGATATTTAAAGTTCCAAAAAGTTAACAGGGTGTCAGTACTTATGTTGAGGACATCATTTCATTCCCACCTTCATAATTTCTTCTTTGAAGATTATATTAATCCTTTAGTAACACCATAGTGTCTAATAAGCAACGTGTTTCTGCAAGTCTAATAAATGGTTTGAATAATCTCCTCCTCAACATGGCCTTCATCTGTGTGTGGTCCTTCAGAAGTTTCTTCCATGTCAGTGTCTGTCTCAACACAAAGTCCTTTGTCTTCATGTACCTTGTTGTTGGGAGTCACGACACCTAAAATGATATAAAGCTAAATGACAGTTTTTCTTGATCCAGGAGAATAAATAAAGAGAGCAAAGCTAAGCCTGAGAAATTTGCAAAATAAATTAAGTTTGTTTTCAAAGTGCCCTAACGTTCTTCACACAGGACCTCTGTCATGGTTCCTGCCTGGTAATCTAATGCTCCCACCAGACACTATAAATGGACTTTCCAAACCTCCTTTACCTTCAACAGTCTCATATTATAGAGTTACTTCTCATCTCCTATAGATCCTTTCATCAAAAATATACATATATTTCCTTAGTATACTTTGTATAAGGAAAATAATCTGATTAAGATCATTCACGTATAAATCAATTTGTCTTAGTACTCCATTTGACGGGACAAAGAAGTTGACATTTCTTTAAGTGAATGAATCAGGTCTAATACCAAACTCCTTGCAAAAATGTTCTCCTTCCTCTCTATTCTGGCGAGAATCTAAAAGGTATTCTGGTAATAATTCAACTTTTAAAAGTATTCTTTACAAATCTGTATGCAGTTATCTCACAATAAAATTTTTAAACTCACACTCACTACCTTGGGTTTGAAAATGGTTCAACCACCATCATCACAGAAATGCTTTGAAATACGTTTCAGTGTTGTGCTTTTAGATGGTAAATTCCTTGATGTCCAGTGAGATTAAACAAATCGTTTGCCACAATTCTTACTGTGAAACAATCAATAACTTCACTCTTGCAGTATGGTCACCTCCATTGTGAGGTTCATGAGGCCTTTGTCCACAGAAAGAATTGAGAAATCAATTTTGACTCCCTAGAGTTGTGACTATGTCTCTACTTGACCAAATAAATAAGTAGACCAAGTGGAAAAGGAAGAGGATATCATGATCAGCAAAGGTTACTAATAGATCTATCTCTTAGCCCACAGATCTGGGGTAATGATATTTTAGATATTACTTGACTTTCCCATGCCTATCCAGTAACCCTTAAGAATACCCTCTTTACAGAATAATACCAAAGTGGTTGATTTGGAAGAGATTTCCAACCATAAGCATTTCAGAATGAAGGAATTACATCACTCTAGGAGCAAGCAAACTGTGTTACCCTCAGACAAAAGCAAAATAAAACACAGCAATTAGAACACTGCCTTAATAAGGGCTTTGTCTCTCTGAATGAATTATGAGATAAAAAAAGAATACATAAATAAATCACTCAGTAAAGTTTAAAGTGTCATGGGAAAAATAGGTACTCTATTCCTAGTATATTCTAACAGAAGAGATACTTGTTAACATCTGTTTTAATTTCGCAAACAGCAAAAACTGGCAATCTGTAAAGTTTTAATTAAATAAAGCAAAAAGAATTTGTCACTTGGTAAAGTTTCTGGGAAATTGATGCTTAAAATGTATCAAAATAAGGAATGAAATTTCTAGGTCAATTTTTTTCATTGATGTGACATATTAAAAATGTCCTACCTTTAGGCTTGTTATATAGTCTTTCAAGTAACTGGAAAAAAATAATAATTTTTTTCTGTAAAATAAATGGGCAATTTAACAACCCGCAGCAATGTTAGTGCTAGTCAGAATTGCCATTTTAGCATTTTAAATAAGAAGAAAAGTGTGCAGTTTTGTTTTTTGTTTGGAAGTGTTTTTTCTTGGCCGGGTGTGGTGGCTCACACATGTAATCCCAACACTTTGGGAAGCTGAGGCAGGTGGATCACCTGAGGTCAGGAGTTTGGAACCAGCCTGACCAACGAAGTGAAACCCCATCTCTACTAAAAATACAAAAATTAGTCGGGCGTGTTGGGAGGCAGCTGTAGTCCCAGCTACTTGCAAGGCTGACACAGGAGAATTGCTTGAACCCAGGAGGCGGAGGTTGCAGTGAACTGAGATCTAGTCTCTGCACTCTAGCCTGGCTGACAGAGTGAGACTCCGTCTCAAAAAAAAAAAAAAAAAAAAAATAGTTTTATCTTGAGAGATGTCTAGAATAACTATGAGAAAGATGCATTGAAAAACTAAAATTTCATACAATTTCTTAAAATGTTGAAATTTTATCCAAAGCTACCAAATTTTTCAGGAAACTATGTGTAACTTAAGTAATATAATGGAGAGCTATACTTTGGGTCTCTAAGATAAGCAAAATGATATCAAGCTTTGTAACACAGTAGAGGAATTCGATCCAAGTGTCAGACAGTTGGTTTAAAATCCAAATTGTGACATTTATTATCTCTGGACATTGGGGAATTTATTTATCAAATAGGAACTTCGTTTTTCTCATATGTAGACTAATACTTACCCTTTCAGGTTATTGTGCATCCACACAAAAAAATGAAATGGTGGACAAAAAATGAGGTAATTATATAAGGCATATAAACTTAAGGTAAATAAAAGGTAAATATGAGATATGTAAATGAGGTAAAGAAAATAAAATACCTACCATAGTGCCCAATAACTTCAATTAGCTCACACTGTAGATACTTCCAATATAGATTATATATTATTTCAGAGTTTGAATTGTTAATATGAATTTCTCTGACTTTTAGATATAAATTAAACTAAGGATAAAAATCCTTAATCTCTTTTTTAACTAAAATATTTATTGTGGTAATATACACATAACATAAAATTAACCATGTTAACCATTTTTAAGTGTTCTGCCCAATAGTGCTAAGTACAACATATTAAACTTCTAAAAGTATTAAGAAATCATAAACTCTCGTTTCTGATTGTTGTACATTTATTTGTATTAAGGCAAAACATTTTCCTGAGAACAACTTCAGTTTCCCATTCTCCAGTGATGTGACCTGTCATTCCTACGTTCTATTAGCATTCAAATTAGAAGTGAAAATAAGATACTAAGCATATAGATTCGTTTTGTTCCCTAATGAAATATGAAAAGAACTAACGTGGATTGTTGTATGGTCTTTCCCTGAGTCTTAGAATTAGTATTTAAATATTTTCCTAGTCCCTCATATAGCACACTAGAAAAACAAGGCTAATGTTCAGTGATCACTGTAACAAATAATTATTCATCACTAGAACTAAGGATTAATTCATTCAAGTTAAATATTCTTTCTAAAGCTTCAAGTTGTCTCACAGTATTTTTTTTTCCTCAGGGTGCTTTTTCTTCTATTTGTTGGTAACAATGAGATGACTTTCTAGTGTTTTTGTTCTTGTTGTGTTTTGTTTTGTTTTTAGTAAGATAAGATGACACCTGTTATTTAGTTCACCTGGTGAACAGTCTAAAGAAATCTATTCAAAAAATGCATATTTTCTCCTGAAAGCATTCAGCTTTATCTAACAATAATATCTTGGATAATTATATTATACTTTTGTCATTTTTTCACAGATTCATCTACCTATACTGAAATTAATGTAACAGTCTTCTATTTGTTGAATCAGAGCTCTAACATCATTATTCAATTTGTGAGCTGCTCCCCATTTGAATCAATAAAAGGCTGAGAGGTCTTGACAAGCTATATTTTTTCTAATATTGATCTTGATGACCAAGCTGGTGCCCTTGAGTCTAACGATTGATTTTAAAAGGGAGGCCTGTCAAGTTGGAGGCCAATTTTTTGCTATTAAACATATCAGGTCTTGTAATTAAAGAAAATGTCAGGCTGTCATATTTTACAAGAGGGCCATGGGAATATTTTCACGCAGTTTTCAAGCAAATTAGAAAGTATGCAGACCTGCTGGAGCCAAACACATACACCCAAAACAGCATAGGCTTACACAGAAACTAAATCAATGTTCAAATAGTATGTGATTCATTGGCTTTCTATTTTCCCAAGACTCAATGATTTAAGGAATAATTTATGATTCCTGGCTTTAATAACATGCACTGCTGCATCAACTTAAAATGCATCAAACTCTTCTGAAAGAAAGTAACATTCAAATGAAAAGCTAATTTACTGTCAGGATAATGGAGAACATCCAATCCAGTCTCTGCAGTTTTTGCTTCCTATCTGTTTCTTTCTACTGGAAATCATAACTTCTTACTCCGTTTATTACGATACATTTCCTTTATTCTTACATCAGTTTAAGAAGTATTTATAGAAAAGCAACAAATAAAAAGCTGTTGAAAGATCACATTAGAGTAGAAGAAACAGACCAGTAGGCAAAACATTATATTGGTTGTAATATAGGTATAGTACAAGTGCTTTCAAAAGGTAAGAAGTGAATGACTAACTTTATTATGGATATAGTACCATATTGAGCAGAGCTTAGGACTACTGTGTGAGAAATTGAGAGCCTGAAGTTTTTATATTAGAATGTGATAAGGTCTCATGTAAGTTTTAGAATTGACTTCTGAGGCTAGGGATACTATAAAATTGAACATAAAATGTATAACTTTCAGAACTGGAAAAGAAAATATTAAAATATCAAGAGAAAACATAACAGGAACACAAATTAATAATTCTCCCAAAAGGAAATATGAATTACTATAAGCTTTCAGGAAAAATATTCAACCATTATTTCTCCAAATATTGATTTTGTCCAATAAATATTGTCCCAATATTGTTTCAATAATGTTCCAATCAATATCTCTTTGATTATTCTGTAATCTGTTACACTTATGTTAGTACTTCTGCCCATGTGACATGATCTTATTTATGTTTTGTTCCTCTCATTCTTATTTTTTCCTCCCGACTTCAGTTTGCATATTTTTATTGACTTGTCTTCAAATTTATTAATATCGTCTTTGACTATGTTGAATCTGCTTTTAAGCCCATCCAATGACTTACTAATTCCTAATAGTGTATTTTATTCTTATACAAAATATAGATTTGATTTTGTATATATTGTATTCTCTGTTAAAATACTTCATCATCTACATATTTTCTATGGTTCTTCTGTTTCTTTAATATATTAGTCATAGTTATTTTGAAATTATTTTCTGCTAAGTACAACATCAGGGTTTTTTATAGGCCTGCATATTAATCATCTTGCCACTTTTTATTATTATCAGTCACTTTTTCTTTTTAAATATCTAGAGTGTCAAGTGGTTTTGTTTTTGCTATTTCTTTTTCTTTCCTTTTTTTTCTTTCTTTCTTTCTTTTTTTTTTTTTTTTTTTTGGTATTCTGGACATTGCAAGTGATACTTATAAACTGTTGAAATTCTGAATCATGGATCCTTCCTTAAAAAAGTGTTGCACTTGATTCTGCTAGGCACCTTGATGCTGAAGAGTTCTACTATTAGCTTTGTTAAGATAGGCCTATATTAGTTTGGAAAGCACAGCGTATCCACTAAAATCTCTCCATTCTGGATGAACCAGAAAACTATTTCCCTCCCAACAACAGGAGACTCTTGATTCTTCACTTGCTTTCTGCCTCCCAACAGCTGCTGCCTTGAGAACTTCCATAGTCTTTCTCTGTGCTTTTGCAGTCCAGAAATTGGCCAAAGATCTATGAAATATTTTCAACAAATAGATGGGATGCTTATCCACATTCCCTCTTTGATAGCAGCTCCAACTTCCACTTATCAATACCACTATTCCATATTTGCTATCTGAATACCTACAGTGAAGCCCAGAATAATATCCCAAGACTCATTTTATGCGTCTCAACTCTAAAATTCCCTACAGTGGTGGTCCAATGAAAGCCATCAATTGTTTTATATGATAATATTAATCAAACAATTGTTTTAAGAATTTTTTTAAATTAACTATTAATATATATTAATCTCAAAGTTATTGTACTGCGTGAAAGGCGGACAAAAGAGATTATAGAGTATAACTTGATTGTATAAAATGATGGAAAATAAAAAGTAATCCATAGTACAGAACACAGATCAACAGCTAAAATTTTCATTTATATTATATGAGTTTATATGGTGATTACTTTGGAGGGAAAGATTCCAAAGAGGTATAAGGACACTTTTTACACTGTTGACTGAGGTGATTGTTTCATAGTGTGCAGGTACAATTAAGTGCAAAATTATACAGTTCAAATATGTGAATTTAGTGTATGCCAATTATGCCTCAAAAGTTGTGAATACACATGCATATGTATCCATACATATTTATATCTACAGAAAGACACATACAATGCTGATTTATAATTTATAACAAAATAATATAGTAATTTTAAAGAAATTTGGTAATGTGCATCAAATAGTTAAAATTTTTCAACTTTTATGAAATCCAACTCCAAGGAAATGTTATGAACTATAAACAAATATGTTTTCAGAAAAACATTTATAATAGTATTATTTAAAATCTTGAAAAACTTGATGCATGATAAAGTATCAATAAATCACTCTTAAATATTGGTATAATCACATAGTGAATTATGGTTTAATTATTACATTGGTAAAATGTTTATAATACAATTTACCATTTTGCCTGTCTTTACCCTTTTATTTGTATTTAGGCACATTGCTTACATGTGAACACATCTATCCTATATGCACATTTCAATGAGTTTTGAAAAATATATACACCTATTAACCACTATCTCACTCAAAATATAGAATATTTCTGTAACTTGAGAAGTACTTTTATGATACTTTTATTCAGTACACACTGTAAACATGTAGCCATTTCCTGATTTATAGCAACAGAGATGGGTTTGGCCTGTTTCTTTTTTTTTTTTTTTAATTATTTTTTATTATTATTATACTTTAAGTTCTAGGGTACATGTGCATAACGTGCAGGTTTGTTACATATGTATACTTGTGCCATGTTGGTGTACTGCACCCATCAACTCGTCAGCACCCATCAACTCGTCATTTACATCAGGTATAACTCCCAATGCAATCCCTCCCCCCTCCCCCCTCCCCATGATAGGCCCCGGTGTGTGATCTTCCCTTTCCCAAGTCCAAGTGATCTCATTAAATTAATATAAATGAAATAATAAGACTATATGCTATTATGAGTTGCCTATTTATATGAAAATATCAATTGAAATTTGATCATTCTCTGTTGGTTGAATTATGGCAAACATTTTTCTGTGTCTATTAAGATAAGCATATACCTTTCTCCTCCTTTATTATCTTACTCTAATGAATTAGGTTGATTATTATTATTTTTTTGAGACGGAGTCTCGCTCCGTCACCCATGCTGGAATGCAGTGGCATGATCTTGGCTCACTGCAACCTCTGCCTCCCAAGTTTAAGCAATTCTCCTGCCTCAGCCTCCCGAGTAGCTGGGACTACAGGTGTGTACCACCACGCCTGGATAATTTTTGTATTTTTAGTAGATACAGGGTTTCACCGTATTGGCCAGGCTCGTCTCGATCTCCTGACCTTGTGATCTGCCCGCCTTGGCCTCTCAAAGTGCTGAGATTACAGGCATGAGCCACTGTGCCCAGCCTGATTAGTTTTTAAGTAGGAACACCATCTAGTATTCTTTCCCACTGGGTCATGATGTATTTTTATATACATTACCTGATTTGATTTGCTAAATTTCTATTAAATACTTTAATATCCATATATAAGGGGTTATTGTTCTATAATTTTCTACATTTCCTAGAATACTGTTGTCATATTTGGGGTTCAGAGTTGTGATGACCTCATAAAATGAGTTGATGAGTGGCAATTTAGGACAATTTCCAGAGCTTTCATTTTTGTTTAATGTTTTTCACCAGTTGTGGTTCTTTCACTAGGGAAGGGTTTCTGAAACTTCATCACAATGCTCTTCTAAAATTTGTTCCTAGAGTCGAAGAGTGCTCCAGTTTTATTAAACCAAATGCTCTTGCTTTGATCTTTGCCAAAGGTATAAATATTACTTAATGTCAAATTTATTTTCAAGTGGTTCTTGAAATAAGCCTTTTTAAAAAGTCTAATTCTTTAAATCAATAGCATTAGTATTTTAAGAAAATTATATCTTTAATTTTATGCTAGTTTATTGTAGTATTAAAACTGACCATATTATTAATTGCGTATATAATATTCTAGCACCTGTAGCTCCTTGTCCTCAAAGCCCCAAAGGATGATTAAGAAATATTTTCTTTTAGTTGTTTCTCTTTCTCTAACAATTATTTTTAGGCCTATTTACTATCTACGGGTATAACTTGCCAAATTCTTTTCAGTCTTTTATACTTCCTACGGTGCTGCCTCTGAAGAAATCACCTTGGATGGTTGTTTTGTTGACTGCTACTGCTGTTTAGCCAAGAGATAAATTTCAAGTGGCGACAAATTCATTCTTTGATTGTGACCAGGTTGCATCACATGATATGAAATATCAGAAATGTAGTAGAGAAAATTTATTCTGATAAAATATGAATATATATTTTGCATCAATCCAACAACAAAACAAAGCAAAACAAAAAAAAAATACAAAAATAATTTTATCTATATCATTTGCTTCCTCAAATATTGCAATGGAGTGGCATTGTTTGAGAGGGAAAAATATGTAATATAAAGTACCTAGGTTGAAGACAACGTATGTTCCTCTAAAAAATTATCTTGTCACTTACTTGCCTTTTGAATAGAGGCAAATTATATATCCTGTATGAGCCTTCAATTCTTTACATGTTAAAGAAAAAATGCTGACTTCTTTATGGGATTGTTGTAAATATTCAATAATAGTGTTTTACACAATGCATGACCTGCAAGAAATACAATTTTTTCTCCAAATGGTAGTTAATAGTTTCTACTATAATATCTTTCCTTTTCATTCAGCAGAATGCATTATAATATAGTCAGACAGTTAAGCAAATTGGTTCTATTCAGTCTCTCTACGCCAAATTGTATGGTATTGACAAATTATGTAGCCTTTCTGTATCTCTGTTCTGCATAGGATTGCCATAAGACAATTCAGATAGTGTATAGGAAGTGCTTACAATATTCTGCAACATTTTCCTAAGTATTCAACAAATATTAGCCATTGATATTATATTCCAAAAAAATCCTACATGATAAATGAGAAGAAAAAAGGATTTAAGAGAAATTAAGTGATTTTTTTTCCCCAGGTGCCTCAGCAAATAAATGGCCTAAAGAGTTGGAAGCCTAGAGATGTAATTGCTGGTCTTCTATTAAAAAGTGAAGGAGACAAGATTTTCATGAAGGTACTCATTCTATTCATAGGCTGGACAAAAATAGTGGTTTTAGTAGAATGAGCTAATATGTAAGAGACAAATGTAGAAAACCTAGAACTACCTGGAATTACACTACACCCAATTGTATATAGACAGATTAGCCTTCCTCTCAGGTGACATCTCACGCAATCCAAGATTTGAAGTTTTTTTGTTTGTTTGTTTTTTTGTTTTTTTTCTGTCACTGCTATTTTCTCTAGGATAATAAGTTCAATGAATAGAAATCAAATAGCAATCAAATAGGCTTTGACAGTTATGATGTAAGATTGCACCAGTAAAATAATTTCACAGATATAGGTCATGATTCAGGAATAAAAACAAATTATCTTGAAATATGTAAATCATTGTGACCCATTTTTAGCTTGAATTATTTGTGCTTTCACGCAGATTCTCACTTCTTTTGCTTATAAAGTTAGTGTTATTAATACATTTTTATTTGAATTTTTAATTTTCAGAACAAACGCCCATCTACTAACTTATTCTAGACTGAAGACTTTTTTATAGACAGCTGAAAATTTGCTAAGAATGTACTAACATTGAAACAGCAGGGAAATTCTCACATAGGGAAAGAGAGGACAAAATTATTCACTTATGGTTTATGGGGATCCTATCTGCTCCAGTGAATTTAATTTACCACAGGAAAGATGGTCTGTATACAAAATAAAATATCCTTCTTTATCTCAAAGTGTACATTTAAAGGAATATTTTGTCTCCTTTACAAGAAGGATTAATTCACATAAAATTAATATTTAGTAATGTTTTATTTCATGATTAAAATTCTGTTTAGCAAACTCCACTTAAACTGTGTATATAATAATCAAAACAACTGAAGAGCAAATATTTATTCTAATCATTTGCAACTGTAATGGTATATATTGTGCTTGCAAAAACTTTGCCATTAGTTTATATTACTTTATCCTTAGTCATATCATAGACTTTATTGACCCAATAAGGAATTTACTGATAAAAGACATTCTAGGATGAGCATATCCTAGGCTACAAATGAAGGAGAATGGTGAAGACTAGCTGCCTCTAAGGTATTTGGGACATGAGTCAGAAAGTTCAGACCTGAGATTTAAACTCATATTAGCCCAAAGGGGGTTGGTAAAAGGTGACGTGTGAAGCTGTTTAGACATATATAAACAAATTTCAATATCCCAATAGCCAACAAATATTAATTAACATAATAATGACAGTTTTGAGGGTATGATATAGCTTCTGGGAGGCATAACATCATATTTAAAAAATTATACCATGTAAATTTGCTGAACAATAATTAATTCATTGCTAGCCCAAGTAGGGTGTGTATACCGGTGTGTTATATTTTAAGGAACTGAAATAGTTCAGCTATCCATATCTCACAACTATACAGATGCAGTTTGATAGAAAAAGTATGTTCTATTAGTCTACTACATGAAGCATTCTGAAGTGCTGTTTCATGAGTTTTATGGATGTGCATATGCTATACCATTTACAGCTGGACATAGAGCTTCTCATTCCAAGTAACTACTTTCACTTGTTCAATAGTGACTATGTAGAGGCTGGTTTTATTTTCATCATTAAATAGTGAGAGATTTTACTGTCTAGACAAAGGAAAGAGAAAATGCATCTTTCTCTGGAGCAGGTGAAACCACCAGATTGAAAGGAATAATGCAAGCAGTTGATTGTCACACAGCAAGAGGAATGGGTTAATACATAACCCTTATCCCTATCACTGCTGTTAAGTAACAGTGAGTGAGAGAATAGGGTAGGGAAAGGAGAAGGGGAGAGGAGAATAAGGAAAAGAAGAGAGGGGAGGAGAAAGAAGAGGAGGATGGGGAGGAGGTGCACATGTCTAATTAAAATATCCATAACACTTTAAGATGGATGCTATTGTAGGATGTGAAAAAGATATAGTGGGAAGATAAAGAAGAAAGTAGCTTCAGAGAAGAGAATTTTTGTTGTATATGATAAACAGTGGGATATTGTAAAACTTGCAGATTCTTATTCAATAGGTCTGTGGGTGGGGGCGGGGGTTGAGATTATGTGTTTTTAACCAACAAGCTCCTAGGTAATGCTGGTGTTGCTTCTCTGCAGACCATACTTTAAGTAGCAATGTAATTAAGGGTAGAGAAGACATTGATATTTATTCTAGGCAGAGTGATGAATACACTCTAGTAGTCATGGAAGAATAAAAGCATTTGGACTGGTTAGGAGCTCACTGACCATAAATAGTTCACTGAACATAGATCACTGAACTATCAGATAATGATTTAGAAAAAAAGATATTACAAATGACCTCAGGCTAAGGATTCTGAACATTATTTTGTGAGCAAAGGGAAGCCTACAAATGCTTCTGTTCCTAGTGTGCCACTGTAGGCTTGTTGGTAAGGAAACCATAAACATGTTATAGTTTAAAGGGCAAGATGGAAATAGAGAAAGAGGAATAGGAAAATCTGTGAGCAGACTTCAGCCATTGCCAGAGTGAGGAAAGAACCAGGTTGAAGTTTAATATTGGAGATGGAAAAGAAAATTCCAGATTTGACACCTACTTCTGAGTCATCAACAGAATATAGTCAATTATTAGATGGAAATAGTTGGGATAAGAAAAATAAGTAATTGACAAGGAATATGACTTTATGTTTTGTGTTGTTTTATTTCGCTTTAGCCAAGAATGCATAGAAAAAATAGATAATATTAAAAAGGTAAAAAATTATGGGATGGTATGAAAATAAAAAGATTAAGAGGCATATAGAAAGTCTATATGGGTATATTGAATAGACAAAGTTTTAGAATATAAATCCTGGAATGGGCGATTTATATTGAAAATTAGAAGGTGACAGGGATTGCATGTATTGAATATACATTGCAAGCCAGTGATATTTTTCATAGAGTATTTCTTTTAATTAGAAAGCCACTGGTAACCTTAGCAAGAGTTGAATGACAGAAAGAAGAGACAATAGAATAACACAAATTATAGAGTCGATAGAATGATGCAAATTATAGAGAACTAAATGGATCTGTGTGCCTCAAGAGAATATGTGTATGTAAATACGGAAAGTGACCATGGGAAGTAAAGCCCCTGATGGTTTTCTTTAATTTGGATGAAAAAGGTGGCATACTTTTTTTTTTATTTCTAGAGGAACTATTCCTGTTTTCTGATTATGCATGTGGGTAGCAGATGTCCCTGGAAAAAAATGTCTGCTAGATTTGCTCCAAGACCAAGAGCATCGTTCTGTAGATTCTGATAAATTGGTTAGTAAATTATCATATCCAAGATGAACGCCGATGATAACTACAAATCATAAGGCAATTGATGATGCCAGGAAGTTTGTCAACATTCAAATCCCTCGAGTCCCATCCCTTGAAAAAGCCATCTTCTTCCTGCTCCTTAGTTGTGATGGCATTGTACCAATATCAAATCACAGGTTTTTAGAGGGGAAATGGGTATACTAAAATTGTCTATACATTTTTGTAATAAATTCTAGAATTTCTTAAAATCTGAGAAATCATTTCAATGACTTTTTTTTCTACAGTATATCTAGGTAATTGTCTCTAAGACTCAAAGAGTTATGAAAATAAACATTTGGGTGTTGTATATGTCTCATATGTTTTAATAAGTTTTCAGGTGTATTTTATTTTCAGTAGAAGACCCTTCGGTGGAGGATTGGGGGACAAATTTTAATTCAAGCCATTTTCTCCCAGGACACACATGCTAATGTATTTCAGAAAGCTGAACCATAATATTCTAAGCACTTCAGTTAGTCTTCACTTTTGAAATTACTCTTTTGAACTGAGTCAAAAAAAAAAAAAAAAAAAAAACCACCCTTTCATTTCATTGACGTGAAGCAAATCTCTCTGCTTTAATTAAGAGCAATTGGAGGAAATAGTGATAACGGAAGTCCAGCTCTGAGCCGTGTATAACGAAATGATCGCAGGCTCTGGCTGCCAGCCAGGCTGCCAGGCTGTTTTTCATGGGTGTTACTCTACTGACAGTACCTCCCTGACATTTGTACCTTGACACCAGAAGTGCTAACAGCTGCGGTGCCAGTGGTAGAAAAGCAAGGAAACCTTTTTCAGCTTTACTTGCTCTCAGATTCTCAGCACCCTAAAAGAATAAAGTCTGTTAAAACTGACTTCAGTCAGCTATTTCCTTTGCGAAGATTTTTGTGTTGGTGTCTGAAAAGCAGTTTTAGTCCATGATATTGGGCTTAGGGGAGATGAGTTTTTCAAGACAGAAGACACATGTGGTAAATGCGTGACAAATGGCAGTAACAAAGTTGGGCTGGGAGTTCATGGTTTTATGAAATGAAATATTTCAACAACCAGTTCTGTGCTCGGTTATTTGCTGCAGGCAGCCCTTTTGACCGTACACTGAGGAAGCCAAAAAGAACTATAGGAGAAAATTTCTAGTTATCTTGAAGTTGGATGGTATTCTTAACTAATAGTGACAGATGTAGCAATATGACTTCTAGTGCTTGCTGCTAATGGCAGAGCTTCAAGCTATCAGGAAATGAGAAAGGTCAGAAGACAAGTGCACATATGTGAGAAACGAGTTCAGATGATAAAGGGTGAACTGTGGTTTTTGAAAAAGCTCATTTTGGGAACTTTTCCAGTCTGTCTTGGTGGTTTCAAGGTGATTCTTGGCACGTAAGTGTATCTCTAACATTTTGACATACTCTAGAGAATCAAGATCCTGAAAAGAATGTAACACTGCTTAATATCAAGGAGCCACTGTGCACTGATAACTTGCTTCATGCATTAATCTTATTTATGATTTTAGTGTTGCTACTGCTTTGATCTTAAAAATAGGAAAAATTTTTTTAGCAAAACATAATTAATTTTCTAAACTTTAAAGGATATTTAAGAACCCTTCTACAATAATTAGCTTACTGTAAAAAGAAAACTTCTATAAATAGTTCAATTGCTAATACTTCATAGCAGATGAGTTTTTTACAAAAGAGTTTGTATTTTTAATTTTATAAAAACTGGGTTGTCCCCACATACACTTTTCTGTCACCTCCATATTTCAGACAAATTTGGGCACATTCAGGGTGGTGTGGTCCTAGACTGAAAACTATTTCAAAATCCAAGTATAAAACTTCGTCTTTAATGACATTTCAAACATTTCATATACAGAATGAAAAGATTTTTAAACAGCATAAAAACTCATAAATGTAAGAGAGACGTCTTCTTTTTTTTTTTTTTTTTTTGAGACGGAGTCTCGCTCTGTCGCCCAGGCTGGAGCGCAGTGGCGCGATCTCGGCTCACTGCAAGCTCCGCCTCCCGGGTTCACGCCGCCCGCCTCGGCCTCCCAAAGTGCTGGGATTACAGGCGTGGAGACGTCTTCTTAAATGTACATTATAAGTACTCTTATCGAGAGAAATAAGTGGTCTATTGATAACTTTAAATAAAGCCAAAAAAGACAGAAGAAAGTCTGTAATTAAGCACCATTCAATCATGGTGGCCATTTAATTCTGTTGTGTTCGTGTCTAATCTGACGTCCACAGAAGTTAAGGAATATGTGATTTAATGCAGCTAATTAATGATTAGAATTGAGTATGCCAACTCCGAATCCTGGGGTTCTTTACAGAGCCACATCCCTGGACATGGTCAGAAAGCAAAAATATCAGAATATTTCTTCTTTCAGCACTAATGCTATGATTCATGTCAAAATAAAAACTTCAGCAGAAGAAATAAAGATAAATGGATTTAACATGATGCCATCACATCATCATAATTTCAAAACCTTTTGAGATTTATTATTATTATTATTATTATTTTGCAATTAACTCTCCAATCGGCAATTGCAGAGAGAGGAGCATCATCCAAAACGTCTACAGGGAAGTGTGCGTATTTTTTTCATTCCATTGCTAATGAGCCATTTCCACCTGACTTCTGCTCCCACTACTCCCCTCTGAAGAACCAGCTGTCAGTTTCCACAGCTGAGCAGGTTTGGTACCAGACAGGTGGCAGCAGGGTGGGAAAGAAATTTTGTCAGTGGGATGTAGTTAATCTGGAATTAGGATGATCCACCTGGTATCATTAAATATTGACTCCATATCATGAATGGTTCACTACAAGACAATCAACACTTAAATTAAAAGTTAAGGTTTTAAATATCCTTGAAAAGACAAATATGAACATTTGGTATTGACTGAAAATCTGCAGTCTTGTACACATTAGATCAATGAAGTCCATTTACAGATGACAGAATTTTACATTTTGTTTATAGAAAAGGTGAATTGGATTGTGCTATTCCAGAGTCTAACATTCACTCGCTCTGTAAGCTTTTTTATGCTATAGGCTCTGTGGGGTAATAAACAAAACAAAACAAAAAACTATCTTGACATCAGTAGCACTGGGTTGAAGCTTAAATGGGTTAATATATTCGGAAGGATTTTGTAAACTGATACTTAATATGTGTGTAAGTATGGAATCTACTGTTACTGGTATTTACTTCATGGATTATTTTTAACTCACAAAAACCTAGAAAACGTCCTCAATGTGTCAAATGATACCACCAGTCACATGACTCAGCTGATCTCCCTGGCCACATGATAGCTGCCCATTGGTGCTTGAATCAGTTCGTATTTTTCTTCAGGTGGAAGTCACCTCCCCACAAAAGCCATCCCTGAATGCTCAGTAATGGGCTGGATGACCTTCCTGTTTTTCCATAGCGCCCGAGCTGGCACCTAATATAGCACTTACCACAAAACATTGGAATTGGCTATTCACCAGTCTCATTCTCCCACTGGACCATAATGTTTATGCTAAGAGACCTTATCTTGTTCACTTTTGAATTTCCAGTAACTGGTGGTGTGTATATCACATAATGGAGACTCAATAAAAATTATATACATTATTGAAGTCAATTAGTTTCAACTATACAAAGTACAAAGTACAGTATATAATTTTTTTCAATTTATATAAATTGAAAAACCATATCTAGACATTTATTTGATTTGCAATTTGAACCATCATTCGGGTTTCATCATGAAGAAAACCTTCAAGTAGACTGACAGTGGAATGCAGAAAAGATGCTCATTCAAACAAGAGTGGGAGTGGAAATGGAGAAGAAACAGACCTGAGATATACACAGAGTTCAAATAAACATGATTTGATAAATAATTAAATTCATGGATAAGGAAGAATGAGATGTCAGAAACGGCTTTAACATGCCTGTAATCCCAGCATTATGGGAGGTGGAGGCTGGCGGATCACTTGAGGTCAGGAGTTCGAGACCAGTCTGGCCAACATAGTGAAACACTGTCTCTACTAAAAATACAGAAATTATCCAGGCATGGTGGCAGGCACCTGTAGTCCCATAGTCCCAGCCACTCATGGTGGGGCTGAGGTGGGAGTATTGCTTGAACCAGGAGACAGAGTTTGCAGTGAGCTGAGATTACACCATTGCACTCTAGCCTAGGCAACAGAGCAAGACTCCTTCTTAAATAAATAAATAAATAAATAAATAACTTTAGGATTTATGGTTTCTACAGCTAGGAAGATGATGAAAGTATTGACTGGGATCGAGAATACTGGAAGATGAGATGATTATTGTTACCGTTGCTGTTGGAAGGGGTAATGAAAGGAAGCAGGCATAGTTCCTAGTTTCAGTTTTACACATGTAATTTTGTTGTGACTTTGAGGAATCCAAGGGAAAAAAAGAGACATAAATTTGGAAGATTTTTGTGTATAGGTGGTATATTGAAGCCATGAATTGCCTAGGAAGTATCTAGAGTAGGAATTAAAGAAAGCCAGAATCAAATATTGAGGAATTCAACAGTTAAGAAAGTTCTAAGGCACAGAAGAAGAAAAGCAAAATATTGAGAATGAAAGGTTTATAACAAAGGGAAAGGAAAAAGTATGATGTATAAAACGGAGGGGAGTAAGTACAGATACCTTTTTTTGTTCAATATAGTTGTATTGTTTAAGAATAAAATAGGGCAAATGTTGAAAGGGGATGTAAGGTTAAGACAGTGTGATGGCTAATTTTATGTGTCAACTTGACTGGGCCATGGGCTGGCCAGACATTGGGTCAAACATTTTTCTGGGTGTGTCTGTGACAGTGTTTTTTGATGAGGTGAAAATTTCAGTCAGTTAACCATGTAAAGTAGATGGCTCTCCCTAGTGAGAGTGGGCCCATCCAATCAGTTCAAGTCTTAAATAGAACACAAGGGTGACCCACCTGTGAGTATGAGGGAATGTCTTCTGCCTGCCAGTTTTTTATCTGTTTTGATCTGGGACATTGCTTGTTTTTTTTTTCCTTCCTTCAGATTTGAAACATCAGCTTTTGCTGTGTTTGGATGCTGCCAGCCTTTGGACTGGAACTACGTTTTTGGCTCTCCTAAACCTTCAGCTTGCCAACTGCACATCTTGGGACTTGTCAGCTCCCATAATCACATAAACTAACTCCAATTGCATACACACACATGTACGCACACACAACACACACACACAGACACACACACAAACACGCACACACATCCTACTGGTTCTGTTTCTCTGGAGAACACTGACTAATACAGAAAGGATATATACATATATACAGATAGAGAGGACTTAAATGTATTCAATACTGTTTTTAACATATTTTAATGTATTTAAGTGCTGTTAAAAATAATCCCATTCATTGGGCTTCTGGGTAGTGGTATGTAATAAAACCAGTATATCCTGTGATCATATGTCCATTGATATACTTCCTTTGATGTTAAGTGTGGCCATCGGTTCTATGTAATGTTATGCACGTTCTGTGTCAGTGGATCAGAGACTTGGTTACTTCTTGGAGAGTGCTGCTAGCTGAAGAGATGTGGGCAAGAAAGGGAAACCCACACCTAAGATATGCTTTGATCCTACTCAAAAGGTACTCCTTCCACCTTGATTGACTGATTGAGTAGAACCAATAGTATCATATTGGTGAAGGGTAGTGGGTAATCTCAGTGTAGTGCTCAGTTGCTGGAAGGTTGAGATTTCCACAGAGGTAGTAGGTAGATCAGCTTTTGTTGAATGAGGATTCATGTTCTTGGCACCATGCATAACCTCCATCTCTGACAACGTGGCCACATTGTGAATGTGTCAGTGTGCTTATACTACAATGTGCTCATACGACAATGGCTGATGAAAGAGACTGGTTTTAGTTTGCCAAGCCATTCTGTGTACTGGTTTCTTTAGCGCCTCTTCCTTAGTCAATTGTAGAGTGTCCATAAACTTATATGTCTATTCCCCAGATTTCCTTGTCCCCAGTTGTATTAGTTTTCTAGGGCTGCCATAAAACAGAACATCAAAGACTGGGTGGCTTAAATGACAGAAAATTTTCTCATAATTCTGGAGGCTGGAAGTTCAATATGAAGTTTGCAATGGGCTTGGTCTCTTGTGAGGCCTCTCCCACAGCTTGCAGACGGCTGCCTTACTCCTGTCTTCACGTGATCACCACACTGCTTCCACATGTTTCTGGTGTCTCCTTGTGTACCCAAATTTCCTTTTCTTATAAGAGCACCAATGATGTATCACTTAGTGTTGGGCAATACATTTAATAAGCAAGTTTCAGAAGTAGAAAGAACACAAAAATTATTGGGAAAACTTTTTTAAAAATCTCATATCTAAACCAGGATTTTAATATGAATAGAAGCTCTTTAGGTGGACAAGGGTGGGAAGTGGTCATTTGAAGCATAGGGAACAATGTTGAATACTATCTTGAAGTTACTACGTTGTTGATAAAAATTAATTATCAATTTAAGGTTTAATTACAAGGTTTTATTTCATAGTAATTTTAAATATTTGTTTTTCTGGTCAATAACACAATAAGAATAGAAAATTACAGGCAGAGTCTATTCAAGACAGCCACCCTAGGATAAGGGACAAATTTTTGTATCCCAGCCTAATAAAAGAGAGAAATTAGATAAACTCTAAAAAGAAGATACAGACATTGGTGACGATTTAAAATAGAGGGAGTTATGACTGTAAAAAAGAAAATAAGAATATCAGGTGATTACATGGCTTTTACAATTTTAGGCTATTTTTCCATCTGTAAAGTAAAATTCATGTGAGATTACAAAATCACAGCAAAGCAATAAAAGATAAATGTATGTTGACCTATGGTGTGTGAAGCAAGGTTGTGAAATAATAAGACAACTTAACTTATTTTTCAGTAAGTCTCCTATGATTACTTATTTAGATTTGATCTAGTTTTCAAAGAAATGGAGAGAAAAATATAAGTTGGCTAACGTCATTGTTTTTCATAATGCGAAACTTGAGGAATAACAACTAACATATGTAAAACTTTCAGTTTAGGAATAATTTTCTCATCTATTATTCTTAAGACTTTTATTATAATTCCTTGAGTAGGCATAGGATCTGACATAGTTACTCCCAGAAATGGTAAATAAGTGTTTAAAATCTAAACATAAGTGTATGGTAGAAACCTAAAGAAATCTGACTCTGACTGCAGATGAAGTAGTCTCATCATCACAACATACTGTCTTTTCTTTTTTTAATTTAATTTAATTTTATTATACTTTATGTTCTAGGGTACACGTGCACAATTGCAGGTTTGTTACATACGTATACATGTGCCATGTTGGTGTGCTGCATCCATTAACTCGTCATTTATATTAGGTATATCTCCCAGTGCTATCCTTCCCCCCCGCCAACCCCATAACAGGCCCCGGTGTGTGATATTCCCCTTCCCGTGTCCAAGTGATCTCATTGTTCAGTTCCCACCTACAAGTGAGAACACACAGTATTTGGTTTTCTGTTGTTGCGATAGTTTGCTGAGAATGATGGTTTCCAACTGCATCCATGTCCCTACAAAAGGACACGAACTTATCCTTTTTTATGGCTGCATAGTATTCCATGGTGTATATGTGCCACATTTTCTTAATCCAGTCTGTCATTGGTGGACATTTGGGTTGGTTCCAAGTCTTTGCTATTGTGAATAGTGCCACAATAAACATACATGTGCATGTGTCTTTATAGCAGCATGATTTATAATCCTTTGGGTATATATCCAGTAATGGGATGGCTGGGTCAAATGGCATTTCTAGTTCTAGATCCTTGAGGAATTGCCATACTGTCTTCCACAATGGTTGAACTAGTTTACAGTCCCACCAACAGTGTAAAAGTGTTCCTATTTCTCCACATCCTCTCCAGCACCTGTTGTTTTCTGACTTTTTAATGATCACCATTCTAACTGGTGTGAGATGGTATCTCATTGTGGTTTTGATTTGCATTTCTCTGATGGCTAGTGATGCTGAGCATTTTTTCATGTGTCTATTGGCTGCATAAATGTCTTCTTTTGAGAAGTGTCTGTTAATATCCTTTTGCCTACTCTTTGATGGGGTTGTTTTTTTTTTTTTTTTTTTCTCGTTAATTTGTTTGAGTTCTTTGTAGGTTCTGGATATTAGCCCTTTGTCAGATGAGTAGATTGCGAAAATTTTCTCCCATTCTGTAGGTTGCCTGTTCATTCTGATGGTAGTTTCTTTTGCTGTGCAGAAGTTCTTTAGTTTAATTAGATCCCATTTGTCAATTTTGGCTTTTGTTGCCATTGCTTTTGGTGTTTTAGACATGAAGTCTTTGCTCATGCCTATGTCCTGAATGGTATTGCCTAGGTTTTCTTCTATGGTTTTTATGGTTTAAGGTCTAACATTTAAGTCTCTAATCCATCTTGAATTAATTTTTGTATAAGGTATAAGGAGGGGATCCAGTTTCAGATTTCTACTTATGGCTAGCCAGTTTTCCCATAATCATTTATTAAATAGGGAAACCTTTCCCCATTTCTTGTTTTTGTCAGGTTTGTCAAAGATCAGATAGTTGTAGATGTGTGGTATTATTTCTGAGGGCTCTGTTCTGTTCCATTGGTCTATATCTCTGTTTTGGTACCAGTATCATGCTGTTTTGGTTACTGTAGCCTTATAGTATAGTTTGAAGTTAGGTAGCATGATGTCTCCAGCTTTGTTGTTTTGACTTAGGATTGTCTTGGCAATGCAGGCTCTTTTTTGATTCCATATGAACTTGAAAGTAGTTTTTTCCAATTCTGTGAAGAAAGACATTGGTAACTTGATGACTGTCTTAAAGACAAGCATGAGTTTATTCCAGAGATAAAATGGAAAATCTTTGCTTCTGAGAAGCAAACTTGAGGAAGGAATTTGAAAATAACAACCATCACCACAACAACAGTGTTCATTATAATTTTTTTTATTTTGCTATGTTCATAATGCAATGTGAAAGTAACTAGTGATACTTCTTATTTACTCAATATGTGCTAGACATGTTGGTAAGCTTTTTGTGTGTATTATCGCATTTAATGTTCTCAATATTTCCATATTGTAGGGAAAAATGGTGCACTGTATAATTGCTAAGAAATAATGACAGTAAGAAACACAAAACCCTGACTTCCAAAAAAATCCATCTTAATGACAGTCCAAGATGAAAAAAAAATAACTTGTCAAATCCTAAAATAAAGACTTCCTTTTTGCTTAAGTAACTATCATTCCACCTAAGTTTGTAAACCTCAACAAAATGCCTGACTTTTTTAGTTTTTAATTTTGTGCACTAAGGCATAAAGCAGATATGTAAAATTGTTACAATATTAAGAAAATAATGAAGGGAGAAGAAAAAAGGAAGGGGGACAAAAGCAAGGGAAAGAGGAAGGGAGGAAGAGACAGAAGGAGGAAGCAAGGAAGACAAAAAGCTCTTCCTGTTCACAACTTGTATACTACAATAATATCTATAATTTGGACTTGATATCAGAAATGCAAGCTGAGATTAAAGGAAATCTTAGGTTGACATATTTAAAATTGCTGATATTTCACTACTTTTCTTTTTAACAAAAATGTCAATTTCCTCAAGTTCCAAATAATATAAATAGAAATCATAAAGGTCAATACCCTTTGGTAGTGACAACTACAAGCAATTGAAATACTTTTTCTCAATCTGATCATGAAATATGTACCTTAGATTTCCCTGGACTCTTGATAGTATTTTAACATGAAATCTCAGTTGACGGCCTTCAATCACTCTGAAGTCATCAATCTAAAGTTTAAAACTTGTATTCCTTACTCACCTTGATTATGTCAATAAACATAAATGCTCTATAAATATTCTGGAAATATTATTAAAGAGAAAAACAGTAGAATAATTTTCATCACTAAATTTTTAGTTTGATATGAGAATGGCAAGTATAGGAAGATGTTATAAAACTGCTGAAAACTATAAGAAATACGTTATTAGATTCCTATTTGAAATATATGTATGGGTAGCTATGCTACGTTTTCGATGCTAAAACATCAATAAATCTATCAAAGATTAAATTTACTAAAAATATAAATTTCGTTGTATGGAGAATTTCATTAAACAGTGAACTTCATTAGAAATAAAGAGAATAGAGGTGGCCCCGTTCATGTAAATTCCCTTCAGGTCACCGGGGAATATGCACCAGCATAATTCTCAAACTTATTTTAAAAAGTAAATCACATAAAGCTTTTAAGAAAAATGCATATTGTAAATTCTTAAATAAAATAGATAATAAATTTAACATTGCAAATGCTAGGAATAGTATAGAATTTTCATATTATTATGTTATAAAAATTAAGAAAAGCCAGGAATGCAGGTATAAGTTAGTGTGTTAAATATTTTAAGCTATTGTAACCCATGTAAGCTTAGAGTGACATTCTGTTATATTATTAAATATAAATTATAAAGGAAAACAATGCATCTGAAAAAGCAACTATATAAATATACCTAATTAGAAGCTGTAAGTATTTGTTTATATGGGTAAAAAGTATGGTGCTTGTATGTATAACTAAATAGAACATTGATATAAAGTATTTAATAAGAAGCATGGGTTTTGGTCAAGCAAAGTTGGAAAAAGGATCATTTGTAATCACAATAGTATATATTCTTTCTTAACAGGTGCCTTTAAAGGATTGCCATTTAATGCCATTCAAGATCTACTAAGCATCATTTTTGCATGACTACTGCAAAAGGATTACTTTACAAAAACCAGTTCCTTTGTCAAGAGCATACTTTGGACCCTGTTTTCAGAAAGCAGGTACAGTTCATCTTTATTAAAATGCCTATAAAATTGAAAGAAATGTTGAAAAAAAAATAAGATTCATGCATATCCTTAATGGAGCTCCTAATAACAACTGCTGAATATGCTAAAGCTTAATATGTTATTTTCTCAAATTAAGTGATTTTTCTTTGAATTGAAAACACCTAGATTGTGTCAGTACCATAAATGCCCTACAAACATTCTGCAAATATTATTAAAAGTGAAACAAGGTAAAATATTTGTCCTTACTAATTGTTTAGTTTGATATGAGGATGGCAAGTAAACGAATGTGTTATAAAATTGCTGAAAGCAATAAGGAAAACAGTACTCAGATATAGCCTCCTGTTCCATGATATCTTTCTCAACTGACATATATAATGTGCTAGTGGATGGCTTTTGTGCTTTTTTATGTGCTTGAATTTTAAGGCAATGCTTAAGTTAAATAAGTAGGAAGTCATGGGTGGAGAGAGGTAGAGTCATCCCCACCAGGAAAGGGGATCTCCTGAAGGAAGATGGCTTTTATGCAGTTGGCACAGCAGCTCCTCATTCTTACATATTTACATAACCAATAGAAATTACTAAAGAGCAATTACACTTATTTTGAGTAAAACTGGGCATAGTGTAAATAATAATCCTTTAAAATGAATACTCTAAAATACTTTGAAATACATCATTAGACGTTTGTTATTTACGACTAAGTGGTACCAGTAGACTATCTTGAATTAAATCCATTGTGTGCTACTTAACTACAATACTTCTGATGTACTTTTTAAATAATCAATCAAGAAGGTCAGTACACTATGACTCTAGAATGATTATCTTAATCTGCTTATTTATAAAATGTTGACAATAGTGTACCCAATTTCAAGACTGTCACATGTTTATCCTTTAATTTGTTAGGTTAATCCAGGTTAATTGATTCAAAATAGGAGAGGAGTTTTCTCATCCTACTCTATGCTTTCAGTACCTTCAAGCTTGAAAATTAGCATTAAAGAAGAGAAGTTACTAAATGTGGGTGTGAGAGCGGTTCTTTTGGAAGGTGTAGGAGTCTAAAGTTTTACCATGGTATTTGATTTTACTTTCTACTAGCCACACTAAAATTTTGGCAGCTCATTGCAGAAAATGTTACATTCCATGTGTCTTTTATTCATTTCATTAAATCATGCCAGTCTGTCATTTCGACTGCAGGCCCTAACTGTACCAGGTATCTCTAAATTAATCTTGTGAAGAAAAGCAACCACATTAAAAAAAAATTAAATAGAAAGTATAAAGAAAGGGAAGGGGAAGTATCTAACAGTGAAACCACAAATCATGTGAAAAAATTGAGTTCCATATAAATTAATCCATTGCTATTTTCTAACATTAGCCAGATTGTAAGCCAAATTTTGCCATCAAAGTTCTGTTTGTTACAATAAGAAAGATTTAAGAATAGGTTACACACACAAAATAATAATAATAATCTCTATTCTGTCTGTAAACGTAAACATCTTGGAAGCTGTTATTTCCTATTTATAAAGCATTTTGTTCTTAACTCACAATCGTGGACACATGTTAACAAATCAAACCCTAAGTTTTGTTTTACATCTGAGATATCTGTGAATACTAGAGATAAATTAAATCTAAGCATCTTAATTGAATTTAGTAATGTTAGAACCAAGTTGTTTATGATGCTTGTGACATTCAAAGAAAGACAACCAAACCACTGAACACATCACAGCAGCTGTATGTAAGAGGGTTACAGATCTAGTGCTCACTTCTAGATAGATGATGGATATGCAATTTGAATTTATACTAGACACATCAGCAGATGGAAATAGAATAGAGTAAATGTCTTGGACACCTGTGAACTGGTGCATTCTATCAATTACCAACCGAATTGTATTAAATTCATGTAGTTCAACAGAAGTCTAATTAATTTTTTAGAAGAGGCTCTTTGTCAATCTATTAATAAATTCAGGTTTCAAGTTGAGGTTGTAGAGTGTATTTAACTGCACAGAGAACCTGTAGAATCAGGTTTGGCAGAGCAAAGTGCACTCTTATTATGTCATTTTTGTTGTTGCTCCTTCCAACTAATTGAAAAGCATATTGGTAGAATAGGAAGCAATTGAAACAAATGAGACAAACTGAGCACTCCAAAAAGATGTAAGTGAATTAGAATTGATGAATCTGATGAGAGTGGATTCACAGTGTCACTTTAAATGAAACACCATTTCATTCATATACTTGCACCTAATCTGTCACTGTAACAACCGAAAACATTCAGCTGCAAAACTGACAGTTTCATCTTGACATAACCAACTCAATTCCTGCCATAATAAGAGGCAATATATATTAAAAGGGGTCTTGAGTTCAGCCTTTGAGAATGAAATGTTCCACTCAATAACTTATAGAACTCATCCAGGAGACACTGGCTCAGCTCCAAGAGGAAGAGCTTTATTTCATTAGAGAAGAGTCTGAGTGGCTCTAGGTTTATAGATTTTTAGCATTGCCAGGATTCTCATCACCTCATGAAAAGAAACCTCTAAGTAGCAATGTATGCATCTCTTAGAGAGTATTACAGTTGATAACAATAGAGTAGAATGTGCTCTGAATTTCAAAAACAGGAAATCTAATTTTCGTCTCTAAAGCTCTTGACAATTGCATAGAAATTTGAAAAGAAAAACTTTTCATATTAGTTGCTACGTAAGTATTGTGTAAATTAACAGTGCTACTACTTGCCAAAATGTTTACAGTGTGGCCATAATTGACAAAATAATGAAGGAAGGTGGATGGAGACAGTTTTGACTGAATCTTTGAAAGAATTTCCTAGCAATTAGAGTGTCCACAGAAATCTTTCAAGGGTCATGTGTCCAGATGAATGAAAAGTGTAATTTCTTATCATCAGGAAGGGAGATGGAACAGTTCCACACAAAATTGTTATTCAACAATAAAATCTTTGAGGTGGTTGTTATAGACATCTGTGTTTTACCACTTGTAAAAATTGGTTATTTATTTTAACTATACTTATAGTTTTTTGTCTTTTAGAAAATATTGTTTTGAAGTATTTTATAGGAAAATTTGTTATATGAAGTATAAAAATGCCTAGTCAAGTCAGACACGGTGGCTCATATCTATAATCCCAGCCCTTTGGAAGGCTGAGACGGGCAGATCACCTGAGGTAGGGAGTGTGAGACCAGCCTG
The DNA here is from genome assembly GCF_024542745.1 of Macaca thibetana thibetana. Classification (NCBI taxonomy): domain Eukaryota; kingdom Metazoa; phylum Chordata; class Mammalia; order Primates; family Cercopithecidae; genus Macaca; species Macaca thibetana. Next base: position 91,316,957 of record NC_065591.1, read on the forward strand.
ACCAACATGGAAAATCCCGTCTCTACTAAAAATACAAAATCAGCCGGACATGGTGGTGCATGTGTGTAATCCCAGCTACTTGGGAGGCTGAGGCAGGAGAATTGCTTGAACCCAGGAGGCGGGGGTTGCACTGAGCCAAGATCACACCATTGCACTCCAGCCTGGGCAACAAGAGCAAAACTCTATCTAAAAAAATAAAAAAATAAAAAAATTAAAAAAATCTAGTAAGATGAACCAAAATAGAATGGCTTAAATAAATATATGTATCAGTTGATATGAACATTGTAATCTGAGTTTGCATGAATTTCTTAGACAGCATTTATCTCTATCTGCCAGTTGTGGTGGTGGGAGGGGGTGGTTCAAGTTGGATATCGATGGATTATTTTCAATATCAGCCTATCCATAGGAAATACGTTGGTGAATTAATGTTTTCCAAGTTGAAGTTCCTAAGGATATGTAAGAAAACGGAATTTGCGCAAAGCAAGAGGAAGAAAAATAAGGAATACATTTTAGTGTGATAATGTAACAGATCATATAGGCTTTCTAGTACATACATTTTTGCTAGTGTGATTCAAGGCATCTACAGGTTGAAAACATGCAAACACTTTCGTTAATATGAATGTATGCACAATACCTCATATATGATACTTGCTCAGCAAATATTAACCTTTATTTAATATTTCTATTGTGGAAATAACTCATGGAAACAGGAAATATTTATTTTCTGGAATAAGTTTTGAGAATAAGAAAATTTCCATCCACCTCTGCTTACATACAAGCAATGGAACTGTTAGTCTCAATGCTTAGTCACCTGAATACCTCAAGGCTATACTACAACATAAGAAGGGCTCTATCTCTTCATGATGGGTCTGAAATTCAGTTCGTCTCTCTGAACTAAGCTTAGTAGACACAGTGAATCCCAGACAGACAAATTCTTAACTAGATACAGAATTCTGCTTAGAAACTGTCACATTTGCTGAGTGTATTGAGACAATTCTGACAAATGGAAAGATTATAGGCTTTGAAATAAGTTAAAACTAAGATTGACTATCTGCTGTAATATTTGCTAAGTGAAGAACTTGGCTGTATCTCAATTTTTATAAACCTCAACTTTCATTTGACTGTAAAAAGTGAATACTATCTCATTTTTGTAAGGGTGCAAAAAGTTCACACAAAATCTATCTTATCTATATCTGTACATATACAAGCAAAGACACACACACACACACACACACACTCTTATATTTAAAACTTGGCATCTGAAAAGTGTTTAGCAGATGGTTATTATTGTGATAGAGTGAGTAACATACATTTTTAACCACTGAGTGGACTGAAACTTACTGAAAGTCTTGTAAGACTTAAAAAAAAAAAAAAAAAAAAAAAAAGGAAAGAAGTACATCAGGAAAGAAGGGAAGAAAGGAGGAAAGAAGGAAACAAAAGAAAGCAGGAAGGAAGGGAGGGAGGGGAGAGAGGAGGGAGTCAAGGAGGAAGCGAGGGAGGAAAGGGAGAAGGAAGGGAAGGAAGGAGGAAGAAAGGAGGGAGGGAAGGAGAGAGAGAGAGCCAAGGGGGAAGAGAGGGAAGGAAAGAGGGAGTAAGGGAAAGGAAGGGAAGAAAATATAGATTTAGCCCTTTGGGCATTCATATTTGCATTCTGGGGCTCTTGGGGGTTATAAGACTAACATAGAAAAATGATACATTCCTATGGATCTGTCATAAATGATTAGAAAATGGAATAACAAGAGATGTCATGCATAATGGAAATAATGATTGTGTAGTATTGTGCTGGATTTTGGGTTAGTACCTAGCATTCTTTCCTAAGTCTTGTGCTCTCCAGAATATTAGAAGGCCAGAGACTCTGATAACTGCATTTCTCAAAACACCTGTCAGCAGGATTCATGATTAGGTGCCACTCAATGGGAAATGTAGAAGAGATAGGGAAAATGTAAGAGAAGCAGAAGTCCTATCGTTTTCCTTCCAGCCACAGTGGCCTCAGATGCATTTTTTAGTATCATATGCCTCAGTGCTGGAAGCTATGCTAATTGCTGGTAGTTTTAGAGTCCTGCAATGGCCACTATTTGAAAACTCGCAGTCATTTTAAGATTTAGCAGTGGTCTTTCCTGTCATTTGTTTCTTCAGCACTTCTAACAGTTTAAAACAAGTTGATATCTAAATTTCTTTTTAATTAAAATACCTTAAATTTTATTTTTCTGACCTAAACTTGATAAAGGAGATGCCTAAAAATAAACATACACACGTGTGTGTGTGCGCGCACACACACACACACACATATAAAAGCCTATGGAGATGCATAAAAATGGAGAGATATATTGTGTTCATAGATGGGAAGACTCGATTTTCAAGAGTGTTAATCTTCCCTCAATTGGTTTTATTTTGGTCTAACTTCAAAAAGTTAATTTAGCAAAATTAAGATAGTGTGCTTTGGGGGTAGAGTGGAGTCTTGAAGTAACCTTTGGAAGATACTAGAAAGATCAGAGAATACTTTATGCCTCTATGAAAACCTGATATACAAGTGATGTGATACTAAAGACCAGTGGACAAAGAATGGACTATGCTCTAAATTGTGCTAGTAAAATATATTACTCATCAAAAATTAAAATAAGATCTCTCAGAATGCCATACAATAAATAAATTAAAATAACTATAGATAGACGTAAGACTTAAAAGGCAGAACTTTAAATTGTAGAAAGAAGAAATTGGTAATAATTTAATTAACTCAACATACAGAAAGATATTTTAGACCCACAAAAAGCAGTTAACAAAATGACAGAGGTGACTATAGTGGAAAATAAATGAAAAAGAAAACACAATTGTGACAAAACACCTTGGTGCCTAAACTTTTAATAACTCTCTTTTACCTGTAACATAATAATAAAAGAAAAGATTTAGCAATCATTACTTTTACACATCTGCAGTAGATCAACTTTCCAAGTTTGCAGTTTATCGTTGTAGTAAATTGCAATGTTGTATTTAATTTTTTAACTCTTCCTGTCTCTGCACATTCAGTGTCTGAGTTTCTAGCTCTTCTCAGTAAAGGAATAAAATATACATACTTGATTCTTTACTTTGGATTTAGCCATGTGACCTGTTTTGATCAACTGAATTAACAAAAGGAATAGTATACTAGCTGTGAGGTCAAGCCTTAAGACATAATGCATATTTCCATGAGCCATGTTGCTCTTTCTTCATCATCAAGAGAATAAGGGCAAAAAAAAGAGATATGTGGAATAGAGTCATCCCAGATGAAACATCCCAGCCAAACCCAGCCATAATCAGCTGACCTTCAGCCACTCAAGATGAGCTAATGCTAATAAATTACTGTTGTTTTAAAACACAAAGTTTTGGGGTGATTTTTTATGTAGCAATAGCTAACTGATAGAACTACTATTCACAAAATAATTTATATTCCACTATATTTTGAAAACTCATTATCCCTATATACACATTTTACTTTTCTTCACTAATTTATCTGTTTATATTTTAACCTTATCTGGCATGCCTTATGCTCCCAATTATTCCATTTGTCATGTTAAAATAAAAATCAAATCCTACTATTTCCACGATATCTGAGTCTCATCTTATATGAAATAAGATAGCATCAATATTTGTTCTTCTGCTTTTCTTTTCTATACAATATTTTTAAGGCTCAGTACTGTGTCTTATAGCAATCTGTGCCCCCATAATGTCTTCCACATAGTGCATTTTAAACTAATATTTGAAGAATAAATTAGATAGGTAACAGTTGATATGGCTGATATTTACAGTTACAAAGACAGATTTTTATATCATATACATATGCCTGTTTTATTTACAAGTTATTTCTCCAGATTGAAGTTTTTCTCTTACTCTGTTATGGTGTACAACAATTAAGGAAAAGAGAGAGTTAAAATGTAAATGAAGAGAATTGGCAACCACGCTTCTACAAATGTTAGGTAATCTTCAAGTGATGATCTATTATCCTCAGTGACAAGATGTCAAAATTAGGAAGTAGAAAACCCCTGCAGCTAATGTATGGTAAATTAATTAGTCTGTTAGTATCCAAGATTACACTGTAAGTGTTTTCCAAGCGTCAGTATTTACCTTACTAAATTTTAAGAGGCTAGCCAGAGGTTCAAATATTGGAATGTTATTTCATGAATAGTATAATTCACTTAGCACAACAGTATTTCTTTTTCCTTTGGAAATAAAGTTAAAATATCTATATTTTCATGCTTCATAATTTAGAATTTGGTACCTATATATGCTTTTTAGTGAAGATTTCATGTGTCAAAAGCATAATAAATTGTCCAAAAAACTTCCCTGGTAGTTTTTAAATTGCACATTGTGGCACCAGATCAGCGTTTAGCCGTCTATTTTATTACCATGACTGCAAATGTCGTTTGTAAAAAGTTCTATGCTTTTATTTTAATGCTACTTTTGACAAACTGGTATGTTTACTATTCAAACAATTTTTTTTTTTACCTAATTTTCTTCTGCTATGTTGAAAATGGGAAAAAAGAAACACATTTTTGGATCACCCGTGATTTCGGTGACTTTTGGGGCTATACTTACACATACGATAAAACAGATAGGTTCCAGGGAAATAAGCTTACAATTTGTAATAGCTTATACCTATAAATTCTCATGCGTTCTTTTTGCTTTATAGAATGGGGAAAATCTGCAAGACTTAGTGTGACCACAGCTTCACAGACTTAATCTACAAACGAGATCCATATTATACTGAATATTTCCTGCTATCTCTAGGCTTCTCAAATAGGTTGATTACTTAAAATAATTAAACATTTTATAATTACTTTCTGAAAATTACTTTTAATAATGTATTAATAATGTGTTTGACACTAAGCATGTGGAATAGAAAATATTTTTTAAATCTCTGAGATTTTATTTGGGGTTAAAAGGAAGGTGAAAATTTTCTGTTATGTCTATATGTCACTATAGGAAATCATATTCTAAGATTTCAATGATGCATGGCAGTGGAAATAACAGAGATGAATACAATAGACTTTCCCATAGACTGAGTTTTCCGGGTCATTTAACTCCCTCTAGTGTCTTCAAAACTCTCCAACAGAGTTAATGATAACGGATGTCGTATTATTGTCCTCATGGTGACTTGCTTGGGTAGAAGATAAAAAATGCTATACTCTCAAAGCTATAGGTAGAAATATAGCGATTACCAACTCATCAACTCTCTCTCTCTCTCTCTCTCTCTCTCACACACACACACACATATTGCATTGTATCCTTTTATTAAAAATATAAATTATCAAGAATGAAATCAAGAGCTGAAAATTAAACAAAAACCGAAACTAAAAGGACCAGCACATACAAGCCTTGAGTGATAAAAATCCTGTTCATTGCTCTTAAAACATCTCAGACTCTTACTCACAACTACATAGGCATCTTTGAAAGCAATTCAAACAAATTTTATTGTCTAGCTTCACAATTCATGAGAGGGTAAAAATAGAATGTGAGAAGATAGATGGGCCTCTAGAAATACACACAGGACTATTCAATGAATGGAGAATTGACAGCCCCATAGTAGCAGCTAAGGAAACTGTAAGCATATTAAATAATTCTACTTGCAAAAAAACTTTGAAGTAGTTCATAAAGTAGCCAGCAAGTGGGAGGGTATGGTGATGGATATGATACTTACCTTAATTTGATCATTACATTATACAATACATAAGTGTATTGAAATAACACACAGTTACCCATAAATATGTATAATTATTATGTGTAATTTTAAAACAAAATAAAACTTTACATACACACACAGACACACACACATACAGTATTGGACTGAGTCACTTCCTAAGCAATATTAGTATATTGTTAATTAAGTTTGTACTGTCCAATAAGGATAGCTACTAGCCACATGTTGCTATTGAACTCTTGAAATGGGGCTAGTTTAAATTGAGGTGTGTTTATGAAATTAAATATAACACAGGTTTCCAAGACACAGTATGAAAAAAAGAAATGTAAAATATTTTATTGATAATGTTCATTTCATGTAGAAATTATAATATTTTCGATATTTGGGGTTAACAGAATATATATTTTTAAATAATGCTACCTTTTTTCTTTTTAACTGTTACTATTATAAAACATATTTACATATGTGGCTTGTATTTGTTGCTTGCCTATTTCTATTGAATAGGGCTGATCTAAAGGATTTCAGCACTAATATATAATTACTGATTAAGAATTAAATGTATCTCTCTTATATAACTAATCCAGCACATAGCTTTTATAATGAATCTCTTAGCCATATCTTAGTTCAAGGAAACATGAAGAAAACATATAAAAGCTATTTCCTTTAAGCATTTTTTTTTCTTTCTGTAAAGTTGATTCCACAGCCTTCTAGAATTTTAAAGTTCTTGAAATACTTATACAAGAGCTTCTGGGCAGTGATTATTTTTCTTCTAAGTCATACATAAATAACTATGATTACATGCTTGGAATTAGAAGATCTCTAATGCAAGTCATCTGTGTAGCTTGAAGAAGCATCAGTATATCCCAGCTGAAAGAGTGAGGCGCCGTGTAGCATTGACACTCCACCAAACGAAAGTCTGTGACAAAGACCTGAACTACTCTCAACGCCGTTTCTAGTTATAGTAAACTTAGTCACACCATTTGCTCTTACTCTAGGCCCAAACAGTGCTGGTTTCAACCCTGCCTCTCAGTTTTGGCTCTTGGAGGCATGCAACAATTACTCAAGCTATGATAAGAAATAAACAAGAAAGTAGACAAAACAGAAGAAAGGACTTTAGAACATAAAGATACACACCTTAGTGTTGACTAGAACTCCAGAGTATTGAAAACTACTAATAGAAGTACCAAATCAAGCAAATATCACTACAATCCAAAATAGATTTATTTAGCTTGCTTAAAAGTAGAATTCTGTCCTGAAGTTTAAAATTTCTTGAAAAGCACGCATAGTTCCAACATAATAAATCATAGCTCCAAGTGTGAATGTGAAACTAATATTTTTATTAAAAATTATTCATGTGCTGGCCTATGTTGTCATACTTATATATGCCAATATCATCTTTAAATTTGAAAGTTTGTATAAACTGAGTTATTTTCTTTTTAATAAAACATGAAATATAGTTCTAATACACATTGTTTCTGTGTTGTCTGATTTGAGTAGGTGTTATTTGACTTTCTGGCCCTCACCCTAACTTTCAGCAAAGCCAAATAGACATACTTGAAACAATAATGGACATTCAGTGTATTCCTCAGCAATACTTCCTTGGAAATCGTATTCAATAGCACGAGAGCTGTTTCAACCACTGCTTGTAGTCCAAATTGGTACAACCTATAACAACAGCAATAGCAAATATTCAGCATTTGTTTGTGCAGTGTCAGAAGCTATTCTCACAGCAACTTACTAGTTCAAGCTTATTAATATCTCTAGGAATTTAAAGCAGAGAGATCAAGAAGTAACTAGTTAAGGGGGTTTCAAACCTATGCAATCTTGTTCTGAAGTCTCTGTTTTTTAGCCACATCTCTCTTCTGTCACACAGAAATCTTCAATCTTTTAATCCTACTTATGAAAACATAAGTTCTCTGGAGTCATGTTACCTATATGGTGCCCATGCTAAAAATTCTAGATATTTTTTATAATAAAGTTTCCAGATTGTTTTTGGAAGTTGCTTTAGTCTGGGTTTCCTTTAGGTATACACTGAAAATGGTTTAACAGGAGGTGATCTGAGGAAGCAAGCAGAAGTGAGAGAGTGGGGAAAACAAGACAGAGAATGGAGAAAAGTTGAGAAAGGACATAATAATGAGCAGGTCCACACGTGCAAGTATTTGGAGCTTCATCTTGCTCCAGCTTCTTGTATATCTTCCCTCTGAGGTTTCATACAAAACACACCTCAGAATTTTCACAATGATAGATGGAAAGCTGGGGTAAATATATTCCTAATTAGGCTCATGGGTGAGGGTTGACTTTAGGGCTGTTAAAACTCAGATGCCTTTCAAGCTGCCCTGTACTTGGTTGAACAAGCCCCCATGGTGCTACAGAAAATCTTGAGGCAGAGAAGCAGCCATGAGACTCAGACTCTCCAGATGGCACAATGAGTGCAGGAACAGTCCTCTGTGCCTGCAGGGGGACTGATTCACCATTGCGGACTGGAGCATTAATAGCATCTGCTACTGAAGTGTAAATATAGTCAGATTCCCTGGAAACACAGAGAATCCTACAAGAGATTTCTTCAGGAAATGTTTGAGCCTTCTTCACCCTAACCTTATTCTTGGGAAAAAATAAAAAATAATAATAACTTTTTGTGTTTAGATTGTTGATTTAACCTTTAATTTATTGGTGGGGTATGTTTGTACACAATAGTAAATTCAATACATGTCAACTACATTATTGTAACTAGTTCCTCTAACACTAGGAAAGTTCAGTCAAAAATATCAATCAAATTAGCTATTAGGTATAAAATTGTCAAAATAAATTGGTTAAGAGAATATTTCACTTTTTTGTGTGATGAGCTTATAGCTTAGATAAACAACCTAAGGGTATAATTTGTGCACTCTGAGTTGCTTGAATGACATGGCCTCAAACAGGTATGCCATGCAGGAAATAAATAATCGGTTGTGGAATTCCTTAAGCAACATTTATTTTACGATTTGTCTTATATTTCTAATACTAATTATCTTTATTGTGAAATAAAAGTGACTTTTTTGTTATTTATTCCACAATTTTCTTAATGTCTTATAAACTAGACAAGAATAAGAACTAAGCCGGGTGCGGTGGCTCATTTCCGTAATCCTAGCATTTTGGGAGGCTAAGGCGGGAGGATTACCTGAGGTCAGGAGTTTCAGACCAGCCTGGCCATCATGGTGAGACTCCGTCTCTACTAAAAATACAAAAATTAGCCGGTCGTGGTGGTGGGTGCCTGTAATCCCAGCTACTTGGGAGGCTGAGGCAGGAGAATCACTTGACCCCAGGAGGCAGAGGTTGCAGTGAGCCTAGACCGTGCCATTGCACTCCAGCCTGGGTGACAGAGTGCGACTCCATCTCAAAAAAAAAAAAAAAAAAAAAAGAAAAGAAAAATTAAAAAAAAACAGTAAGAGCTAAAATGTTTACTAAACAGTGGATATAGAAAGAAGATCACTGTGACAGCATGACAATTCACAATAGTAAAAGGGAAACATGTTTGGGGTACAGATTTTTTTTACAAATTACCCATGTTCTAATGAACTTTAACAAGAATTTTGAAATCACATAAGGACACATACAGAGCATTTCTTCATACCTTTTGAAGCTAGAAGGGGAATCAGTGTATTTCTTAATAATTTTTCTCTATATCTTGTCAGAGAAGGGACAGTCCATTCACTTTTTTCCTAATATTAAGGTGTGTGTGAAATGAAGATAAGCATAATCTTAGAAGAGACTTTTGAAAAACATGTTGTACCTGTGGAATTTAAGTTAATTTGTAAATATTACAGTCAAATAGTAAGTTACATATTTTTCTGGGACTATCTATTATTTTCCACTTGAGGCTATTCAAAGAAAAAAATGTATAAAAAGTCTTTTTTTGGAATATTGAAAGTATAATATCAGTAGTTATTTCTATGTTCTATAAAAGTTTAAAAAATCAAAACAGAATAAATCTATACTAAATGTTTTCTTTACTATTGAAATGACTACTATCACATTAAAATTGAAAAAATATTCAACTATAGGATATTTCAGAGTATTATATGCCATACTACATGCTATAGTTTAAATTCATAAACTTATTTGTAAAAATTAAATTGCCATAAAATAGAAAATTGATTTTTCTATATATGTTTTTTTTGAAAGTGGTTCCTTCCATTTACATTAGTATTATAAGTAGGTGTTAATTGTATACTGTTATGAACACAAAGCATCTTTAAATATGCAACACAATGAAATATCTGCTATATAATATCTACTCATTTAAAAATGTTTGACTTACTCATCTTTCCACCCAGCCTGATCAAACAGCTCTATACTTGAATCTCATTATTTTTATTTCATAAAACTGCTTTTATTGAATTGCATTTTGGTCTTTGCTATTTTTTTGTATTGAGAGACATAATAAGATTTGGTAATATTCAAATCACGAGAATGAGTAGGGCATGGTGTCCACCACGTCTGACAGGGTTCCATTAGGGGGTTGGGATGGAATGAGAGGTGGAGAATGTCTCTTTTTTCTTATGACAGAGAACCGTTGTTCATTTTGGGGATAACTTTTTTCGTTGTTGTTTAATTTTATTTTGTTGCTATTTTTAACATTCAGTGAGAACTGGGGTGGGTATTTATTTTAATCTCCCTGATTCTGTAAAATAATGTCATTTATAGTATTTCATTCTGCTTTGGCTGATGTAAAATCAAATTAAAGCCAAAATGGGAGCCAAGAAACTGTACTGGGTTTTACGATATCTTCCATTTTCTTTTCTTATTGGTATTTTCTCTGTTTGTATATGCTCATTTATTGTATTTGCTTATTTTATTTATATTTATGTAGTTTGCATCAACTTTTGTTATAAAATGTGTTAAATAATCTATGAAAATCATTATAACACCTTTTTTCTAATTTTCTAGGAGTTTTGTTGGTGCTTAATCAATTTTATGTATTTTGTTCATTCACATATATATGTGAAATATAAATATGTGTGTATATATACATATATATATAGTGTCCATTATGAGTGAACTAGAAATATAGCCATGAATCATTTTATTAATCCTTATCCCTATAGATAAATGCTGAGGGGATGGATACCCCATCTCTATGATGTGCCTATTTCACATTGCATGCCTACATTAAAACATCTTATGTACTCCATAAATGTATACACCTACTATGTACCCACAAAAATTAAAAATGAAAACACTAAAATTAAAAAAAAAACTTTATCCTTTTGAAAATCACTTTCTAGTATGAAAATGAAGATATTAATGAATAAATTAAACTGTACAATATTTTGAAGTGATGAATGTCTTGGCAGAAATAAATCTAAGTTAAAGGGATAGAGAATGTTATGGTTGGGTGGTTTTTTGCTTTCGTTTTTCTGGGAGATTCTGGAAGACTTTTTTGCTAAGGCAGTGTTTGCTCTGAGACATAAAAAATGTAAAGGTGACAGTCGTGGATTTTTTTGGTGACAGAAGGGACATCAAGTGAAAGTGTCCTGAAGTGGCCAGGCGCGGTGGCTCACGCCTGTAATCCCAGCACTTTGGGAGGCCTAGGCGAGTGGATCCCTAGGTCAGGAGATCGAGACCATCCTGGCTAACACGGTGAAACCCCGTCTCTACTAAAAAAAAAAAACACAAAAAACTAGCCAGGCGAGGTGGCGGGCGCCTGTAGTCCCAGCTACTTGGGAGGCTGAGGCAGGAGAATGGCGTGAACCCGGGAGGCAGAGCTTGCAGTGAGCTGAGATGCGGCCACTGCACTCCAGCCTGGGTGACAGAGCAAGACTCCGTCTCAAAAAAAAAAAAAAAAAAAAAAAAGAAAAAGAAAAACTTAGCCAGGCGTAGGTGACGGGCGCCTGTAGTCCCAGCTACTCGGGAGGCTGAGTCAGGAGAATGACCTGAACCCGGGAGGCGGAGCTTGCTGTGAGCCGAGATCACGCCACTGCACTCCAGCCTGGGCAACAGAGCAAGACTCGGAGCGGAAAAAAAAAAAAAAAAAAGAAAGAAAGAAAGAAAGAAAAAAGAAAAAAAAGAAAATGCCCTGAAGCAAGAATGTTTTTGATTGGAGCAGAGTGAGATGGAGAGTGAAAAAAGTGAGATCAGAGAGCTGGTGGGATAAAACCAAAATCTTTTTAGAAAAAAAAATACATCAATGTGAGACATTGTGTGGACTTTGGTTTTCACCCTCTGTGAGGGTAGATAGCAAGCTGCTGGAGAGTTTTGAATGAATTGAGCAATGTCGTGATTTAATTTACATTTTAAGCAATTATTGTTCGATAAGATATGACATGTAAGAAAAGGGAAAGCATAAAGGATGATCCCAGTATTTTGTTCTATAGGAACTAGAGGGTGGGAGTTGCCTAGACAACTAGAAACAAGATTCTTCTTATTGAGATTGGGCAAGTGTCAGAGAAAGCAGTTTTGGGATGGGAAGATTAAGGAGATCATTTCCAGACAGGTGTGGGTGCATATTTGATATACTAGCGAAGATGTAAAATAGTCAGCAGAACATGTAAATTTGGAGTATAAGAAAGCTGAGTTGGCTGGAGATATAAAATTGAAAGTCTGCACTGGTGTGCTGACAATACTCTAAAAGAAGACAGGAAAAGTAAGGATTATGCGGACCAAAACAGATTGCAGAGATGTGGATAATTAGGGGCGGAGTGTGTGGGGGGGAAAGGCCTGAGAAGGAGCACCTACAGAGATTGAAAGAACAAGTAAAGAATGGTGATGTAGATTGTAAAGATTTAAGGAGGAAGTGAAAAGCCATGACAAAAGCTGTTATTGGTTAGATAAGAACTTAGGAGTGATTTTTTATTTGTTTTGGTGTTACTGTTACTTGCTAAGCGCTTTTGCAAAGGCCTGGAAGTTATGGTGGAACTGAAAGCCTGGTCTAAGTGCATTTGAGATCAAATGGTAGGAGAAAAAGCAAAGAAAGCAAGTACAGATAGATTTTTCTCTAAAGCAACAATTACTAATAGAAACAATCATAAAAATAATTATATAAAATAATTTAATGAAAGTAAATGATTAATTGCAAAAGCTATGATATTACAACTGCATAAATCTACATTAAACATATTCATGATCACAAAATATAATTCCATTGCTTTCTTTAGAAATTGTATTTTCAGGCTGCTACCTGTCAATATTTTGGATAAACTTTTCTGCTTGCTTCTGCTGCTTCTCTAAGTCTCCCCTATTTTAAACTGCCTGGTTAAACAATAATTCATTAAAGGTCATACTTTTGGGTGATTGAAATACTTGATGTCTTATAAAGCATTTGCTGGCAAGTTTTATTATTATATTTGCATCTTGTACCTTTTGTAAATTAGATAAAAGCCTAACAAGAGATGAAACAAGAATTCAATACCATCTTGTAACTGGAAGGGAGGCTTCTCTATGAAAGTATGTTTATTCCAATGAATAATCATAGCGAACTGAAATAATTTAACTGCTAGTATTATGATAAATAAAACATTGAATATTTATTTTAAATAGATATAAATATGTATTATAAACAAAATACAAATTTCCCTAAATGAAATATTTGGAATTTGTTTTCAGATTAACCACATGTGAATACAAATAGCTTACATTTATAATCTCATTTTATATTATTTCAGTAGTTTCACAGTATGCCTTTTTGAAGCATTAAAACTTAGAGGTAGTCTGCAAGTATGAAATTATATGGAATTTGTCATCAGGAAGCATTAGTTTGAATCCCAACTCTAGTAATTCAAACTGCATGATTTGGAGCAAACCTTCATTTTCTCAGGTTCTTCACCTGTAAAATTGGAATAATCAGAATATTTACTAAACTGGATCACTGTGGAAGTCAGTGGAATGTGCCATGATCAGTAAGTCACGTGTCTTGTACTCTTTGTGAAAGGGGAAATATATTATCCACAAACAACAAAAAGTGGAAAAGAAAAGAAAAAGGAAAAACGTAAAGGTTATATTTCACCTTACAAGAACTTTTTTTACTTGAAGGTCCTTAATCAGTCTCTGTTAAGTTACTGAGGAGACAAAATTCCAGTGATAGAAACCTTCATGAATATGCTGTGAGTCCAGTTTCTCACATTTGCAATTCAAGAAAAATTAAATGACAAACCATGGCAGAAGAAAAGTACTGTGAGAGAACAAAAATAGTGAAGAAATCACTGGTGTAATTAGCATCCAAGGAGGAATCACTACAATAGTCCAGATTTGAATTAAAAATTATAATTTAAACTTGGTTCAAGAGCATCTTGGCCTGCTTAATAAAATAGTAAGCTATCTAACATATCTAGTAATAAATCAGTGATTATCTGTCATGCTGATCTTTCCATATTAAAAAAAAGTATTAGTATCAGAATATAGAAAATATAGTCTTAAATATCAGAAGCAAACATTTTACTTGCTATTTTTAAGTAAGATTTTACATAATTTAAAATCTTTAAAAATTTGCAATTTAGTGTGTGTAATTTGACTCATTGCTACAAGCTATTTCTCAGAACTTTATTCAGAGACAGCTGTATGAGGAGAGGGATATATATGGGAAAACTGAATCAATGCTACAATGATAAACGCCAACGCTTTTACCTATAACATAAAACAAAGTAAGACAATCATTTTAAAAATTATTTATTTTTTATAAAATTTGAAATAGTGGCATTTTATTATTTAAGAAGCAGGCAAACATGCATGGTGGCTCACGCAACACTTTGGGAGGCCGAGGTCGTCTGATCACTTGAGTCCAGGAGTTCGAAATCAGCCAGGGCTAAATGGTGAAACCCTGTCTCTCAAAAAAAAAGGCAACGCGTGGTGGTACGTGCCTGTGATCCCAGCTAAGCAGTTAAGGTGGGCAGGATCCCAGGAGATGGAGGTTGTGGTGATACTACCACTGCACGCCAACTTGGGCAACAGAGGGAGAGTTCATCTGAAAAAAAAAAAGAACGAAAGAACGAAAAAAAGCAGATGGATATTAGTGCCCAAATTCAATTGTTAATCTACTGTTTATTTTTAGTACTATAAAAAAATCCTTGGATACAACTAATTAGAACCAGACAAGCATAAGGTGTTGTTCTAGCTGAGATATTAGTAATATTACTGAGTCTGTGTAGAAAATAACTTCAATCATGGTCATTTGTTGGCAGATTAAAAAACAGATATACAAAACCAACCAAAAAAAAAACAAAACAAAAGACAAAATTTTGTAAAGTGGAAAGGGAGCATTAGATTGCTATCATTCCATAGTTGTGAAGCTTGGATCCAGAACAGAGGGTTCTGCAGTGTCATTGTGCTCTTTTCTTGTCAGGCCTCATCTGGAAGAGAGGCATTAGCAAGCTGCAGGTGGCTGGAAAGAGAGGAGGGATGACAAATCTTTATCACCTGGAAATGATGAAAGAAATTGAGGATGTGTACTCAAGAAAGAAGTAGATTTAGATGGTCACAATATGTATTTTCTCAGATGTTTAAAAGGACTGTCATGTGAAAGACGGATTAGAATAGGTATGTGTTGCTCCAAAGAATAGCCTGTGGACCAAGAGTAGCTGTCAGAAAGGTATTTCAGCTCAGCATGATAAAAAGATTTCTGACTCTGAATTACATGGTGTTAGTGAGTGCTTCATTGTAAGAAGTATCCTGTTCTGAAAAAGTAGGCTAAGTATGATATCCAAGGTCACTTCTAACACTAAGAAATCTTTGATTTTTGTGAATTAAAGTATGTTTTAAATGTCCATTCTCAGCTGTAGTGAAAAGCCCTGTGCATAGTTTTAAGATAACCTGAAAATTTTATATTATTGTGTTATACTTCTATCTCTGTATCTATACCTTCTAATATCTATCTTTTAAATTCTGCATAAAGCAAGCTGCTTTAAAAATTTTCACATAGCATATTTGATAAACTTATATTCTTAAAATGAAAAACTCGTAAGGACTAGACGTTCATTTAAAACATTTGGCCATATTTTGACCTGCAAAAACATCTGTTTCGTATAGATCAATCAGATACGATGGGTCAAATAATGTGTTAGAGGTGACAATGAAACAGGACAGGTAAATGTGTGATTACACAGAGTGTACTAAGTGAAACCAGAAAAATTTTTAGAGACATTCGAGACAGCCACATTTGTATTTATAAAATGTCATTTCAAGAAAATCCAACATTTGAAAATGATAAACTTAAGAAATAGAATGTGACTATTTGTAAAATAGCCACCTCATATAGAGATAATACCTGATAAACTTAATTGCCAAACTTAGGGAAGACAATTCTTTTGTGATTAAGCACCCCCAGCCCCACATCTCCTTACCTTCAAAGTGCATAAGTTTTCAGTAGAACATCTATGGCACAAGGAAGCTTTCCCAGTTAGCACTAAGAGCTTTATACGGTAGGATTTTGTCCACCAATAGATCAATAACTTGCTGATATGTAAAAGTAAGGATCTGTATTTCAAAAAACCTTTTACCAGATGTATTTTGGAGAAATTACCTTTCTCGTTGTCCACTTCAATCCTTAGTTAACTGAAAAGAGTAGGAAAAAAATTGGTTCTCAAATTCTTTCAGGTTTTAATTAAAGATGTCAAAAGTGGTTCACTCAGAAAACTCTTGTTACTAATCACACATTGTTTCATTTTTTAAAAAGCCTGATCTGACAGAGTCTTCATACTAATGTTTATCTATTGTGTTAAAATAACAATTTTTATTACATTAAGATATCCATCTTTTGAAAAATAGATAAAACATTTTTAGTTCACTACTTTTCTGAAAAATGAAAGTGAGAATAAATACATCTAATGTAACAAAGCAGATCATTTAAATAAGGGCAAAATAAGTAAATAGAATGGCTATAGGGTAATAGAAAAATTTGAATCAAATATCATCACTGAAGCTCATGATCTCTGCTCCAAAAAGCATCAACATGAGCAACACACTGCTTGGTGATCTGCACAGACAAGAGGTAAAATGACTGACTTTGGAGACTCAGGTAGGGGAGCATTCAAAAATAAGAAAAGTATGTTTAAAGAAGAAGTGTTACAATGGGCTGAACGGCTCCATAAAATCTAGTTAATTGCTTGTTCTCCAAGACCATAGTATATTTTAAGTCACTACCCTTACAAGAGTAGACATTTCTGGACCTCTTATTGGGTAGACAAGAGAAAAATTGGAAATGCATAGCTTTCTGCATCTGAAGGACCTATGATGGAACTGAAAACATAATGGAGATAGTCAAGACCACTAGACGTGGAGTCTTTTTACTCAGGCCAATATTTGAATTACTCCTGCATATATTGATTCCAAGTGTTGAATTACTCAATCAGGAAATTTAGGACCCTTGTAAAGCAAGCATATAAGTCATATGAATACATATATATAGAGAGAGAAGTATTTCATATTTAAAATAAAACATAAGCTCAGGAATACTATGAAAACTGATAATATGGGAATAATATTGCTCATATATATTAGCACTCAATATTGTCTTTCTAATGAATTATACACTGTTGTTGAGGGGGATATAATCATTTTAGTGACATAAACTGAATCTAATGCCTTATTAGGATTATGAGGTTTACTCAGTCCTTTCCTCTGAACTATCGTCATTCCTATCTTCACCTTTGTACACGGGCAGCTTAAAGGCAACTTAAAATAAATATATCCAAACCAAAACTTATGCCCTCATCCCTCTAGTGGATTGAAACATTTTTCTCAATTCTTAAACCTTGAAGCACCCAATGAGGAAGGTGTTATCACTCAAATTTTACAAAAAAGGAATATGAGGTTAAAAGAAGAAACATGTACCATGTCATAAAACAATAATAGCGCAAGATCAAGATTTGATCTCATGCCTAAACAGTGTTAACCTTTTGAGTTTTCTATCTCAAAAGGTATGATAAGAATGATATGCTTGGTAAAGACGTTCAATGTTGGTTCTATTAAAATGTAGATTGTATATATTTGTTGCTATGCATATGTAAATTATCACTTAATTTTCCTCAGAATAACTGTAAAATATGCCTTTCATTTTGTATACTTTCTCCTGGCCCGTTTGAAATAGAATTATTAAAAATTTATTGTATTTTTCCCAAAGGTAAGAGTAAGTACAAGGCTCAAGTATTTAAATCAAAAGTTTCAAAACAAATCAAAAGATACATGAGATATTAATTACATATATTAATGCATATTTCATAATATTAGAGGAACAAAATAAAGATGAAAAATAATTGACTCACATTCACACCATGCTAATATAATATATTTTAAAGCTTGTGTTTTCTTTCAGTTTTTGTCCATTTACATAGGTGTAAATAAATTCCTACCATTATGATAGCACAGATCTACTTCTATAATTGACTTTTTCACTTAACATTATGTCATAATTGTGTGAAGACTGCCTCTAAATATTGACTTCCTATATTAAATATATAGAAAGTCAATAGAGGTACTGAGAGAGCAGTAATTCTGCTTAATTTATGATGATCAACAATCGATTGATGATCAACAAAGAATTGAATTAATTTTGAAAATGCAATGCAAAAATTGTGAACCAATTTATTTTCAAAAGTGTCTCTGTGGTATTGCAAACACCTGCCTGTCTTCTCTCACCTCCACCAATACTCAGCCTCTTTTGTGCCCAGAAGGCCTTGATCTCCTCAGGCCTGGTGGCCCTTGTGGCACGGATTATGATTACTTCAGCATCCCTGAAGAGAAGCCTACTGAGGTCTCCACTACTGTGGTAGAGGAGGTGTCAGCTCTCCCACAAGGTGTACCCTGCTGGCAATAGTCACGGCTCCAGGAAGGAGCTTAACCTCACCAACGCAGAGTGCACTTGTGACTAAGAAATAGCTGATATGGACTGAATGTTTGCATTTCTCCAAAATTCTTATGTTAATGCCCTTATTCTCAATGTTATTATATTTGGAGGTGTGGCCTCTGGGAGGAAATGTAGGTTAGAATAGGTCATAAGGATGAGGCCCTCATGATGAGATTAATGCCCTTATAAAAAGAGGAAGAGACACAAGCTCTCTCTCTCCTGTGTGAGTACATAGCAAGAAGGCAGCCATCTACAAATCATAAAAGAAACCCTTACCAGACAGTGAAATTGCTAACACCTTGATCTTGGACTTCCCAGCCTCTGGAACTGCAAGAAATACATATTTGTTGTAGAAGCCACCCAGCCTATGATATTTTGTTACAGCAGCCCAAACTGACTAAGACACTAGCTGAAGGTCATTGACTGATACCAGGCACTGTGTTGTTTTGTATGCAGAATCTCATTTATTCGTTATATTAGATCTGAGAGGCAGAGAGTTTTCATGTTCTTCCAGCGTTTATAGATCTCTGGCTTAATATCTCTGATTCTTTCAAGTAGCCCTTAGGTCCCAGAGTTTCAAGTTCAGTCACAATCCTGGTTATTCTCTGGGTTATTTCTTCATACTATTGAAATAGTCCTGTCGCATGGACAGTTGTGGATTCTAGGAATATCTCTGCCTTTTGTGTTTCTCTGCTAGTACAAAAAGATTTTTATTATCAAAGGGTAAAACAATGACACAGGGTTTGGGAAGGGTTGTAAAACTTCCAAACAAAGAAAATAAAGGATTTTATGGATCTCAATGCTTAGCTTCTCCACTCACTAGAAACAAAAGTAATTAATATAATAATACATAAACTATATAGAGAAAATTATTTGTTTTCTTATATCTAATAAGACAAAGCATATATCATAGTCACTTTACTTAGGCTGTTATATAGTTCAGTCCCACTTTTCATGAGTCTGACTTGAGATCAATTTATTTTGCACTTTAATGAATGGGAAAATAAGAATGGAGGTTAAGAATATGTGTAACAAGGGTACACAGTGTGTTTAGTATGTATTATTTGCAACTTTTTGTAACTAAATGACAATTCTACCATGATATTAGCCCCATTTATTTTTGGTTCCGAGGTGGGTAGGAGTTGTTTCTGTCAGCAGAACTCCTGCTAAATGACTTCACCATCATTTCTCCCCAGTATAATGTGCTCTTAATAATTTTCTTTACTAAAAAGGATACTACTCCGCTACTGATAATAAATGTTGTATATTATTTTAAAAATATGGTCAAGGTGTAAAGTTTGTTGTGGGGAAAAATATTCTGCTTCAGTTTTTGAACAAATGCATTTGAACAGCTGAATTTGTTGAGACATGCATTTCTTTATATAGTTGAATTATCATTAAGAAATAATGTTATTTAATGAAAATAATTCATTAGATTACTAACAAATTTAAATAATTGCGCAAAAGATCACTGCTACTAGCCTATCTTCTTAACATGCACTAGAACAGTCTTCCGAAGTAATTCTTGAAGTATGACTGGTTGAAACTTTAAGGCCTAGAACATATTGATAACTTTTCTACTACCATGTAGTTCTGATATTTCTGATTATATTGAAATGACTCTGCTTGAGGTCTAGGTCTGTAATCTGGATTTAAGGAAGGTTTTATATCTAAGCCTACCAACTTCACATGGAGAAACTTCAACTTACAGACTGCCTTCAGACATTTTTTTAAACTCCTTATTTTAATCACTTCTTCTGGATAGGTGAGTTAGACATGGTCTACTTTGGTTCCGATAATCTTAAGCTTCTTAATTTTCCAGCGTGTGTATATATATTATATATCATATATATTATAATACATGTAAGATCTGTGGCTTTAAATCATTACATTTAGCTTTGGAAGACTCCTTGGTGTGCACAGCACTAATATAAAATTCTCCCCTGCAATGTCACCCAGTATGTGCCTAAGTATTCCATGTGTCCAATCATTGATACATGCATTCCACAAATACATACTAAGCACTCTGTGCCACAGGCTCAGCAGGTTCAGTACAGCCAAATAACAAAAGCAGCAACAAAAATCCCTGTGGTCACAAAACTTTTATTCTAGTGGATGAGTTCAACCAACACACAAAATAAGTAAATGAATTACATGGTTATTAGATGGTGGTAAGTGCCATAGAGAAACGTGACCAAGAATACAGTGGTCTGGGTATGAGATGACAATCAGGAACACCATCCGAAAAGACAATATTAGTCTATGGCCAGACCACCCTGAATGTGCCCGATCATGTCTGAAAGGGCAATATTACAGTCACAGACTAAACAAGGGGACGCTTTCTTGGTGGAATTTAACATGTACTTATGAGAAACCCAAATTTTTTAATACTCCTCCATAGTCATGCTGTAAACTTTTTTCCTGGCCGTCTGCCAGAAAATATCTGGCAGACATATAGGTAGATTGGCCACTCTTCTCCCCACTACCCTTAAGTGAACTGCTGTTCAGCTCCCTGGCCTTTATGACAGATTTTTTTTTCCCCTAGTTTTGATCTGGTTTCTTGGCAAGCTGAATTTAATCTGACTTAGTCCTTACGTTCCCATTGCCAAGGTACACACAACATGTCTGGGCATATGGTCCTGTTTTTATGATCTTTTAACCTTTATTTATTATAAATACACCATGGTGTAATGGATCATTTGAGAGAATTGAACACTTGGAATGACAGCAGGTCTGGTTGAGGCCATCTGGAGATGTTAGAGAGGAGAAGTTTGCTTCCTTGTGAAATAAACTTTTAAAGGGAGTTGAATAAAATTAACTGGAAAACTTGGGATAACCTTATTTAAGAACAGGATGTGGTGGCATGTAACATAGATGAGTGGGTTGAAAGATGGATAGGTATGTGATAAAGCAAGGATGCATCTCTATTCTGGAAACTAATATTCTAGAATAAGCCATCAGTTTCCTACCACTGATCTCACCGATTTTAGAAAGAAGATATTCTAATGTGTGCAAAAATGTTGTCATTTTCTTTTCATTTTACACATAGGCATAGCGCTCTCACAGCCTACCTGTATACATAATTAGAATGAAGGTGATAGAAGGTTGGAAAAAAATAAATGTAGAAGAATATTTTTTTCAAGTTACATTGCCAACTAACATCCCTTTTAAGGTTTACTTTGTGTGTTTTGATGGTGAGCTGTCTCCTAGTTATAATTACGAGCTTTATTTTTAACACTATAAAACACCTTAACAATGCATTTTAGCCTAGGAGGTGGTTGATGTACTTTCCCTTCCCTAATATTGTTTTCACCTTTTAATAATTACTAAGTAGATGAAAAGCAAACAAATTAACAACGGAATGCCTAAAATACACCACCTGAATACCTAAAATTTTTTTAGAGAATGAAACCACCAAATCTTGGCAAAGATTTTAGATGCTGGGACTCTCATTCATTGTTGTCAAGACTATAAAATGGTCTAACCACTTTAGAAAAAGTTTGTGCATTTACTTATAAAGATAAATATAGATATGCACTGTGACCCAGCAATTTCATTCCTAGGTATTTACCCAAGAATGATACAACATATGTTCACAAAAATATGTGTACAAGAATAACCACAGCAAGCTTATTCAAAATTATCTAAAACTAGGAAGAGTCCTGCTGTCTGTTAAAGGTGAATGGATAAACAAATTGTGATATACACAAAAGAATACTACTCAGCAGTAAGAAGGAACACACTATTGATCATATAACAGTATGAACAATCTCAGAAACACTGTGTGGCATGAAGGAACCCTCAGTTAAAAGAGTATATACAGTGTGATTCTATGTCTGTTAAGTTCTTGAACAGACAAATGTCATGTATGATAATAAGAAAACAATCAGAATAGTGGCAGTCTCTGAGGATTTCGGTAGGGGGTGATTGAGAAAATGTGTAAGATAATTTTCTGTAGTGGTAACTAAAGTGATTTGAAAATCCAGCAGAAATGAACTAGCATTTTACTTTGGAATATGCAATATTTATTAAGTTAGCTCCTAAAACCAAGCAGAAAGAGTTCCATTTTTTGAGAACAAATGGACACAGGGAGGGGATCATCCCACACCGGGACCTGTGGGTGGTGGGAGGCTAGGGATGGGATAACATTAGGCAAAAAACCTAATGTAGGTGACGAGTGGATGGGTGCAGCAAACCACCATGGCACATGTATACCTATATAACAAAACTGCATGTTCTGCACATGTAACCCAGAACTTAAAGTATAATAATGAAAAAGGTTCCATTTTAACTCCCTGTTATACTAGTAATTATTGAACCCTATTGTGTACTAATATAAAAGAAGCTAAGTACTATCCTAAGTATTTTGCCTACATTGCTAACTTACCACTCGCAATACCGGGAGGTCAGAATTATTGGCTCTGTTTTGTAGACACATACACTAATGCTTGGAGAGTCTGAACAACTTTCCCTGCCAAGCTTGTGCAGCCTCTGAGGGATGGAACCGATGTTTAAATTCAGGCTCGCCTAACTCAGAAGTAATAGTTGTTGTGGTGTACAAATTCCTCCTTCTATGCTTACATTTTATGTTCCTTTAATTTTTAAATCCTTCCTCTTGCATTTAATTTATAGTGTTTTATTATAACATATATAAAATACCTAAGCATTAGTATTTTCAGAAATAAATTATGGTATAAACAGTTAAAAACACAAATATAATCACTCCTAATTTGGTCCCAATCTACCTATACAGTATTTCTCTTCATGATAGATTTCCCAAATTAATTGGAATATTTCAGGTTCTCCAGTGAACTACTATATAAATCAAGTTTGAAAATATGGAGTTCAGTGTTACTGAGGCTGTCATTTGAGTAGAAAATGCCAAGAGATTACAACCATCTTTTTTGTTCTCCTGCCAAGTAGACTAGGCATCTGCCAAGGAACCTCAGATCTCCAATGAAGCATTAGTTGAGTTTGAAAATACAGAGTTAAATACCCACTGTGGCTGGAACCTGATTAGAATGTACCAAAGGGTTATAGGATTTTTTATTCTTCTGCCAAATCAACTTTGCTTCTGCCCAGGAAATTGAAATATAAAGCAGATGATACTGACAAGACAAATGCCATTAATAGAGACAGGTATGTGCCATGCATGTACAACACAGATTGAGACAGTAAATGCCCAGCATTGAATGAAACTAGAAAGTTTTGAATTATTCAAAGTGTCAGATTTGTACATGATAGCTGTGTGAATATCCAGAAATATGAATAGACCTGAGTAATTTGTGGAGGAGCCTGTTGTTGTTGCCACAAAGACTGCTTTCTAAAAAGCTGTGGAGTGACCTCACAGCATTAAAAAGGCAGTCTGGAAATAAATGTTATCTATTTAGGATGCCTATTAGAGCAAGGTATTTT
Organism: Macaca thibetana thibetana; assembly: GCF_024542745.1. NCBI lineage: Eukaryota > Metazoa > Chordata > Mammalia > Primates > Cercopithecidae > Macaca > Macaca thibetana. The sequence goes on from NC_065591.1 coordinate 91,340,854, forward strand.
ATTCTGTAAATTGGCTGTCTCATTCATAGACAGTTATTTTGAGAGTATTAATGCAATTGAAATGGTTTTTACGGTTCCTTTTCTTCCCCATCATATATTTATTTTTCTGACTTAGCTCTTATAATTTACATAATAGCAAAAATAACTTGTGTAGGAAGACAGAAATGTAATCATGATAAGTCAAACATACCAACATTTTCTTTTCTTTTTTTTTTTTTTTTTTTTCTCTATAACTGATCTCATGTTGTCTGGAGCCCGTATTCCTAAAGTTGGAATAATAAAAACAAGAAGAAAATTAAACTTGCCAAGTAAAACCCAGTCTTCCTTACTATCCACAATTTCTGTGTAGATAGATATTGAGTTAGCTCACAGAACTCCCTAACAGGGCATTATCTTTCCAGGCAAGAGGTATCATTTTTCATTATTCCTTTCTGAGATTGTCTGGGACAAGGTGGGAGCTTATATAACCTTGTGTTGAAAAGGGAAGAGGAAGGCTGTGTCCTATGTGCTGTCCTTGGGATCAAGGGCCTTGTCACACTTGTCAACATCACTTCTAGTCTTAGATGCCAAGTGTCAACACCTGGCACAACCCTGAGTGTGTTTTCCTGACTGTCGATGCATAGAGATGGCTGTCTGCCTCACTGACCAGGTGAGCCAGCTCAGGCTCTCCCTTATACCACAGATCCTTTGAGAGCTGGGCGGTGATTCTCCTGTCATTCCTTTCTTCTGTGCCATCATTAGCCACCTGCCACTTGCCTCCGTACCTCCAGCAAACTTCAGGATTTCCTATAAGCCCTTTCAGACAGGGAAATAGAAGGACACTATACAAGGCCCAATCTAGATATTTCTCTCCAGCTGTACTAGTGCTATTTTCAAGTTACTCAATAATACGAGGAAAAGGCACAAAGGCATCTTACCTGCTTTGACCACCTATAAATGCCACTCTTTTTAAAAATTATTGGTTTCTCTTTCAAACTGATGTAAATGTACTTCATTTACATTTATGTTCCAAAAATTATTAGTAGATTACAAAATTTCTGCAAAATAGAATGACACAGGGAATTCCGGGTACCTGACTCTTGATCCCGTTGAGTGTATGCTTGTCCAAACTATTATTTGGGAAAGTGAGAGCGGTGAATGGTAATGTTGTCCTGGCCTATGCCTGTGTTTCACTGTACCCTGCACTTGTATTTGATAATTTTGAGACTGATTAAGTGCAAATAATCCAGTTGCTACTCTCTCCAGCATATATCTAGAACAGATTGAATCATGGTCAGATTTAACTTTGCATATGTATGGCTAAGTCAAAAAAGGGGTGCCGCCTTCACACAGGCTTACCATCTGTAACTCAGTTCCACTAGTGAGGACAGCTGGGACTACCAAGGCATTTGCAGGTCCCTTACTGAAGAATGAGACTAATTTATCTGCTGTGTGTCCTGATTGTCCTGGCTTTCTTCTTTTGACTTTAAATAAACCTTTTTTGATTACCCATATCATATCTGTGTTTGCACTCACCACCATCTTGAATATATTATTGACATTTGTCGATACAGTTGTGTTCTTGTTTGTGACTGACTGCTCCAAAGAAAAAATGTTTGCCCCATGTGAAGGTTGTTCCTCAGTTGCTTGGTTGATTTAGGGGTATGTGTAGTTTGGCCAGATTGGCATTATATTTTGTCAATCCAGAAGATGGTCTAAATTCATATGCTATATAATTGATAGCGTTTTTAGCAATCATACTGCATCCTAAGACATCGATCAACAGGAGTTAGCATTGTGTTACCTCCGTTAACTACAGATTTCTTAAGAACAATTAATCATAATTGGCTTTCTGTCACTCCACAATTGTGTATTTTCAATATAGTAAATGCTCATTTAATATAACATGAATGCTACATTTTGCTACATGAACCCACACAAGCATGACCACATACATCACAAGCTATTTAAAGTATATTAATATGCCTGTGAAATATAGTGATATGCTACCAATCATCATTTTACTTTAGAATAGGGGTTGAACATGTTTTTGGTATAGCTGGTCATCAATTAGAGTTCCAGGGATCCATGTTTAGATCCAGATAAGCATAAAGTTTTTGAAGAAGTTCAAGTCCAGCTGAAAATGGAGATTGCTATACAGATTTTAGTACATTTTACAGATTTATGAAAGACAACACTAGTCAGTTGAAATGTAGATAATTTTTCCATGATGTTATAACTGGAAATAATAAAAAGCAAAGGGGGGACATCAGTGACCCCTCTTTTTCTCACACCCCATATTCAGTGCTAAGTGAATTTTACCAGCATAACTTCTAACATATTCCACATTATGGTGGCTGTTTACCCTCTGCACTCTGTTCCAAACCCCACGATCTCTCTCCTGAACAATCACCTCCTAACTGGCCTCCCTACTTCCACCATTGCCTCCCTGGTCTAGTCATCTTGGAGCAGCAAAAGTGATTCTTTTAAAATACAAATCTGAGTATAACAGTTCCATGTTTAAAACCCTGCTGTAGCTGTACATCACAGAAAGTAACAAGCAATTCTTATCATGGCCCACAGAAACCTCACAATCTACAGTTTCTGGCGCTCTTTCCATCCTTTAGCCCTACCACTCTCTCCTTCGTTTAACATACTATGGACAGACAGGCCCCCTTGCAGTTCCTTAAATACACCTATCTCAGGGTCCACAAAACTGTTGTAATCTCTGTCTAGAAAGACCTTATTGACTGGTAATTCTATGGCTTGCTCCCTCATTTTATTTAAATCTGTTTTGAAATTTCACCTCCTCAGATCAGACTTTCCTACTGTGTTATCTTAGCTAGCACACTTTCTACTTTCCATCAGTTGTTAACGTGGTTTGTTTTTCTTCCCTTGCACTTATCAATGCATGTATTATTTGTCTGTTTACTGGATGCCTTGCCTGATACTACAAATGCTTCATAAAGTCAGTAATTATTTTTTGTTTCAATAGCATGTTGTTAACCTATAGAACATATGTCCTCGGATATTAAGCAATGAATGAATATATATTGAAATAAATCATTAATTAAAGCATAATAAAATGGACCCTGCGCTCTAAGAAATCTCTCTGGGACCAGTTTCACATGAGACCCCAAAACAAGGATAATTTTAATCCATAAGACCCCCGCAGTACAAGTAGAATTGGATTTTGAGCCATAGTGCCCTGAATTTGGAAAGATTAGAGTTGTAGAGCCTTTCTCTCTGACACACGCTACAGGGCATTCTGTGGGTGATGGGGGTGGAGGGGTGGTGCTGTCATCCAGAAAAAGTAGAGTGTTTTATGCCCATGCTTGTGAAAGACGTTAACAAAATTTTTAAAGGTGGTTTTCTTCGGTGACTTAGTGTCTTAATCAGGTTTTACCTCCCAGGTATATAAGTCTTCGATGTTATGGGTGACCCACCTCCTTTTTAGATGGCCTATGATATAGGCCTTAAGTAGTTTATTGTCCTCATGGTCACAAATGCAAATGTCATGTTTTAAATAATTCCAGTAGGGACATTTTTTACACTATATATAATGCCTTAACCACCCCCGCCCCCAACCAAGTTTTAGTGTGGCTTGTCGGGTTTCTCAAGTTAGAAACAATTTTAAACAAGTACACTGCTAGATAGATCTCTACAAATCATATGTGACCATGTATCAAACTAATCATAAGAGCCACTCTTTATTGAGCATTTACTATGTGATTGACACTCAGCACTTAATCAGGCAGGAGGCAAAACATAATTTCTGCTTCACAGGTAAGAAAGTTGGCATGGAAAGGCTTATTTATATAGTATGTTCAGGATTGCTCAGTCAATCTTATTAGTCCACACTCATATATTTACATACTTGTCAGCCGCGTCTTTCATGTATAACCTCCCTCAACATCATCAACAAACATTTTTGAACACCTACATTGTGCAGTGCAATGACTTTATTTTTCAAACACTTAACTGGAAGAAGTCTGTCCATTATTCTGTCAACCCTCTAAGAGTATATTTACCTTTAATAAAAATTCCAGAATGATTAAGAGTCAATACATATAATTCTGCTTTTTAATCTATAAAAAAAAAATCACATTTAACGAATGTTCCTAGGAATACAAAGAAGAAAATAGAATTATATTTGGTCAGGCATATTAATAGAATTATTATTAAAGTAAATGGGATTTCTAATTTGGCAGGGTTCGATTCAGGAAATAATTAGTTTCTGTATTTGGAATTAAATTGGGCTTCTATTTTTAAAGATTATCTTACCTTAACAATTGGAAGAATGAAAGATCTTTACTTAAATCAGTGAAAAATATGTGTACATAACACCAAGTTTCATGTTTGTCAAGTACAAATAAAAGAAACTAACAATAATTAAGCAACCATTTTGTGCTAAGTCCTTTATTTTTGTTTTGTATAATTTAATGCAATTTAATAACCCAGTAAGGTACATTTTAATACTTTCATTGATAGATGGCAAATAAACTCAAAGAGCCTAAGGAATTTGATCAGGGATGCTTCGCTGGTCGAGGATGGGAGTGGCATTTGAATTCACAGATATGCGCTTTTAAATTCTGCTCTCATATTACTAACACCTTGTTGCTTCTTAAACCTTAATCGCCACTTTTTAAAATTCTCAGACTTCAACATTCCCCTAGTATTCAATATAGTCACCAGCACATACCTGAGATCCAATAGATATTAGCAATTGAAATAGCAAAAAGGTGAACTATTCTTAGAATTTTCTTCATAACTGAAATTAAACAGTAATATTATATACTTGAAATTACAGAAATCCTTTGCAAGCTTGAAAACACACACACGCACCTCCCTACCTCACCCCCCAAACACTCTGAGGTTTATTTCCAACAAAATAACTAACACAGCATTGATAATGATAACAGAGAGAAGAAGAATCCTCTATGGAATATTAAAACTCAGAAATGGCTCTATAGCATATGCAAAATAATAGAATAAAATTTCATCACAATGAGTTTTGGCTCACTTGTAGAAATCAGATGAGATCATGTGAAAATGGACAAGTGTTATAACAGATTTAACACTTCTATTCTTACCTGAGAGTAGAGAACATTTACAAATTAGGTATAGAAAATTAGGTTATTTCACTTCCGCTCCTGCCCCCCCCCATCTGTTATTATATCTATATGTGTCCAACATTAAAACTCTACTAGTGTCTCCTTTGAAAAACTTTCTTTCTTTTTTTTTTTTTTTTTGAGACGGAATCTCACTCTGTCGCCCGGGCTGGAGTACAGTGGCCGGATCTCAGCTCACTGCAAGCTCCGCCTCCCGGGTTTACGTCATTCTCCTGCCTCAGCCTCCCGAGTAGCAGGGACTATAGGCGCCCGCCACCTCGCCCGGCTAGTTTTTTGTATTTTTTTTTTTAGTAGAGACGGGGTTTCACTGCGTTAGCCAGGATGGTCTCGATCTGCTGGCCTCGTGATCCGCCCGTCTCGGCCTCCCAAAGTGCTGGGATTACAGGCTTGAGCCACCGCGCCCGGCCTGAAAAACTTTCAACGTGTAGTCCCAGCTACTCCAGAGACTGAGGCGGGAGAATTGCTTGCACCCCGGAGGCGGAGGTTACAGTAAGCTGAGGTCACGCCACTGCAGGCGCCCGCCACCATGCCCGGCTAATTTTTTGTATTTTTAGTACAGATGGGATTTCACCGTGTTAGCCAGGATGGTCTCGATCTCCTGACCTCCTGATCCACCCTCCTTGGCCTCCCAAAGTGCTGGGATTAGCGGCCGGGCATAGTAGTTCACGCCTGGTGAAGCCCCGTCACTACGAAAAATACAAAAAAAATAGCCAAGCGTGGTGGCACGCACCTGTAGTCCCAGCTACCAGAGGGCCTGAGGCAGAGGAATTTCTTGAACCCGGGAGGTGGAGGTTGCAGCCAGCCGAGATCGCGCCACTGCACTCCAGCCTGGCGACAGAGCAAGACTCCATCTCAAAAAAACAAAACAAACAAACAAAAAAACCCCATATATATATATAGTCATTCTTAATTTACTATGAGTTTCAGGCCAACATTAACATGAGACACCAATAAACTTGAAGAGCACTGAAAATCAGAAGGCAAATATTATTTCAAAATTATATTTAAAAAATTCAAGTGACAGGACATACATTTATTTTTATCAAGTGCTAGATTATATATGGCTTTATAGAACTTCAAACATTCAGTGTACTAATATTACCTGTTAACACTGATTATTTGTATTATTAGAAAATTAGATTACTGCTAGGAAACTAAAACCCCTCAGAATTATGTGTGCAATGATTGAAAATATTTCTCCCACTCTTTAGGGAAAAAAAAAGTAAAGCAAAATTAAACAAAAACAAATTGGTCTGTTTATTCATTTAAAAAGTAGAAATAAGTTATAAGTGGAAAATTTTGTTTTATATTTCAGTATTACATTTCTTGTTGAACATTTTCTTTTAATTTGTAGTTTTATCAGATTATCCTTTAAACACAAATCTTCAATTACTTCTGAAATGCAGTTGTAAAGTGAAAAGTTATATTGCACTCTCTACATTTTAAGTTTTTCAAAATGTCAAAATTTTAGAACCAATTCAATTGCAATCATTTTCGTTGAAATAAACAAATATTGATTACACAATATTTCCCATTCAAAAACTTTTTAACACTGTAAATGGTAGTACAACCAACTCTATATGTCCTTATAACCTTCTATGGTGGAATGGTGAAAAAAACATAAGGCTCCCTCAAACCCTTTTGCTAAAGGCACTACTCCCATTCATGAGGGCAGAGTCTCATGACCCAATCACCTCCGAGAGACCCCACCTCCTAATACTATCACTTGAGGGTTAGGTTTCAACGTATTAATTTTTGAGGGTCACAAACATTCAGACCATAGAATTCCATCCTTGGCTCCACAACATGTATGTTCTTCTCATATGCATAATATATTTATTCCGCCCCGTTAGCTCCCAAAGTCTTACCCTGTTCCAGTTATCAATTCAAAAGTCTACAGTCCAAATTCTCATCTAAATATCAACTAAATCAGATATGCATGAGTCTCAAGATATGATTTATTTCGAGGCAAATTGCCTTCCAGCTGTAAGCCTCTGAAATCAAGCAAGTTAGGTGCTTCTGAAATGCAGTAGTAGGACAAGCATAGAACAGACATTCTATTCCAAAAGGAGGAAATCAGAAGGAAGAAAGAGGTAACTGATACCAAGTATGTATGAAAAAGAACTTAAAGACAGAATTAACAACTTGGATTAAAAATCAAACTACATGAGGGGATAGATCCCACATTTGCCCTGATGTGATTATTACGCATTGCATGGCTGTGTCAAATTATCTGATATACCCCATGAATATATACACCCATTATGTACTCACAAACATGAAAAATTAAAAAAAAAATAGACAATTTAAAAAATACCTACAGGGCAAACAGCATTAAACCATAAGTCTTAAGAATAATCTTCTTTGATTCCATGGCCCACCTTTCAGACACAGTGAGGCAAGAGTTGGACTCCTAAAGGCTCTAGCCAGCCCTGCCACTTTGGTTTTGCTGGAGGCAGCTCCTGTAGCAGCTCTGACACATTAAAGTCCGTGTCTGTAGTGCTCCTGGGCTAAAATTGCATACTCCATACCAGCCTCTCTAATATTCTGGGGTCTCAGGAGCAGTTCTCCCCCTTGAAGCTCCTTAGGTTATTGCTCTAGTGAGGACTGTCTGTAGCAGCCCCCAACCCTGTGGGAGTTCTGTGTTCAGCTCCATGGCTCTTCAGTGAGTCCTTTGAAATATAGGTGGAGGCAGCCATTTCTTGTAATTCATATACTTTCTGTACCAGTAGAGATGGCACCACACACACATTACCAAGGTTTACCTCTGGCAGCCCTGGTGAGGTAGACACTGGCCTGTAGTGCACTTTGGCCCAATGGAGTCATACTTGAGTTTCTCCTTTTGTCATAGTTTTGTCCTTCAGGCCTTGGCATTCTGGTCCTGGGAAGGGAGTGGCAGCTCTGACATCTCCAAAATGCTATTGTGGTCACTATTCTATTGTCCTGATTAATAGCATCAGGCTTCCACCCATGCATACTAATCTTTTTATCAAAAGGTTGCTTGGCCACACCCTTGGTGTTCTCTCCTGAACATGTTTTTATTCTTCACAATATGGTCAGGTTGAGAATATTCCAGATCTCTAGTACTTTTTTTGATTACACATTTCATTAATTCATTTCTCTTCTCCCTCATTTTACTATAAGCAGTCAAGAGAAGCCATACTCCACCTTCAACATTTTGCTTAGATATTTTTTCAACCAAATATCCGAATTTATCACTCAGAATTTCTACTTTCTATAAAGCAGTAGGATACGAACACAATTCCACCAAGTTCTTTGCCACTTCATAAAAAGGATCACCTTTCCTCCAGTTTCCAATAATATGTTCCTTGTTTTTGTCTGAGACCTCATCAAAATGGCCTTTGCCATCCATATTTCAATCAACATCCTATTCGGAACCTCTTAGGAAAGCTTTAAGAAGACAGGTTTTCTCTATAGCTCTTCTTTTCTTCTGTACCCTCACCAGAAGCACCTTTAATGCTCCATTCACTTCAAAATTCGTCCAGCCTTGGCCAGGCACAGTGGCTCAGCCCTGTAATCCCAGCACTTTGGGAGGCCGAAGTGGGTGGATCATGAGGTCAGGAGTTCAAGACCAGCCTAACCAATATGGTGAAACCCTGTCTGTACTAAAAATACAAAAACTAGCCGGGCATGGTGGCAGATGCCTGTAATCTCAGCTTCCTGGGAGGCTGAGGCAGGAGAATTGCTTGAACTTGGGCAGCAGAGGTTTCAGTGAGTCGAGATCACACCACTACACTCAAGCCTGGGTGACAGAGTGAGACTGTCTTAAATAAAAAAGAAAAGAAAAAGAAAAAAAATTCATCCAGCCTCTATCTAATACCTAGTTTAACAGATTTTGTTATAGCAACCAAAATGGACTAAGATGCCCCTTATAGAGCTTTTGTGTCCATTAGACAAGAGTTAGACACCTAACATAGTATCTGTGACATAATGTAATTAATAAATAATTGAACCTATGATTTGATCATATCAGGGATTTGCAAATCTCATTTTGTATGTATGTGGTAAAATATATTTAACATAAAATGTATCATTTTAGTCATTTTAACTCTACAATTGAGCTGCATTAGTTTATTCACAATGTTGTGTATCTGTCTCCACAACTTTTCAGACTTTTTCATCATTCCAAACAGAAACTGTGTCCATTAAACAATGACTTTCCAATTCCTTTTTCCCCCAACATTTTATAACCTCTGTTTTATTTTTTATCTCTGAATTTACCTTCTAGGTTCCTCATATAAGTGGAATCATACACACTCTAGCTTTTCTTTTGTGACGGCTTATTTCACTTAGTGTAATGTCTCTAAGGATCATCTGTGTTATGGCATGCATCAGAATTCTATTCCTATTAAAGGCTGAATAATAGTCCATTGTATGTATATACCACATTTTGTTTTTTCATTCATCCAATGAAGGACATTTGTCTTGTTTCAACCTTTTTGCCTACTGTGAATACCACTACTGTGTCCTTTGGCATACAAGCATCTGTTCGTGCCCCTGCTTTTTATGAACTGCTGGATAATATGGTTATTTTATATTTAGTTTTTGGAGGTACTGCCAAACTGTTTCCCATAGTGACTGTGCTTCTGTCTGTAACATTTTATATTCCCACTGTCAACTCACAAGTGTTCTAATTTATCTTCCTACTAACACATGTTATATTCTGTTTTATTTTATATTATTTTGTAATAATAGCCAAGCTTACGGGTATACAGAGGGATCTCACTGTGGTTTGGATTTGCAGTCCCTTAGTGACTAAAGATGCTGAGCAGCTCTTCATATGCTACTGATTATTTACATATACTCTCTGAAGAAATGCCTATTCAACTCCTTTGCCCATTCTTTAATTGGGTTGTTTATTTTGTTATTGTTGAGTTACAGATTCTTTATATATTCTAGATAATAATTCCTTATGAGATACATAATTGACACACATTTTCTCCAATTCTGTGGGTTGTTTTTCACTTACTTAATGGTATCCTTTGATGCACAGAAGTTTTTAATTTTAATGAAGAACAATTTATCTATTTTTTTTAGTTGCCTGTGCTTTGAGTATCATATCTGAAAAATGATTGACAAACCCAAGGTTATGAAGATAGCTTTATATGTTTTCTTCTAAGAGTTTTATAGTTTTAGCTTTTTTTTTTCTTAAGGATCCTGCTGGTGAAAAAAAAAAATTAGCTCTTATGCTTAGGTATTTGATACATTTTTAGTTAATTTTTGCATACGATATAAAGTAAAGGTCCAACTTCACTATCTTCAATGTGGATATTCAATTTTTTCAACACCATTTATTGAAAAGACTGTCCTTTCTCTGAATGATCTTGGCTAACTTATCAGAAACAAATTGTGCATATGAAGTTTGCACAATTGTGCAAAAAACTGTAAAGTTTATTTCTATGCTGTCTATTGTATATTCTATTCTATAGGTCTATACTTAGGACAGTGCCACACTGTTTTTATTACTATAGCTGTGCATTGTTTTAAAATCAGAAAGCGTGAGTCTTCCAACTTTATTTTTCTTTTTCAAGATTGTTTTGGCTATTCACAGCCCCTTGAGATTCCATGTGAATTTTTAGATGTGTTTTCCAATTTGTGGGGAAAAAAAAAATCCATAGGATTTTGATAAAGATTATGCTCAATCTACAGATTGCTGCGAAAAGCATTATGTTAACAATATTTTCTTCCAATCCATGAACCCAGATGTCTTCCCATTTATTTATGTCATCTTTAATTTCTTTTAGCAATGTTTTATAATTTTAGTATATAAGGCTTTCATCTCCTTGGTGAAACTATCCTTACATATTTTATTCTTTTTGATTAACTAGCTCTTTTACAAAAATCTTTTACTGCTCAAGTAATTTCTCAAAAATTTATTAAATAAAATGTAGAATCTGATGTAAGTTTCTAAGTTGACAGAATACACTATTAGTCAACTTTTACTAGGTTATGCTGCAAAATGAGAAACTAAATGTTACAATACCAAGTTTATTTGATACTCACATTTACATCAGATGTGTGTTGTGGCAGGAGTGCTGGGGTCTGTGAGATTTTCAAGCTGTTCCCTATGTCTTCTTTCTCTAGCAGTCATGATGAAGGAAAAAACCATTGGGAACGTGATGTTCTCTACTATCAGAGGACAGCACCAAGAAGGCAGGCAGAAACATACCCAGTTTTCTAATCCTTTTCCTAGGGATTAGCCTGCTAATTTTACCAGTGTTGTCCATATTTCATGGTTCAAACATAATAAATCCCGTGGCCATGCCAAAGATCAGTGGCGAAAGAAAATAGGACAATGAGAAAAAAGCAAACCAATAATTGTGAACAAATAATAAGTTTCATTGCAGTTATAAGTAAACAATAATCTTTCATAGTTACGAAAATTAGTTTTTCCAAGATTTGTCACTTGCTGTGTTATCTTGAGGCTATCACTAGTCCTGTTTCCTTTCCTTGTGAAACAGAGAACAAAAATTCTCTTTCCCTCACATGTTCAAATAGTTAGAGTACAATTATAAAATAATTGGAGCAAAGAAGAAAAAATGTCTATCAATTTTCAGCTCATTATACTCACTAAAAAGAATCAAGATTTTTTGTGTTTTGAAATAACAAATATCCATCTAAAAATGCCACAGAAATTAGACAGAAAGGAAACAAAATAAACTTTGATAAAATTTGTGACTGATACAATAAAGAGAAAAAAGCTTTTTTATAAATTAAGATTTTAATTAATGTGATAATTGTGTTTATTTTTTAATTAGATGGTGTTAACTAAATTAAATTACTCATTTGAACAGCTCAGAAATATCAATATGCTATATTAACTTCCTTAAGTATCAGTTCACTGCAATAATACATTCATATTTTCACTGAAATACTCAGGTGGTTGTAGGATTAGCATAATATGCTAATTTTTCTAGCTTATCTAATATATGTTTAGCATATTTTGCTCACTGAAGTACACACGGTGTTGTTTAAATGTTTTCATTTAAGCTTACCTCCTTGCTATAGGTAACTCCAGACTCTTACCTAAAATTCGGTCAGGGGAAATGGATGAGATAATTGAGTAAAGAGATATGAGCAAGACCTTGCCTTTTTCTATCATCCATTTAGTTCACAGGACAAGCAAAGATTCAAAACTATGTCACATTTGAACCACTAACACTGTCCATAATTTCAAAGTATAAAGAGTTTGTGAACAAATTGATTGAAATTTTAACAAGCTCCCCAATTATTTCATGAGAATTAGATACCTTCATTTGTCGGTGTGATTAAATCATTGGTTATGGTAGTGAAGTTGCTGGAGGAGAAAAGGAGGAAGAAGATTGGGTGAGCTTCATGACCTTGGCAGGAGTTAAGTGAGCCATGTAGGAGGTGGGCATTTGTACTTTGAGGAATTTCTCCTCCTAAAAGATCCACAGGTGCTGTTGAGGGGTTTGGGGCAGCAGTGGAATGTGGTCAGATTCACGTCTTAAATAGACCACTCTGGTAGCTGAATAAGGATGGCTTTGAAGGGAGAAGATTGGAGACAGAGACACTACTATAGAGGCTGTAGCATTTGCTTAGGTGCAATGGAATAAAAAATCTAGTTAAGGATCTAAATTAGACCAACAGGAAAAGGCCAAGTGACATGAAAGTTAAGAGCATGCCTGAATCTGGCTTCGCTTTGCTCCCCAGCTCTGCTACTTAGTGCTTTGATATTGTATAATATTCTTAATCACTGTAAATCTCAATTCCCTTTCTCATCTTTAAAATGAGGATGATAACAATACATTTCTTGTAGAGAGGCTATATGGATTTGTTGAAAAAGACATATGCATTTAGCAACATGCATAACACATAATACATATGCCACAAATGAGTTAACATTGTTCAAATAGACAAAAATAGAGTCTTTCCAAGTTCATACTTTTAGAAAGTGGTATAGCACAAGCCTACACCTACGCCTTCTTACTCAAATTTTGTGGACTTTTTACTCTACCATGCTGTTTCATAGAACATGTGGAGAAAAAACAATTTTAGAGAGGCTTAGAGCCACTCCAGTATTAAAGCTGGGAATATGCTGAATGATCTCGCCATTTCATTTCATTTCATTTCAAACAGTCTAATAAGTGCTCTCTTGGTATAAGAAATCGGTTATTATCTGAACTCTAATTCTGATACTGTGCTTCTATATAAACAAGATATAATATGCAATAACTTTATCTCCTTAAGAACACAGATTGTTTCTAATTTATTTTAGTATTTCCAATGCCTAGTTTAGGAACTGAAATATAACAGTCTTTTAGTAAACACTTAGTAAATGGACATATTATGCTATTTTTGAGACACAGCTCATCAAACATAGTATAATTGATTTGAAATAAAAATGGCAGATCAATGAAAATAGCAATGAGATTATGGTGAGGGAGTGCAAACAAGTTTTCTCCTTTACTTTTCTGATGATATATTATGGATGGTTTTACTTAGAAATTATTTTCTATCAGGAGCAGCCTAGGGGAAAGAGTATTACAGAAGTTTTAGCAACAGTATCATGAACTTAAAGTTGCCAGAGGAAAGCCTTGAGGCCCCAGCATCCCATCCATCGTCATCATTAAAGATCTTCCTTGTAAGACCCTTTGGAACCTGGCTTCAATACAAAGTGGAATTACCGAAAGCCTTAATATTGTTGCTGGTTTGCTCACTAATGATTATTTTGTTTCTTTGTTTCATAATGTCCTGCCTGGAAAGTCTTTTGCAAGTGAGTGGCCGGAATTATAATTCTTGTAAGGAAGTGATTTCCACATGTGGTTAATGATTTTGCATCTGTTCTTCTCAACCTTCACACCCCTTCATTCCTGCCCAACTCATTTGGTTATGGATATTAATCACAATCACAGAACAGGAAATGCTTTATTTTAATGTTTAATAAGTTTACAACTCTCAAAATTGATTCTTGTAGTATGACTGTTGGTAATCATTACACTTTAATGCCATAGGCATTTCAGAAAAGACTGGGGAAGGAAGGTCTCCAATGATATCAAAGATAAAATAGCAAATATTTTTGCAAAAAGACAAAATGCCCTTTTTTGACTTTAAAGAAGATTAATAGTAATAATTAAAAATCACCCATCAGTGTGTATTGTCAAAGACCCAGCTGAGTTCAGTGAATACTGCTCACAGGCCAAATTCAACTCTGCATCTTAGTAAATGCTTCTGTGACGTCGCCACAGGGAGTTGGCATCTCTCTACATTGACAGAAATGAGGCAGTAATTAGAAGTGAGTGACAAGGTGCTTTTCATCTTTGATGAGGAAAGATTTTTTGTGTCAAAATATCTCGCCAGAGGAGTAATTTTCTCTGTGTGCATTTTTTGTCCTGAACGCATTTTGCATGATAATAGAAAAAGGGAAATTGTTTCTGAATGTTGCTTAGTGACAAATAGCAGATTCAGTGCCTTTGCAGATAACAAGAATGCTGTCATATTGTGATATCGACAGATAAGGCTCATCGTAAGCTGGGGATATTTATATTGGAAAAATAATTTGTTTTTGATAGAATAGAATCAAAGATATTAAAAGGTTTTTATGGTATTATGCCTCTAAAGGTTTTAAATTATCTGACAAGATTTAATCACCCAATTCTAAAATACATTTTAAGGATTTAATCACCTGAAATTTTGAGCACAATGAGGAGGCAAATAACCAATATAATGTAGTTGCTGTTTTACAGAACCTGCCTTGTCACTCAACATAGGGGCTGCTGTCAGTTCAAACCACTTTCAAACAATTCATAATTATGCTGGAAAATGAAATCCATTGACTATACTAAATTGGAAAATTTAAAAACAGCTATTCATGAAGTTTAAATGGTTTGAAACAGTTGTTTTTTTTAAAAAAAAAAAAAAAAAAGAAAAGAAACATTAAAAGAAACCTCTGTAATTATAGCTTTGCCTGGCATTAGATTCTATGAATGTGAAAGGAAAATTCTGCCTTGAAGTTGGAATTGATAATGTTAACAGAACACAGTGCTTTCTTTCATTATTTATTTTTGTGTGTAGGGAGAGCATTTTATGGAATGCAATTTAGCATATAGGTCAGATATGATAGCAGGTGGAAAGAATGACAGTGCTTATCTGAAAGTATGAATCTGATACTCACTGTTATCTGAGTAACATTGGCATGGAAAATGTAGTAAGATCAGTAACTTCCAAAGAAGCAATAAGTAACATTATCCAGCTGGCTATAGGAGAAAATTTCAGAGCGTACCTGGTCACAAGAGAAAGAGGGAGGTAGGATGGGTGGAGAGAGAGAGAAGTTTTAATGAATACTGGAATTAAAAGAAAAAAAATGAATGAATTAAGAACACCAGTACCTACCTATGAATATCATAGGCTGTGACTCATTTGAGGTAATTAGAAGAAATATGAAGGTTTCAAAGAGTTCATTGCCATAATACTTAGATAACAAATAATGGACTTGGCTCTTTGTTAAGCACTTTATTAAGGCTATCCCAATTCCTGAAATTTAATTTTCTGAATACCTCTATTAAATTAAAGTTAATGATATTCTCTGACAGCAACTTGCAATAGACATTTGGAATTTATCTTTCAAGATCCTATTCTCTAAGAGATTTTGATGAGACTACAATCCTTGTAAAAACTGGAATCATAATAATATTGTTTGCCCAAATCAGATGGCCACAAAACCAATTAATTTTGTTTTCTTCCCCCCATTTTACTATTCCCATATTCCCCTGTGGCAATTAATTTAAAATAATTGTAAAAATTTAATTTTTATCCGGTTATTCTAGAGTATCCTTGAGTATGCTGCTCAAAACTCTTAGACGAAAGGTAAAATAAATCCACATTAGTTTTAGATGTACACAGTTACTTTAACTTCAAAGTTATTTTGAGTTCCGATGTGGTGGTGCTCACCTGTAACACCAGCACTTTGAAAGGCTAAGACAGGAGGATCACTTGAGACTGGGAGTTTGAGACCAGCCTGGACAACATAGTACAACTCTGTCTTAAAAAAAAAAAAAAAAAAATCGGAAATGAAAGCTTTATCTTCAGTCCTAAAACAATCAGTTACTCAATAGAAGATCATATACTGACAATTATTTGATAAGCTTAATTAAATCAGTTAATAATCCGTGTTTATAACATATTGAACACTGTGTAGGTTGAGGACTTTACACATATAATTATCATAAGACTACAGCACACATACTTCCTGTTGTATCAGTCAGAAAATAAGGGCTTAGAAGCAAAACAACTTGTTTGAGGTCCCAGGGTTACTAAATTTCTTACATGGGATTTGTGTTGCCAATGAAAAGAGTGCACCAGAGATAATTAAACAGGCAAGGAAGAAGTTATTCAAGGTTATTGCAATAGGGTAGAGAGAGTGAACTCATATCGCTGTAACAAAACATGAGAGTTTCTAAGCAGTAGGGTGAGTTAGTGCAAAAATGCTGGAGAATCTTAGGGAAGAGGATGGGGAAGGGAATGTGTTCAACATGTTAAATTAATCCAGAATTGGCAAAGGTTTTTGTCTAAGATTAGGCCATTTGTATTTTGGCGCCCATGGAAGTTAGACTCTTCCCTGCCACAGAGTCTGGGAAAACGGAATGCTATCCTGCTTGCTGATTATATTTCAGAGAGATGATTCCAAGTCCTCCACAAAGACATTCACTGGGTCATAAAACTGACAAGATATATTAAATATATATATATATTTTTTTTTTTCAAAGAAGCAGATAAAGTGCAATTGCAAATTTTCTCAAATATATGCTCTAAAGTAGATATACAGTCAAGAAGGAACCTGTTTAACATTTAGTTAAGCTGAAAGTAATGTTAAGGTCATGTTGGTCACAGTCCATGTCTGTCAGACACCTGAGTAGTGACTCCTAATCCTGGCATTACACTGAATCCTAACTATACTGGTTTTCTAACAGTAATTGGGAATATTAATTGCTTATCCATAGAATGGCAGTTTATTTGCTGATAATATGTTCTTCCAAACTTGATATGATTGTAAGACACTCTCAATGAATATGTATTTGCCTAATATAAATATAAAAATATATTTAAACATTTGGATAAATTATCTCAAAATACAGTTGAAACATTTGAAATTTGGTTATAAAAACACACCTAAGTAATGGTAGAAAGGAGGTAAAAATTATCCCAGAATCTCATAGTCCCTATTATTTTTCCATTATCCAAAATAGGTGGAAGTTCATTATTTTATTCAGCAAATATTTATTGAATACTTATATCTGCCAGGAAGTATGCTAGTTGGTAGAAATGTATCAGTAAACAAAAGAATAAATATTTCCTTTGGAATTTACAATCTTTAGAAGGAAGCAAATATTTATTTACTAGCTAATTTTTAAAAAGATAATTATACTTGTGAGCTATGCAATGAAGAGAAAAATTAAAACTTCTGTGAGGGCAGATAACAGGCCAAAGTTATGTCATTACATAGTGTAGATTTTCCTGAGGATTCATCTGGGACCTAAATCTACCAGGTGGAGAAAAAATCTTGACAAAGCAGTTGAAAAGGTCTTGAAGAGTTTGATTAACCAAGCAGAGGAATTTCATAGGTGAAATAAGATAAACAACTATATTTTAGATTATTTGGAGGAATCAAAAGATCTAGCAAAATGAAGAAAGCCTGAGAGTCAGGAAAGCTTAGTTCTGTCATAAACTAGTTCTATAGAATTGAGAAGGTTTAGTATCACGATTCCTGTACACAATAGATTATCTGTGGATTAATTTTCTGAAATGTCACCATTGCACTAAATGTTTTTGAAAATCATCTTTTGGATTGATGGAGAAACATTCAAGGGTCACTTTTTAGGTCGCAAAGAAAAATGTTGTAGTCACATTTCAACGGACTAAATGTAGTATTGCCGAAATTATTCACATACTGTAATTGCTATGCTTGACTCTTAAGAAGTATTGAACACTTCCCAAATTCCAAAGTATTGAACACTTACCTTCAAAAGATAAAGATTTGCTGCTGTTGAGCAATTCAAGTGTTTGTGCTATATTATAGAATAGAAATGTCATAAAAAGTTACAATATCTTTGAAGTGCTTTGGCTTTGTTTAAACGTAATCACATTTACTAATGGTCACATCAAATTATCATTTGGATCAGAGAGTTGGCATAAAAGTACAGAAATGGAACAGGTACCCTCTAGAGCCAAGTATGAGTAAGGGTGAAGGATATTGTTGCTACTCTCTGTCACAATGTACACATAATAATTGGTGGTTATATTTGGTCAGGTCTAGTTTGTAAAAGACTCTTGCGGTAAAGCTGAAATGAGTTTCTGTACTTTGGAGAAGACTAGAAGATTATGAAATTTAGATAATGGCAAAAGATAATAAAAGAGAAGTGCCTGTGGGTCTTTGTTTCCCTCCTCATTCTCCTGCAGTGTTTGGGAGAAGAAGCCTCCAGGGCATTCATGGCTCTTGATTTCCAGCAGCTGTCAGAGAGGCAGGGCGCTGCTCTAGATCGGGAATAGCCTGCTCTGCTCAGGGTAATTGGCTCTGCAGCCTCTGTTGAAGAGAAACAGTCTGACTCATCAAGTTTCTATTTTTGCTCAGTTGTTTGTTTTTATGAGAAAGGAAATGCATGTTTTTTATACCACATGTAGATCCTTACTTAGTGTGGAAATCTTTGTTGAAAGAGGTAAGAAAAGTTGACTAATAAAGATGAAAGATATTTTAAAGTAGGTATCATTCTATATTCAAATTACATCCATTTTTAAATGTAAAGATTTTAAAGATTATAGCATAATTGTATACACATAACTTAAAAATATATACATATACTATATATATGAAATAATTATACATAAGTCCCTGAAATAATTATACATATGTGTATGTGTATGTGTGCTTGTGTGTATAAAACACAGCCCATAGTCATTCCTAAGAGTCACTGCAACAAATGTATTTTGAGTAATGACTCATAGTAAGTTAGATCTGAGGGTTTATTACATAAATAAAATGTTGTTACTGTTCAGCGATCTTCCATGACTTCAGTAATCTGGAGTAAGGACTAGATGGGCTAATAACTAAAATAGTATTAAACCTATTTGATGGCGTTACAGATTAACTTTGATACCCAATATTAAGGAGAAAGAAAAAAACAAGATTACTCTGCATACAGAGATCAGTCTATAAGTGTCAGATTTTTCCCAATTTTTGCACCTTGAATAATTTTTATTTTACAACACTTTCTTTACAAATTTTTAGCTTTCTTTATGAATGGTTTTAATTTACATACATTTAAGATAAAACACACACCCCGTACCAAAAGAAGAATGTATAAGACATGAAGCATAATTTTACAACCTTAAATACTGTCATTTTGCCTTTAGACAGCTAAGTTTAAAAAGGCTTCTACCCATTTTCCATGGTGTGTGTTTGTGTCTTTGAGTATACAAATTTATGTACACATGGTTAATTGTGAAGTACCAAATTCTGCAAGTGAGGACGAGACCTCACAGAATTACTGACAATATACATGGCACGAAAGAGAATCCATATAAGGTAGACTAGAGAAAAATACATTTCTACTTATTATGGAAAATGGCTGAAACAAGCACAGCCTTACATGCTTATGAAAAACTAATTTTACAGCACAGCAGTTCATATCACTGTTCACAAACTTATGATACATCCTATTGGAGACCATTTAATCAAAAAGGTTATTCAGTTTTCATCTTTATGTATGTGAGTTTCCATTTTACTATTTTTTACCCATTTAAAACAGTTCTGTTTTTTTCTACTTTGAGCACCCTTACATCATTATTACTATGATCAAAGAGCATACACGTAAAGAAACAAAAAAAGTGGCACCATTTAAGCTGTAGTGCAAAGAAAATGAAACTACTGTTTTAGAGTGTAACACACATGTCACTGAATAACAAAGTGTAACTAAAGTGATGCTAAACATCAAAATACAGTGTTAAAACAATCTAAAGGAAAGTAGTGAATATGCTGTGTACCTGGCACAATGGAGAACCTCTTGGAGAGGGGAAAATCTGGGATAATTCCCCATCTGGATGAAAACTCACCAGTGATGGCCAGCAGGCTTGCCATTTAAGACCCATTTGAAAATGTGAAAAAAAAGCTTGGCTGGAAATCAGTGCCTAATGAAGCTATAGAATAGGAAGCACTTTTTTCTTCAAAATGTATCTTGTGATGCTCTGATTTAAAATGTGTAATTCATATCGTATACATGCTATGCCTAGATTTACCTACAAAATCCTCAATCAAACAGTTTATCTAATGTTATAAAGAACAAAATTTCTTATGGCATAAAGTTTTTATTTTGCTTTGTTTTGTTACCAATTACTTAAAAGGGAAAACGTCGAGTGTTATGGCATCTGAGAGATAAACCAGTTGAAATAAAAATTGACAATGAGGGCTGGTCCCAGTGGCTCACGCCTGTAATCCCAGCACTTTGGGAGGCCGAGGTGGGTGGATCACCTGAGGTCAGGAGTTCGAGACCAGACTGGCCAACATGGTGAAACCCTGTTTCTACTAAAAATACAAAAATTAACGGGGCATGGTGGCACATGCCTATAATCCCAGCTACTCAGGAGGGTGAGGCAGGAGAACTGCTTGAACCCGGGAGGCAGAGGTTGCAGTGAGCCGAGATCACACCATTGCACTCCAGCCTGGGTGACAAGAATGAAACTCCATCTCATAGTTCAGGTTGTAATTTGAGGTTCTTATCCTGAAAAGCCTAACAAATAGAGTCCAAAACTGGATGGACTATTGAAAACAGAAAGATAAAAGAAGAAAAGAATGAAGGGTCAATAGAGAATAAGAGTAGGTGGCCCAAAGGGACGTCTTAGAGGCTGATTAGCGCATATGCTATGCTCCATCTTTCATGTTTCCTCATTTTTATTCATTTGAAATTAACTGGCCAGGCACGGTGGCTCACGCCTGTAATCCCAGCACTTTGGGAGGCCAAGGTGGGTGGATCACCTGAGGTCAGGAGTTTGAGACCAGCTTGACCAATATGTAGAAACCCTGTCTTTACTAAAAACACAAAATTAGCTGGACATGGTGACGCATGTGTGATCCCAGCTGCTCGGGAAGCTGAGGCAGGAGAATGGCTTGAACCCAGGAGGTGGAGGTTGTAGTGAGCTGAGATAGCGCCATTGCATTCCAGCCTGGGAAACAAGGGAAAAACTCCATCTCAAAAAAAAAAAAAATTAACTAATATTTTTCATCATTCTTAATTGCAGAAACTAAGCATAAAAATGAAAATAAATAATATATACAATTTTCTCATTTCATTAATATGTCCATATTTGTTAACATAATAAAATATAAATTTTTACATTCATTATGTTATACTTTTTAAAATTCACAAATATAGTTTTATCTTTACAAGACTCAGGAATTTAACCATATGCTTCCTCTGAAACATGAAAAATATTACATATCAAATCAAATTACATTAATATTACTGTCTAAATTCAATTTTAACTATCATTCATATAACCCAGAAGCATGAAAAAGTAATAATTGAGGAAGTTATCAAAACATTTCACTGTTTTTCAGAACCCTTTAGAAATCAGATCAGAAGGTCATTTGCAATTCGCTAACTGGTCAATGACACAATTGAATTTAATAGACTCTAATTATTTTCCTCTAATGACCAAAGTCAGAGGTCCAATTTCAGAGCTGAAAAATGTCTGCTATTTTCAGCACATCTATTTCTAACTTCACATTTCTTTTCCCTGCAAGATAATATTAAATTTAAAAATAAAATAAAGTAAATCAGTTTGACTAAATGAACAGCACAAAGCCTTTGGCATCAGATAAATCTGAACCTTGGCTCAACCATTTACTTTCTATGAAGCTATTCACAACTTAATTAACTTCTCTTGGTCTCAGTTTTTCAATGAGTATAAGATAATATGGAACTTAATGTCTGGTTGGTGAGGTAAAAAGGAAATGAGTGTAAAAGAAAAATCACTTGTGACCTCCAGACTTAGGTCACAATGTGAATATTGGTGCCACCAAATTCAATAGAAAACTCTGAAAGAATGAAGAAGACCAACTGAATGTGTTGGTACATGTTGAAGGTTGTGATGGGCAAATGGCCACGGAACATCCATGATACTAGCAGGAAAATGGTTCTGGTGATCAACTTTGGTTTTCAGGCTGGAAAGGTAAAGAAGAGGAATCAAAAGGAAACTAGATCTGAAGAAAATGGAGAGCTAGGTCGGGCATGATGGTTCACACCTGTAATCCCAGCACTTTGGGAAGCCAAGGCAGGTGGATCACTTGAGGTCAGGAGTTCTAGACCAGCCTGGCCAACATGATAAAACTCTGTCTCTACTAAAAATACAAAAGGTAGCTGGATGTGGTAGTATGTGCCTGTGATCCCAGCTACTTGGGAGGCTGAGGCACAAGAATTGCTTGAACCTGGGAGACAGAGGTCGCAATGAATGGAGATCATGCCACCGTACTCCAGCCTGGGTGACAGAGTGGGAGTCTGTCTAAAAAAAAAAAAAAAAAAAGGAGAGATAAAGTGGTGAAAGTATAATAGAAAATGGAATGGAAGAATTAACAGTTAAAGTAGGAGGAGTAAAATATTTGATGTGAAATTATCAGGGATGGAAAAGTCTAGATAATAACAAGCTAGAGAATATAGTCAGGGGCTGGTATTGAGGAATGAAGCTTAATGAGATGGAGTTTATTAAAGAACAATAAATCAAAGTTTTTGGATGATATTTTTGTTAGTCTATTCTTTTGTAATAAATATCCCTAAATATAGTGGCTTAAAAATACAACAGTGATTTACAAAATTACAAATTTACCAAATTACAAAAACATAAGAGTGATTTCCCATGTATCTGGAAGTTGGGGTTAGCTTTTGTCTGAGAAACCCTGTTTTCTCCCTTCAATAGTCTATACTAGCTTCCTTACACTGCAGTTTTAGGGCAATGTTCCATGTTGGTGAAATCAGAAGCTGTAAGACTTCTTGAGGTCTCAATCCTAGAAAGCACACATAATCACTTCCACCATATTCTTTTGGACACAGTCAAAAGGCCAGCTTAAATTCAAAAGGTGAATCACTTAATAAAAAATATTTTAAAAATTGTAACTATATTTAATGTACCACAAATGGATTATCTGCATGGATCATAAAATTACCTGGATTGTGACTGGATTTGAGTTGGAAAAAGTAACAATGACCCATTTACCAAAGATAGAATGAATATATTGAAAGCACCAAAAAACTTGCAGATGATGCAAGGAAAAAGAGATCATTTCATGGAGGTAGGATGACCCACAAAGGAACAAATATTGTACAATTATAAAAGTTGTAATTTGGATATTGCATGTGAAGAATATTGACTTCATGTTCCAGTCTCAGTGTACCTTTTGTTCCAGAGACCCCGTGTATCAATGACCTTCTGCTGACAGAATCAACAACCCCAAAATATAAGGGACTTAAAACAATAGACATGTATCTCTAGCTTATGTTAACTAGGACCACAATTCAGCTGAGGTTCTGCTCTAAAACATGATGAAGGTGAGATCTGTGCCATGTATCTTCTTCTAAGACCAGGTTGAAGGGACACTCCTGTCAGTGATGTGGTATTCTCTTGGTAGTGGGAGGTAAAAGTGTTTTAAACTGAACTTTAATGTAGTTTACTTTTGAAAGCATGTTATCTCATATGTGTAACAATGACAAATTCTAGTCAAGGCATCTTTTGACCCACTTTATCAGGGATTATCTGCTCATATTGTGGTCAGAATCCTTTACTTGTGACAGATGGCAGGAAGTGATTTCCAGCACAGTAAATAGACTTTACCCCAGTCACTTACCCCTAATGTGAGTACAAAGGAGGAAGTAACGTAGGTACTGAGCTGAGAATGATGCCCTTCTTTGATGAACATTATAAAAATAGCACCTGGAATATGGTAATTAATTCCTACATTTCCATATCAGAACAGAGGCTTCCAACAGTTAAAAATCCTTTCTATTCTCATGATGCACAATGACAGCTTGTTTTACATGATTTAGCTAGTAGTGAACAGAATTCAATTTATTAACTTTTTGCAGGAAGAGAGACAATACACCATGGTGATCTGTGCACTGTCTTACTAAGAGTTAAAATGTACTTAACATGGTGTTTGGGCTTTTGCTGAGTGATATAAGGAAGGGCTTAAGAAAGGTTGGGAGGGTCTGTTTTGGATTAAATTATGTCAGGAAGCAGGTCAATTATACTTTTGAATATTTATACTTCTTAATTGGATACTTTAAAATGTTTTTGGTCTAGGAGGTGTGAAGAATGAAACAGAGCTAGCATTGTCTTTGGTAAAAAAGGAAAAAAAAAAGCAGTAGTCACTCTTATTTTGGGGGAGTGAAGATTTTCTAATAGTATTATAGTATCTTTATATTTTTCTTATATTCATATATCCTTGTAGAGTGGTCTTGTTTTTGCTTAGTGTCATCAAGTCACAGAATGTTTTGCCTTATTATTGTTAAAAGTCTATGAAATTGTTTATGTCTGGTAGAGAATGCTGCTGTTGTTTTGTTATTTCTTTTGTATTTACCTTTCTCAAAAGCTTTAGTTTTTTAAAATTTTTGTTTGTATTGTTCTATAGTCCTTATTCTTAATAAGTCTTAATTTGCTTTCTTAATTTGTAACTTGTTCTATGAATTTGAAGGCCTCATTTTCTATGATAGACTTATTAATTAATTTCATCATTTATACTTCCTGTAAAACAATCACTGACATTAACATATCATAACTTCATTGCTACTCTCACAATGTCCATTTACAAGTATGAGACTACTTGGTAGTAATAAATGTAGTGGTACTAATTTTTTCCTCTTTAAGAAGTGTCTGGAGGTATATCTTTGGTTCTTCTGAAAGGAAATATGAGAGCAGGGAAGTACAGATTAATTCCTCACTTAGTCTTAGAGAAGACCTTGCATTTTGCCTTTTCTCTGGCTAGCTAATGAAAACTGAGTTCTTCATCCAAGTCCTTTACCCTCTTTATGCAGCACAATTTTAACACTTCAATTTTAACAAGTTCCATTTCCTCAGTTGTTCTCTTAAAAACATCTATGAGAAAGGAAACCTGCTTTGTTCACATCACAGTTCATATTGCAAGACAGTGAGTTCCTAGGCAGTTTAAAGAGAATTTTAGGGTGTATAATCAACCTAATTATATTATCTTTTGGATATATATCTAAGAACAAACATTATTTATAACATGTCTTTGACTTTGGAAATTACATAATTTTATTTCTTACTTTACCCTTAAAATTTTTGGGAACACTACTCTTAACAATGCTTGGGACTCATAGTCTTCAGAAATCTTTTGTCCCACTTGAGGTTCTGTTTCCAGCTGAACTTCCTTGTTAACTCATTTCTATTTTGCTAAACCTGTTTCGTGTTAGCATCTCTGCTTACTTAGACATTCTTTTGCTAGTTATCCTATCCACTTTTATTTTTCACAAGTTATATTTCTCTAACAATAAGAAAAAACTAATAGTCATAACTGTCTAACTCTGCATTATTTTTCACAAGCTATATTTCTCTAATAATAAGAAAAAACTAATAGTCATAACTGTCTAACTCTGCATTAGGCTATTTTCCAGTCAACATCACTGTATGTGTTTAAGTACTGTATTCACATTCACTGTCTTGGCCAACCTCTTGCATAGGAAATCAAGCATTGAAGACTGGGTTATACTAGATGACATCTGAATCTAATTTCAATATTAAGAATCTATGATTCAAAGGACACTGATACAAAAATCATAATTTTGTGTATACTTTATATATATACTTTATCACCCTAACCAAGGACCCTTCCCTGATTTTTGTATACTAAGCAGCACCCCTAGAATGAATAAGTAAAATTGGTGAATGCATTCTCTAGTATGGGTGACTATATACATACATAGAAAATCACTGGGCTAGCTAAAAAAAAAAGTGAGAAAGGAAATAATATCTGTAGGTTTACTGCAATTAATTCATCTTTTTAAAAATAGGTTACAAGACCATCTACAAACAGTATGATATACACTGAGCATATTATAATAGTTGCTCTTGGATAAGAATATGGCAATGGGAGGATGAATACATGGAATAAATACATTAATAAAACAAGATAAGAGCAAGCCATATCAATGAGATAGTTTGACATGAATTCATAAGATTTTTCCATCTTCTGCACATGATATTCAATAAAATAAATACATAAAATGCACTCATCTGTCTCTATGCCTATTGCCTATTGAATTTTCTAGTCTGTATTTATGATTTCTAATAAAGAATTAATTTATTCTTTATTATTTGCCTCTGCCAACCTTTTCTGACTAGCAAGTTACCTTCATAAGAGGAGATAATTTTCTTTCATTCTATTTTTTTTACTGTTGTATCACCAGTACCAAAAACAATACCTGACATCTACTAAATGTGAAAATGTTAATTATATTCATTAATTAATTATACAAATAACTATGATGAAGTTTTTTTTAATTTTTTTTTTTTTTTTTTTTTTTTTTTGAGACGGAGTCTCGCTCTGTCACCCAGGCTGGAGTGCAGTGGCCGGATCTCAGCTCACTGCAAGCTCCGCCTCCCGGGTTCACGCCATTCTCCTGCCTCAGCCTCCCGAGTAGCTGGGACTACAGGCGCCTGCCACCTCGCCCGGCTAAGTTTTTGTATTTTTAGTAGAGACGGGGTTTCACTGTGTTAGCCAGGATGGTCTCGATCTCCTGACCTCGTGATCCGCCCGTCTCGGCCTCCCAAAGTGCTGGGATTACAGGCTTGAGCCACCGCGCCCGGCCAGTTTTTTTTAATATTATCTCTAATATAAAATTTAAAAGGAAGAATCTGTAATGGGTGTAAGTTATTCATGATAATGGGAAGACATTTTAAGTAATGATCAGTGGGTGATTGATTTCTGGGTCAATACCTTTCTCAATTGAAATGACAAATCAAATTAGAGTTTTACCTCAAGTGCCATTTGAAAATGAGTAAAATATAATCTATATGACATGAGAGGAGATATTAATTATTGAAAGCTATAGTCTGACCCAGAGAAAACACTACCTGCTATACCCATAGTACTAACTTCCGGCATGAGCTACTTTTAAAGTTTTAATAAACTGAAGAAAATCATCTTGCCTCAAAAACAGGTGGAAAGGTAGAAAAAATATGTGTATTGTTTTATATACATATATATACACACATGCATATATGTGTATATATGCTTTCTGTAATTCAGCTTATGGCCTCTCCAATGGGGCAGAGATCCTAAAGCTTTGGTAGGTGACAGAATCTCTTGCAAAGCTGCTTAAAAGTGAACATTTTGGCCAGGAACAGTTACTCATGCCTGTAATTTCAGCACCTTGGGAGGCTGAGGCGTATGCCTGTGTGTGAATACATATGTGCCATATAAAGGTTTAAATACACATATATGTGTATATATGTGTGTATATACTTATGTGCCATATACGAGGTTTATAGATACACATAAAATGTGTATATATGCATGTGTGTGAATATAGTTATATGTCCCATAGCAATGTTTTGGTCAGCAACAAACCCCATATACAATGGTGGTCTCATAATGTGTTTCTGTGTATGTGTGTGTGTGTATGGTGTGTGTATGTTAAAAAAAAAAAAATGCTATTCTTGAAAAACATGATAAAGTTAGTATTCCTGTGGCCAAATAACCATTTGAAGAAATATTTGTCCTTTGTTTGTTTCAAAGGACCAAATGATGTTTATACTTTTTTTCAGAGAATACTACATACCGTACACATCTCAGCATGAAATTAGTATCACAAAATCTTTCTCTTTATTTACAGTTTTTTTAACTGCCTGATTTGTCCAAAATATTCTCAAAGAAATGAACAAATAGAATGATAGAAATGACAGTGTTTATTGTCTAAAAAACCTTTTTATAAATGAGCAATGATCATTACACTATTTCTACTATTAACTTAAACAAGAACATTTGTCAGATTTGTTCATTCAAATACTGTTTGTAGCTGGGAATGGTGGTTCATGCCTGTAATCTCAGCACTTTAGGAGGCTGAGGTAGGTGGATCACCTTAGGTCAGAAGTTGCAGAGTAGCCTGGCCCACATGGTGAGACTCTGTCTCTATTACAAACACAAAATCAGTTGGGTGTTGTGGCGTGTGCCTGTAATCCCAGCTACTCAGGAGGCAAGGCTGGAGAATCACTTGACCCCAGGAGTTGAAGGTTGCAGTAAGTCAAGATCACCCCATTGCACTCCAGCCTTGGCAACAAGAGCGAAACTCCATCTCAAAAAAAAAAAAAAAAAAAAAAAGAAAAGAAAAGAAAAAAAAAGAAACCCACAAATACTGTTTTTGAACATTGTCTGAGGAGGACCAAGCACATGTATAGATACTGGGGTTACATCAGTGAGAACCCTGATTGTTTTGAGTTTATTATCTGATGCAGTGGATTTCAAACCTGTTTAAATATTGGAAACCTCCAAAGGATTTAAGAAATGCCAAAATCTGAGTCCCATTCCAGGCCAAAAAAATTGAAATCTCGGGGGATAGAACTCCGACATTTGAGTAGTTTTAAAGGCTCTCTAGGTGGTATCAATATGGTGACCAAGTTTACAACTGCTTGTTCATAAAGTGGCATATAATGGCAAACAAAAATTTTCTTCAGCTGAGCTAAGCCTAGGGAAAAAAACACAAAGTTTCCTATCACTACGTTAAGTGCTACAATTTAAGATTCCCTGGAGCCAACAGAGACAAGAGGAACATTAGGTGAGGGAATGGGGGAAGGGAGATAGTTTCAAAAGTCTTCTCACAGGAAATATCAATTAAACTAGGATCTGAAGAATAAAAGAAGTTGGTGAAAGTCGATAGGGATGATTTATTCAGATTTTTTTAAGTATATGTAAAGTCCAGGAGTTAAAAGATAGCATGGCTTATTTTAGGATGTAATAGTATTTTAATGCAATTGGCATTGAACTTGAAAAAGGCAGAGAAATGGCTGTATGCAGAAGGCCTTATAAGCCATGTTAAGAAAAATGAACTCCATCTTAAGAGCAATGGAGAAGAAGAATTTCATAATTTTCAAGATTAGTCAGAAGTTGGCTTTTGCCTTTCTCACAGTACTTTTTATATATTTAGAATGGTCTTTTCTAATTAATTTTAATGTATGTGGTATAGTGTGCCTTTTACTAGCAGAAATGCACAGTGAAGTTTCTTTAATAGAAACTTTCTAGGACTCCTATTATTAATGAATCTTATAATTTTAATGGTTTTCTTAGACCTCATATTTTTAGCTTTAGGGCAGTGGTTCTCAAGCTTTTTTCAGGCCCAACGTATTAGAAGTAATTACTAATTATAGCAATTATTTTCAAGAAAAGGGGCAGAAGAAGGGACTAAACAGCTCACCTGGGTAATGATGACTGCTGTAGCTTGAAAGTGACCCACCCACCTTCATCTGATGCTCCTCAAGGGCTGAGAGAAGCCCTGACTGCTCAAGACTCTAAATCTTAGTCTCCCTTTAAAAACAAACAGGTACCAAAACAGAGATATAGACCAATGAAACAGAATAGAGTCCTCGGAAATAATACCACACATCTACAACCATCTGATCTTTGACAAAACTGACAAAAACAAGAAATGGGGAAAGGATTCCCTATTTAATAAATGGTGCTGGGAAAACTGGCTAGCCATATGTAGAAAGCTGAAACTGGATCCCTTCCTTACACCTTATACAAAAATTAATTCAAGATGGATTAAAGACTTAAATGTTAGACCTAAAACTATAAACACTCTAGAAGAAAACCTAAGCAATACCATTCAGGACATAGGCATGGGCAAGGACTTCATGACGAAAACACCAAAAGCCAAATTTGACAAATGGGATCTAATTAAACTAAAGAGCTTCTATACAGCAAAAGAAACTACCATTAGAGTGAACGGGCAACCTACAGAATGGAAGAAATTTTTTTACAATCTACCCATCTGACAAAGGGCTAATATCCAGCATCTACAAAGAACTCAAACAAATTTACAAGAAAAAATCAAACAATCCAATCAAAAAATGGGCAAAGTATATGAACAGACACTTCTCAAAAGGACATTTATGCAGCCAACAGACACATGAAAAAATGCTCATCGTCACTGGCCATCAGAGAAATGCAAATCAAAACCACAGTGAGATACCATCTCACACCAGTTGGAATGGCAATCATTCAAAAGGCAGGAAACAACAGGTGCTGGAGAGGATGTGGAGAAATAGGAACACTTTTACACTGTTGGTGGGAATATAAACTAGTTCAACCATTGTGGAAGACAGTGTGGCAATTCCTCAAGGATCTAGAACTAGAAATACCATTTGACCCAGCCATCCCATTACTGCGCATATACCCAAAGGATTATAAATCATGCTGCTATAAAGACACATGCACATGTATGTTTATTGTGGCACTATTCACAATAGCAAAGACTTGGAACCAACTGAAATGTCCATCAATGATAGACTGGATTAAGAAAATGTGGCACATATACACCATGGAATACTATGCAGCCATAAAAAATGATGAGTTCATGTGCTTTGTAGGGACATGGATGAAGCTGGAAACCATCATTCTGAGCAAACTATCACAAGGACAGAAAACCAAACACTGCATGTTCTCACTCATAGGTGGGAATTGAACAATGAGAACACTTAGACACAGGTTGGGGAACATCACACACCTGGGCCTGTCATGGGGTGGAGGGAGGGGGGAGGGATAGCATTAGGAGATATGCCTAATGTAAATGATGAGTTAACGGGTGCAGCACAGCAACATGGCACAAGTATACATATGTAACAAACCTGCACATTGTGCACATGTACCCTAGAACTTAAAGTATGATAATAAAAAATAAATTTAAAAAGTTAAAAAAAGTTAAAAACAAACAAGCAAATAA
Source organism: Macaca thibetana thibetana (assembly GCF_024542745.1). Classification (NCBI taxonomy): domain Eukaryota; kingdom Metazoa; phylum Chordata; class Mammalia; order Primates; family Cercopithecidae; genus Macaca; species Macaca thibetana. The sequence goes on from NC_065591.1 coordinate 91,371,941, forward strand.
ACACAAAACTGAAAACTCTTGAAATTAGAAATAGGGGTTTAAAAATTTCCTTCAAAATTTACAAATGCCTTAGGGAAAATTGTATTTACATCCTTGTTATGAGAGTACAATAATCAGCTAAACTTGGTTCAAGTGTCCTACGCTTGACCTAATGACCTTAAAGCCAGGAAAGATAATAGCATCCTTCAAGAACGTGTTGCTAAAGCTGAGAAAGAAGTTGTACCCTGGAGGAAGCACAGATACAACCGTTGTGAATGGCACACAGCACCCCCAACTTTTGGCTTCTACAGAAAATGATTATGACCTAGAAGTGAAATCTGCTGGACTGAAATTAGCTGGACCCAAACTCATGGGGAAGCACGGATAGATACAGATGCAGAGAGAAAAGTGAAAATATCATTAAAGAGGCCTTTGTTGTTAAATAAAGATTAAGACTGCCACTCTACTGCACAATTTGACAGCCTCCAATTTAAAATGTGATTTACAGTCACAATAGTTCCTATTTTCTCTCTTGCATTTTGTGTCAAAAGAAAACAAATACCTGTGTGTGCTTTTACGTGACTTATTTGTTCTTTTTCTCCATATCCACTTGCCCTCTCTTGTATGTTATTATGAATAATCAAGTGACATGACTTGAACTCCTGAGACTTATGACACAATCAGAGACAGGTGATCTGGAAATATCCTATTTGGTTCCTTCACTGTCCTTTAATGTTTTCTTATGGGAGGAGAGGTTCTTCCATTTTTGACAGAATTCAGTAACACACGTTCCATTCCCACACAAGTCAGAGGAGCCTGGCAAAGCACATCTCACTAGTGTCTCTAAATAACTTTTATTTCACTAAATATATTGTTATGAAAATGAAGTGGCTATCATTTTTATCAGTAGTCTGTTTTATATGTGAATATTTAAAGCTCTCAAAGAAATAGGAAGAAAAGACCTGAAGAAATGTTGAGTTATTAGCTTTGTTTCTCTGACAGACTGGTCCCATATGTCTATGGTTATGTGATGAACAGAAGAAAAAGAAGAAATACAAAATATTTTAGAAAGGGTTTGCTAATGATAGCATGTACTACACAGAAAATATTGAGACACAGACTGTCACTAATCTCTAGTTGTTGGTTGTTTCCAGATTCTGGGTGATTCTATATAAAAACAGTGATGCCCTCGTGGCAGGCAAGTTATTAAAGAGACTCAATACCTGCTCATGGTTGATACTCATTGAGTTTTCATATATTTAGGTTGAGAAGCTCCTTTTTTTTTTCTTTTGGCTTTAAACTCACATGATTATATAAATTATGTTTGTATTCTGAGGATTACCTATAATTTATTTAAAATATTTTTGTAATTTCCCATGTCTATTTTAATTTTTAATCCATACTATCAGGAAATGCTTGTCTTAACAGGGCAGAAGCTGCTTCACCCTGGATTTTTCCACATGGAGGATTATCTGATGATAATGACACATTTCCAACAGTGGCAGGGAAGCTACCAGAGACACAGAAGGCCTGCACAGATGTCAGGACGGCTGGGTACAGCACTGCCATGGTTGATGCACTTAGAGTTTAAAGTCTCTTTAAATTTCTTTCACATAAAAGAAGAAATTTGAAGTTCAGCCTCCAAGAAAGAGTATTAAAAAGACCAGGAGGGTTTTATCCAAGTTCCACGGGTGATAAAACACATCAATCTGAAACATTACTAGTGCGTTGCTGATTCCCTAGTCATTCTTCCATTTGCTATAGCTGAACAATGATAGCACTGTTCCATCAAGGGAAAATGATCCCTCCTCCTTTCAAAAAGCTTTTTACAAGGCAAAGCTATGAAGTGCTAGATTTATTAACAATTTCCATTTCAAGAGAGACACTGTTTGTACGGCCGTAAAGCTGTGCTTTAATGCAAATGCAGCACTTCAAGCCTGTTTTCCTAATGCCTTCACAACTTCTGTAAATAATGCATCCCTTGGTGGCATCCTTCACTTTTAAACAATTTGGGCAAACTGGTTCAAGTTGTAAAAATACAAATGTACTTTCTGTAACATAATGATAGTTTTGCAAACACTCTGGAATTTGCCAATTTACTTTTCTAAATCTGATTGATATTTGATTGCCAAAATGGGGAAAAAAATGTACTTAGGTGAATTTCACCCCCAATCGAGGGGCTCAGGACACCAGAAAAGTGAAGACATATTCCAGCAAATTTTGAGCAATGATAAGACTGGTCCATGGTGTTTGTTGACAAGAGAAAAAGTGCATCCAAGTTCTATAAACCGAAAGTGTTATGAGAAACTTCTTTATCTCAGTTCCCTATGTTGGATCTGTCAATTCAACCAGGTTTTATTGAACTATTCTAATTATCTTAAACAAAGAAACCCACTTTATTCTATTCTTGAATAGTCCTTCCCCTTTACTATATATTTGCTTTTAAAAAAATTAATTGACAAATAATAATTGTATATATGGAATACAATGTGATGTTTTGATATGTCTACTCTGTGGAATGATTAAATCAAGCTAATTATCATATCCATCACCTCATATACTTAATTTTTGTGGTAAGAAAATTCAAAGTCTACCCGCCAACACTTTTATATAAATTATTATTAATACATTTGTCTTTTAAAAAATACTATTAAATGGCAATTTATTGATTAAAAAATAAAAATAATTCAATTCTCAAAGTGTTTACTATTGGGCAGATAATAAATGTTTGTTTGTTTGTTTGTTTTTATAGAGTACCAGAAAATTGCTTTTATGGTAAACTATGTAAAAGGAAAGTAACAATCTTGAAAAATGTCTCTCCTCAAGTAATCATTTTGTAGTAAAAACCTTTTACGTTCATTCTCAGCATTTTTTCAAGAATACAAGTATTGTTAACTTTAGTTACTGTGTTGTGCAAGAAATCTCCCAAACTTAATTCTCTATCTAACTGAAATCTTGCATCTTTTGACTAACATCAGCATCTCCTCAACCCCTGAAACACCCTTGCCCCACCCCCTCACTGCTAGTCTCAAAAGTAGTGTTATCCAGCTTGGATCAGAGCACTCTGTAACCAGTGATTTGGACTTGAACTGAGGGGAAATTATAAGTGTTATATTTTATTCATAAACCAATAATCTTATAGTAGTGTGTTAATAAGGGAGAAAAATAAATGGTCCAGTGAAAAATTGAGTTATGGCTAGATTGCATAGGAATGTAATCAATAAAGTATGACGTAGTAGAGAGAGAAAATTTGGAAGGAAAAGGTCATAATGCAGAACTCTTGTCTTAAGTATCATTTATAAGTATAAAAACGGCTTCTTTTTATTGAAAATGGCAGACAAACCAGTATAAAATAGCTTAGACAATAAAGAGGACTTATTGGCTCATATAATTGGAAGATCCAGAGTAAGAAGGAGTTTTAGCTCAAGGATGTCATCAGAGATCCCATTTTCCCATCTTTTGACAGTACCTCCTGTATATATGGAATATATATATGGAATGTACATATGGAATTGTACATCTTACAAGATCTTTAGACAGTCTTCCTCATGTTGTCAAAATGACTACATAAATTTGAAACCCCACTCATAACTATACATTTCCTCTATAGCTATTTGGAAAGACTTAGAGAACTTTATGACCTGGAGTCCTCAGTGCATTTCCCTTGGGTGAAGGTCACGTGCTGTCCCTGAAGAAATCTCTGAAGACAAAGATCAATGGCATATACCGATCTACTCAAGTCCCTTTTTTTCTGAACGAAATTTCAAATTCCATGGAGAAGGGGTTAGGATTGCTTTTATTGGACTTCAGTAGAGCAAGGCCCACCTCCAACCTGGGTAATGTCAGGTTCCCCTGAAGCACATCTGTTACAGGAAAGGGATACTGATCCAGACGCAAGAGAGGGTTCTTGGATCTCACACAAGAAAGAATTCAGGGTGACTTCACAGTGCAAAGCAAAAACAAATTTATTAAGAAAGTAAAGGAATAAAGAATGGCTACTCCATGGACAGAGCAGCCCGAGGGCTGCAGGTTGCCCTTTTTTATGGTTATTTCTTGAACATATGCTAAACAAGGGGTGGATTATTCATGCCTCCTCTTTTTAGGCCATCTAGAGTAACTTCCCGACATTGCCAAGGCATTTGTAAACTGTCATGGCAGCGGTGGGAGTGTAGCAGTGAGGATGGCCAGAGGTCACTCTCATGGCCATCTTGGTTTTGATGGGTTTTAAACGGCTTCTTTACTGCAACCTGTTTTATCAGCAGGGTCTTTATGACCTGTATCTTGTGCTGACCTCCTATCTCATCCTGTGACTTAGAATGCCTTAACCATCTGGGAATGCAGCCCAGTAAGTCTCAGCCTCATTTTACCCAGCTCCTATTCAAGATGCAGTTGCTCTGGTTCACATGCCTCTGTCACTTCAGTAGTGTGGAAAAAGGAAAAATAATTGAACAAAAAATCTCAGCACTTCGGAGCCAGATATAGGGAAACAGAGGATGACTAAGCAATCAACAAACAACCTCCATTCTCAGGCATTTCTCCTCAAGTTTATATACTTTTTGCCATTTAAACAAAAAAAACTTTTGTTTAAAATTTATCCGATTTGGCCAATTATTTCTTTGCATTCATGTTTTTCTAGTTTCTAGTGAAAGTTTCATTTATTTAATACTTGTTGGTCATTTTAGAAAACGTTAATCACTAGTAAATGTTTTCCAATTAGATATATATTATCTCCCAGCCCATATATTTTCTTTCTAACCACATGTTCTCTCCTCATCTAAGCCCTGAATAGCAGGGAGGTTAAATAATAGAGGTTGATTTTATGTACATCTATTCGCCATAGGAAACACCAAACTCATAAGAAATGGTAACAATTAATGTTGTGGTTGTCCCATAAAAATTCTATCCTCCCCAAATTTCATTATTCCCCAGTTAAGACCAATATGCTGCCACATTATCTGCTTTCAGTACATGTGTAGTCACACACCCACGGATATTTACATTTTAGTTTTGCAAAGGGAAATTTTGATACCATACTGAAATGATAGGAAATTTAGTTCAAAATCACCGTAGTTAAATAGATGATAATTCCACAGATCTCTTTTCATTATTAAACACCATTTCTACTACCTATATTTTAACTTTTAAATGATTCAAACCACTTATTATAAGTAGCAGTATATAATCACCTATAGAAAGTTAGTACTATCCAGCTAGAACTGGTTCAGCTATCAGCCTGACACCTGGTAATCATGAAATGTCAATCCAGTCAGCAAAAACACCCTTTCCCTAACCAAATGAAGGTTCTGCCTCCTCTTTTTTCTGGACTCCTGCCACCCAATTGCTGAGCTTCCCCTGCCACAAGGACTCTCCGACTCTGTCCTCCACCCTTCCTCCTCCTCTCTCTTTGACCTTTTGCTGGGATATTTGTAGACACGTCAAGTCCTTTCAATCCTTGGCTTTTACCACGGTGTTGCCACTTTTTAGTGTAGTGAGTTGTTTTTAACCTTGGCTGCACATTGGAATCAGCTGTAGAGGATTTTACATCTCAGTGGCCAACCAGCATTCAAGACAAATGAAATGAAAATATCTGGGGGTGAGGTCCATGTGTCGAAATTTTTTTTAAGCCTCCAGTTGATTCCAGTGTGCAGCCAGAACTGAGAACCCTCTCTTTATTCTTCCAACTCCTGATTCTCCTACATATATTTGTCTAAATATTATAGCACTATATAGAGAAACTTTTATTCCCTCTGCAGACTAGGTTTGGTTTTTTGAAAGATGCTTTCATGGCTGGACACGGGGCTCACATCTGTAATCCTAGCACTTTGGGAGGCCAAGGAGGGCAAATCACCTGAGGTCAGGAGTTTGAGACCAGCCTGGCTCACATGGTGAAGCCCCATCTCTACTAAAAATACAAAATTAGCTGGGCATGGTGGCACATGCCTGTAATCCCAGCTACTCAGGAGGCTGAGACAGCAAAATTGTTTGAACCAATGAAGCAGAGGATGCAGTGAGCCGAAATCACACCATTGCACTTGAGCCTGGGTGACAGAGCAAAACCCGGTCTCAAAACAAACAAACAAACAAACAAAAAAAGATGTTTTCAGAGCTCCTGTATTTCTCTTCATGGCACTTCACACACTTGTAAACTACTTGAAAGCAGATATAGTGCCAGTGTTTTCCATATGTGTATCTTTGGTTTCTAGAACGATATGCAATCAATAAATCAACAAATATGAACTGATTTGTCTTGCTTACCAGGACAAGCCCACTGAAATCAGACTGCTATCATAATGAAACCAGTGTGGAATCTACTGCCACATTGTAAATATGTACTTAAATTTCTGTGTCAGCGAAAGAAAGAACGCAAAACTTGTTACACCTGCTACTATAAGATACAGCTTTGTTCATAGCCCTTAAGCCTAAATCTGCAGTTAGAATCATTTATAACCATACAAACTTGCCCAGTTTTCAAGTACTTTCTATGGTATGAACAGATTTATCTCCCAGTCTACTTACACACACACACAGACACACACACACAGCATACAACACTCATTGAAATGCTCTGGGTACTGTGGAACACAGACCCAATTGTCTAAGACTAAAACAAAGCAGAAATATCTTTAACTCAGTTTAAGACACCTAATTCTCCAGTCCTTATTTTCCTTTCTTTTTTCTTTTTTTTTTTTTTTTTTTTTTTTTGAGATGGAGTTTTTCAGTTGTTGCCCAGGCTGGAGTGCAATGAAGCAATCTTGGCTCACTGCAACCTCCGCCTCCCAGGTTCAAGCGATTCTCCTCCCTCAACCTCCCAAGTAGCCAGGATTACAGGCATGTGCCACCATGACCGGCTAATTTTGTATTTTTAGTAGAGACAGGTTTCACCATATTGGCCAGGCTGGTCACAAACTCCTGACCTCAGTTGATCCACCCGTCTCAGCCCCACAAAATGCTGGGATTACAGACGTGAGCCACCGTGCCTGGCCTCCAGTCCTTATTTTCTATCCCAGGTTAAACACCTTTTTAATGGGATATGCAATGGAAATAACTAAATCTTCAAGAAAAATTCTACCTGTGCCTGTATTGTATATAGTGAGGTTCACATAATAGCTCAAAAGGAGCCTGTTCTAGATTTTTGAGTCTTATAACTTTAACTTTGCAGATAATGCATAGTGCTGATTAAAGTAAATGAATAATTTTTCCTTTTATAGATAAGAATCAGTGTAGTATAGACCTTACTTTCATATAATTCTGTCCTACCCACACAAACATGCACATAGGCACTCCCAAACATGCAAATAAAACTATGTATTTTAAATCAGGTGGAATAACATTTGGAAGAAAAAGTAGCAGAATGACTAATGGAATTATAAAATGTCGAAATATAGGCAGATGCAAATAAGAAGCTGGGATTTTCCCCAAGTGGTAGGAATAAAATCTGATTAGAGATTTAAATTAATTTGGAAAGTTATGGTGAAGGGTTTCATTTAGTTATTTCTTAATGATTTCTTAATTAATAAAAATCACATTAACCAGAATTGGCCTTTCCTTTAATCGAATGTGAAAGTGTGATTACTTTTGGAATCAAGTTAAAATTTAATATTTAAGCTAGTTTATCATTCTCAACTCTTAGACTGTCCAGTCCTCAGTACCTCAATATGAGAATCTAAAGCATGCTTTAAATATCTAATTAGTCCTAATGCATAGCACACTGCCTGACATATAGTAGGTATATGACATTGGTGAATGATTTAATACTTAAACAAAATAAAATTCTTGTTTTCAAATAAAAAATAAAATAAGCCTTCTTTTTTTTTTTTTTTTTTTTTGTTTTTTTTTGGTGTTGTTTTTTTTTTGGCAGGGTCTCTGTTGCCCACGCTTGAATACAGTGGCACAATCATAGCTCACTGTAACCTTGAATTTCTGAACTCAAGCAATCCTACTTCCTCAAACTCCTGAGTAGCCAGGACTACAGGCTTGTACCACTAAGCTCAGCTCATCTGTTTTTATTTTTCATAGAGATGGGGGTTGCCATATTGCCCAGAATGGTCTTGAACTCATGGCTCAAGCCATCCTCTGGTCTCAGCCTCCTGAAGCACTGGGAAAAACCTTTCTTTTTAAAAGAAAGACATACTTGTTATTCATAAGAAAAAAGAAAGATTTTAAAGCAAATATATCTTTATCTTAAAATGAGTTGATGGCATATATAAAATATCTTACTAAAATGTTATAGTTTGACACAAAACTTAAAATAGTTGGACTTCAGATTCACACCATATTATGTTGAGCTCAGAATTTTTATCCATTTGCCTACAAACTAATGAAATACGAATAATTTAAGAATAGTTTGTACATTGTACTAAATTCAATGCCTCTAAAATTTTCCTGTTATTTGTTCTTAAATAAATTGAAATAAGCCAATACGCTTCGAACATTCCTGACTACATTTTCAGATTTCTAAGATGTTTCTGAAGTCAGTTTTCCTGATATAATTATATTGTAATAAAGTACTCATCATATCATAAATTGTTATTTTAATGATAATAAGTATTTAATTAGCAAGTGATAATAAAGCTGACATTAAAATTACTATGAAATTGTTAGTTTCAAAATAGTAAATAAAACAACTTTTATATTTTTAATGTTTTTATTATAGTTTCTTTGTAACAGTAATTCTTGAAATAAATATTTATTCTAATAACTCAAAAATGATTTTAACTAAATAACTTCACTTTTAAAAGAAATCTTCTAACAATTCAACCAAAGTAAATAACACCTTTTGTATTACTACTTCTAGATGTTGTGTAAGTCTTTAAAACAATTTCTAAAACTCCAAGTTTATTTAATTTTCTATTCAATGTGAAAGGTAAAGTCTCTTATCTAAAACCTGTAAAAAACAAGTTTAATATTGATTTTTTAAAAGCCATACTTTCAAATATGGTTCTCGATCTGTTAATCGTAAAAATAGCATGAGTATGTGAAAATACTAGACTGTTCTTTAAATTATAACTCTAAACTATATTGTAAATCCATTTCTTAGCTTTCATCTTCTTTGTCATCTTTCTAATTCCAGTTTCTAGTACTTAGAATAATGTGGAGAGAGTTTTAGGTCGTCGGTAAACAAAAGAATGAGCAAACTAATAGATGGGCATGAAAAGCACTAAATTTAGGTCTTGCTGCTGCCGTACAGTAGCTAAGATTCTGATCACATCATGTATGTGTACACACAAGCTTTTGCAAAGATATATACAGCATTGTTTGGTTTACAGTATTCTTTAACCTATAGTATTGAAGTTGATGCTCAGAAGAGCTACGTGGAAATGGCCGGAAGGAAAATTATTATCCACAATTTATAATATAGAAAGGTGAAGGTAGGGCATTAAGCCTCAGTTTTATGTTAAATTGGGATGATATTATTTATAGCTGAACTGTGGAAAGGAGTCAGTAAAAAGTTAGCATGAGGATATTTGGTCCAAAATTGCTTTCTTGTGATCGCATAAAAACATTTTTGAATAAATTTTTGCTTCCCTGGAATACCCTTGTCATATTAGGTATAAGGGCACAAGAGTCAGAATATTTATGTTAATCATATGCTGATTACTGGTGTGACTTTCCCACCTGTATACTGTCCCTCAAAGAAAAAGAATATCTCAAGAAATATAACAGAATTCTAAGGGTGAAATGAAACAGCACATAGAAAATGCCATGTAAAGTAAAATATGCACAATGCTGAAAGCATTTTTATTATTTGTTTTATAAGATAATATGGTTCAAATTCTTAGTTAATTGCCTGTGAGGTGTGTAGAACTTGGACTACCCTAAGGTTCAGTTTTATCTTACAGAAAAATTTAAAAAGAAGTTTGCATGACTATTAAAAAAAATGAAATAATATGTAATGCTCTTAGATCCCACGGCAGTATTTGTACTCAATAAATGACAACTATAATAGTTATTATACTTACATATAAGTACTAGAGGTGTTGTTGTTGTTGTTGTTACTGCGCTGAATGGAAGAGGACAATAGCAACAATAGGAGGGAAAAAGATACCCTCTCCTGTCTTCCAGTTTAGGTTGATAAAATGCCACCCCTCCTTCACAGGATTTAGATGAAATTGAAAATACAAAATATTACAAGATAACAATTCTGGTTTTCCTGCTGGAGTATCTCCAGTATTGACAGATAAGACGAACCTTTCATCCAGTCCATCAGATGATATTGACTTTCACTACCGTCTGCATTGCCAGTGATTATGCTCACAGAAATGAATTACTTTAGATGTTATTATCAGGTCCCCAAGATAGCTAATAAAACCCCCACTGGTGACATTTCAAATGATGGCAGTGTGTTTTCTCATAGTATATCAATCCAGAGGCTACCTAAAAATTATCTTTGTCTTTGGGTTCATGGTAAAAGGCAAATAAATAAACAAGAACAATTATACTCAAAGGTTGCCACAAATTGTTCACATTTCTCATTTTAAAGGACAAATAGTAAAGAAAGAATTAAGGCATATTTTTAATCCAGTTAATCATTCCATATCTAATGTTATAGACCAAACAACAGGACATGCCTAAACATTTCACAGTAGAAATAGCATAGTTATATTCAATTCACTGTAAAATGACAAACATTCATTGAACATTAGTTTTGAATAGCACATGGAAATAATGATATAAGGATGAATAAGATTGTCTGTTGGGGAAGACACATATACAAATACAATATGACATCTAATTTAAGTGGTTTGAAAACATTTTGCTATAGAAACCCAGAGATGAAATGTTAAATTCTTCCTGGCTAATTCAACAAATCCCCACTAATAAGTAACATTAGGCTAAATGTCTAAAGAAGGGCAGAAATTGTCCAGAAATAAAATCTCCAACTGGAAGGAAAGTGTACTCAGTAGTTAAAGAAATAGAAAAGGCACAAATTCAGGTTATAGGAAGATAAAAGAAGTCAGGTGTTGCAGCAATATACTGGAAAAGCCAGAGAAAAAGGAGTATGTTCAAAAATAAAACAAGCATGGATTAAAGACAGAACCAGTAGGTTGGTGGTAAATTAAAGAGTGCTCATTTGATCCAGAGGTAGTTTGCAAAGGCAACCATGTCCCAGGCCCTACAATAAATGTGTTATGTTTAATGTTGTTTATTCTCACAACTGTATAAGGCAGATAGTGTTGTCACTTCTTTTTCAGATGGAGAAATCAAGGCCAAGGGAGCTAAGTAAATTAGTCAAAGTCACACAGCTTATAGATAGTAGAGTTGGGATTCAAACCTCAGTTTTCTAAGATTTTAGGCCAGGCTTTTTAACTGTGTCCTGTTGCTTTTCTCTACTGATTGTCCTTTTCTGTCACTTACCATTCATTTGTTAGTGCTTTTACTGGCTTCTCTTTCTCCATCTTATTTGTTCCTTAAATATTATGTTTGTCCAGAATTCCATTTTTGTAAAACTGAAAAGAAGCATATGAGTTCTACAGTAAATTTATTTGAAATTATACAAGCATTGTACTTAGAAACAAAACAATGTGGGAAAAACATTTGAATAACTTCAGAGACCATCATGATTTGATTAGTGGGCACACACTGAATTGTAAGATAAAATGCAGAAAACTAGATAAATAGCCTGTAGGTACACATCAAACTGTTTAATTAGTGAGAGAATAAAATGATTAAAAATTAAAATTACTTAAGCAAGTTCTCAGGCAAATTCTCGTTTTCATTTCTTTCTTAACGAGTCTTTAATTAGCTGAAATTACATTAGGGAAGTTTCATGCCTTCTATATTTTTGCCAATATATGAAGTACCCTCTTTATTCACAAATGATGGGTGCAAGTGGATAATGAAACATATTCCTCAGGAGAAAGGGAAATAGTAGTCAATTTAGTATTATTGAATATCAACTTGTGTATATTTTTGGCTGAACAAAATTAAAGTCAACAGCCAGCAAGGGAAAATTTGGTTAGAAATATTTTATGTTATGTTTGTTTTCCACAATTTCTCTACAAAACACTTTGGAGGGAGAAATATAAAATGATTTTATTATAAAGATTTAAAGTATCTTTGTAACATTACAACAAACAGAGGAATTACCTCAAATTCACATTATAATTGTCATCCTCCAAACTGTAAAATAAACACTAGCTTAAAATTACAGAATAAATTCATCTCTCTTTCATTTCAAAATCAACTTATATGCTAACTTTTTCCTGGTTTATGAGAAACTATTATATAATTTTCTTTTTTTAAATTATGTTTTATTGCCCTTTTAAAACTTTTATTTTAAGTTTGGGGTTATAAGTGCAGGTTTGTTACATAGGTAAACTTTTGTCATGGGTTTTGTTTGTACAGATTATTTCATCACCCAGGTATTAAGCCTAGCACCCATTGGTTATTCTTTCTGATCCTCTCCCTTCTCCCACCCTCCATCCTCTAATAGGTTTCACTTTGTGTAGTTACCCTCTACGTGTTCATGTATTCTCGTTATTTAGATCCTACTTATAAGTGATAACATGTGGTATTTGGTTTTCTGTTCCAGTGTTAGTTTGCTAAGAATAATGGCCTCCAGCTCCATCCTTGTCCCTACAAAAGGACACGATCTTGTTCTTTTTTATTGCATAGTATTCCGTGGTGTATATGGACCACATTGTCTTTATCAAGTCTAACATTGATGGGCATTTAGGTTGATTCAATGTCTTTGCTATTGTGAATGGTGCTGCAGTGAATATGCTCATGCGTGTGACTTTATAATAGAATGATTTATATTCCTTTGGGTATATACACCATAATGGGATTGCTGGATAGAATGGTATCTCTGTCTTTAGGTCTTTGAGGAATCTGTCTTCCATAATGGTCAAACTAATTTACACTCCCACCAACAGGGTATAAGCATTCCTTTTTCTCCACAACCTCACAAGCATCTGTTATTTTTGACTTTGTAACAATAGCCATTCCCACTGGTGTGAGATGGTATCTCATTGTGGTTTTGATTTGCATTTCTCTAATGATCAGTGGTGTCAAGCTTTTTTTTATATGATTGTTGGCCATATGTATGTCTTCTTTTGAGAAATGACTGTTCATATCTTTTACCCACTTTTGAATGGCATTGTTTGTTGGTTTTCTTGTAAATTTCTTTAAGTTCCTTATAGATGCTGGACCCTAGACTTTTGTTAGATGTATAGTTGGCAAAAATTTTCTCCCATTCTGTAGGTTGTCTGTTTATTCTGTTGATATTTTCTTTTGCTGTGCAGAAGCTCTTTAATTTCATTAGATCCTATTTGTCAATTTTTACTTTTGTTGCCATTGCTTTTGGTGTCTGTCGTGAAATCTTTGCCCATTCCTATGTCCAGGATGGTACTATGTAGGTTGTCTTCCAGGATTTTTATAGCTTGTGGTTTTACATTTAAGTCTTTAATCCATCTGGAGTTGATCTTTGTATATGGTGTAAGGCAGGGGTTCAGCTTCAACCTTCTGCATATGGCTAGTCAGTTATCCCAGCACTATTCATTGAATAGGTAGTCTTTTCCCCATTGCTGTTTTTGTCAGCATTGTAAAAGAACAGATGGTCTTAGATGTTTGGCCTTATTTCTGGCCATTGGTCTATGTGTCTGTTTTTGTACCGGTAGCATGCTGTTTTGGTTAATGTAGACCTGCAGTATAGTTTGAAGTTGGGTAGCATGGTGCCTCCAGCTTTGTTCTTTTTGCTTAGGATTGCCTGGTATATCTGGGCTCTTTTTTGGTTCTATATGAATTTTAAAAAGGCTTTCTCTAGTTCCGTGAAATGTCAATGGTAGTTTAATAGGAATGGTATTCAATCTATAAATTGTTTTAGGCAGTATGGCCATTTTTAAATGATATTGACTTTTCCTATCCATGACTACGGAATTTTTTTTCTTTTGTTTGTGTCAATGAGATATTTTCAAAGTAGTAATTATTTTGTGCTCATTATTAAATACAAGCATAATAGGATAGGTCAAACTTTTCTAAAATAAAACCTAAGGAGGATATAAAAATACCTAAAGTACTTATAATTCTTAAAGTAACTTTTGTTTCTAAATAAAATACAGAGAAACTCTAATAATCTGTGGTCTAAGTTACCTCAATATTTGTCATGTTTACAAAAGTGTAATAAAAAATTATGTTATTTATACTTGTGGCTGTGTAAAACAGGACCTGTTTTTATAAACCCCAGTCAATATCCTTAAAATTTTATGTGTTAATAAATTTAATACTTGCCTTTTAAATTTAAGTGTAAGTCACTTGAAGTTATGAGGAAAAAAGTTATCACTACTATCATAAGAGACTCATATATATGAAACCAAAGAGTAGAAGAACATGGAGGTAAGGTACAATTCTCATCATATCAAAGATACTTATTATCAACAGGACTTATTACAGTTTTTGCTGATTTTCATCAACTGGCAGAGATTTTTCTATGTAGCTACATTTTTATTCTCCCATTCCATACTATACTCTTAGGAAGAAAGTCACTATGCACTTAAGGAGTGTGCAATAGTGATCCACCTCCTTAACAACAGCAAATCTACACATACATTATTTGGAATTCTTTTGCACAGATTTTTTTCATCCATTTATTATCTATCTATCTACCTATCTAATGATTTATTTGTATTAGTTGGATGCTCTTTTAAGCTTTTGATTATAATTCAATATTACTTTATTTTGTTGCTTACATATCTCCACTTTCATCATTAAGAGCTCTTTCAGATAAATTCTGTGCCCTTTTGAAATACTCTCATGTTTGTTTTGCTTATTTGTAGCGCACTTCCTTTTTTTCTGGTATTATAAGATGTTTCAGGCTCATTTTACCTATTTCCTTCCACAGTCCTAAAATCAACCATTTCTCCAAGGATCCCTAGCTACTTTTATCAGAAAATGGCATTAGAAACATAGATCTGGGCACAAGATTTGTTCATTTCTAAGGAATATTGTTGCTTTTATGGCCTCTTAGTCAAGAGAGCAGGGAAATATGTGAGTGCCTACTACTGTGTGTATATACATGCCTACAAATATTGCTATATTTAACATCTATATCTATATTAAGCTAAGCATGAGTTCATACTGATGTCTCGTAGTCTAATCTATTATCACATTGATATTCTACAACCTCCCATTCCAACAATGAGACACCTGGCTCTGACTGTCACCCACTCACTGACTTTATTCCTTAACGCCAGTTATACATGGATTGTGATTTCAGAATTGTTAACCCATACCCACTTTGGGGCAAACTTTATCAATTATATTAGAGAGTGTGTTTTTTTTTTATTTGTTTTGTGTTTTGCTTTTAGCCTTACAGACTCCTTTCTTTCAAAAGTGACTTAGAGTCAACCCCTTTTTTCTCACCTTTTATTGAATTTGTTCTATACATTTGTAATACATTTCTGTTTGTCTGTCCTTTTCTGCATTCCAACCTCCTGAATGAATTATTTGATTTGCATACATTAAGATTTACTCTTCATGCTGTAAATTCTATGCATTTTAGCAAATGCTTAGTATTCTGTATTCATCATTACCGTATCATACAGGATAGTGTCAGCACCCATCAAAAATACTCTGTGCATCCAATGTTCCAGCCTGTTCTCAAAACCCCTGGGAATCACTGATTTGCTTACCATCCCTATTTTTTGTTTACTTTTTACAGAATATCATATAATTGGAATCATATAGTATGTAGCTTTTCAGAATGGCTCCATTTCATGTAATATACATTAGAGATTCACCCATGCCTTTTCAACACTTAATAATTCATTTATTTTCCATTCAAACAATATTCCATTGTA
This sequence comes from Macaca thibetana thibetana, assembly GCF_024542745.1. Taxonomy (NCBI): domain Eukaryota; kingdom Metazoa; phylum Chordata; class Mammalia; order Primates; family Cercopithecidae; genus Macaca; species Macaca thibetana. The sequence continues at coordinate 91,387,717 of NC_065591.1, forward strand.
TGGATGTCACAGTCTGTTTATCAGTTTTTTCTTTAAAGGCCATCTCTGGTTGCCTTCAGTTTTTGGTGATTATGAATAAAGCTACACTAAAGAGCTGTGGGCAGCTATGTGCGGATAACTCATATTACCTCTCTCCCTCCTGAAAGAATTTCCTTTGCCTTTTTTGCTCTCCTTTTGAAAATCACCCTCTACCTGCTACAACCTGCCACCTTCACCCCACTTAACAAACTCCTACACATCCTTTCTGTCTCATACACTCTTCATGTCCTCTCTAAATCCTTCCCCAACTTCTCCGGAGAGTAGAGGTCTCTTCTGTTATGGTTACAGAAAAACCGTATCACTCTGATAGAATGATTCCTCTGAGACAGCATTTCAATATTTAATTGTATACATTTCCCTGGCAAATTATGGGGCTATGTAAGCATTTGTGGAATTTAAAAAAATAAAATATTAATGAAAGAAAATGATATGAAAGTGTATAATATGTATACTTATTCATATAGATATTCTCTATACACATGATTGAATAAACTATCAAGAGCATTAAGTATATGTAACCGTAGTCAATGCAATTCTAAACTTATTAGATTCCAGAACAAATTTGAAAAATTCTAAATTATGAGATCTTTGTTAGGGATAAAAGGGATTTTTGGTTGATCAAGAAAGTTACTAAATTATTGAATAATAAAGAAATTTATATTTCATTCAAGTAAAAGGAACATTGAGCTATATAATAAACACTATTAAAATTAATTTTTAAAGTTTTACAAAACATGTAGAAATATTCTTTACGACTACCTCAAACATTAAAGATAAGACCCGATTATGTAATAACACATTCTAATTCTTTGTAGTTATATATGCAATGGTACATAAGGTAAAGGGCTTTTTTTAAATTAAGTGTTGGTGGAACAGTTGTGGAAATATTTTTCTCTTAAAATAACTTTATATGTCCAATAACCACAAAATACACAAAAAATTCTTGCTTATCTAAATATTTTTTGAAGATTACACTTTGATTTTTAGTTGTGCAATTATAAAAACTTTGATTCTTTCAGATATTTGATATTGTATGCTTTGTTTTGTTTATTTTTATTTTTAATTTCATCAGCCTTTTTCTATAATTTTTTATTTTTAATTTTTGTGGGTACATAGAAGGTGGATACATTTATGGAGGACATGACATCTCTGATACAGGCATGCAATGTGTAATAATCACATCATGGAGAATGGGGTATCTATCCCCTCAAGCTTTTATCTTTCATATTACAAACAATACAATTATACTTTTAGTAATTGTACAATGGTACTTTTAGTAATTTTAAAATGTACAATTGGCTACCGTCACGCCCTTGTGCTATCATATACTAGGCCTTATACATTCATTTTAACTATATATTTGCACCCAATAACCATTCCCACTTTCCTTTTAGCCCTCCATCTCCCACTACCCTTCTTAGCCTCTGCTTACCAATCTTCTACTCTCTATCTCCAAGGGTTCAATTGTTTTGATTTTTAAATCCAACAAATAAGTGAGAACATGTAATGTTTGTCTTTCTGTGCGTGCTATTTCCCTTAACATAATGAACTCCAGTTCATTATGAATTGAATCAACAATAGAATGGACTGAAGGGTGAGTTCCATTTATGTTGTTGCTTGTCAAATGGTGAGGATTTCATTCTTTTTTTACAGCCAGATAGTGCTTCATTGGGTAGGAGTACTACATTTTTTTTATCCAATCATCTGTTGATGGACACTTAGGCTTTATCCAATCATCTGTTGATGGCTATTGTGAACAGAGCTGCAACAAACATGGGAGTGTAGATATCTCTTCCACATACTGATTTCTGTTATGGGGGGTATAGTCCCAGTAGTGCAATTGCTGGGTCATATGGTAGCTCTATTTTTAGTCTTTTGAGGACCCTCCAAACCGTTCTCCACAATGGCTGTACTATTTACATTCTCACCGATAGTATACAAGGGCTGCCTTTTCTCCACATCCTCACCAGCATTTGTTATTGCCTGTCTTTTGGATATAAGCCATTTTAACTGGGGTGAGATGATATCTGATTGTAGTTTGATTTGCATTTCTCTAATGATCAATGACGTAGAGCACCTTTTCATGTGTCGCTTTGCCATTTTTATGTATTCATTTGAGAAGGGTATATTCAAATGTTTTGCCTAATTTAAAATTAGATTTTTTTTTTTTTTTTTTTTCCTATAGAGTTGTTTGAGCTCCTTATATACTCTAGTTAGTAATCCTTTGTCAGACAGGTAGTTTGCAAATATTTCCTCCCATCCTGTGGTTGTCTGTTTACTTTGTTGATTGTTTCCTTTGCTGTAAAGGGGTTTTTAACTTGATATGATCCCATTTGTGTATTTTTGCTTTGGTTGTCTGTATTTTTGGGGTATTACTCAAGAAATATTTGCCCAGACTGATGACCTAGAGAGTTTCCCTAATGTTTTCTTGTAGCAGTTTAATAGTTTGAGGTCTTAAATTTAAGTCTTTGATTGATTTTGATTTGAATTTTGTATATTGTCAGAGATAGGGGTCTAGTGTCATTATTCTGCATATTGATATTCAGTTCGCCTAGCACCATTTATTGAAGACACTGTCTTTTCCCTAAGGTATGTTCTTGGCACCTTTGTCAGAAATGAATTCACTGTAGATATGTGAATTTGTTCATAGGTTCTCTATTCTGTTCCATTGGTGTATGTATCTGTTTTATACCAGTATAATATATTGCTATTTTGGTTACTATAGCTCTGGAGTATAATATGAACTCAGGTAATGAGACTCATCTAGTTTTGTTCTTTTTGCTTAGGATAGCTTTGGTTGTTCTGTACTTTTGTGGTTCCATATAAATTTTAGAATTTCAAAATATTTCTGTGAATAATGTCATGGGTGTTTTGGTAGGTACTGCATTGAATCTGTAGATTGCTGTGGGTAGTATGGACATTTTAACAATATTGATTCTTCCAATCCATGAACATGAGCTATATTTCCATTGCAGGGTGTCCTCTACAATTTCTTTCATCAGTGTTTTATTGTTTTCATTATGGAGGTTTTTCCCTTCTTTGGTTAACTTAATGCTTAGATATTTAACTTGATTTGTGGCTACTGTAAATGGGACTACTTTTTTTCAGTTTACTTTTAGCATATAGAAATGCTATTGATTTTTCCATATTGATTTTCTATCCTGCAATGTCACTGAATTTGTTTATGAGTTCTAATAGATTTTTGGTGGAGCCTATAGGTTTTTTCAAGTAAAAGATCGTATTATCTGCCAACAAGGATAATTTGATTTCTTTCTTTCAAATTTGGATGCACTTTATATATTTCTTTTGTCTGGTTGCTCTAACTAGGATGTCCAGTAATGTAGGGAATAACAGTGATGATAATGTGGATCGTTGTCATGCTCCAGATCTTAGGAGAAAGGCTTTTAGTATTTCCCCGTTCAGTATGCTACTAGCTGTAAATCTGTCCTATGTGGCTTTTATTATGTTTAGGTGTGTTCCTTCTATCCCGTTTTTTGAGGGTTTTTAACTTGAAGGGATATTGAATTTTATCAAATGTTGTTTACAGCATCAATTAAAATGATCATATGGTTTTTGTCCTACATTCCATTGATCTAATGTATTACATTGATTAATTTGCATATGTTGAGCTATCTTTGCATCCCGGGGTAAATTCCGCTTGATCATAATGAATAGTATCCTTAATGGATTGTTGAATTTGGTTTGCTAATATTTTGTTAAGGGTTTTTGCACCAATATTCATCAGGGATATTGACCTATGGTTTGTTGTTGTTTTTAAATTTGTTTTTGTCTGATTGTGATATCAGGATAATAATGACATCATAAAATATTTTGGTAGAATTCCCTCCTCCTCTAGTTTCTGGAATACTTTGTGTAGGATTGGTATTAGTTCTTTAAATGTTTGGTAGAATTCAGCAGTGAAGCCATTGGATTCTGCGCTTTTCTATACTAGGAGACTTTATTACAACTCTGATCTTGTTATTTCTTGTGGGTCTGTTCAGGTTTTGGATTTCTCTCTAGTTCAATTTTGGTAGGTTGTATGTGTAAAGAAATTTGTCCATTTCTTCTAGATTTTTCAATTTATTGGCATATAGTTGTTCAGAGTAGCCACTACTGATCTTTTGAATTCCTGTGGTATCAACTGTCATGTCTCCTGTTTCATCACTGATTTTATTTATTCTAATCCTCCTCCCCTTTTTCTTTTCTGTCTTAGTGTGGCTAAAGGTTTGTCTATTTTGTTTAACTTTTGGTAAGCAAACTTTTTGTTTTTTTGATCTTTTGTATTATTTTCATTTATTTCTGTTCTCATTTTATCATTTTTTTTTTCTTCTACTAATTTGGGTTTGGTTTACTCTTCCTTATCTAATACTTTAAGGTGCATTGGGAGATTGTTATTTGATGTTTTTGTCCTTTTTGATGTGAGCACTTATAGCTTTTAAATTACCCCTTAGTGCTGCTTTTGCTGTGTTTTGTTATGTTTGGTTTCCATTTTCATTTGTTTCAAAATTTTTTTCAATTTTCTCCTTAATTTTTTTATGGACCTATTGGTCATTCAGGAGCATATTGTTTAATTTCCATGTATTCCTATTGTTTTCAAAATTCCTCGTTATTGATTTCTAGTTTTATTCCATAGTGGTTAGAGAAGATCCTTAATATTACTTAAATGTTTTGAACGTTTTAAGACTTTTTTTGTGACTTAATATATGGTCTGTCCTTGATGATGATCCATGTGCTAAGGAGAATAATGTGTATTCTGCAGCTCTTGGATGAAAAGTTCTGTAAATATCTATTACATACATTTTGTCTTATAGTCTAGATTAAGTCTGATGTCTCTTTGTTGATTTTATGTCTAGAAGTTTTGTCCAATGCCAAAAGTGGGGTGTTTAAGTCTCCAACTATCATTGTATTGGAGTCTATCTCTGTATTTAGCTCTAAAAATATTGGCTTTATATACCTGGGTGCTCCAGTATCAGGTGCATATATATTTAAAATTTTTATATCCTCTTGCTGAATTGATCCCTTAATCATTATATAGTGATTCTTAGTCTCTTCTTATATTATTTGTCTTGAAATCTATTTTGTGTTATATTAGTATAGCTGTTTCTGCTCTTTTTTGGTTTCTATTGTCATGGAATATATTTTTTCATCCCTTTATTTTCAGACTAGGTGTGTATTTATAAGTTAAGTTTATTTCTTATAGGGAACAGATCATTGGGTTTCTTTTTCTTTATTCAGCTTTTCATAGAAAAATTTAGTCCATTTACATTTAATGTTATTTTTGGTAGGTAGGTAAGGACCTACTCCTACAATTTTGTTATTTGTTTTCTGGCTGTTTTGTGGTCTTCTCTTTCTTCATTCCTTGTTTTCTGTATTTATTTTAGTGAAGGTGATTTTCTTTGGTGATATGACTTGGTTTCTTGCTTTTTATTTATTTTTTTCTGTGTCCATTATGTATTTTTTGATTTCAGGTTACCATGAGGCTTTCAAATACTGTCTTATAACCCATTATTTAAGTTAATAACAACTTAACACTATTTGCATAAACAAGCTAAAACAAGACTAGTAAAGGCTGAATGCCTTAACTTCATCCTCGTGCTTTTTAACTTTTTGTTACTATTTACATCTTATTGTGCTGTCTGTGTCTTGAAAAGTTTTCATAGTTTTTATTTTTTATTGGTCACCACAGTTACAGTGTTATAGTGTTCTGTGATTTTTTGAGATACTTACTATTACCAGTGAGTTTTGTACCTTCAGACGATTTCTTATTGCTCATTAATGTTCTTGTATTTCTTATTGAAGTACTTTCTTTAGCATTTCTTATAGGACAGGTCTGGTGTTGATGAAATCCCTCAGCTCTTGTTTGTCTAGGAAAGTCTTTACATCTCCCTCATGTTTGAAGGATAATTTCACCGAATATACTATTCTAAGATAAAACTTTTTTTTTCCTTTAGAACTTCAAATATGTGATGCCACTTTCTCCTAGCCTGTAAGGTTTCCACTGAAAAGCCTGCTACCAGATGTATTGGAGTTCCATTGTCTGTCATTTATTTCTTTTCTCCTGCTGCTTTTAGGATCATTTCTTTATTCTTGACCTTTGGGGTTTTAATTATTAAATTTCTTAAGTTAGGCTTCTTTGAGTTAAATCTACTTGGTGTTCTATAACCTTGCACTTGACTACTGGTATCTCTAGATTTAGGAAATTATTATCCCTTTGAATAACATTCTATCCCTGTCTCTTTTTCTACCTTCTCTTTGAAGACAATAACTCTTAGGTTTGCCTTTTTGAGGTTATTTTCTAGATCCTATAGGTGTGCTTCATTGTTTTAGTTATTTATTCTTATCTCTCTTCTTTGTGTATTTTCAAGTAACCTGTCTTCAAGCTCACTAATTCTTTCTTCTGGTTGATCACTTCTGCTATTAAAGGGCTCTGATACATTCTTCAGTATGCCAATTGCATTTTTCAGCTACAGGAGTTCTGCTCGATTTTTTAAAAAATTATTTCAATCTCTTTGTTAAATTTACCTCATAGAATTCTGAATTCCTTTGATGTGTGTGTTATCTCAAATGGCTTTGAGATTCCTCAACACAGCTATTTTGAATTCTCTGTGTGGAAGCTCACATATCTCTGTTTCTCTATGATTGATCCCGAGTCCTTTATTTAGCTCATTTGGTGAGGTTATGTTTTCCTGGCTTGTCGCAATACTGCTAGATGTTTGCCTGTTTCTAGGCACTGGAGAGTTAGATATATATTATAGTATTCACAATCTGGGCTTACTTGCACCCGTCCTTCCTGGGAAAGCTTACCAGATATTAGAAAGTGCTTGGGAATTGTAATCTAATCTGTATCTGCTTGAAGGGGCACCCCAAGCCCAATAATGCTGTGGTTCTTATAGACTCATAGAGGTACCACCTTGATGGTCTTGGATAAGAGCCAGAAGAATTCTCTGGATTACCAGACAGAGATTCTTGTTCTTTTCTCATACTTTTTCCCAAACAGTCTCTCTCTCTCTCTCTCTCTCTCTCTGTTCTGAGCCACCTGGAGCTGGGAGTTGAGTGACACAAGCACCCCTGTGGACACTGCTCCTAGGACTGCACTGGATCAGATCTTAAGCCAGCGCAGTACTGGGTCTCACTCAAGGCCTGGTGCAACTACTCCCTAACTACTGCCTATGCCCTGGGGCTCTACACTCAGCAGGTGGCCAAATCAGCCAGTCCTATGTCCTTCTCTTTAAAAGGTGAGTTCCCCCAGGCCCTGGGCAGGTAGAGGTGCTATCTGGGAGCCGGGAACTATAGTCAAAAACCTGAGAAGTTTACCTGGTGTTCTGTTGTACTGCAGCTGATCTAGCATTCAAATCATCAGACACAGTTTTTTTTCCACTCTTCTCTCCCATCTTCAAAGGCAGAGGAACTTCATACTGTGATGATGGCCACGTCAGGTCCATCGGGAGTACTGCCAGAATACTGTAGATGTCCCTTAAGGCCCAATGGCTTTTTATTCAGCTTGAGGTAAATGCTGCCCTGCCTGGGACTCACCCTTCAGGGAAATGGGCTCACCTCTGGCCCAAGGTAGGTCCAAAAATGCCACCCAATAGCCATGTCCTAGAATCGGGGACCCCAAGAGCCTATTTGGTGTTCTATCCCCCTGTAGCCAAGCTAGTACCTAACATGAATGACAAAGCTCACTTTACTTTTCCCTCTGATTTTCTCAAGCAGAAAGAGTTTTGACCCATAGCCACCACGTCTGGGAATGTGCTGATTGCCACCTGAAACCAGCAAACCTCAGAGTCTCATGAAAAGCCCTGAACATAGTATCTGGGTATTGCTGCCAGTTTTTCAGGGCCCAAGGGCTCTTCAGTTAGAAACTGATGAATCCTGACAGGCCTAGTTCTTCCATTCAAATCTGCAGGTTCCCTTCTGGCCCAGGGTGTGTCTAGAAATGTCATCTGGGATCTAGGGCCTGGAAAAGGGATGTCACAGCTCTGACTAGTGCCCTGTCCTGCTGTGGCTGAGCTGGTATTCAAGATGCAAGGCAAAGTCCTTCCCACTCTTGGGTCTCCTCTCCTGAAGTGGAAGGAAGGGGTCTCTTTCAGAGGCATGAGCTGTGCAGCCTGGGGTTAGGAGAGGGGTGATGCAAGCACTCCCTTAGCCATCCTGGCTGGTGTCTCAGTAGGTCATGTCCCTCTATCCCCCAACTCAACTAGCTCTTGGTCCTGTTCAGCACTAGGACTCACCCAGGTGTTACGGTTCTTGTGGCCTAAACTGCCTTTCAAGGTTATCTGGGGCCTCAGGGGCCTTTAGCTTGTAGTGGCAAGACTTGTGGGAATTCAAGTTCTGACCGTTAGAATCTATAACTCCCCCCTCACTAGGACTCGTTTCAGTGCTCCCTTTGTGGGCAGGCATCAGGGGAGTTCGGTCTAGTTTTGCTTTCTTCCATAACAAGGGCAGCACTGAGTTCAGTGCCTCAGTTGCTGACTCTCCGTCTCCATAGGACACAAAAATACTCTGCATCATGCTTCCACTGCCCAGGGATTGGAGAGGGGTGACATCGGTGATTCAGGACTGTTTTTCTACCTGTTCAGTGCCTCTTTCAGTGATACGAAGTTAAAACCAGGTATTGTGAGTGCTCACCTTATTTTTTGGTTCTTACAAAGGTGCTTTTTTGTGTAGATAGTCATTAAATTAGTGTCCTTGGAAGGGCAGGTGGGGAGCAATATTTGTTGGACCCTTCTATTCTACCACCATCTTGCTCCAGCCCTCCTTTTAATTTCCCTGGCATTTTTGCAGGCTTCTTTTTAAAAAATTATTATTATTATTATTATTATTATTATTAGATACAAGAGACTATGTCTTACTCTGCTGCCCAGGCTGGAGGCAGTGGTGCGATCATAGCTTACTGCAGCCTGGAACTTCCACCTCAGCCTTCTGAGTAGCTAGGACATGCCACTACACCAGCCTACAAAAAAAAAAAAAAAAAAAAAAAAAAAAAAAAAAAAAGTGAGGGAGAGAAAGAGAAAGAGAGAGACAGAGACAGAGAGAGAGAGAGAGAGAGAGAGAAAGAAAAGAAAATAAAAAAGGAAAGAGAGAAAGAAGGAAAGAGAGAAAGAAAGAAAGAAAGAAAGAAAGAAAGAAAGAAAGAAAGAAAGAAAGAAAGAAAGAAAGAAAGAAAGAAAGAAAGAAAGAAAGAAAGAAAGAAAGAAAGAAAGAAAGACAAAGAAAGAAAGAAAGACAAAGAAAGAGAGAAAGAAAGTTCATAGAAAGTGGAATCTCACTATGTTGACCTGGCTGATCTCAAAATCCTGACCTCAAGGCATCCCCTTGCCTTGGCTTCCCAAAGTGTTGAGATTAATGCAGGCTTCTTTATATGTGTAAACATCCCTTTTAAATTATAAATGTGAATATTTAGAAAACATTATCTTGCCCCATAAATTAATAAGTTTATACACTTTTTCAGATTTAACCTCCAAAAAAATAAAAATCTATATCTTAAATGAACTTGGCCACCCAATTAAATTTGAGTCAGAGCCTGCCCACTTTAAGCAACAAAGGCAAATATACTGTGTAGTTTTACGTAAAACAATGGTTGACTGTATAACAATAGATAATCTTTATTTTGGACATGACCATGTGTTAATAACATTTTAAATCATATATTCTTGTAATAATTTGTGAAATAAATCCCAAGTCAACTTTCTTTCTTGGTGAAACATCATTTGCGATTTTCAACAGTTAGCTTGTTTTGTGATTCTGTTTATTGTAATTTCTGATTCTAATAATAGTGAATTAGTTTGTTGTCAATAGTCTAATTATGTGGTCATTCTTACTTGCTGAAATAATGTAGTTGATATTTCCAATAATTTTAATTACTTTAATTCAAAAAAGAGTTATTAGTCACTATCTTTAAAAGGCACTGCTGGCCGGGCAGGGTGGCTCACACCTGTAATCTTAGCACTTTGGGAGGCCAAGGTGGTCAGATCACGAGGTCATGAGATTGAGGCCATCCAGGTTAACACGGTGAAACCCCGTCTCTACTAAAAATATGAAAGAAAAATTAGCCTGGCATGGTGGCAGGTGCCTGTAGTCCCAGCTACTTGGGAGGATGAAAAAGGAAAATGGCATGAACCCGGGAGGTGAAGCTTGCAGTGAGCCAAGATCGCACTACTGCACTCCAGCCTGGGCGACAGAGCAAGACTCTGTCTAAAAAAAAAAAAAAGGCACTGACAAAAAATGTTATTTTTCTGATACAAAACTTTTTGAGAAGTTAAAGGTCATCTGTAAACAGATAAAAATAAATCATGAGTTAATATATTGGTGATTTTTGTTGAAAAGCGTTGATGATAAAGAAACAACAGCTTTGTGAAATATGAAAGATTGAGTAAAACAAGGGGAGAAAAGTAGTATAGTAATAGTTATTAGAATGATGGAAGCGAGTGAACTTGTTGAATTGCTTAGAGGTCATTGCAGCCATCAAGTGTGGGTTACGTTTTACTGGTATGGCAAAATGACCTAACAATTGAACCAAAAATTGAAGTTAATTTGTAAGAATTATGTGACTACTTTGTAGAAGAAAAAGGATGTGATATTGGGAAAGGAAAGCTGAATAATAAATTGTCGTTAAGACATAAAGTCAACTATCATTTATTGTTACTATATTCCAAGTTCTGTGCTGGGTACTTACACTTATCATCCCAAGTTGCTCTCAGGTTATTCATTTATCCAACATGCAATAAGTTCCTGAGAGTTATGAGGTGTTTTCCAGGGATATGATAATTAATATTATAACCTTGTTGAAGACTTAGTTTGCAAAACATGTTTATAAGATGATTCTCAACAGAAAGAATGATACGTATATTGATAGAAGAGTACAAATAGTAGCGAATTATAGGAAAAAGAAGTACACTCTGCTTAGCTTGTATTTTAGTTTCCTAGCTAGAAAGTGAAGGAACTAAAATTTAAGTTCAGTACACAAACTTTGCAGCCTTGTTTTCTTTATCTCAATTTATAAAATCATAAGAAGGTCCTTTGCAATTTGTAGAACTGACACATTCAAGGAAATAAGTGAAAAGAGTGATGAGAATTAACTTACAGGAGAAAAATGCACATAACTTTCCTTTTTTTCATAAAAGACTGGCAAGCGCTGGGCGCGGTGGCTCACGCCTGTAATCCCAGCACTTTGGGAGGCCGAGGCGGGCGGATCACAAGGTCAGGAGATCGAGACCACAGTGAAACCCCGTCTCTACTAAAAATACAAAAAATTAGCCGGGCGCGGTGGCGGGCGCCTGTAGTCCCAGCTACTCAGGAGGCTGAGGCAGGAGAATGGTGTGAACCCGGGAGGCGGAGCTTGCAGTGAGCCGAGATCGCGCCACTGCACTCCAGCCTGGGCGACAGAGTGAGACTCTGTCTCAAAAAAAAAAAAAAAAAAAAAAAAACTGGCAAGCTAGATCCATATTGCCAGAGCCATGAAAGACTGTTCTAACTAACATACTTGATGCCTGATGTGAGTTCAAACTATGGAACAAAAGGTTTCTAAATGTGTTTTTTTGCAAGTATTTATTCTTGATGATTAAAGGGACCCAAAACCAGAGAAGAGAGAGAGACAGAGAAATAGCTAAACAGCTGCCAATTTATCCAGAAAGTCCTATTCAAATTCTCCTTGATTTTCCCTGGGCAACAATCAGCAAACTTTTCATTAGAAGGCACTTTAAAAGGTTTGCTGATTTGCAAAACATGGCATGAATAATGTGTACATTACTTGCATAATTGGTTTTGTGCGTACATATGGCACATGCTATTTTGGAAATGTACCCCCTCTGTGTTCATTATAGCTATTGCTCACTCTATTCCCTGATAATCATTTATAGTTACTCGTCACAGTTTATTATTAGAAAATTAATGAATCAGCAGTTTTGCGCACTCTCCTATAACAACCTAATCTTTGAAGTTTCCGAACCACAGTATACAGTAATAGAAAGCAAGTAGATTTCCCAAATTTATTTACATATATTGAGCTGTACATTTTACAGAGATTATCTAAACTTTAATAAGTAAAACTTTCATTATTCTTAATGAATTGTTCTATTACATTCACAGCAAACATTATTTTATGAAATAAAGGTAAAGAATAAATCTATATTGGTAACATGTTTATTTTCACATTTTTTCTAATGTGTACATACCTTGAGTTTTCCCCTTGTCTGTTGAGATTTCCACAATAGATAATTATAATTTTTCAGTTGAGGATGCCAGGAATCAGATAAAAAAGGAAAGAGGGCCAGGAGCAGTAGCTCACACCTGTAATCCCAGTGCTTTGGGAGGCTACAAGCAGATCGCTTGAGCCCAGGAGTTTGAGAGCAGCCTGGGCAACATGGTGAAACCCCATCTCCACAAAAAAATGCAAAAATTATATGGGCATGCTGGTGCCCACCTTTAGTCCCAGCTACTTGGGAGACTGAGGAAGGAGGATGACTTGAGCCTGGGAAATGGAGGTTGCAACAAGCCAAGATCATGCTATTGTATTCCAGCCTGGATGACGGAGTGAGACCTTGTCTCAAAAAAAATAAATAAATAAATAAATAAATAAATAAATAAATAAATATTTTTTAAAAAAAATTAGAAAGAAGCTCTTTTTATCACAGTTCTTAGGGTTTTATGTGACGTGGAGATGAGCCCAAGGAGAACTTCCATCCAGGACAGTCTTTATTTGACTGTTTCTACTTCAAATTTCTCCTATTTGTAGCCTAGAGCCCAAGGAAATAGAATATCATTTGCCCTTGCTAGCAAAGATCTGGATTATCAGACAAGGATTTTAAGCCATGCGCTATTTGTTTAAAAATTTATAAACTTAGCACTAAAGTCACTGTATAAACCCATGGAATGCCAGTTTCCTATCTTACATACAGTTGATTGGTAAAACAACCTGTGGACTCCACATAGACTAAGGGAATAAATAACACATGCAATCCTATTTTGAATGTTTCATAAGACATTTATCTCCCACATATAGACCCTTAACTCTGACCTGTGGGCCAGACAAGATATATTACTTTGAATTACTTTGACAAACTAAGAAGCATACCAGAATAAAAACAAATAAATGGGGAAATGAAGCTTTTAAATATTATTATTCAAAATTATCTCAAATTATATTGTATTAAGACATATCATAGATATATAACATTTCCTTGTATGATTTTTATACAGAAGAAATAGATTATTTGGACTTTCTTAAGAAGGCAAGTGACAAAGTTTTCAGAGTTTATAGAATATTGTAGTATAATTCTAATGAGATACTGTACTGTGCATTGGTGAGGGACAGGGAAAACAAAGGTGAATAGATAGTTTCTGACCTCAAAATCCATTCAATATTTTTTGAATATGTTCTTTATACCAGCCACAAATGTGCCAATTCTAGGGAATATATATATACAAAGATCCCAACTTCAAGTTAATCAAAATCTGTAGTTTCCAGGCCTTCACACTAATAGCTAATCGGGAAGGCTGTTCAAACAATCAATAATATTTATCACTGTATCAATTTCACCATCTCATCGCTATCCCCACCTCCATCATCATCATCATCATCATTGGACATGTTATATTTAGTACTATGTACCAGCTACTCTGTTAATAATTGTTGATATTTATTGCACATAATCTTCACAATAATTCTATGAAATAGATGCCACTTTAATCCTATTTTACAGAGAAGGAAACAGCCTTGAAGAAATCATATAAAATTCCCAAGGTCACTATACAAGACTCATTGTGAACTCAATCCTAGCTATTCACCACCACATTATACTGCATTCATTATCAATCGCTCTCTTTATGGAAGAGTTTATATTGTATAATTGTTTTAACCCGTAAGTGAGGCTGTATTTTTGTTACCCTTTTTTGTAGATGAATTAGTAAGTTTAAATTTGAATTAGAAGATCATCAACAAGCAATCAGAGCAGGGTGAATATAACTAATTTAATTGTTTTATTACCAGAGTAAATCACCAAGCAGACATCAACAACAAATTGTGCGTTTGACTTTATTATAAACTGCAGCAGCAGATGGATTCTACCACCAATGACACAGCTTATCTGTTTGCACCTTGTTAACCTTTTATTTCACTGTTCTTTAAAGTGAGAGCTCAGAAGTCAGAGAAGTATCTGTTTCTGCTGTATCTTTGCAGGCAAATTAATCTATATCAAAGCATCCCAAAAAAAATACTTAGAGTCAAGTATTAATAGGGCAGGTATAATGTTAAAGAGAGCAAGAAAGAGGAAGATTAACATAGAACAGGCAATAAACCCCAAAGCAAGGGACTTAGTCTGAAATATCTTGATATGTCAATGGGTAATTAACAGTGTGACAAGTTATTATTAAAGAATTCAGCAGGGCTAGACACAGTGGCCCATGCCTGTATCCCAGCACTTTGGGAGGCCGAGATGGGCAGATTACTTGAGGTCAGGGGTTTGAGACCAGCCTGCCCTACATGGTGAAACATCGTCTCTAATAAAAATACAAAAATTAGCCGGGTGTGGTGGCGGTCACCTGTAATTCCAGCTACCTGGGGGCTGAGACATGAGAATCACTTGAACCCAGGAGGCAGAGGTTGCAGTGAGCCGAGATACACCACTGCACTCCAACCTGGGCAACAGAGGTAAACTCCATTTCAAAAAAACAAAATAAAACAAAACAAACAAACAAAAAGATTTCACCAGAAATAACAAATCAGTAATCTTATTTCAAAAATTATTTTTTATCCTAAGTCTTTCTTGTAATGACAATTGAAATTACATACAATTCATGACTCTCTTCTAGGTGTTTATAAAGTTAGGAAAAGTAACACAGTAAGAGACTTCACCATCTGCAAGGGGAAAAAAATCCTTTTATTTATAATCTCAACTATTCTGCCAAAGCCAGTGCTTTCTGTCTAAAATAAATTGATTTTTGCTTATGCATAAATTAAATGTCAACACATCTTTCACAAATCTACTTATGGCCAGCCAAAAACCAAGCTGTTGAGCTAGAAAACAAATTTAATACAGATAACTAGATAGTCTATTTATTCAACAAATAGACACAAAAGAAAAGGAGCTTTGGTGATCCCACGTTGTCAGTGTTAATTAGCTGATATTTGAAGAAAATTCCTGCCTCTTCCTCCTAAACCACTGTGGACCAGGAAACCTGTTATATATTATATTTCTGTCCAACTATGTCTTATAACACATTAGTACCAGCTGAACAAACACTGAGAAAATAACAAAAATATACATTTCCATATTGCAATATTGATATCACTGTGTTAACACATTCAATTTAAATTCTAGAAAGTTTTGAGCTGAGTGTGTTGGTGATGCTCTTTCTCTGCCCCATGAAAAGGGTAAGTATGTGTCTAGTTGTGCACACATGGATATTTAATAAGTGCCTATTGAGTGCCAGAAACTCTTTTAAGTACTGTGTCCTTGAGATACAGCAGAAAATTATATATATATTCTTAACTTTACAAAGAAGTTCAGCAATGAACAAATATATACACAGTATGTCATAGGATAGATAAGGGCTAGGCAGAAAAATAGAGCTATATAAGCAGGACAGATAGTGGTAGGGGTGTGGGAGGGATGTTTTGAGAAGTTCTCTCTGTTAAAATGACATCTGAGCAGGACCTGAATTATGGGAGAGACTAAGATGTGTGGATATCTGGGGGAAATTATTTCAAGCTCAGAAAAGAGTGCCCAAAACTCTGAGCCTAAAATAATCTTGCTATTCTGGAAGAATGGCAAGAAAGTCTTTGTGTCTGTTGTGAGTGACAGAGGAGAGAATGGTAGACAATCAAACGGGTGGTCAGAGTAAGGATACTGAATGTATTTTAACAAGGAAGGAAAGCAGTTTGAACATATAATTTTCAGTGCTTTTTAATTGCCTTGGCTTCATGTTATAAATGTCTGAACTATTCCAATAAAACTCCAATAAAACAACACAATATTGTAATTCTCAAAGTATTTGTTCTCATGGATTATTTCAACAAGGCATGCTAAAACACAACTTCTTTAGGGGTGGAAATGTGTGATATCTTTTCTTACCCATCATCCATTGTAAGGGTCATGTTGAGCACTCCTGTAAACAAAAGGGAGATTAACAAGAGAAAAGCACAACAGATTTGTTTAATCAAAGTTTTACACAACACGTGAACCTTCAGATTGAATAACCTAAAGCTACATGGGAAGATATCTGGTTTTCTTCTGAGGTTTAATGAAGCAGGGACAGTGTGTTGGAAATGTGACTGGACAAAAACAAAACAAAACAAAAGAAAGTAGGATCGAATAGTAGTCTAATAGTGCGAGGAAGAAAACCAGCAAGTCTTGTGTGTTCATCTTCTTCTTGGCCTCTCTGTGTGGCATTCTCTCCTTCCTTCTGGGTATGGGGAAGGGCCTCTCTGGAATGTGGTTCTTATAACCTCTACCAGGTAAATTGGAACATTTCTTCATGGCCGTCTGTTATGCAGAAAGGTGGGGGAAAGTTAAAGTAATACTTTTAGGTTTTATGCCTGTCTTTCAGGAAAAGGAGTTCTGGTTTCTATGATTCGCCTTGTGGGAGGGGGATTCTAGTTGTTTCTATGGCTAGCCTCTAGAGAAACTGAGAGGAGAGCAGGAGAGTGTCAAAGATAAACTTTGTTTCTGAGGCCGTCACTTTGTGGTATCATTTTCTGAGCCGCAATAAGACCTAGCACCACCAAAATGTGAACTGGTTAACAGATAGTTGTGCGACCATTCCTTTCCATTTTTGTAACTTGCATAGCTCTTCAATGCTTTAGAATGGTAGGGGGGCATCAATATTATGAAGAAGAAAATTGAGGTCCGCAGAAGTTGAGTGATTTACCCAAATTCAGAGAGTCAATTAATTCTGCTCTTGATTTTGCCAGTGTTTATTTCTTTCAAAAACCTAAGTTAATTTACGTAAAACCAAACAATATATAAGAAGCCTCACAATGGTGCACTGGAGTCAGCTTGTACCTGATTTTCCATTTTTATGTGCATTTCTTTCCAACTTCAAGTTCAGTGGCAGCTCACTGGCAGCTTTGGAGTTAGCTTTGGTGGGTGTATTTTACCATGAAGATTAGAAAATGCTAGAATTCAGGGCTTTATTTATTTATTTATTGGTCTTCCTTGGACAGCTTAATTACCAGCATACTGGAAATTACAAGTATGCAGGATATTTTTTTTAATATATATTATCTAAACTTTTGCATAAAAAAGGAACATTATAATGCCTTTTTTTTTTTTTTTTTTTTGTGAGACAAGGTTTTGTTCTGTACCCATGCTGGCTGAGTGCATTGGCTCAATGATAGCTCAGTGAAGCCTCGAATTCCCAGGCTCAAGTAATCCGCCTGCCATAGCCTCACCATTAGCTAGGTCTACAGGCAAGCATCATCACGCCTGGCTAATTTATTTTTATTTTCGTTTTGGTGAGATGGGGTCTCAATATGTTACCCAAGCTGGTCTCAAACTCCTGGCTTCAAACAATCCTCCTGCCTGAATCTCCCAAAGTGCTGAGATTACAAGCATAAGCTACCATGCCCATCCCTAATACTACTGTCACAGGTGCAACTAGCTGGGGCTGGTTTACCAAGACAGTTGTAGGTAAAGAAACATAGATTTATTACAGGGAATGTACACTGCAGTGTAGCATTGGGCATTACAGCAGAGAAGGGGCTGTCTGCAAGGAGGCAGAGGCCGGAAGGAAGTTTTTGTTGTTGTTTGTTTGTTTTTTTGAGATGGAGTCTCACTCTGTTGCCCGGGCTGGAGTATAATGGCACGATCTCAGCTCACTGCAACCACTGACTCCCAGGTTCAAGTGATTCTTCTGTCCCAGCCTCCCAAGTAGCTGGGATTACAGGTGCGTGCCACCATGCTTGGCTAATTTTTGTATTTTTCGTAGAGACAGGGCTTCACCATGTTGGCCAGGCTGGTCTCATACTCCTGACCTCAGGTGATCCGCCCACCTTGGCCTCCCAAAGTGCTGGGATTATAGGTGTGAGCCACCGCGCCCAGGCTGGAAGGAAGTTTTATAGGGTTGTGCTAGAAGGGGCTATGTGCAAAACAAGGTATTTGGGAAGGGGAGATTATGCCAGTGAGTTGTTTGTGATTAGCCGTCTCTTAGAACAATTGTTCTCTCCCACATGGGAGCCCTTCCTCTTTGTTGCTTACTCATATCAGGACTCCACAACTACTTCTACATTGCACTTGTATATTTTATTTAAAGTATCTGATTATGCGGCTTTAAACTCCAAGAGGCAGAGACTGACCTATTTATCTCTGTATCCAAACTAGAATTGAACAACAAACATGAATTGACTTTACAATCAATTACCTTGACAGTGAAGTCTCAATGAATTATTATTTTTAAATTATTTTTTAAATCACAGTTCAATCAAGTTAGAAAAAAAAAAAAAAAAAAGAAAGAAACAACTTGGTCTAAGTTGTCAAATAGCAGCCAGAATACATTTTATATGTTTCTATTATTTTTCAGTAAGTTATTTTTATATTAGATAGTCTTGGTCTAATATTAGTGTGATAATGTGTAGATTAAACACACTCATGGTTTAGCAGGCCAAAATTTGATTTGTCAAAAATATACTGATTATTAAAACACATTTTTAATTAGACAGTGGTTATCTCAGGCAAGAAATTGCTAAGTATAAAATAATGACATGAGTGAATATGTTAATCTACATTTAGTATCCAACAAAACACTATTCACGATGTACCGTCAACTTCGTATTAACGCTAAGTTTTTGCTAGAAATGCACAAAAGATATTTCATTAAGAGTTTGATTTCACTTTATTTGTAAATGTGTCTTAATAGACTTTATTATAGCCGTTGTGTTGAGTTGAAGTGCTCAATTATTCCTACCATTTTACGTTAAATTGTACTATTATCTAGTAAAATAAAAGGCTGAGTTGAAGCATCTAATGTATATTCAGTTATAAGTACTGTCCCATGAAAGCAGAGACTCTTCATTTCCATTCTTTTGTAAATTCATGGTGTCACAAGTAGAATTTTTATTTATTACTTTTAATCTTCAATAAACACAAATTATAAATCACATTATTTGAATACTAAAACCATTACTAGCTATTGTTAGACTTAATAGACTTTATTGTCCCCATTTTGGTGAGTTGAAGCGTTCAATTGAGTGCAATGAGATGTATTCAATTGTGGTAACATTAAAAAACTTTCATGTTTAGTGATCTCTGAGAAGTGATTCTTGTAAATTTGAGTTATGTTGACTTGGACAACTCTTTTTAGATTTATGAATATATAGCCTTGGTCATAGAAGTAATTTAAACTGCTCAAGGTTTTCAAAGTATCTAATGCACTGCTCTTTTATTTCTGCTGGTTACAATACTGCTAGAAAAGTCATCTTTGCAAAGGTTAATCCAAGATTACACTTACAATTTCTGTGTAAATTCAACCAAAATAGGAGAGAAGAATATTGAGATAATTTTATGACTACATTGCT
Organism: Macaca thibetana thibetana; assembly: GCF_024542745.1. Classification (NCBI taxonomy): domain Eukaryota; kingdom Metazoa; phylum Chordata; class Mammalia; order Primates; family Cercopithecidae; genus Macaca; species Macaca thibetana. The sequence continues at coordinate 91,407,266 of NC_065591.1, forward strand.
AAAAATAGTTTCTAGTTTTTAAATGGAAAAACAAAAAATTTAAAGAACCAATGTGAAAACAACTTAAAAAAACAGTATGGAGTTATTCTTACTCCATGTGGAAAAGAAATTACATGAATAATTTTTGTTTGTTTTGGCACATTTCTTGTTTTCTTTAACTAGATCCATAGGCAAGAAACGACAGTAAAACTCAAGGTGACATCAAGTCGTTAAAGACCTGGAAAGAAGAGGGTGTTAAAAGCACTCCAAGTTCAGATAACATGTCCAAAGGGATAATTGATACTGAAATTTTTTATCAGCTATGAATGAAAATAATCATTTGCATGCCTCTAGTTTCTCACACAGTAACAGAAAAGGCACTGTGGAAGATCTTCTACATATTTCCTTATGCTTTATTATCTCTTAAAATATAGATTTAACAATGCATGTCAAGAAGGATATGCAAATATCATTTGCATATTTTAAGTTATGGGGAAGGACACAGGCTAGAAGTCCTCAGAAAGGATGCAGCAGTCTTTTTTCTGGTAGTTAAATAGCTCTGGGGGTTAGGACAGCCTCCTAATGCTTAGACATTCAGATACCTCTGCTTTTCTGTCTGTTTCTCACTTGTGATTTTTTTTTTTTCTTAATGTAAAGAACATTTAATTGGATTATTTTATCTTTAGCTAAAGTTACTTTTCTTTTTGGAAGTTTTTGGTACAGACAATGATTCCTGATTATTGAGACTAACCTGATGGACTTCATTTTGGAAGCCATTTCAATTGCCATTTAAAAGACTTGTTTGGGATTTCTTTCTTCCCATGACACTAATATAATTGACAGGTGCCTTTTCAGTAAATTACACTCATTACCTGTTCTACTTACTCTTGCTAGTTATTTCTCTAAAGTATCTATTGAATCATGTCATGATCTGAATTAAACTCCTCATGATACCTCCAAATAAAGTCCATGTCCTACTTTATGTCATACAAGCCTTTTAATCATTCTAAAGTTACCTATGTTAATTGTGGAAAAGTTCAAGCTTTGGATACAGATGAATTGTATGGGATAACATATGCTTTGCAACTTAGCTAGCTATGGCAGTTTGCTATGCCTTCTGATACTCAGTGTCCTCAACTATAAAATGGGAAGATTATGCATGATAAGGAATATCAAGTTTCTACGTAATACAGTGCCTGCCACTAAGCAAGTGCCAAAGTAAACAAACAACAAAGTTTATTACCACTTCCCCATATCCTGATTTTTAGAAAATGTCATCAGCTATGCAGAGCGCAGAGAGATCTTGCCACCCCCATCACCTGTGTGAGAGCAACAGCACTGCACAGCCTCAGGGATGCTATTCAAACTGCAGTCAATGTGAATTGCACCCTCTGGAGATGTAAATAGACCCACCACTGTATGTGATAACTTTACTCATTTTCTAGAGCTTAGGATATGCTTGTCAGTTTGTTGAAAGGATAATGAAACTAAGTGAATTTCTGAGAAGTTGAGAGGTTTGTTTTATATTAAAAAAATTTGTCTTACAAATTATTGTAATTATTTATTTCTGGGTTAAGTGGTTGCTTCTGCTTTAATCCTCTAACAAACTGAATAAATGTTGAAACCATGCTGTGCTAAGAAGGGCTAATTGGTTGTTTTAGCTTATTAGGGCTGGAAGTGTTAAATACAGAGCCTGACAGCAATGAAATTAGTGACAATACTAAGCCAGAGTTATATGGACTGTAGCTAATGAAGGGTATGTATCATTCCCAGTTTTTAAATAGTATCTTTTACTTACAGCAGATTGGGTTGTTCAGTAGGACTGGAGTGGGGGGAGGGGTGAGGCTGGAGAAAGTTATGTAAGTTTCTGATGAAATACAAGTTGGCAGTGGATTGGCAATTTTTGTTTCACAGCCTTTCTATGGTGGTATTTTCTTACAAATTCTTGTTACTGTCATATCCCAATGAATGACTTCTCCCTGTAACTCCACAGAAGTCTGGTAATTAATTTCATTACTTCAAAAAATGTTCATCAAACACCATGCATCCAGCACAGTGGTCTTCACCAAATATATGATAGTGAACAAGATGGAGTCTCTGTCTGCAAGACATTCAGTTTAATGAAGGAGACAGAAAATTAAAATAAAGCAGGAGAAGTGTTACAGTTAAGGTAAATTCAAGGTGCTAGGGAAACAGACATGTCTAGTGTTAAAAAAATTATTCAAGGTGATTTGGTGCATCCTTCTATTTAATTATAAATTCCCTGGATGTGAGGCTGCAGAACCATGACTCCATTGACTGGTATGGTGGTTTGGTTCAAATGCTCTTTTTGGTGAGACTTGAACAATTAGTCATCTGGTCTCCTTTGACAGAAAGGAAATTACTTCAAAGAAAAGTATTTTGAAAAAACGTAAATCAAAAAAATCTGGGAAAAGGGTTATCCCCAAAATGATGTATCAACTGCATGTCATAATTTGGATAAATATTAATTTTCATGCAGTGTGCATGCAAGCCCTGGGATTTTAGAAATTTTAGCTTTAAGTGAAAAACAAGGTATTTCAGTGTTAATGGTAACACATAGTAAGAATTTTCATACATAATGTCATACTCAAAAAAACTTTTTAAAAATCTCTAGTGTTGTCATAAAAAGATCAAGCTTCTACAGCTCAAATTCTGGCCATTTCAGAACTTGAACATCATGTAAAGCCTTCCTAAGCCTCAGAATCCTAGTCTGAAAAGGGCCATGATAATGCTTACATAATTGAGTTGTGGAAAGGATTAAATAAGATTATGATGAAAAAGTACCTTGTTGAATGCCTGATATATTGAAAGCAGTCAATCGAAGGCAGCTGAAAAGAAACGACTGCTTCACTGGTAACTGTCAGGTCTTATGGTTACGTAAGAAAATGTGGGCAAGGTAGATATTTTCTCTCTTGGCTTGAAATAAAATTTTGATATATTTCCTATTTCCTACTTGAATTTTACTTTCATGAGGACAGAGAACCTGGGAATTCTCGGTATTCCTGCCCTTTGTTGTCCATGTGAAGGCAGCACTGCTCCCAATTGCACTGTTACAGAATTGCAGCTTCTGGGAAGCATGGATAGCAGGGCCCTTTTTTCAGGCATCTTCTCCTCATTACCTCTCTTCCTTATTGGCTGGAAATTATAATTGTGTCTGCAAAGCTGAATAAGAAGAACTTCCGTTTACACTTAGGGTGAGATCCAAGCTCGGTATTATTCACTGAGGGTTTTGTTTTTTTTTTTCTCCTAATAAATATGTATAGGTACCTACTGTGTGCTAGACACTGCTATAAGCTCAGGGGATACATAGGTGGACAACATATCTCAGATTCCTTTACAGAGTTTATGTGGTATTGTGGAAGAAAGATGAAACAAACAAATTCATAGAAGATAATTTCTACTAGTGAAGAATTTTGACAATAATTCAATGACAAGTGCTCTAATTTCACTCTAAAGAGGCTACCCAGAGAACTGGGAAGAAGGATGGGCTCTGTACATCCTTGTTGTAGAAGGAAGCTATAGGAATAAGAACAGAATTCAGGATTACAATCATTTGCTCTTCATCCCTGTTGCAAGTAGCTATGTTAAAAACTCCCTAATTGAAACTAATTTCATACCAAGAAATTCTAGCACCTTTGGATTTTTAATGTGCTTTATGTAGCATGACATTGGCTTATGACAATCTTGATGTTTGAAAATAATTTGCCATTTTATGACTTTTTTTGCATTTCTGGATGACACTGCATTGCATGTTTCAAAATATTATGAGCTTTATAAATATACATTTAGGGGTAATTTCTGTAAGATTTTCTTAGTCCAGTTAAATTAGATCAGAGTGTGGTTTTCTTTGTAAGTCTAATTTAGAAATTTGAGTAAATGTTTTGGTGTCTCTGAATCCAATTCACTGACTATTAACTTTGCCTTTGGAAATATGGCTTTTACTAGGGGGAAAAAAAATCAGTCCTACAAATCTTGCAAATAAATCAAAACAACTTATCATAGATTTTACATGCATCACAAATTTTCAGAGTCAAATTTTGTGGTAATGTCATCCTGAAAAGAACTGCAGCTGTCTATTCAGGTGTGTTCAATCTCTACTTGATAGGAATAATTATCTTCTACCCTCACTAGGTAATTGCCTTTTGATTGAGGTCATCAGAGCAATCAAGTCAGTGAGAGGTGGAAATCTAGAGTAGGAAAGGAGACAAAGGGAAGAATCATGAGCAGAACTTTGAAAGGAGAACAAGAAAGAAGAGGTTTAATTTGTTTTTAACATTTAACTCTGCAGTAATAATTTAAATAGTGGCAGTCATAAAATCATCATAATATGCAACCTGGGTTAATTAGCTTGATATTTTTATTTTTTGAAGTGAAAAGCTAAATATTTTTAAGCATTTGATTAGTATCATTACACATTCCTATGAATGACAACTCACTCTCTAATTTGGTCTCCAAATACTCTTTGCATACACATTATATCAGGGGAATCGTTTAGGTACTGGGACAGGTAGAGGTGGGAACAAAACAAAGTAAATGTATGTCCTAACAGGGTTTACATACTGATTATTGAAAAACAAAAGTGATTCATGTTACTTTAGATTTTTAAAAGCAAAGAGAATGTAGAAGCAAAGGGAATAGAGAGGGTTTTTTTTTTTTTTTTATTAATGAAACAGGGGAGAATAAATATTTGATAAGTTGACAGTCTTCTTAAGTGAGACATCCTGGGGATGAGTTTGCAAGGAGACAAAAAAGTAGTGTGAAATGTTTGGAATGTTTAAAGAACTTAAAGGAAGCCAGCTTTGCTAAGATTAGTTTGGACAAGGGGTAAGTTTGAGATTTTTGCAGACTAATAAGTGCATCTTCTAAACTTCCAACTTAAAACTTGCAGATGTTCTGGAAATATAATTAAAAACAAAATCTTCTCCCAACCCAGAAATCCTCTCTACAAAGATAATAGAGGAATAAAACATTTTTGTTATTGAATAAGCATGGAAATAGAATGTGATGCAATCATAGGAAATACACTAAGAGATTGCAGGTACAGCAAAATACAGCAAGAAATCCCACCTTTACATATAGCCAAGCAGATACATATCATTACATATGTCTTATAAAGATGAAAAATAAGTAGTCCTAAGGAGGACTTGACAGAACTATTTGACACATATACTTCATTTTAACTTTACCTGGTGATTGGAGTGACTATCTGTGTTAACTTATTGTCTTTACTCAGAGGAAAACGCAACTTCTATCTTTATGACAGGAGTTAGTCTTGCAATTTGCAGCAAGGTGCCCGCTGAAATTAGGCTTCCACCCTCGAACAGAAACTGGGAGATAGGAACCTTATCTTCCATGATGTTTACATTTCAAAGAGATGGCTCCTAGGTCGTTGAGAAAGACATTCCTTGGTCATAAAGCTGACAGAAGATTTATTTAGTTTCTGAAAATATGCATATACATTTCAAAGAGATATAAAAAGTACTTACATTTTCAGGTTTCTAAGGTAAGCTTACTAACAAAGCAGGAATGGAGGAAAATCTCTTTCCTATTTTCAACAGTGAGAATTAAGCTTCTTATTTTTAATCTGTATTTTTTCTCATTCTAGTAATACCTACATCAGTGCTACACTGTTTGAGAAGCAATGGAATTGCTTGGTGATCCATTTAAAATGCAGATTCTGTTTTGATGACTGTGAAGTGAGATCTGAATGTCTTCATTCACAACAGGTTCCCTGGTGATGCCAATGCCATTTGTCTACAGTACAGGCTTTGAGTGACAAGGTTAGATAAGCTGAGAGAGGCAGCATAAGACTAGTAATTTCGACTGGGGTGGGTATGGGGTGGAGGAGCAGTGGTGTATGTTCAAGTAATATAAGCCCTTGTAGACCATTTAAAGGACTTTTAGGTTTGAATCATATTGAAACCTTAGACTATAATAGTTCCTTTTTATTTGTGGGTCATAAGTTCCAAGAACTGCAGTAGATGCCTGAAACTTTGGCAAATACCTAACACTGTGGACACAGTAAGTACTGTGTTTTTTCCTATATGTACATACCTATGAAATAGCTTAATTTATAAATTAGGCACAGTAAAGGATGTATAACAATAACCTAATAATAAAACAGAACAATTATAACAATACAGCAGCATCAACACTCTTGCACTTTGGTGCCATTATTAAGTATAATAAGGATTACCTGAAGACAAGTACTACATTCTAAGCAGTGGCTCTGATAACCAAGACCTCTACAGGTAACTAATGAGTGGGTAGCATAAATGGAAATGCAGGACAAAGTGTCATGGGATTTGGGGGTTGTCGCTTTTCCAGCTGGAAACCTCTGTGGCTGGTGGCACCCAGCATGCTGCACTCAGCTCATGCTACTGGCCTCAATCTCATGCCTGCCAAGGGTGAGCCAGGTGTGGAGTTGCAAGGGGTGTGTGAATGGTCACTGGATCTGGCCACTGAACACAGCCAGGCCTGCCAGCTAAGGCAGGGAAGGCAGCTCCTGGCACCGGCACAGTCACCAGCTCTGTGTGAGGCTGCAGCGGGACCAGACATAATGTAAGTGGCATGCACTGTGGGCACGGGGAACATGGTGGTGCCCACAAGCTTGGAGATGCCAGGAATGGCAGAGCCCCAGAGAGGGTATCACAGCCCTGGCTCGGGGAGCTCCTAGGTCTGGGCTGCCAGAAAGACCACAGCTCTTCTCTCCTTTTCGTCACCCACAATGTGGTAAGCAGGGACACGTTTTCAGCCCTGTTTGTGTTACAGCTCTTTCAGTCAGGCCATTCAGTGAGCCCTGAGTTCTTGTTCTATGTCCAGGAAGAAAAAGGTACATGGACAACTGGAGGGTGAGCAAGACAGGGAGAAGCATCACTGAGACAGAACAGCTCAGAGGAAAGTCAAAGTGGGTAGTTCTTTTCTGCAGGCACGTTGTCCTGATGAGTGTATAACTCTTAGCCAAGAGGAGACCCATAGTGGGTAGCTCCTTTCTGCAGACAGGTTGTCCCGATGAATGTCCAGCTCTCCACATAGAGGAGACCTGTAGTAGGTAGCTCCTTCCTGCAGCTGGTAGTCCTGATGTCTCCGTGAGTCTGGCTGAGTCTGGGGTTTTTATGAGCTCCTAAGGGAAAAAGTGTGTGCTGATTGGTCCATGGGTGGCCATAGGCAGACCTGGAAAAACAACCATTTGATTAGTCAAATGGTCATCAATGAAGTCCTCACTCCAGGCCAGGGACTTCACCCAGAACTGGCAGCCCAGTCCTCAGGCTTCAGGTTGTTTTTGTTTTGAAGGCACGGTTTCACTGAGGACCCTCCCCTTGCCTTCCAGGAACCTGTCTGCCTCCTGCCATCAACATGCCAAGGTTGTTCATGCTGAGATGTGCCTGCAGGCCCAGACCAAGACACCCACGCAACCCCTGGCCTCTCTACTGTGCTTTGTGGTGCCCAAAGTTTGTAGAGGGACAAGGTGGTGGGGTGGGGGTAGGCAGCTGCTATATCAGCACCGCTCCAAATGTGTGCATACTCCCCATTTTCCGACAGTGCACAGGCCCAGCCACAATTTTGCTGTGCACTGGGGCAGGTGCCAGGAGCAGAGAGAGGCCAGAGAGTGGGAGCAGACACTTAGGAGCTTTCAAGAGCAGGGGTTGCTTCCTGGGCCCCTGAGAGTGCAGGGATGCCCATGTCTGGAGCCATGGCTGGGTGGCTGCAACTGCACCCTGGAGTGCAGGGCTCCTGCCAGCTCAGTAGGGGGCAGGGTTTCCACCTGTTCCCCCACCTCTGCCAGATCCATGGGGCACATAGCCCTGGCCGCTCCTCCACCACTGCAGCCAGTGTCTTCACAGCACTGCTCCAGACAGGTCACTGCTGCTATGAAAACCATGGTTAGAGATGAAATTGACAAGAAAATTTGGTTATTTATGTGGCATACAAAAATTTAACATAATTATAATTACTACTGATAACATATACTAAGAAATGTCAGAATCACAGGAAACTCATACAGTTTCGCAGCACATATTAATCTCACATTTATACAAATATAATCTAAAAGGAATTAAACACCATTTCATATTTGACAATGCTTTCTGTATGATTTTATTATACCAAAGAAGCTGACTATTTCTCCTTTGGACTTCAGCGGATCTCATATCAAAAAAATTGATGAAGTCAAAAGACTGAATTTATAATTTGATTTTTGTGAGTTTGCCAAATATCAAAGGTTTAAAACACTTGATATCACAAAATAGGATCGCAGATAACTATAAAATAAGTAATTCATTTATCCAAAGTGATAATTCAAATATTTCCAAAAAAAGGGCAAAATCTCTGACTCTTTTAGAAAGGAGATCACTTTCATAAATAGTAAGACCTAACAAAGACACCATGAGGCCAACTAAATGTATTTCTCAATTCTTATAAACAAATCTATTAAATTTTAATCATCTTGACCAGAAGACATAGTTTTTGTAAACCTTTTTAGAACCTTTTACAATTTTTTAAATTAAAGAGTGGTTAAAGCTCCTAGAAAACTGTTAATCTGATACAGTGACACAAATGCTGGTCTTGTATCGGTGCCTTTGATAGGAATGTTTAATTTATAGAAAAACACTGAACTCATTTTCTCTGAAAATTAACCTTTACAATCTCCTGTGTCCACATCTTCCATGTTAGTCCCTGGGCCTGGAGGATTTGAATAGTTCTAATTTGTGGCCTTCTTTCTCATGAATGCAGATTATTTTGATTGTCATATTCTCCCAGGTCTGAAGATCAAGCTACTGCAAGTGTATATGATTTAGCAGGAGTTGGTGTCCTTTTCAGACTCAGGAATCAAAGCCCTGCAACTTAACAGTTCAGGGACTTTAAAAGCAATACAGAAAATTACATGGATATAATAATCTTATTTTTTTTTAAATCTCAATTTTATAAAAAAATCGGAAACTTAATAACAATGACATAGAAATTATGTCGATAAAATATAAAATCTGTTTCTTAGGCCACTTACCGAAAGGCAGAAAAATAAAAACAAAAACTTGCTTCAGTGAGATTGCTTTCCTCTCTAAGGGCTCCATTTAGATAACCTGCAAGTCAAAACTACTGAAAAGAGTACATGAATTATTTAATTAGACATAGGAAGAGTGTGTCCTGAATCGTAAGTGAAGGTTTTCAGTTTCATAGAACAATTTAGATATATTAAGAAAAGCCAAGAGTACAGAATGTTCTATCAGAAGAAAACATTTTCTTTAGATCTTTAAGATAAAATAGTTTTCACATTAGGCCACAACAACAATTATAACCTGAGGGGAAAGAAAAATTACAAGGGCTGATGAAAAACGCGAAGGAAATTGTTATTATCACAGGCCTTCTCAAAGAGGAGAGAAAGCTGAAAACAGAAAGACATAATAGAAGTTAAATTTTTGGATTGAAAATTAAAATTTCTTGTGCCTGGTGCGGCGGCTCACACCTGTAATCCCAGCACTTTGGTAGGCTGAAGTGGGCGGATCATGAGGTCAGGAGATCGAGACCATCCTGGCTAACACAGCAAAACCCCGTCTCTATTAAAAACACAAAAAATTTGCTGGGTGTGGTGGCAGGTGCCTGTAGTCCCGGCTACTCGGGAGGCTGAGGCAGGAGAATCACTTGAACCTGGGAGGCAGAGGTTGCAGTGAGCTGAGATTTGCCACTGCACTCCAGTGTGTGTGACAGAGCAATACTCAGTCTCAAAAAAAAAAAAAAAAAAAAGGTTAGAATTTCTTAAAATTCTATTAAAAGCAAATCAGTACTTTACAGACATTTTGGTTTTCTAAACAATTCTTTAGTATATCAGTGTATTTTTAATATCAAACTCAATCTCAAGAAAGGCTATTATTAATAATTTCCTTTTAATTTTAGCCAACTTAATCAGAAAACACTTTTTCATAAATTCTCTTTTTACAAACCGTATTAAGACTTACAGAAATTTATGACATGCTTGGACTTCCTCTTTTAGCCTAATTATTCCTCTTTCTTAAATAAACAGTCATTTTATTTCAGACCAATAATTTGCCATACAGAATTTGTTCTCATAGAAAATTTTTTTCCTTTTAACTTACCAAAATTATCTCTTTCTAACTTTCTTTACATCTGCCTTATTTACTGCTTCCTTTTACCTCATTTTATAAATAACCTTTGAATTAAACAAAAATTAATTTTCTTTTAATAACTTTTTTAAGAAAAAAAGACTTTACAGCTGAGCACAGTGGCTCACACTTTTAATCCCAGCACTTTGGGGGGCCAAGGTGGGTGGATCACTTGAACTCAGAAGTTCAAGACCAGCCTGGGCAATATAGTGAAACCTCATCTTTCCAAAAGCGTACAAAAATTAGCTGGGTTTGGTGTATGTCCCTGTGGTCCCACCTATTTGGGAGGTTAAGGCGGGAGGATTTCTTGAACTTGGGAGGTGGAGGCTGTGGTAGCCAAGATTGTGTCACTGCACTCCAGCCTGGACAACAAAATGTTGTCTCAAAAAAAAAAAAAAAAAAAAAAAAAAAAAAAAAAAAAAGATGTTTCTTTAGTGTATATGTATCTTTAATTGAAAATAACCCAGACATTTAATGAATATCTTTTATTTATAAGCATTTATTTCATTACATTTCCCTAATTAACTTACTCTTTTTAATAGTTTATTTAGATTACTTAGAAAAACTGCAATGTTAGACAAAGCTAGTCATCATTTAAAGTTATTTTCCTGTTAACAATTCTTTTAGCCTGTGACTTTCTAGTTGTTTATCTAAGCAAGAACCTTATGGTTAAATGAATCAATTTTTTTGCCAATAACCCAGGATCTAGCAGTTTTCATTAAATCAGTAGTATAAAATGCCTTATTTATAAAAAAATTACACAAAGACAATTCTGTTTTGAGCTGCATTTATAGCATTAGAATCTTCATGCTAAATTTTGATAGCTTATAATATCTAGCAGATATAATTATAAAACTTCTGGAAAAATAAATCTAATGTATAATAACATGTATTTATAATTATGAAGACATTTCTAATTTTATTTTATCAACAATTCTAAAGCTACCTTATTTATTAAAGATTTACTTAAGTCAGGTGAACTTGAGAAAGCATCTGGGCTTAAAGTGTCTGTTTTTCTGATATAGTATTTAAGTGCTTTTTTATTATTCAAGCCAATTAGTTACAGCTCTTTTATATATTTTTGATAGTGAGACATTATATACATGACACAAAAATACATGCATGTATAGACACACAGACAGAAGTAGATCTTATAGAATCATAAGACTTTTATTCCTCCCCTACTTTAAACTTCACATTTCTTGATAATCTACTTCATTACCCTAGGCAATTGTCAGTTACAGAGCCCTAAATTTGCATACTAAAGGAACAATTCTTAGGTGAAAATCAGATAGCAAAATTTACATCTCAAAGGAGAGCAAAAGGGAGAGACAGAGAAGAGAGAGTCTGGGTGTGTTAGAGGAAGGTTAAAAATGGATGCCAAGCCAAACATAAAGTTGTAGAAATCTACCACACCATAGAATTTTTGTAAGGAGTACAATTTTACTTATAAAGGCAGTTTTAAATTTAGGCTCTATCTTTTAACTGGACCTCTGAGCACTGGGCAGAGCCTACACTTAATCCTGGTTCTCCAAAAAGAAGGAGAGATCATGAGACTAGGCCATATAATGCTTTTACAGTACACTTTGTTATTAAGGCATTTCTCTAAGTGTTTAAACTGTATCCTTTCTTATTTTAAACACACTAAGAGTAGCACCCCTGCCATAGTAACAACTATTTACTGTAAGCAGCTGCCATTTAGCCATCTCTAAAAGTATATTACCTAGCTATTACACATACCAGGGTAAAAAAAAAAATTATCATAATGCAAAATAATATTTGATACCCTCAAAAGCTAAAAATATCAAGTAATTAAATGCAAGGAAGCTGAGCTTTAGACCTGAGAAGAGTTCATCAATGACTTTGGAAACTCCACAGAGGAAGCAGAAGACCTCAAAAGAGGTGTGGGTGGCACCTTTATGCTGTGATTTTTAAGGGGTCTGAGTATTAGATTCCTTCTTGAGATGTTTTTTCACTTTATACCAAAGATGGTAAAGGGGAAAGGAGGAATAGGGTAGAAGAAAAGTAAATTAAATAATGATTTTAAAGAAAGAAATGGAACAGAGAAACCAAGCACGTGTTTTCTTTTTTGTTTAAAAACCCGAAAGGTTTCAGTAAACTGAAAAAAAATTCTGAAAACAAGATCCAAAAAGAGAAGTGTAAAAACCATTGGTCAAATCTGATGGGAGAAAGACTGAAACAGCAACAACAACAATAAAAATGTGGTTATTTAGAGCTCTGATGGTAAGGAGAAATTAAGACCAGCTGGTTGTCAGTCTTTACTTTTAGTCACTAAGGAAAAGTTTGCAAGACAAAAATCCAAATTCATCTACTTAATATAGAAATGGGGCCCAGACTGAAGACTGCTTTCTACCATCAGAGAAGGAGGAAAAATCTCATGCTCACCTTCCCTGTTGAAAGCCAGCTGAAACTCCAGAACGGAGCTGCTTGCCATCCATTGTCCGGGAAGCAGGAAAACTCACCTTTCTTGATGGAAATGAGTAAAACTCTAGAAAAGGAATTGTACATCAAAATGAACCTTAGATCCCAACCAAATTTGGGGAGATCAGGAATTCTTTGGAGGGAGGAAATTCCCAGAGCTCAGCCAATTGTCTTATTGGTTTGGGCAATATAGATGGCCCAGGCTAGTACCAAGACCAATAGGAGTTTTGTCAAGGGTCAGGGTCACCTCCACTCAGAGTCCCTTCTGTTGGTCACCGGTTGGTAAAACAAAAAGTATCTGAGTCAGGAGGTCTTTGTTTTTGTTTTTGTTTTTGTTTTTGTTTTTGAGATGGAGTCTTGCTCTGTCGCCCAGGCTGGAGTGCAGTGGCGCGATCTGGGCTCACTGCAAGCTCCACCTCCTGGGTTCACGACATTGTCCTGCCTCAGCCTCCCGAGTAGCTGGGACTACAGGTGCCCACCACCACACTGGGCTAATTTTTTTGTATTTTTAGTAGAGGCAGGGTTTCACCGTGTTAGTCAGAATGTTCTTGATCTCCTGACCTCGTGATCTGCCCGCCTCGGCCTCACAAAGTGCTGGAATTACAGGCATGAGCCACCATGCCCGGCCAGACAGGAGGTCTTAATCAATTTAGAAATTTATTTTGCCAGCGTTAAGGACATGCCTAGAAAAAAGGAACACCAATCCACAGGAACAATCTGTGGGCCATGCCTTTTTCTAAAGATAATTTTGAGGACTTTTGTATTTAAAGCAGAAACGGGGGCTGGAGGGTCAAGAGGGAGGGTATGGTCATGTTACTCAATCCATATGTTTCAAGAGAAAAGGGACAGGTTGGGGGATAGTTAAATATGTATTCCTCTCCAGTAAGTCCGCACTTTAGGTGAGAGTAGTAGCTGCCTTTGGAGGTGTTCTAGCCCTTAATCTGCAACTGTCTGCTTAGGAACAAAAGGGAAGGCAGTTTTTTGCATGACTCAGCTTTCAGCTTAATATATTCCTTTTGTGATAGTCAATTGCGGTCCTAAGATTTTACTTTCTTTTCACAACCACCATGTTTTGGGTCTCAGAAACTAAAAACTGCACGTGTCGTTCACTTACATGAGAAAAACAGAGGGCAGGGGCAAATTTGAAGGAGAACATTAAGAGATATAAATTGAGGATGTAGGATTTGGGATTTGTATGTTGTTTCCAGATACCATCAACTGCACAGATACAGAAAAAAGTAACTATGTCGAAGATTTAACCAGAGTTGGGGCTTTTTCTTTCCTTTCTTTTCTTTTTTTTTTTTTTTTTCTTTTTGAAGGGAGAATGGAGTAGTATATTGAGAATATGTTAGGAAGTATTTATACAAAGAGTATATATCTCTGTTGGGTGAGGAAAGAGTGAGAGCAGTTCAGGGCAGGGGAGAGCGAAAAGCTGCTAGGTTCTATATAGTAGTAGTCTTTGCTGGAATAAAGATATTAGAATGAGTGAGCCAGAAAATAGAAGATGAAATTGGAGAGATGTGTCTGTAAAATTGCTGTAATGAAAGGGATGAGGTTGTGAGTAATACTTTGATGCTATATATAATATGGAATGACTGGCGTAAGTATGATGGGTAGCTGAATTATTGGAGTAAAGACAGTAATGGAACTGAGTTGCAAGGGTACTAGAATGTTCACCACATTGACACTGATACCACCAAGAATGTACACACTGTGAGAAGGAGGAGGCAGTAGCTAGATGGTACATGTTGAAAGAATAAGCGTTGTGACTCCGTGAGTATACTTGATTACCAGGAAAAAAAAAGTTTAGTGGACTGTGTAGATTGATGGCCTAACCTTCAAAGCTGGAACTTTTCAGAGGACGGAAATCTGAAATTGTGAAAGCAGAATGAGGAACAAAGAGGATGTTTACCTCACTTCCCAGTCCAGTGCTCTGAATTGTGCTGTAGAGGAAACATGACTGCTTGAGAGTACAGCAGAGAAAGCAAGGTCCTCTGGAGAGAACCCAATCTTGTTTAGAAGAAGGGAAGGTTTAGAAAAGATGTTGAAAATATAAGTAATTTTGCTACTGACTGACTGATTTCAGAGAGAACAGAGAAAAAACTGTAATCATATTTTTCCTTGCAGTTTATCTGATAAAATAGAAAATTTGTGTGTGTGTCTTTGTGTGTGTGTGTGTCTTTGTGTGTGTGTGTGTCTTTGTGTGTGTGTGTGTCTATGTTATAGTTAAACTTTTAATTAGGTTTTATTTTTATTATAAAGATATCAGTTAATGTAAATCAAAATTTGTTCACATTTCTAGTAAGGTGCCTAGTATTAAAGATATTTATTATTTTCTTTTAATTCATGAAGGATATCCTTGTGTTTATTTCTAATCTTCTCTGACAGGTATTCAGTTAAAGTATTGCCGAATTCATCAAGCTTAATCTTTGACCTTCAATGAATACCATTACTAAACAGAGGGATTCAATAATATTCAAGACATTGAAAAGACACTTTTCTAACTTGTACAATTTTTAAGATCAGAAAACTGTGTGCAGTCAATTCAATTAATTCAGGAGAGTTGATGATGCTAAAAGGTGTTATTTATTAAATGCAAATCTCTTGAAATAGTTTTTTCAAGAGGGAATCAAAATTTAAACAGTGATTATAAATCCCCCTATATTTGATGACACAGGAATGCAGCGGCTTTCCTAGTCACCTAAGGCAGGTGGTGCTTTACTGTGTTTTACAGGGCTGAAAGAAATGAAAATTTTTCTTTGAGAAAGCAGAAAAGCAGATCAGAAAAAGACTTGTGAGAAGACACAGTTATTATTACTATTGTTTCTTATATATTCAGGGACACTGTGCTCAGTGTCATATCTACAACGAAGATCACAGTTCCAGGCCCCAATACATATAATCTTAGGCCAAAAAACAGGTGGTTTAATTTGTTTTATTGTTTAATTACTTCATTAAAGAAAGAAGCAAGATTAAGAGTACGTGGTATATTATTTGGCACTACAGCCTTGATTTCCTCTTCAATATTGGGGAAAAATATATTTTGATGCAATTTCAATGCCATGCAGCATGTTTCTGAAAAAACAGTAGATAATATACATTCTTTTGGAAATATTTTGCCATTTCTAAAACGATGTAGGAAAACTAGCAATATTCCATGCTTGAGTTAGCATAGAAAATCTACTGACTTGAGATTCGGAGGTTTTTGTTTTATGAAACAAAGTACAACATTATATATATATAGTCGGTAAAGCTAAATCATTTAAATAATTTCCTCTAGTTCCATGCAACAGCAAGTAAGATGCATAGCTTTTAATTTTCTTTGCTATGCCCAGAAGTCTTTACCATAATCCAATTTTCTCACAACTTTTGAAGTCTGTGTTAAGCAATAACACAAGGCAAGTTTATTCCAACATAGGACATAGCCTCTCAAATCAGAGCCATTTTAAATAATTATTACCAATAGGAACTTTTGAAATCTACTGATAGTAGCTGAAGAGATGAAGTGATTTGTCTTTAACGGATGTGTTTCTTTTAAATTATTCATTTTCAGAAGCATATTTCTGTATAACAGGTGCCCAAAAATTGCTGTGGAAATATGAATATATTTAGAAGACTCCTATTTATGCTAGGCATGTTGTTTTGACAGTTCAAGAGAAATTTCTGAATTAAAATGAACATCATACTTCTCAATTTCTCAGAAAAGGTAGTAATCAAGAGTACTTGCTACATATGATTTAAGATTTAATCTTACATCCAATTTTAGGATCAAATTTTGTTAATATATTTCTTAGCAAAGAATATAATCATCAACCAGTTAGACAAAACACTTGAGGGTGATGTGACTTAAGTCTAGATAAATGTATTGATACATAACTCTAGTGTCAATCTTTTAGTATCAATGTCATCTTTTAAAGTGTGAAATAATGCTCCTGAAATGTAATATCACAACATGATATTGGGAGGACAAATATATTCTTCTTTTCATTATATAAAAGGCAATTTGACAATTCTCCTGCCAAAATGTCATCTTTCTGTAGATGAGAAGTACATTTTTCAAGACATCATACTTATGCCACTTTAAGAAACAAAGTCCAAATCTTAGTCAATATTTTTTAAAAACAGCTTATTTCTTGCTCAAGAATATTCTGCTGCTGTCCAGGTGACATATCAGCTGTTGTCCATAAGGTGGTGATTCAGGGATTAAGCCTTCTGGAATTTGTCGGTCTTGCTATATCCACAGGTGTTCTACACACCCACAGTGACAGAGAGAGCTCACATTGAAACTCACACCTAATCTCTCTCTGCTGTAGACAGAAATGACACACCTCTTCAGTTCGTAATACTCTAACCACATCTGGTCACGTGCATCTGCTTAATAGCAAATGGGGCTTGAAATGTAGGTGAAAGTAAGAAATATTTGGTGAGCGTTACTTCCTCTGCCAAAGAGGGATACACTAAGTCTCAGATAGGCCGAATAACTTGTTTATAGTGTACAACTAAAAATGTGCAGCACTTGACATTGGGACTAATTCTATCTATAACCAAACCTACACTATTTCTTGCATATTGATCTACCATCGTTTATTGGAGAATAGTATACATAGAGAAGCTTCAATTAGGTTGTCATTTATTTTCATATTTGTGGCATGGCCATATAGGCCATGAAATTATATATGAGGAAGTATATGGGGAAGATGGTAACAAATTGTAGTTCTGGGTCTGTAACAGATATATTCAGAATTACAGTGCAAGGTTTTATAATTATTTTAAAAAGATTGTATTCAACTTTGAAATGAGTCATAATTTTATCAAATTTTCATAGACATTTCAAGGTTGAAATGTTCTCTAAGTTCACGCAGTACTACTAATGCATGATCTCATATTACAACGCTACCAAAGATCTTAATGTTCTAAAGGAGTAAAAGCAGATCATGATCATTTGGAGTGAGAGACACCTGATTTGAAATCCAATGGACTGTAGTGGTGGCAGTGATGTCAGTTACCACATATTGAGTGCTCTTCTGGTCACTGTGATTAGCACATTACAAATATTATTTTAATGACTCCTATAGAGAATCCTCTGAGATATAATTTCTTAGGATGCCACTATAATTATCTCCATTTCACATATGAATAAATGGAGGATCAGAGAGATTAAATCATTTATGCTGAGATCCACAATGGGACTATTGTGTATCATGTTATCGTCTCTAACTCTGCTTTATTGTCCTAACTACTACATGGCTTCCTTACATTTTTCACAGCACACTTTTGAATCTTATTCACTTTGTATTTGTTTAGGATGTTCTGTTTAAGGTACAGTTTCCCCATCTAGTATCTATTCTTTCAAAGTAATTGGTGTTCATCTCAAGATCATGTTTATCACTGATGAACATCATCTTGTTAGATTTAGTTCGTCCGATATGTAAATCCAAAAAACTTTTCTGTCACCTCCAGGTTACTTCTGACAATATGCCGCTCTCGTATCTAATGAAGACAATAATGTTACATTTACAAAATACTCTAAAATTCAACATTTTATTATCTTCTCACAATAATTCTCATAGCAGTTCCTTTGACGTCTACACTCTTTTCCTTGCCATTTAACTAGTCATTCTTTCTTGTTGGTAAGATCTCCTTCATACACTCAACATCGAGATATTTGAGTACCTGAAAGCTTCATCCTGGTTCCCTTTCATCTTTATTTATAACCTCTCCCTAAAAGGTTTCCTCTACCTTCATGATGTTAATTCTGTTGATAAGCCGAACACTTCCAGATTTGCATCTTTAGCACTGGTCTGTTCATGGAACTCCAACTGCCTATGTCCAGCTTTTTACTCAGCCTAATAGGCATCTCACATATAAATGTTCAAAAGTGAACCCTGATTTCCACCTCCAAAGGTTTCACCAAATCTCAAAGTAAAGAATTGAAAATGAAATTTGTAAAATGTTATGTAGGCCCAGAGACCTAGTACTTTACATGGCAAAGAGTGGTTGCTTAAACCATGCCAGATGTATTTAGAAGATCTTCAATTTTAAAAATACGTGATGTTATGTTAAAGTCACACAACTAGGAATGGCTACTGGTATGAGAGTTAAAAGTGGGTTTGCTGCTTTATGTTTCTAAGATGCTCCTTTCTTTACATAATCATCTATAATTTGACTTCATTCATTGTTATTCTTAATAAATATATATTTTATGATAAAGTTAATTGTGAAAACTAAGAAAGTCTGATTAAAGTATATAAAATCAATTTTAAGTTTAATAGCAGAAAACATTTAAACAGTATTTCTCGTTGTATATATCTTTTTCGTTTTTAAGCTGGTCATAAAATATATTAAAAGTGATTAATTCGGGTCGAGTGTTGTGACTCACGCCTGTAATCCCAGCACTTTGGGAGGCTGAGGTGGGTGGATCACCTGAGGTCAGGAGTTCGAGACCAGCCTGACCAATATGATGAAACCCTGTCTCTACTAAAAATACAAAAATTAGCTGGGTGGCATGTGCTTATAATCCTAGCTATTTGGGAGGCTGAGACAGGATAATTGCTTGAACCTGGGAGGCAGAGGTTGTGGTGAGCTGAGATCATGCCCTTGCAATCCAGCCTGGGCAACAAGAGTGAAACAACATCTCAAAACAAAGTAATAATTTGAAAAGGTAAAAACTCTACAGAAAATAAAACTTTCCAAATTTTCACCACCATAGAGCAATCACCATTACAATGCTAATGTATTTTCCATATATTAAAAATATATATTATATTTAAATATAATGTTAATATATAATTATATATTATACAATGCTAATATATTATATATTAAATACAGTGCTAATGTATTTTCCATATATTAAAAATATATATTATATATTAATATTATATAATATAATATATATTATATATACATAAAATATACATATAATATATAATATTAAAATATCTTTTTCCATATATTAAAAATATATGGAAATATATAGATAAGATTCTGTTCCATGTATAATTTGGTATTCTGTCTTTGTCAGTTAGTATAAGAATGTTTATATATCATTAGATGCTTGTAAACCATCATTTTTGCACAACATTTAACACATGAGTAAAGGCTTATTCATGCTAGAAGTTTAATAATGAAATAATGAATTATTCTAGATTCTCTTAAGATGTACCTCAACTTCTCAAATTCTGATTGATTCAATAAATACTTAATACAGCATGATGAAAACACCACATCATAATTTATTTACATGCTTATTTCAGGAATCTTTTTTTAAAATAAAGATTTTTGAATAGTAAATTAGAACATTTATTGATGATCACTATAGGTCTGAGTCTACTATAAGGAAGTATTCATCTTATCTCTATTTTACCAGCAAAGATGCTCAAGTGATGAGTATATGTCACATATTTCATGTCTTATAGCCCGTAATTGTTGGACAAGAATTGAAACCTGGTAGTCAGACTTCAGAAACTGCTCTCTCACACTATTTTAGGTCACCTAAAAATACCTTTCTGCCTTCTTTATTTTCCTTCATATTCTTGTTTTCTCCTATCTATTTCTCTCTTCATATCTCTCTCTCTCTCTCCCCCCCCCACACACACACAATATAACTTTTTCTAATTCATATCATTTAATTTATAAATATATTATACATTAGCATGTTTTAAAAACATAAAAATTATCTAAAGAGGACACTGTATACATGATATGTTTTCCTCCAAAGCCCTAATTTTTCATTCATTGAGGTCCCCACTCATGTCACAGTTAACTACTCAGTAACTTTTGTGCATCAATCCAGAGTTTTTTTATACATATGTAAGTTCATAAAAATACATATATACCTCTGGCACGTTTTTCCAGCAAATCAGCATTACACATTAAATGGCCTGCTTCAGGACCGAGTTAACTCTCAGCACTTACACACAAAGTCAAAATACAGTGTGCAAGGCTTTGATAATGTTGTAAAGCTATAGTACTGGTGATATGCAGTGAACAAAATAAACAATAAAATTACACATAAGTTAAATAATTTCTGATTTTAATGAACTCTCTGGGATGAAAATAGAAGAAAATGGGATATAAAGTAATATGTGCAGTTTGTCTTTTCGACAGAGCGACCTAAATGATGAGGATTACACATATAAACATGTGTATAAGGAATGCCCATGGGAGAGAAGTAAGCTTATATTAAAAAGCCAAAGGCCAAAGGCAAAAACAAATTATATGTAATCAAGGAACTTAATGTCCAGTATGGCTATAGCACAGACAGTTGGAGGAGAACAGAGAAGGAATCAGGAGGCATGTTAATGAGCTAGTACATGTAGATGTGTAGATCTGTCTGTGTGTGTGCGTGTGTGTGTGTGTGTGTGCATTTAAGATTTTAGAGAGGAAATATGCACTGTGAATCTAAAAAAAAAAAAAAAAACTTTAAAAATAAACTTGTACACAAATGGGATAAATACTTAGCATTTAGACATACATGGCCAGGCGCGGTGGCTCATGCCTGTAATCCCAACACTTTAGGGGGCTGAGGTGGGTGGATCACCTGAGGTCAGGAGTTCAAGACCAGCCTGACCAACATGGTGAAACCCCATCTCTACCAAAAAGACAAAAATTAGCCAGGCATGGTTGTGTGCGCCTGGAATCTCAGCTATTTGGGAGGCTGAGGCAGGATAATTGCTTGAACCTGGAAGGTGGAGGTTTCAGTGAGCCAAGATTGCACCACTGCACCCCAGCCTGGGTGACGGAGCAAGACTCTGTCTCAAAAAAAAAAAAAAAGAAAGAAAGAAAGAAAGAAAGAAATATTACACATTTGTATCTAAATCTAGATATATATTTATAAGTATTTTTAGATAAGATACATGCATCTTGCCCCTGTCCGACAATTAAGATTCACAAATCAATGTATGCAATGAAATACATTAGTATTTGGTAATGGAGAGGAAATAGTATTTAAAATATACATAAAACATTTAGATCAATGCAGATGTGGGTGTAATAAAAGATAAAATTTAGAAAACAATATGGATCATTCAAATAAATCAGAAAAAACGGTAAATGTTAAAGCATTAAGATGATTGAATACCATAATGAATGCATTAGTATTTCTGTGGTTATACTGAGGATTTAATTCACTCTAGAACATTTTCTTCTGTTAAAACAAAAAACTTTCCTTCACATTTTTTTCTATAACTTTCAATAAATGAGGATAATTACATTTAGAAGTGATTCATCTTAGTCAGTGCTCTTATAAATTATACCAGCTAATTTTTAGTGAATTAAGTTTATTGGGATACTGCTGAGTTAAAAGGGATATATTTTGCTGTTGAAGTTTTCTTATTAAGTTAATGACTTCTTGTATAACTAAAATGACAACTGGAATTATTACTAACATTTAAAATCTTAACTGTTTGGTTTGAACATAAAATATAATTTTTTTGTTTATTTGATTTGACCTCCTATAATTTAAAAAATTATATATTTAGAAATATTATTAAGGGAATATTTATATACCATTATACCTAACACAAATAAGCAACTTAGGTTGTCTAATCCACTGTGCTTTCTGCAAAGACTTTCAGAATTATTTACAGGTTACCTATTTAGATAGATAATCACTAGTTGGACAAGATTGTTAAAACCTACACAAGATTGTTGGGCTTTGTTTCTCTGATGACTTTGTCCATAGTCTTGTGTAACCCTTCTTCTTCATTCTTTTTCATTCTTACATAACTTGTTTTTTTCTGGATGCTTAATATTTGTCAATGTGAATTGATGATCTTAAAATGTCAGCAAAAGGGGAAGCATTATGAAGGAGCAAGTTTTGAAGTGCATAGATATGTCCAGGCTTAGAAGTCACATTCTGTTGGTGAAAATGTAATCCAATGATCATCACACTAAATTGCAAAGAAAGCTGGGAAATGTAATTAGCTGTGTGTTCAGTAAGAAGAGTACACTAATTATGGTGAATCAATTGCAATCTCTTGCACTCTAGACAATATCATAGCACAGCTGGTAAGACAACACTTCGGTTTTTAAAATTATTATTATTATTATTATTATTATTATTTAGAGATGAGGGTCTTGCTGTGTTGTCCAGGTTGGTCTGAAACCCCTAGCCTCAAGGAGTCCTGCCACTCCTGCCTCCCAAGTAGCTGGGATTACAGGTGTGAGCCACCCCACCTGGAGATACTTTGTATTTAATATTCTAAGGTGGAAGTTGTGTGAGCCTTGCATTTTCTCTTTAGCAATCAATTAACAAATGGTGCCTTAACTCTCTCTAAAGGGTGTCAAAATATTGAGAATAATTTCTGATTAGCATAATATTTAGTCTAGTTACCTCATCTTAACCTCTTTTAAACAATTACCTATGGGATTCCCTTTTGTATTGCTTTAAATCTTAACTTTATACAAACAATAAAATAATATTGAACATGCAAATTATCCTCTGCCCTAATTTTTGTCTAGATCTTTCCTAGAACTTTCTAACATATATTAGAAACACCCCCACATTAATATACTAGCAACTAAAACTGTCTCAGCCCCTTTCACTGAACACGTGAATAATGTTCTGGCATAGCCTGTATTTCCTCCAATGTAAAACTGCAGAATTCTCAGTTCTTGTTTAAGGGGCAGCCTCAAACTAGCATCTCCTTCTTCCTTTTTTCATTGATGACTGGATTCAGTTGCACCAAAGTAACTCAGGAGAGGTTGACTCAAAATAGGAATTGATGCATTCAGATTGCTTCCTCAAAACTTAAAATTGTAAAATTAGGAGTGAATCAAGCATGTGGATGTTAAGAGTCTTGGCCATATTAGTAACTCTAAAACAGTTTGGTAATCTTACAGCTTGACTCAGAACTCCTGTTTTTTTTTAATGCATTGTTATGAAAAGTCTAAAATTTTTGGTCATTTTTAATATATTTTGAGATGTGACTTCATGTGTTTCCATCAGTGTCCAGCCCATCTGGACTGTTGGATTGAGATCTGGGGTTCTCTGCCTCCCTACTCTTGATAAGAATGAGAAGTGAATTCCGGGAAAATACCCTGTGTTATCTCTCCATTAAATCCTGAGTTATAATCTCCTCTGGGATGTTTCCCTGATCATCCTAAGCAGCATTGCTCTGCTACCTTTTATATGGCATTTTCACATTTTGTTGTAGTTATTTGAGTGCATGCCTTGCTAACTTTGTTCCATGGAAACTACTGAACTCATGTTGTAGTTATTTGAGTGCATGCCTTGCTAACTTTGTTCCATGGAAACTACTGAACTCATTTATGCTACCTATAGCTATGAGGGCCTTTTCTTTTCTTTTTTTTTTTTTTTTCTCTCTCTCTTTTTTTTTTTTTTTTTTTTTTTTTAAAGATGGAGTCTTTCTCTCTTGTCCAGGCTGGAGTGCTGCATGATCTTGGTTCACTGCAACCTCTGCCTCCCGGGTTCAAGCGATTCTTCCACCTCAGACTCCCAAGTAGCTGGGATTACAGACATGTGCCACCATGCCCGGCTAATTTTTGTATTTTTAGTAGAGACCGGGTTTCACCACGGTGGTCAGGCTGGTCTTGAACTCCTGATCTCAGGTGATCTGTCCACCACGGCCTCCCAAAATGCTGGGATTACAGGTGTGAGGCACCGTGCCTGGCCTTGAGGGCTATTGTTTAAATATACCCATATTAATCAAAGAGACAGAATTTTTGTGGAAATTATGGGGACAGAGCTCTAGTGTTTTTCTGTCAGCTTATTTTATTTTAATGTTGTTTATTTGATATGACTCTGTTCGTCTATGTATGCTTGTGCAGATGCATCTATATGTCTGTGACACCTGCAATAAATGCTAGAACAAAGACATTTAAAACCAGTTTCTTGAATTTGTAAAATTCGTGCTTTAGTTTCTTTCCCAAATCCTGCACTTTAAACCTCTATGGTAAAGGAAAAAGAAAGCACAGAGATGATATTATAACCAGTAATGATGAGAAATCTGTGGCCTGGTTCCAAGTCTGTGAAGGAAGTGTTACAAAACATGACTACTGAGAATGGTTGGAAATTAATTTTGTGGGAAGGGTAACATTCCTGGTAGGGTGTTCCTATGTGGATGTGGTTCCATGTGGATGGCACTGTGATTGGCCAGACTCATACATGTCTCCTTGCCTATACAGATATTAAGACTTTCCAAATTTTTCTTACTTTATGATGTCTAGCACTGTTATTAATTTAGTAAGAACTCAAAAATAGTTGAATAAAGTGATAAAATAATTCACAAAAGAATTAGTGTTTGAGGGTGAAAGTACTTTGAAAATGAAAAGAAAAAACAGACAAAGATCATGGATAGAAGAAAGGAGAACAAGGATTGAAGTCACTAGTGGCTTGTTGAATAAAAGACTGTCTACATCTGCTTATCAAAATGCTCAGACAAATGAAAACATGGAAGTATTTTCTTTGATCCTAACACAGGTGGATCTGAATTACAAGCCGTCCAAGAATGGTTAGCTGCTGCCCCTTTTCCTTTTTATCTATGTGTAATTGTAGTGAATTATTCAGAAGGATGCTGCATAGTCCCAAATGAATTGTTGTTATTGATGTCTTATTATGTAAATATGTAAATATGGATTTTTCAGAAATAGTGGGTAGTCTGTGTACATTTTCATGGTGTTTTGACAAAAACTTTGCAGTAAGTGTCATGAGTCAGTTTTTGCTGACAGTCCAAACCAGAACTCCAGGAAAAATGCAAATTGATGTCACTTCTCATTTGTAAAAGGTTTGAAAATTATGAATTCATAAATATTTAATAGCAATGGGTCAAACAGAAATTTGCTCTATCTATTAGAGTATACGTCTGCTTATGCGTGTAGCATATAGAGAGATGCTTTCCTGAGACAGTGCTACCTAGATTAAAAATTGAAAATAAGATAATATCAGGTGGCTTTCTAGGAAGTGGGTCATTGGCTGGTGACCTAAAATACTTGTACTGGTGTACTTAAAATACTTGTTTATGGATCATTAATTTTACCAGTCTGAAACAGATAGGAATGCCAGTGGCATTAAAGCTTTTATGATTTGGAATACAAAGAAGCAGGACTATTTTTGAATCTTTTCTATTGAGACTTTCAATAACTTTATTGAAAATATACGTGGGTGCAGTGGCTCAAGCATGTAATGTAATCCCAGCAGTTTGGGAGGCGAAGGCAGGTGGATCACCTGAGGTCAGGACTTTGAGACCAGCTTGGCCAACATAGTGAAACCCCGTCTCTACTAAAAATACAAAAATTAGCTGGGTGTGGTGGCGGGCGCTTGTAGTCCCAGCTACTCGGGAGGGTTGAGGTATAAGAATCGCTTGAACCCAGGAGGCAGAGGTTGCAGTGAGCCGAGATCGCACCACTGCACTCTCCCCTTGCTGACAGAGCAAAACTCCATCTCAAAAAGAAAGAAAGAAAGAGATAGACAGACAGACAGACAGAGAGAGAGAGAGAGAGAGAATATATCATTTGCTAATTCACCACCAATAATTTTCTGAAAAGTCATATTAAGTCGGAGGTTATTTGTCAGAAGATGATACTGAAAATGAAGGAAAGAATAAAGAAACAAAACACCCAGGCCTCTGGGATATTGTGATATTTAAGAAACAAGCAAGCATCCTAGTTAAAACTGATGGCATATGTGTGTAAAATAGTAAAGAGCTAAAATGCCCAATCTCACCAGGCTTACACTTTCTGTGCACATTTTAGTCAGAAAAAAAAATGTGTAAAAACATCTAACATACATTTCTTAAATGATTATCTATCCTTCATTCTTTTATAAGCAGATACGAAATTTACTGCTTACTTGCCAACATTACTTCAGAGGGACAGAAACTTCAGTGTGCCTATTGAATCATATCACCTTCATCTTCTTTTATCTGAGTAAACCCCTCACAAGTTGAGTGTAGTGTAGACACACATACATACATATACGCGTACATATATATTTGGCCTGTGTGTATACGTGTATCTATATATGCAAATATATTGCCTAACTAGCTAATCTTTATATTTTTATTTGAAATTAGGCTCATTTTAAAACCCTTACTTATTTTAATTTTTCTATTTGATTTTCTAGTTAACTGAACATTTTACCTAAGAAACAGGATATCATTTGAGATGAACTCACACCAAAAATTTAAAGAGAAAAGAGAATTGAGACGTTTAGGTCATTTGAATAATTTTGATATATTGCTTAGAAATTTAGAATATATTCATTCAAAGTGGGGTAAAATTCAGTTTTATTCCTCCCAGAGCAGTGTGCATGAATGTGTGTGTGGTGTGTGTGTGTGTGTGTGTGTGTGTGTGTGTGTTTGTAAGTTTAAATATATCTCTCGGATCTTTAGTATAATGTTTTAAGATCATTTGTATGTACACATAGTCAAATCTAATCCCTCTTCTTTTCCTATAGATATTCGTAAAGAAAGAATATCACCATGTTGACACTAGAGAGTTAAAACAGTTTTTGTTTTACATTTAATGTATATGCCTGAATACTCATATGATCAAAAGTTTAATTGGGAAACAATTAATTAATTTACTTTACAGTTTGTGGCTTAGTTTTCTACCTTATGGGATAATACTATATTTATGTGTGTGTGTATTTATATAAATTTATATATATGTAATATATATATTTATATATTTATATTTGTATTTTTATATATGTATATTTATATGCATGCATGTAAGTGTCCTCATTTAATCATACATATAGCTTATATATAAATAATATATGGGTTTGTATGTGTGTATGTGTGTGTGGTGTGTTTGCATACATACATGTATGTATATATCCTACTTTTATTTTTATTCTTAAGAGTTCCATTTCACTTCAGCTAATGAGGCAGAGTGTTAGTCACATTGGTGGCAATCAGTAAGATTATAATAAATACTACTTCTATTTTGCTAGAAACTTTTCAAAGCATTTGTGGTGCCTGGATACAGTACTTGTTTAATAACAGTAAATTTCCTTCATTTCTCAATGAATAAATTCTCTGTTCAAATGGTGAACTATTTTTCTGGGCTTTCCCAGCTTCTCAGGAGGCTGAGGCAGGAGAATCACTCTAGTTTCTTGATTCTGTATCATCTTGTTTGTAGCAAACATTTATTTACACTTACTTAGTGTTGGACATGTATGTACATCTTTACTAATATTAATTTATCTTTCCCATATGTAAAAGACAATTTTTCTTGCATTCTTTACATTGGATCTACTCTCTTTTTATTCTATCTTCAAAGAGTCAGGATGTTGCTGGATGGAAGAATACAAGATGTTTACTAAAGAAATGGACAGTGTCCTCTATCTTCCATCCACTCAACCATTTTCTTTTTTATATTTCAGAGGAAGTAACATTATTTAATATGTGGTTCAGAGAAGTTCCCCTCTCTTTTAAAATACTTCCTTAGGGCCAGGCACGGTGGCTCACGCCTGTAATCCCAGCACTTTGGGAGGCCGAGGCAGATGGATCACCCGAGGTCAAGAGTTTGAGACCAGCCTGGCCAACATGGTGAAATTCTGTCTCTACTAAAAATACAAAAATTAGCCAGGTGTGGTGGCAGGCTCCTGTAATCCCAGCTTCTCAGGAGGCTGAGGCAGGAGAATCACTTGAACCCGGGAGACGGAGGTTGCAGTGAGCCATGATCGTGCCACTGTACTCCAGCCTGGGGAAGAAGAGTGAGACTTTGTCAAAAAAAAAACTTCCTTGGATTTGTAGAATCCTCATCCTCATGTTCTTGATTTCTGTGGCTGCATCTTATCTTAGCTTCCCTCTGCCTTTCAGATTGCTCTTATTCAGTTTCCTTTGTTGATTTCTCTTATTGCTGCATTTTAGCTATGAACATTTTTGAAGCCTTGGTGCACATTATTTTCTTTCTGTGACATTTTATATTAAGACCTCAACTTTGGAGAATGTGCTATTGATCACAAATTATAATTTAGATTCTGTCTTGTCTTCTGGGTCTGGACAAATGTTCTTAACTATCATTTATATTTTCACTTGGTTATTTCAGTATCATGTCAGTTTTAATACATTTATCACTGATTTTATTATGACTTTTGCCTACAAATTCTTTTCTTCCAATCCTTCTATTTCAGTCAGTAAAGCTATTGGCCTGCAAAAAATAAAGATGTAAAGTTAACCTTGAAATAACCTTGTTTTTATTATTATCTTTCACTTTTATATTCAGTCAGCTAATCTGGTCTGTATGCTATATGAATGGGCATTTGAAAAGTGATTTATAGAAGCAAGGTTTTATCTGAATGAATACAATTTATTATGCCTGTGGTCTTCTTTACATTTATATTTCTGCCACCAAATATCTCTTTCCTATTAATTCAATAGGCTGTATACTCTTTTAGCTGACTTTCCTCCTCAAATATAGTCAATACAATTTAGACTAGTCCTCCTTATAAAGTTGAATGGACCTCATTCCCAAACTCAATAATTTCTAGTACCCTTCCCTACTTCTTAGCCTGACTTTCAAAGATTGGTTTATTCAGAATGTCTCCCCCTATTTTTCTGGGCTTACTTGGTCTTTCTCTTGAATTTATAAGCTTTTTCATTTTTTGAGGCTAAGCGGAAGTCTAAGCCCCTTTGCCCCAAGCCTACTGTTGTTCATTGTTTCTTTTCTGGCTGTAATAAGGGAGAACACTTTCTGAGCCAAACAAACATAAGCTTAGACATCAACATTATCACTTACTGACAGACTGATTAGCCTTGATAAATTACTCAAACTCTGAACTTCAATTTCTTCATTTCTTAAAAAGTGATAATTATATCCACCCCAGAGAAATTATGTACGGATTGGTGTTCATGTATATTAAAAATATGCTGCTGTTTAGAATGTTTGCTATAATTATTCTCTACTGCACAACTAAACAGTAAACTTAATGTTTTCTTTTAGGCATACAATTTTTCATATTTATTAAGCACTTCTTGCCAGTTTGTCTCACTGACCCTTTAAACTTAAAAACAGTATCTTACTATCCTTTTCTATCATCATGAGCATTTATCACAATTCTGAAAATATAAGAAGATAATAGAAATCAAGTTAGCTGATTTCAACTTCCAGCTTTACTACTTAATAGCCATACAGCTTGGTGAAGTTATGAAAATTCCCTAGGCCAGTTTCTTTATTTGTAAATAGAAGTAAATTTTGTAACTCAAGGGTTATTGTAGATATTAAATTAATCAGCATGTGTGAAGTATTTATAAAAGTACTAGTTATGCTTGGGTGCAGTGGCTCACGCCTGTAATCCCAGCACTTTGGTATACCGAGGCGGGCAGATCACGAGATCAGGAGTTTGAGACCAGGAGTTTGGCCAACATGGTGAAATCCCATCTCTACTAAAAATACAACAATTAGCTGGGCGTGGTGGTGGATACCTGGAATCCCAGCTACTCGGGAGGTTGAGGCAGGAGAATCCTTTGAACACAGGAGGCAGAGGTTGCAGTGAGCTGAGATCTTCCCATTGCACTCCAGCCTGGGCAACAGGGCAAGACTCCGTCTAAAAACAAAAAAATAAAAAAGTACTAGTTATGTGGAAATTGCAGCTCATAAGTGTCAATTCATTATTGTAAAGAAAACCTATCTCTAAAATTAGCATGGTCTGCTTGAATAAATAATTTTATAATTACATAATACATTTATTATATAGTAATATGATAGTAGTTAACATTATACATATCTATATATTTGAAATTCATCAAATTTATGGCTAAATGAATTAGAGAAACACTAAACATGCAAAGGATAAAAGGGCTTTCAAAAGTCATCCATTGTTGGAAAAATATAACTGAGAAGCATCATGCAGAATTCTACAATGTATTATTAATACTATGAAAGACCCACAAAATAATAAATAAAATTCTTGTGTATAATACCTACTGAAGAGCAGAAATATGTTTAGCTACATAACAAGTTTACTTGACATAAAAACTATGAGAGGCTAAAAACTGTAAATACATTCTGCTGCTATTAGCTAATGAGTATATATCATGCATATGCACTATTAATCATTAGTTTTTCGAGGAACTTGTGGAGAAAAGTAATAAGATAAATAGAAACCAAAAACAGTTTAGAAACCTTTCAGTTTTATAAACATTGCATTATTTATCTAGTTAAAGATAATTATGTTGAAAATAGGTAACACTGCATTTTTT
Organism: Macaca thibetana thibetana; assembly: GCF_024542745.1. Taxonomy (NCBI): domain Eukaryota; kingdom Metazoa; phylum Chordata; class Mammalia; order Primates; family Cercopithecidae; genus Macaca; species Macaca thibetana. The sequence goes on from NC_065591.1 coordinate 91,437,999, forward strand.
TTTGTGACTATCAAGAGTAACTCACTACCCTTGGAACCTGCATTTTTTGGTTTCATGAAATTCTGCACCTGAAAATCCCTAGGGTAAAGATGTATTCTTGTTATTTTATAGATGTGGAAATTGAGGCTCAAAAAGTTGCATAATTTGCCTAAAATTATACAATTATTTTATTTTATTTTATTTTATTTTACTTTTGAGACAGGGGCTTCTTTTGTTGCCCAGACTGGAGTGTAGTGGTGCAATCATGGCTCATTGCAGCCTCTGTCTCCTGCTGTACTCAAGTGATCCTCTCACCCCAGCCTCCCGAGTAGCTGGGACTACAGGCGCATACCACCATGGCTGGCTGATTTTTGTATTTTTTATAGAGATCGGATTTCTTTCCATGTTACCCAGGCTGGTCTTGAACTACTGAGCTCAAGCGATTCACCTGTCTTGGCCTCCGAAAGTGCTGTGTTTATAGGTGTGAGCCACTGCACCCAGCCTACAATTGTTTTATATAACAATTCTCAGCTACATAAATATGAGCTTACCATTGTGTTAGTAGATACAAAGAGGAATAAAAACTACTTGTTTCTTCAAGGAACTTCCATTTGTTCAATAAACTTTTTAATTAGTTTTCAGAAGTATGTTGAACATGTGTGAATTTTTCTAACTGCACAGAAAGTTCATGGATAATGATCTTGAACATTATTTTAATGCTGACTTAAATAAAAGCCATTAGCTAAATAGATATTATTGAGTTTTAATCTTCCTCTGCAATCTGTTTCCCTGTGGGAAAAAAAAAATGAAAATGTTAAAGAACTTTAATTGCTTTCTCAAAACTTATATTTGTAGGGTTTGAAAATTACTCACAATATTTAAAATGTGCTTTCTAATATGATCAAATAATACTTAAGGAGCTTGCCAAATTTGTGTGCAATTACTCATTTCAGTTAGCCTTTCCTAAATAAGAAACCATCTCACGTTACTGTCTTGTAAAAATATTTATTATTTCTCATTATTCTGTGGGTTAGTAAAGTTCTTCTGCTGTTCCTGCATTGGCTCACTGATGTTGGTAGCCTTTAGATGAAGGGCCAGCTGGGGACTGGTTCACCTGGGACAGCTGGTGTGTCTGGGTCTCTCTTTATCTCTCAAGGTGGCCCCACCAGGTTTTCTCTTGTGGTGGCAGCAACACCTTAGAAGACAATTCCCCAAGCACTTATAAAATGTCTGTTGGTCTATTGGTATCACTTAGGTTGATGTCCAATTGACTAAAGCAAGTCTGTTATCAAAGCCCAGAATCAGTGTAGGAAGGGTCTACACAAGACCATGGATGTGTTTTTTGCTCCAGGTAATTCTACTGGCCAAATTAAGAGATTTTAAAATAACAGTTCTAGAAGGGACAGTAAAAACCATTAATATTTTTTTGATCGACAAACTGATGCACAGAAAAAGGTAATTTTCCAGTATTAAAAGTCAAATTACCAGAGAGCTAGATTTAATATTAGGTGAGTTATAAAGGCTAAAACACTTTTAGTGATATTCCCCAGTGTTTGGGGAAAAAGAGTTACTGAAAAGAGTTCATCATATTACTTTAGTTAGAAAATGAAGATTTTTCAGTAATATTTGAAGAAATTCAGAGAATAAATATTTCTCACTATTTGGCAAAATATATTGCTCATAGAGATATATATATGTTTGTGTGTGTATGTCTATGTATATACATGTATTATGTATGTACATATATGTGTATATGTATGTGTATTATATAGACTGTCTGTTCTCATTATGCCCAGTAATGTTCTATAAAGACTGTGATGTCACCACAAACGCTGAATTAGCAAATACTGAGCCATTGCTCCTTAGGGGAAGAACTATCTATATACTTACATGTAAAAGATTATAATCTTAAATCTTAAAAACAACTCATCCTAGTAGATTCTATTGCTTTAAAACAAAACAAAGTTTAAATGTGTTCAGTAATTTGCCTGAGGCCACCCCAGTAACAAGTAAAAGAGTTAGAATTCAAACCCTGTCTGACTAAACCCAGTCCAGAGCTTCTTGCACTATATTGTACTGCCATCTCCATCCCCTGTTCATCTCAGTATGAGAGCTGAAACAAGAAGGCAAAGTCTTATTCTATTTAACCTCAGTTAGATAGGTGCTCTTGCATTGAAGCAAATATTTTTTTCTGTTCTGCCCGTCTGAAAGGGAAAGTGCTTTGATTATTGATTTTTAGGGCTCCACATAAATATTAGCAACTAGGCCAATTTGCAAATACAGAATCTTGGAATCATGAAGATTGACTATATCTGAATAATAAGAATTATTCTATTATGAATGTACTCAGTGGAGCAAAGATAAGATGTGTAAAAGGAATATGATAGGGGAGTCATAAGCTTACCCCATGTGTGATATGTCCACAAAGTTTCAGACATTTGTCTCTGTTTTCATACCTAATCAAAGTAGCATTAATTTATGGAAGGGGTTGCTTGTAGTGAAAGGAGTAAGCAGATTGTACTCAGTGAGGACTGAGATTATAGCTTAAAATCAAGAGGAAGGATGGAAAAATTTAAAATTAGGTAAATTACTATCAAATAGCAAGAACCTACAATCTTTTCTTATTGGAACTAATTGTTTTCATCCCAATATTTTCTTAGAATAACATTGAGTGTGAGCAGAGCATTCACACTGATGACCCCATGTTACGTTATACACAAATTATGAGATGAAATTCACATTCGCGGATTCTAAGAACTAGGGAGGGGCAAAAAATATACACATAGTACATCAAAATATTACAAATGGAATATTGTTGGGCTACACAATAAAAAACATTTCTATTTCAAAATTTCTTTTAAGTGTATTCTGAAATCTCAGAAGTTTCAAATAATGTTATCAAATGGAAAATATGTAATATTCACTACAAATGAGATCTGATTACATGCCAGAGTTTTCTTACTCATAGTGGAAATTATTTTTATACATTAGAAAGCGTCATAAGAGCAGAATTAATTTTTTACCATGTCTGAAGGATTAGGCGGTAGACGTAAGAAATAAAATTACCCTTACAGCTGATGTAAGATATTTATGAATATTTTATTTATCTTTTAAACATAGTACCTAGATAAAAGCCTAACATGCTGTAGACACACTTTCTTTTTATTTGAACTAAATTAATTTTGGACACATAATCTTCTTATGTTTTAATCAGTTGTAGAATGAAGTTTGCGTTTGAATAACAATTGTTCTTTTAAATCACAAGATTATTCCCGTTTACCTTGAAAGAGTAATTCACTAAATGGTGCCCTAGTGGAGAAACAGAATTAATTTCCTTCTAACTATTAAATTTACTTGTTTGCAGAAATTGCTCCAAAGTACAAATTGCTATGTGTTCAAACTTCACAGTAAAGTTCTAATGTAATTTTATAAAATTAAATGTCAATTTTTAATAGAATTTTAGAACCCAAAGATACCTTAGAAATTATGTAATTCAAAATTCCTTGAATTTCAAATGATGAAGCGAAAGAGCAAAGACGTTTTTTGACTTAATTTATTGATATAGCATATATTAGAAAATAATTGTATACTGTAAAATACTGTATAAAATTGAAGTAATATAATTATTATTTTTGAAATTCACTAAAATAGTATCTTGTCGGCACTAATATATTTGTCAGCTCCCAGTCCAAAGTCCTTAGTTCTGTGATAGTCTGAATTTTCTTAGCTAAAGAAAAACATTGAAGTTTATATCTAAACACAGGTTTAAAAATAATCACCAGCTTCTAGAACGTCCTTAAGTATTGTGGTAGATGGTTATAGTTCTGTATGCCAATAAGTCACTTCCATAGCAGTAACTGAATCGAGAAAAAGATAATTACGGGAAAATTAAAAATAAAAAGACTGTGGGTCAAAATCTTAAATTATCAGGTACTTACTTTATGCCAGGTAGCATAGCTAAAAAAAAGCTCATATATTTTCTCATCTAATTCATAAAAAAATGAGAAATATTTAGCAATTTCCCTTATCTTATAAATAAAAAATAAGAAACATCATGTAACGTTGTCAATGTAAAAAAGCTGCGAAGTGGCAGAACCTCGGTTCAAAACTGGTATGATGTGCTGTTAGTCACTTTGTAAAGCATTTCCCAGATTGAAAATATTTTGCCTGTAATGTTTTATTTTCATATTTTGGTTAGAACTTGTAAAAGTAGCACTAAAAAGTTTTCTAGATGTAGTAAGTATAAGCCATGAAATTAGGCCCACGTTTGATTAAGATATTGATGAATCATACTTTATTCATTTTTTAAGACATAGTAAAGAGAAGCCTAATTATGCTGTCCATACTCAATTTTTACTAATTGTATAACAATTTAGGAGAGGAAAGCATTGGAGAAAGGGAAAAAAACTTGTAGAGAAAGTTAAGAAAAGTGATTGAGAAAATACTTGAAGCATTTTCTTTAATTCACAGTTGAAACCATTTGCTGTGAATTTCCAATGGTAGAGAAAACTCATTACTAGATGAGTATTTCCTTTAGGGGATGGAAGAGTGAATCATCAATACAAGATTTCTTTTGTGTAATAGCTTTTGTAAAAAGCAAAAACAACCAAAAGATAAAAACAAGTAATTTTAATAAGAGTAACCAAATACAATTATAGCCTAAACTTAATCCAACAATTTTCAAAATTTATGAGCAATGAAAAAACTAAAGATCTTCAAGTGAAGCAACAAAACCTTGAAAATTATTTTTGCTACCCTGAACCTGAAGATAAGTTAACTGAGTTTATGTCCTTTAGGTTCCTTTTTATATAATGGAGCAAAATGGGAGTGTATATCTGTTAGGAAGAAATTAGAAAAATAGAGAAAGCATGCAAAAGGAATGATTGTCTTCGACATAAGCCAAGACTGCAGGGTTGCCCAATTATTTGAATAGGCCTTGCATATCTCCTTTGGGAATGGGATGCATCTTAAAGTAGTATGAGTTGCAGTATAGAAATACTAAGAACTTCTAAGACGAGGTAACAAAGCACAATTATTCAATTAAATGACATACATTTCTTCAGTTGATTTAGTATTCCAGTCTTCACTCAGGCCTTAGAAAGATAAATCAAATATGAAATACCCAGCTCTAAAATTTATTCTAAATTGCTAAGATTAATAGCTAACAAAATAAATTGCCCACAGTGTATTTGCCCCAAAGAGCTGTCTGAACAATTTCTGAAGACAGCATAATGAAAAGAAAAAAAAAATATGGATAGTCAAAATATACCAATTAAGGAGGGGAGGAGAAAAACAAAAGTTGAATATAACAAGGAAGAAAGATACTCAGCTATAAAATAATAAAATAGATAAAGGGTAATTATATGGTTAGGCTTTGTGTTCCCACCCAAATCTTATCTTGAATTGTAATCCCTATAATTCCAGGGATCCACATGGGTCAAGGGTGGGACCAGGTGGAGATAATTGAATCATGGGCCCAGTTTTCCCCATGCTTTTCTCATAATAGTGAGTGAGTTCGCATGAGATCTGATGGTTTTATAAGGGCCTATTCCTCCTTTGCTCGGCACTTCTCCTTCCTGCTGCCTTGTGAAGAAGGTGCCTTGCTTCCCCTTTCCCTTCCACCATGATTGTAAGTTTCCTCTTGATCAGCAGTCCAATGCTTTACCTCCGACCTATGCGCCCTCCACATGATTGTAAATTTCCTAAGGACTCCCCCGAGTCATGCTGAACTGTGAGTCAATTAAACCTCTTTCCTTTATAAATTACCCAGTCCCAGACAGTGTGAAAACGGACTAATACAGGTAATTATCCCAGTTGTTTTGCTCTGTAGAAGTACCTGATAAAATTATAAATTTTTAAATATATAACAAAATGATAACTGGACTTCCATTTAGTACTGTGTGTACTGATTACTCTGAAGAATACTCTGGAACAAAGTTATATCTTATATAAATCATAGTCTGCCTGTGCTCTGACAGGAAATCTAGTAGCCTCTCAGCAAACAGACAGAAAATAGTTGACACAGAAGAGTAGTAAGCATTGAGCTAACACAAAGCCATAGATTTGTCTGGTTGGTTTTGGAAAGAAAATGCACTGCGTATAGAACCTAAACCTTGGCAAGGGATGAGTGGTTTTTCTTAACCTGAGACCTCAAGGTAAGCTAGTAACCTGAAAGGTGCTCAGATGATCACAGGTTAATAGGATTATTTGACTCGGGGGAAGCAAATGCAAATCCTCTGTGCAGAAAACTAACTCCAAAGTTGGCCTTCAAGATGCTCACACATAAAGATGAACTAAATATGATCTTCAAATCAAAGATCACGTGGTTCTGAAATAAATTAGCTATAATGAATAACAGTTGCCAGAAACAACACTCAGAAGTTTTAGTTTTCAATCCCAAATAATTTTAGATATTGGGATAACCAATAACAGTATATAAAATTTTGACATTCAGTGGGCAACTAGAAATAAAACTAATTTAGGAGAGAAGAATGTATGAGTGATAAAATTTCATTTTCCTGAAAAATATGTAGTTTTTTTAAAAAAAAAATCATAAATAAACATTTTGAAAAGAAGGAATAAACAAGTATGCCTGGGGCAGAAATTTGAGGAATAATCAGAAGAGTATGCTGTTGCCAAAATCAAGGGAGAAATTCTAAGAGGAAAGTTGTGGCCAATAGTGTCATGAAGTAAAAACTAAACATATAGGCAGGCCACCATATTTAATATTGAAGTCGGTTTAATCTTCTTCTCTTGTCTGTGCAGAGGCTCCTGTATCTGCCAGTCAAAGCAGCCACAGTAGGAAAGTATGAGAATGAAGAATTATTGAATTTTCCTTTTCAAAATTACTGATAGAAGAAAAGGAAAAAAAACCATGAAAAATTATATATGTTATTCCAAGTCATTAGAGGAAATTTTGATGTTATTTAGGCATGATATTGCTTTGCTCTGCAAAGGTGTGATCTTTATTCATTTGTCCTATAGCATCTTCTCAAGGCCAGTATCTTTTACTTTTATTCCCAAAGGATAGTTGTGGCTCTACCCAATGCTCATAAGTAGTTGCCACAACAATCAGGAGTTCTGTCAACACAGGTCTTTTTGTTTTAGAAGTCAATTTAAGGCAGAAAGTCAATACCATAGTTTCTAAAGACAATTTTCATTGAATTGCCTATTGCTGACGTTTCTCTTTTCAACCTCTTTTCATTCAGATTGATTTTTAAACTCTCTTTTTTATTTCAAAACTCTTGAAATGAAATAATTGCATTAAGTTGGGTGCAAACTTTTCTAAAACTGAAAGGAAAATAAATACGAAAAGTCAACTGAGAGTTCATTTAAAAGGATCATCAGCCCACCGACAGAACTGACATTTCTCAGAGAAAACATGAGAATGTTTTAGGTGGTTAATCCTGACAAAAATTGAGGAAAAATATGTATTGCTAATCCGTTACCTTTGGATATCATTTCTGGAATATGAATGAATGTTAAATATCAAAAAGTAGAGCACATTTTAAATATTAAGGACATCTTGTAGAGAATTACTGAGAGAATACATTTTTCCCTCGTATGTAGTGTTATCTAAATCAAATCTCCAGGACTACACTGTCATGTTTCTAAGCAAGGGATTCAGGAGACCTAAAATGACAGCTTTCATTTAATATTGTGACAGAAGAGTTCATCTCAAAAAAACTGTAGACTTTTCTTGGGCCAACATTTTTCTATGCTGCCTTTCCAACTATTTGTTCTTTTAACATTTGAGATTGCAGGGCTAAGTTTTGTTTTAATACCTACTGAACAACAACAACAAAAAGCTTCCATGGTACTAAACCACATTAGATGAATGATTGAATATGCCTGATTATTAATATATAGCAATATCACCTCTGAAGTACATATTATTATTTTAGAGTTGCAAGAACTAAATTTTAGTGCATATTCTCAAAGAATATTATTAGATATTATAATTTAAATATTTTAATGAAAGTAGTACTTGACTCATTTTATGTACTGAACAAATGTTTGAGTATCTTTTGTGTGTCAGGCAATGTGATAGATGCTTCTGATAAAATAGAAGACCAGCAAGGCCCTTGCCCTAATAGAATTTAAACTCTAATCAATATGAATTAACAAATTTTCTGTAGGTTTCTAAAGTTATTTGGAATCTGCAGATAATAGTGAGAGAATGAATGAACATAGGTGTGTATAAATATGTATTCAGGTAATGAAAAATCATTATTCCACCAATTTGAAAACATTATCTGTCTTTAGTATTTAGCTGTAATCTACAATCTATTTACAGTTAGCTGGTGGACAAATATTTATATAACATCACATAATGAAAAGGAAACTGTACTAAGTGCTGCAGGAACTATTAAAAGGAAGAAAGATGCAGCTCTCAGGGGACAGAAATAGATATTATATTTATGCATGAATAATACAAATAGCTGTCAATAGAATTTAAAGGAGGAAGCTGTTTTAGGTGGGATGAAGAGAGCAGTTTAAAAAAAAGAAGTGGGATTTGATGTGTCTCTTTAAGAATGGGTAGAATTTCAGTACTTGGAGAGAAACACAATAGCTGTATGTGGATAAAAAGGATAGAAAGGCATTATTTCCCCTAACAGTTTTATATTTTGTGGATGAGACAAAAATTGAACACTAACTTTTAACAGGAATTTTGTAAAATTATGTATTTCCTTAAATATGTTTAAATTGAAATGTTTTTTAATTATCAGTTTAAATAGCATTAAGATGTATAATTTTTAAAGATTCTTAATATTGATGTCATTAAATGAGATTGTTGTACCATTTTCATAAATATGGCCATTGGAATTCAAATGCATTAGCAAATTGATAATCACTATTTTGTATTTAAAAAAAGGTCATGTTTATCTTTAACAGTCAGAAATTATAAATTATTTTTCTCCATGAACTCAAATTTTCACTTCACCTCCCCCTGCAGGATTTTAGATTGATGTAACATATTTCATTCTTGAAATTCTTTTGTTGACATCCTACCTTTTCATGGTTCTTAGTGATTCTTTAGAATTTACTTTGACCATTAGACTCTAAATCTTAATACTTCTGAATTATATAATCATTATAACATGAATATAAAATTGATCAAAAGCACATACATTTATATTTAAATTGTGACAAGTTAATAACAAAATATTATTTGTAATGCATCTGTTAATGAGATAAATGAGGCTTATTTAGCTAATTTCAGTACCATGGATAAATATTAATTATTGTTAGGAAAATATATATATCAGTATTAATTTTACCTCTTTTATAAATGTGAGTGCTGAAGAAAAATTCTTTATACAAATAAGTAAATGAACATAAAAAGTGTTTTAAAATAGCAATGCCACTTTTTGAAATCCTTCAGTATTACATATTAAAATTTGATAGAGATTTATCATCAAAAGTCGTTTTTAGTTATCAATCTGATTACACTCAGGGCTCACACATAAAAAGCCTCAAGAGGTTGAGAGGTAATGCATTTCTTCTATAAAATATAAAAACAGTAATTGTAAGAGAAAGTTAATTGGGAATTGGGAAATGATAAAGGAAAATCTGTATATCTATTATGGATATGTTAGCATGTAGACTAATTTTAGGAAAAAATAACTGTCCACTGAGGCTCCGAAAACTGATTTCCTTAAAGCTATTCGTGCCAATACTCTAAAGTTCTTGAAATGCCTTTGTAAACCTAAGGGAGTGCCCATTCTTGAGTTTGAAGTCCATGAGAAGAGCATATTACGGGACCATATAGCCTTGGTGTAGTGAGTCATTTCAAGAGACTTAGTGAAGGAAAAACTTGAAGTCTGAGGAATTGAGCAAATAAAGTTCGAGTTAGGAGACAAAGTAATTCTCAAGACAGAGGGTGGTTTCACTTGCAGGTCTAGTAATGAGCAAGAACCTTATGTACTGTAAGAAGGAATTGTAAGAAGTTTTGTGCCATCTGAGGTAGAGTGTGTAAGACAGAGGGTGTTGAATAATGTCCCTAGAGAGGTGTTTGGAAACAACTGAAGTCAGCCTTGTAAGTTAGGCTATGAAATACAGATTTACCTTTGGACAGTGGTAAACTACTAAAATGTTTTTAACAGTTATTTTGTTTTTGCCTTTTTAAGACTTTCTTGGGGCAATAAGGAAAATATATTCCAGGGGAATATGAGATAACAGGAAGATCTTTTAGCAGGTGCTAGCGGTGAAAAACAAAGAAAGGATAGTTGCTTGAAATGAGCTGACAGCAAAGAAGATGGAAACAATTAAGTTTGAGGACTATGAAGGATATAAAATTGCCCAACATAAAAATTAATAGTGGAGGGTGAGGAAAATTAATTTTTTTTCCAGATATTATTGAGAAGTCAAAATGAGACCAGATATGAAGCTTTGGATGTAAGTTGAATGAATAGTGACTCTATTCCATAAATATTTGGAAACATTTGAAATTTTTTAATCAGTGAGAGTAATATGATAGAAACGGCATTCTATGAGCATTAACATTATTAGACTATGCCATTACGATTGAGGAGTCTGGAGGAAGTGAGTATATCTTTAACTGAGACTAGCATGAATTATGCTACACGCAAGGAGTAAAAAGGACAGTTTTGATTCAGTGGGTGTTACAAAATAAAGCATGAAATGATACAAATTCAACCTTTCAGGAATTTATTTATTTTTTCTATTTTAATTGTATGCTGGTCACTGCCTTTGCACAGAGCAATGAACAAGACACCTCTGTAACCTAATGAAGCTTAAGGTCTGGTGGATAAGAAAGCAATGAAACATACATGTGCATATATTTACAATGGCAATGTATCTTATGAGAGAAATATTAATAAAAGTTGTCATGAGAACTGGTAACAAAAGGGCTTAAATACTTTGGAGAAGTGAGAAGGGCAATTAAAGAAGTAAAAGAATGAGATATACGCTCAAAGATGCCCTAAGTCATACCAAAAACAGAAGGGTCTAGTATTGCTAGACACATGGAAATTAGGAGCAGAGATTATTTTAAAGGAAAAAATGGTTGATTTAGTTTTTGTTCTGTGTGAAGTGATATTAGTGAGTCAACATAGAAACATGCATTAGATAGCTGGATATGGAGGACTAGAGCTTAAAAATAGATAGAATGTGGGTGTCTTCCAAATAAAGAATGACGTCCAAAACCAGGACATGCAAACTTCAGAAAAGAATATAAAACTTTTAATGTAAAGCAATATAAATTATTTAAAAATTATTTCTTCGTATATAGATATATTGTAGTAGAAAGCACATTTCTCATGAATTTTTAAGAAGTACTGTTAACTTTGTTTTATGTATCCAAACATCGTATTTTTCCATTCTTTTCAGGAAAGAAATATTTACTGTCTTTAAATATAAGGAGTATTGCAGTAAACAAACACATAAGGAATACTACAAGGAATAATTCATTTTTTATAAAGTTTAAACTTTAAATCAGGAAATTAGATATATCTTATGAAGCTTAAGATATTTAGAAAGAAGAAGTAGAAGGTAAAGTAAAAGACATCCTCTGTGCAACACGTATTAACTGACTGGACTTACCCTCCTGCCTAAAGCAATTTTTAAAAACTTTATGAATACACGTCTGTAATCCCAGCACTTTGGGAGGCCGAGGTGGGCGGATCACGAGGTCAGGAGATCGAGACCATCCTGGCTAACACGGTGAAACCCCTTCTCTACTAAAAATACTAAAAATTAGCCAGGTGTGGTGGTGGGCGCCTGTAGTCCCAGCTACTTGGGAGGCTGAGGCAGGAGAATGGCGTGAACCCGGGAGGCGGAGCTTGCAGTGAGCCGAGATCGCCCCACTGTGCTCCAGCCTGGGCGACAGAGCAAGACTCTGTCTCAAACAAAAAACAAACAAACAAACAAAAAAACCCCCAAACCGTTATGAATATAAGAACCAGTGATTTTCAGATACTGGAAATCAGGAAACTTAAAACAGTGAATCCTGAAAGAGGGAAAAGTCGAATTCTCATACCTTGCTAGTGAGAGTTTAAAGTGATATGGTCACTTTGGAATCATGTTATCAATTTCTTACATAGTAAACACATATACCTCCCAAATGATCCATCCATTCCAATCATAAGTCTTCAGTCAAGAAAAAAATTTTAAAATGCCCGTATGAAGATGTGTTGAAAATTATTATAACAAGTTTATTTGTAATAGCCAAAAATTGGAAAACACCTAAATGCTCATCAACAGGTGAATGTATAAATAAAGTTATATCCACACAACAGACTATTACTCAGCAATACAGTTGATGCCCTCAAAACATTTATGAATCTTAATAATTAACTGAGTAAAATAAACCAATAAAAAGTTGACATATTGTTGGCTTTATTTATAAAAATTATTTTAAAATGTAGATGAGATATAGTAACAGAAAGCAGATCAGTGGTTGCCTGGAATTTGGGGAAGGTATAAGTAGGTAGAAAGCAAAGGGCAAATTCTAGGCAATTTTAAAGGTGTATGTTTATTATGTGCTACTGACATTTTGGCAGGATAGTTCTCTCTTATGCAGGTAAGAACTGCAGTATGTTTGTCGTTTCTGATTTTTTCTCACTAAACATCAGTGTTGTCATTCACTTATAACTAAAATAAATAAATTTTTCTCTATATTTTCAAATGCCCCAGGAGATCACCTATTAAGACCAACAAGGATGTGAGGAGAGAGTACAGCCTAACTCACCTAAAAAAAAAAAAATCTGTAGAATACCCTTGGAAATTTCTTGAATAAATTTGAAGTGTTTTTTGCAAGAATTTGTTTAATAATTAGAAATAAGCATTTACTAAGAAAGCATTGATATTGCATAGTTCCTTGGGATGTTCAATATGGTAGTAAATTTCTCATTGGAGCTGAGCCTGTCAAAAGTTGTATTCTAATCCTAGAGGCAACATTGTTTGATTAGCATTTTATTTTTCTGATTCCAGGTTATTCTTTTTCACAGAGTATAAACTATTTTCCATATCTGAATATTCTGCTAAAGTGCTAACACTTTCAAGAATGTGCTACCCTCTTTAAAATGTGCAACTTTTAAAAAAATGTAGAATTTAAAACAGAATTGTGCTACAATATCAGATTATGTATTTATCATAATCATAAAGTAAATTTGTTTTCTGCAAAATTAGTTTTTGTTTTGAGGCATTTTTGAATTGATGTCTAAAACTTCAAAGCATGTTCTATTTATGCTATTCAATACAATAACCCACTAGTGACTAGTAGCCACTGAGTACTGGAATAGTGGCTATTGTTACTGAGAAACTAAATATTTAGTTTCATTTAAATAACTCAATGTGGTTTGTGGCTACCATATTATACAGTACAGTTCTAGAATGACTTGGAAGGTATAACCATTGAGATTTACATGATCACTCTCTGTATTAATTCTACTAAATCACTGCCTCTGTTTTTAAAATACACTAGACACATTTAAATTAGGGGAATTGATAAAATTTTGTATTTTGTTCAGTGAGAACATGAGAAAGAAATAAGAAACAATGGCAAGAAAAAAATGTGTAGATTGTCATTTTTCATTCTTTTTTTTACATTTTTCAAAATATTCCACAAGTTGGCAAAAATTTCTAGAGAAACTTCTTCAATTGTTTAACTGTCATGAATGAGCATTATATTGATGAGCCCTGGAAGAAATATTAGCTCAACAAGTTTTCATTACTGTAAGTTGATTCTTAACTAGTCCCAACTAGTACGGTGATCAACAATTTGTAAATATTTGAAGTTTATTCATCCTTTTGAAAAACAAGACCATAACAGTGCCTTTGTTACTCAGCAAAGACTGGAGTTAACATCCTCCAAGAGTCCACTAGTGTTGAATATGCCTGTTCCCTTGCTAACACCTGAAACCTATACTGTAGTTGCCGCTTACTGGCTGCTACCTCATTGGTGAATTATTGATTTGTAGATTAGGACTGCAGGAGTAGGGGAGGAAATTTTAACTAGAAAATGCAATAGGCTGGGCACAATGGCTCATGCCTGTAATCCCTGCACTTTGTGAGGCTAAGGCAGGCGGATCATTTGAGGTTGGGAGTTCGAGACCAGCCTGATAAACATGGTGAAAACCCATCTCTACTAAAAATACGAAAAAATTAAAAATAAAAATAAATAAATAAAAAATTAGCCAGGCATGGTGGTGCATGCCTGGAGTCCCAGCTACTTGGAAGGCTGAGGCAGGAGAACTCCCTGAACACAGGAGGCAGAGCTTGCAGTGAGCAGATATCGCTCCACTGCACTCCAGCCTAGGCTAGAAAGCGAGCCTCCATCTCCCAAAAAAAAAAAAAAAAAAAACAGTAGGAGAATGAATGAAAAATCCAACTTTCGGTGAAGAATTGAACTCATTATACTTAAAAAATGTCTGCTATTCCCAGCTAGCACTATATAATGAAGAATTATAGCTATCTAATTAGCATAGAGAACCTGAGACAGAATCAGTCGTTTATCGCTATAAAGAAGGAAAAATAGAACCATTTAATATATTATAGATTCCTTTGCATGATTTGTAATATTTGTTTGACTAAAAGTACCTATGGCATCTGAAACAAAAAAATGCAAACTTCTTATTTCTGATACTACAAATTAATTTTTATTCTGTAAATAAGTATGTATGTGTGAAGACCGAGTAATCAAGGAAATAATTTTATGCTTCCTCTATTCAGAAGCTTGTCTTATGTAGTGACATACTTTAAATATCAGTTTTTAAACTAAAGATTAATGATTTTTCTGAATATAAAAATGATCCTTCTCACTAAAATGTGATCAAATAAAAAGTAAAACTATACCATATACTGCAAAATAATAATATTATGATGATCATAGTGAATTTTTGAAGCTCTCTTTACTAATTTCTTTAACCGGTTTGTAATTTTCCTCCATATTATAGCAGACAGATGCAGCTGTTGAAAGAAGACTTGGAGAACACATTGTGGCTTATCCAGCATAAGTGTGCTAAGTGTTCCTTGGACTCTATTAGTGATTTCCATATTCAGCATGTAACTTTGGGGAGTATCTTATGCTGCCTTTGAACGTAATCACAATTTTTTGAAGTGTGCTCAATTTATAAAATTAAACAGCTGTTCCATCTAGGGGAATTGGGGATAAATGAGCACATGTTATCATTGGAAGTGGATGATATAGCCCTCGATATCATTTTTCTAAAGAGATGCAAACTTTCATTTTAAATCATGAATCCACCAATCAAACAATTTCATTGATGATCTAGTTTGAAGGTATTCAGTATGAACATATTTCTCAAAGCTGGCAAATAGTTTTAAATATATATATATATAGGTGACGATGAGTGTGGGGAAAAAAAAGATGTCTAAGTTTCTAAGTATTATGGCTATGACTTCTTGGTCCCTTGAAATATAACAGGAAAAGGTGTCTGTTTCTTTATGTTATAAGCATTGAAATCGAATTACATACTCAGAGTGTTTTGGAACCTTGACCAAAGTTATTTATGCAGCTTTTCCTATTAGGAACCTATAGATTCAGTTGGGGGAAGTGGAAACTGTATAAATTTGAATTAATTTGAGAATGTTGGATTGGAATATGGAGTGTTTTTCCCCCAAACAAAACAAATAATAACCTATAGGAAATATGTTATAATATGTATATATTTACTTAAAAATAGTTTAATCAATTGTTACCACTGGAGATTGGTAACCAACTCATTTCACCTAAAAAGTCACAACTTGTGGGTAACAACTGTAGTTAGCTTACTATTTTATTATCATAAATTAGCATTTACAGAGCATTTTGCTTTTTTTTTATTTGGAATATTTTGGAATAAACACAGGGCCATATGCAAGATAACCAAACATTCTGCTAGGAGTTATTTTTAAAATTTAATGACTCAGCTGGAGAACGGAAATCATGCAGAAAAATGGATGCAAGAGTAAGTTAACAGTGTATGTTAGGAAGACAAATCATGACTTTGAGTAAAGTAGAGTAGTCCCTTCTAAAAGTAGTAAATGTGTGGGTCAGGTTGGAAACTGGTTAATAAATCTTTCGCCTATTTGTGTTTCTCTTCTCTTGGCTGATCTGTGTTCTTCAGTTGATTTAGCTCCCACAGCTTCCTTTTGTTGTTCCAACACTGTGGTCAACTTCTATTGTTTTTACTGGGCTTAAATTGTTTTTATTTATAGCATCAAATATTTTTCTAAACCCTATGAAATAGTACAGTAATATCAAGCACATCTAGCCCTTGCACTTTCTATGCATTATACATATATTTAATGTTTACATATAAAGTAAAAATATATTTAATCTAGTTTCATTGTAGTTTCCACAATGGCTTACAACATTATTTCTAGAATTTAGACATTATATATTTTCCATAGGCTTCATTGTCTTACATTCAGTGCTATATACCAGCTTCTAGAATATTACTTGGTATATAGTGGGAAATCAGTATATATATTTATTAAATTAATGAATAATGAATGATTTTTTTAGATAAGCTATATTAATCTGTTCTTGTATAGCTAAAAAGAAATACCTGGGATGGGGTAATTTATAAAGAAAAGAGATTTAGTTGGCTCATGGTGCCACAGGCTGTGCATGAAGCATGGTTTAGGAGGCCTCTGGAGGCTTAAAATTGTGGTGGAAGGCAAAGGGGGAAGCCAGCACGTCTTATGTGGCTGGAACAGGAGGAAGAGAGAGAAGGGGAAGGTGCCACACACTTTTAAACAACCATATCACATGAGAACTCACTCACTACTATGAGAACAGCAAGGGGAAAATCCGTCCCCATGACCCAGTCACCTCCTACCAGTCCCCTCTTCCAACATTGGGTATTACAATTCCACATGAGATTTGGGAGGGGACACAAATCCAAACCATATCATGCACCATTCCTAAAACCTTCTGGGATTTTTATTATTCGAAAAAATTCGCTTTACCTTCTCCATGTCTTTGACAGTCTTTTTTCAGAAGCCCATGTTGTGTTCTGTTATGATGTGGTCAATCTTTCTTTTATTTTTATATGGTTCCTTATATAGCTTTTTTTATAAAGACTGCAAAGAGAGGCAAAACTTTCTATAAATTTTTTATTAGAGTAGGCAAGGCTACTGTGTAATAACAAATCTCTAAATCTCACAACATTACAATGAAATTTAATTGTTTTAATTAATAAAACATTAGACTGCTATAGTCTAAGTCAAGAGGGGGATTAGGGGACTTTAGGGCTCCGTTCCAGTCATTAAGAGACTTAAGCTTCCTCTGTCTATGACACTGAAACCTTCAGCACATCACCTCCAAAGCCACTACTGAGGGGGAAGAGAGGGTTTGGCTGATCACATAAGGACATTTTTATTTTTATTTTTTTTAAGATGGATTTTATATTTAGACAGAGAAGTGACATGTACACAATTGCCAGCACCTTCTGTTGGCTGGAAATCAATCACCTAGCCTTACTCAACTGCAAGGAGAAATGGGAAATACAGATTTCCTATGTGCCTAGAGAAAAATGAATGTATTTACTGAACTCATAGTGTTATCTCTGCCATATCATGGATATCTGACAATGTCTTTATTCTTTCCTCACTTGAGGAATAGTTTGGCTACAGAATTTTAGTCCAGAAATCATTTTTCCACAGAATTTTGAAGATAATTTTATTTTCTCTTAAGAGACACAGGGTTTTTAATGTTTAAAACATAAAAACAAACTGATATAAACTAAAACTTTAATACAGTTATATCCAAATGATTTTCATTCTATATTTGTGCTTTTTTGGGTCTTTCTTAGGAACTTTTACCTGTTAAAATGTGATGAAAATGCTATCCTGCAGTTTTTACCATTTACTTTATAAGTTTCCCCTTATATTTAGGACTTTACTTCATTTGGAATTTACCCTTATACCTGGTGTAAGATTAGAATCCAATTTAACTTTTCTCCTATGGTGCTAGTTATATGAGTAACGTCTTCTAAACATCTTTCTTTTTTTGTTTAATGGCTAATTTGTCATACCACTTTATCATGAATGTCTGATCCTTGTACAAATTGTCTTCTCGTCTGTTCAGTTAATTAATCATTCAATTGTATTGATCTCTTTGTTCTTGACCTAATATTAGTCATTTTCATAATTTTAATTATTCTAGTTTTGTTACATATCCTTTTACTAAAAAAAGTGAGCCCCACAACACTGTCTTAACTTTATGCTTTTTCTGCAGGATTGGGCAGGTTCTTGATCCTTTCATTTATAATATTTATTAGAGTTAATTATTTTCTCAATAGCCACCAGTTTATATTTAAATGTTGCTGTTTCTTTCTTGCTCAAGTTAAATTATCTCATTACCTTTCTTTTTATTTAACTATATTAATGTGCTTATATCTTATCGTATTTTCATTTCTTCTCAAGCCGTTTCCTTCTCCTAGCTTTTTGCTGATATTTTTACGTGGTATTGAGGTTGAGAAATATACGATTCTAAAATTTCCTCTTCATTCCTGTTATATATATTTCAGAGATCATACTTACCCCTTGAGTCTTCAAAATAATGTGCCATGCATGCTCTTAGTGTTGAGATATCTTAAATAATTATTGTATTATTGATTTTATCTTTTAGCATTTATTATTAGGTGACCTCTATCTGAATCCAGTTGTAGATACATAAAGGAAGACAGTGAATTGTCTTTAGCTTTGTTTATTATGCATGTTGGGTGAACTCCCTCAGATATACTGCTTGATATACTGCTGGCAAAAACGAATATGCACAGCTATTAATTCACTTTCTAGTGTCTGATAAGTATCCATGTCTCCATTCTGTGAGTACTTACTAGACTCATGGAGGATCATCTTCTGTCCCATATCCTAATACCTGGTACTCTGAACCAATGGAGTGTATAGCATAGTATCAACATGAACTATGTACTACCACCTATCCTGTCTTCTCTATTGGAACAAAGAACATTGCTTATGAGGACTTAAATCAGAGAATGTAATTAATTACTCCTAAATTCTCTCTCAACCCCAACAATCCCTGTTGAAATTCAGCAATGTGAACTTTAGCTGCCTCCAACAGCCTTACCTATACTGGTCTATATGATGGATGGTTAGGCAATGTAGCCTGTATAGTGATTGCAATGTTTGCTTACCTTCTTTCCACTCAAATTCTTTTCATCTTCCAAGTTATATGTTAATCTTAACTTTAAGTGAAAGTGTGAGTTTTCACCTTTTTTTGGAATTCTCATGGATATTTTTAGTGGAGATTTCAAAGAGGATGCATTGTTGCTTATTGTTAGAAACTTTTTGAGATGGAGTTTCACTCTTGTTGCCCAGGCTGGAGTGCAATGTTGCGATCTTGGTTCACTGCAACCTCTGTCTCCCAGGTTCAAGCGATTCTCCTGTCTCAGGAAACTTTTTCATATACATACTTTCTACTATTTTTAAGAATAACTTTATACATGTTAATGGCGTCTATTTGTGAAACTAGGATTAACGGAAAAAGAAATTTTTTTTTCCGTGAAATTCAGAATTACCTTTGCTTATTTTTGATATTTACTCCTTGGCCTTCACAGCATTAATTCCATGCTATTTACATAAGATGTAGAAAATTTAAAACTGGTAAAAAAAAGAGCTGTAAATTAAATGTAATATTTGTTTTAAATTTCCATATTCTCATTGTAAGATAGAAATGACCATATTTAAAATCTTAGTAATATCAATAAGCAATTCTTTATGTTCACAATAGCCAATTTCTATGGAGTCAATGAATATGAAATTTGACATATTCCCAATTAATTGAGGAATTAATAATTTTATGATTGAGACTTAGCTTTCATCCATTCATGGTGTAGACTGTTCTACAGTTTTATTTCTATCCTTTTCCAAAATTATCTATTTCTTATAGTCTGTAGAGATTGTATATAAAACTACTACAAATATATCAGTATTTATTATTTTAAAAGTTGAATTATTCATGTTTCTCTTTGTTGTTTTATTTTTAATTGTTCATTATTTCTAAATTCCCACTTAACTTACTGTATAATATTGATCTATGTTGGGATAATATTTTATAGCTTTGATTTTCCCATGCCCCATAAAGTAGTTTAAACAAAGTATGCACATTGCATGCATACTACTGAGTTTAAACTCAATGATAATTTATTTCAATGAAGACAAATAAATGGAAAGAAATTACATTCCTAATACTTTTCTTTGTAGTACTAATTTGGTCTGTCTATGATTTTATTTATAATACTGATTAATTTTTTAATTTATTTTTTGGTTTTTGGAGTTTCCCCTAAATAACTATGTACCATTAAGTAAGGCTCGAAATATTTATGAAATTTAATTACTCTTACTGGAAGTGATGAGGTTAAATAAGCTAATAACTATTCTCTAAGGTTTCTCCTACCTTTCTTTATGAATAATAATAATCATAAGAACTACAATTTAATGAGTGTCAGCCATACACTAGGCATTAGTACTTAAAACAGACCTATTCATTTAGTAGAAGAAGAAACTGAGGTTCAAAGAGTTACAGCAGCCTATTCAAGACAGCACATCCATGAGGTGGTGAATTCAGAATTGTAACCTGGAGCAGGCCATGTGATAGCTGCTTCGAGTGTTCTTTATCAGTTCTTTAGAGTTTATGATGCCGTATTCTCTCATTTCTTTCTAGCTTTAGTTATGAATCAATTATTTCATTGATATTTCAATTTAGTTTATATCCTCCACTGAATCTTTGCCAAATTATTTTATTCCCCCAATCATACCTGCCCAACTCTGGGTCCTACTCTCATAAAATCAGAATGGGAGAAGCCTCAGGTCTCAACATTTAAACATATTTAACTGTATTTTCATACTTATACTCTTTCTTGTTCCTATACAAATTAAAATAATGTTTCTTTTCTTTCCAAAGTGATTATTTGTATTCCAAGAATCCATCCAAGTTCATTTATGTATTTACTTTGTAATGAAGTGAGAATAAAAATGAAATAAATCTTCAATTTAGTTCATTTTCTTACCCTTTCTCTATACTGTTTCATTTTTTCAAGCAGAAAATCTGAAAATAATTTTTATTTATTTCCTGATATAATACATATTTGAGGGTATGTACCTCATTTCCTCATCCACAAATAATACACACCTCATATTTTTGCTCCAAAGAGGTATCCAAATTGATTTACAAAAAAGGAAATGTTCCAATTATGAGCACTATTCTGAAGAGGATATCCAATATATCAGCTCAGTCTTGGAAATGTGCCTAAATTTTTAATTTAAAATTAAAATATGGAAGGAAACTCACAAATTTAATTTTTGATCGTTATAGCTATATACTGATTAAGTTTGCAGTTGGATGCTTTGAAATACTTTCACAAGTATGGATTCGTGGCAGAATGTGAAATAAGAAAAAGTTGGGTAGATCTTATTTATTGCTGTAAGTCTTCATTAGTCAGGGACTACTGTCATCCCCAAAATAACTGTCATTGACACTTTCAGGTCTGGGTTCAAAATAATATCTATACTTATTCTGAACCTGAGGCAGTCATGTTGAAATTTCAGAGAGCACCCAGTCCCATTTCACAAACTTTCCTGATATATTTTTGGAATCACAAGTACATTTTATATTTACAGTAATGTTGCTGAAAAATGTAAAAATAAATATTCCAATAAATACTTTCCTCAAACAGCGATAAAAGGTAACACAATAATAACTCACAATATTTTATACCCCCATAAAATAGCCATCTGCTTCCAGAATATAAAATATCTTCCAAACTCAATCAAACAATATAAGTAATCTTTATATCTAGAACTCGGAATCACAGGTACATTTTAATATTAGAAAAGAAGTCAGTTTTTACTCTCATGTACTTTCTGGATCATATTTTCACCTCCCGTTTTTACTTGGCTTGATACTAACTGTCCTTAAAGTTTCTGCAGGAATCTCTTTTCCTGGTCTAAATTTGTCATTTCATCAGTGAAGAGGCAGGTTAGCTAGTGAGAAGAGTACAGACTATTCTTAATCCCTACTCTGCAATTTAAAACCTGTGCCACCTTGAGAAAGTTGTGAAACATCTCTGTACCTCACTCCTTCATCTATAAATGGAGATGAGATACTGACTTTGTGTGTGTGTGTGTGTGTGTGTGTGTGTGTGCATGTATTTCTGAGGATTACACTATTTAAGTCATGAAAAGCATGTGGAAACAGTGGCTGACATATAGTAAGTACCCAATATGTGCCATGCATTGGTAATAAGTTTTGCGTTCTTTATAGCATTTTGTACTTTCCCTATCATGATAGTAACCACTCTGTAATTACGCTTGTTAATTGTCCCTTTTCCCAGAAAAATTATAAGGTCCATTTACTCAGCAATTATATCTCTGTTTGTCACAGTACCTCAATACCTATCATGATGCCCAAGATATGGTAAACACTTAATGGGTATTTATTGAATGAATTAAGTTTCTATATGTCACAGGTACCAAGATACATATTTTATGAATATTATCTGCTTAAAATCAAATCATAACCAAGCAATAAAATAGTATTATATAGGTAAGGAAATTGAACCTCAGTTTTCATGGTCATGAGACAAACCCCAAGTTAATCAAACTACACATCAGAGTTTTTCCACTACTTCCCGATGATTTCCCCTCCAAGTCTCCATCAAGACACAAAGTCAAAGTAGTCAAAAGAAAAGTAACATTTAGAAATTAAGTCTGTAGTATGAAGTTGTGAATTTGCTAAAATTATGGCTGGCTCATTATTTTCCAGGAATGAAGATTGCTTTGAAAATGCTGAAATAATCACCCCTAGATTCTGATTTTGTACATGAGTAGTTTATCATAATGACAACTCCTTTATCTCATCTTTGTACCACCTTGTCTTGGCATTCACTGCCTTTACTACAAATTTTGTGTAGTCTGTTTCACATCATTGTAAACTTGCCTCAAATCACCTGATGCTATGTTTCTATGATTATGCCAAGTTTTGTGCTATGCTTAGTTCATTCTTTTGTAATTAGTTTTTCTGTCTGTCTGTTCAACACTTACAGTTGTGCTTGTATAATACTTCCTATGAAGTTTTCTTTGTCAGTGATCAAGTTTACATTGAAAATTTGCAGTTCAGTGACATCGATGTATTGGAAAAGGAAACATACATGCCTTAGCATATTTCTTTCCTTCTTTCTTTTGTTTTCTTTTCTTGAGATGGAGTCTCACTCTGTTGCCCAGGCTAAAGTGCAATGGTATGATCTCGGCCCACTGCAACCTCTACCTCCTGAGTTCAAGTGATTCTCGTTCCTCACCCTCCCAAGGTGCACACCACATGCCTACACATTAGAAAACAATTGTGAACAATAACAAATATTTTGGTTCAAGTGCATCTCTAGAAAATCATTTTCTATGGCACCTTATCCTTCTATGATTGCTTCATCAAATTGAGCTTCTTGATAGCACAAATCTTATGAGTTAATCATTTTGTTCCCTCTCTGACAGTGACCAACACATATGTCTGACACCTACTATAAATATTTGAATTAATAAATGCTGCCAAAAGAGGTGATTCTGACACATCTCTTTGCCTACAGTGTACATATTTATTTGATCTATTCTAAAAACATTCCACTGTAAAAAGAAAGGGCTAGTTCTTATACTAGAATGAATTATTTTTCTCATGTAGACAAATTATTTTTACTATTTCGTATTTATATTTGCTTTGCTTTTTAGCAGTAACCTTGGAAAATCTTTTTATACTTGAAATGAAGGTTATTAGGATGGATATTCTTTCCTTGGTATCTGCAGATTAACTTTGATTTTCACTTTAAACATACATCTACTTCTCAAAGCTTCTAAACACAAATAAAACATATAATAATAAAGCTAGAATCAAAATATAGCTTAAAATGTTATATTCCTTTTGCAAATACTACAGAAGTAATGTATAACCCTTTGAGATGAGAGTTTGTAAATTTTGGCTTTCTCATATAACAAGAATAATTTGCATATGAAATATAGTATATGTTTAAATTATCTTCTATGGGAGTTAGATGTTGAAATCTTTACTGAAATGATTTTTTTTTTCCTGCGAACACTTACAAGACTTCTGTTCTCAACTTAAAGATTGAGATTTATGTGTCCAATACTTTAGATTTTTTTTTGTTTGTTTTTACAGGTTTCTCAGTGAAACCCACTTGTTGTCTTTGACTTAGAGACTCTATAATTAAAGTAAAAGCACATTTCTATTTAAAGTCTACTTCACAGGTAGTTTCTTAGTCAGTCTTCATTATATCAAATAATCACAGCAACATTTAAAGCTATTGAATTTAAAATATAATATATATGAAATTTGCTAAAGTAAACATTCACATTCTAGAACTCTCTATAAACCACAGACAATAAATATATTTGAAATAATCAACTTGCCACACTGGCTGGAGTGTCAAAGTAGCCACAATGCTACTGGTTTTTAAGTCCACTGCTGAGTTTGGCCAGGACTACTATTTTTTACTTAAAATGGCTTAAAAAAAAACTACTAAGAATATTTGCTACATGGTGGGTAGTAATATACTCTTTATTGTACCAAAACAATTTTCTTAAATGGGAGTACTTGCTCACATTGTGAACTGAAAAATATCTCCGGTCTATAACATGCCTGATTCCAAGTAATTCAAGTGTAAGATTCTAATTTATATATAAAAAATACTGTATTGTAATAAGAAGTCTTAGAGGTTTTTTAAAATAATTACATAATGTTTTGGATATTTGTTTGTTCATTTTGATATTTATTTTAGATTATGATCTGCTGGAGCTCAAAGTTTTCCTAAAGCCATCAAAGAAATAACCATCCTCTGTGTCTTCTTCCTCACTGATTTGAGATGCTAACTTTATATTTTAAAGTTCCTTTCATATATAATTTGTTTACTGAGCTTTCTATCATCTGTCATAATTCTGTATGCCCTTGTTCACATATTATAACATTATTATTACCATTATTATTGAAATTACATAGCATATTTAAATTCTAATAAAATGGGCCCATTTCATTGTCTTTTTAAAATTAGACAATTTATTTTTGCAGATGAAACAGAATAATCAAGACTGAAGGAAAAATCCATTTTTCTTTTTATTCAAAAAGGTGTCTCTATAATTTAGTTTGTAGAGAATGTCCATCTTTGCAGTATTTAATCTTTCAGGGACATACTTTTTATTCGATTTTTGATGTCACCATATTTTCTTGAGCATTTTCAAATAAATCTTAAACGTTTCTAATTAAATCTAATTTTAGGTTTCCATATTTGGTTTTCACCATTTCTAGGACCCCCTGCCATGGCTAGCTAATGTTTCTGATATAAAACAATACTTGTTTGATAACTCATTAATTATTATTATTTCCAGTAGTTTTTTCTCTTAGATGTCTACTATCATTTGAATGTTTTTCCAAAACTCATGTTGAAATGTAATTGTCATTGTAACAATTTTAAGAGGTGGGTCTTACAAGAAGTGATTAGATCATGTAAGATCCACCCTCGTGAATGAGTTAATGTCTTTGTTGTGGGAGTGAATTAATTATCACTATAGTGGGTTCCTTATAAAATGGATAAGTTTGGCCCAATTTTGTCTCCATGTCTCATGGCTTGCCTGCCATCTGCCCTGTGATAATGCAGCACAAAGGCCCACATCAGATACCAGAACTATGCTCTTGAACATCCCAGCCTCTAGAACTGTAAGAAATAAATCTTTATTCTTTAAAAATTACTCAGTTCCAGGTATTCTGTTATAGTAGCAGAAAATGAACTAGGAAAACTACCAACATAGGCCATCATATTATCTGAAAACAATCATTTATTTATTCAATAAATAACTGCATAGTACTTGTTATCTCTGTTATATAGCTTACACTGTATTATACTTTAGTCCTCTTTCTAAAATTATTTCCTTCTCTTATCTTATTATCTGATTTAAACTTCCTGGAAATATTAATAATATTGATTATGCCATAAACCTTGTCTTTTTTTAGCCTATAATGGAAATACTTCCAGTATGGCATCATTAAATATTATATTGGTTTTTAGTTATAAATAAATGATTTTATTGCATTTAAGTTTCTAATTCTAATAATTTTTAAAATAATAAATAGAAGAATTTGTCTAATGCTTTTTTTTTTTCATTTTTGGATGGTTTCTATTTCCATCTTTAACATGACAAAATGATACTTGAAATTAAGTTCCCAATGTTTACATCATATTTGATGGCTGAAACAAATTTGGAGTCTTGCACTCTCTCTTCCCTTCTTTTCCTCTTTTCCTTCACATGGAACTTTATTCTGCCACCAGGCTTCATCTGATATTTGCTTAATGCAAATTCCTGTCAGCATCTGGCCTAACATATCATTGACAAACAGCCTCTAATATTTCTTCATAATACTTTATTCTCTTGCTTTCTTTCTCTTTTTTTTCCCCCAAAGAAAGGGTGGAATTGAGTGAATTTGTTGTCACTTATGTCTTGGCACAATTCCCCAAATTTATTTTATATTTATTTTGTTTTATTTTTAAATATTGCTATGGCATTACAATTATCACCAGATAATCAAAATAATTATTACTTAAGGCTAAAAATCATATATCTGTGTATCAATCTTTTAATATTTATGCACTTTCTCAATTTATTACAATTTAGAGCATTCTTTGGCTCTATTTCTCATTTTAACATCTTATTAAAATTTCAAAATTTCACACTTTCATTACTAAGAATTTTCTTTAATGGAAATACATTTCTGTTCCTAATATAATAAAACATAATTTACCATATGGAATATGTTAAGAAATGATCTTTTAAAAAATTATTTCATGAGTTATGATGCATGTCACGTAGATATGTGATAGGAAATTATAATGCACAAAATATGATATGTACTTTGTGTTACCTAAACATTCTGATCAACTTCTTATAGAACTTAGTCTTTAAAGCTAATTGGCATATGTAGCAATAAACATTCATAATTATGAACTGATTTCTTCAATGTGTAGTCAGATTGGGCCCAAGTTTCTCAGTTTATTTTGTATGTTCACTGCTGCTATAGCTCAAATTATTTCCTTTTTAGTAGATTCTGAATTCATTCTGATTAAAATCTCTGACATAGTAAGGATTTTAGCAGCTGAAGTATGATAGCTCATATTTAATCAACTGATCCTTTCAAAGGGTTGTAGATATCCTCAACCCACAAGTGAATGGCTAATAACAATCCCCAACTTTTATTGAGTTTCGATTGTTTTGTTATTTTCCTGTTTCCTAAGTGAGAAACATATATCGATGCCACCCTATGCTTGTGTTTACCTTTACTTATTTTTGTGGTTTCGCTTTTTTCATACCATCTCTCCCGTCAGACTTTCTTTAAAAAAACATTTATCCATTTTTATTTCTTTCTTAGCATCATTTTCATAGATCTAATTACTTCGCATGAACTATATATTGAATTGATTTAATTTTGAAAAAATAGTTAATATCCTTAAATAAATATATAAATTGAAGTAGTATAAAGTTTTAATATTTTACAGTTTTGTTTAGGAAAAGATTATTAATATTACAAAATTGAGACTCTTTTAAAAAATAATTTAGTACCCCTACATAAGATGCGGTTCTATGCATTTTCTGTATAGTTATTTTCTAATTTTCACAAAGAAAATTTTTTTTTGTAGGGATCTTGTATTCTGTGCTGAGTCTACTATTTTCTTCATTGTAAAACTAAACTCTGACTCTCTTTCCATTTATTTCATTATTTTATTACATGAAAACTTTTATTTCAATATTTTTCTTCTGGCTTTCACCATATTTTTAATTATTCTAACCCTAAATAGTAATAAAGTTGATAAAATTACACATATATAGAGACAGAAATGGTATATGTGTTTATAGACAAACATACATATAAAGGGAAAGAGAGAAAGTTAGAAAACTATAGTTAGAAGTATGCCAAAGCAAAATTTAACAAAAATAAAAGTAATAACCCTTCAAGGAAGATCAGGGGCCAGATGCAGTGGCTCACACCTGTAATCCTAGCTCTTTGGGAAGCCAAGGAAGGAGGATTGCCTGAGGCCGGGAATTCAAGACCAACCTGGCTAATATAGTGAGACCCCATCTCTTAAAAAAAAAAAAAAAATTAATTATTTCCTTTAAAAAAATAAAAAAAATAAGCTGAATATTTTATCTTACATAAAGTTGGAAATACTTTTAAAATGCTAAATTTTGGAGGTACAATATAATTAGTAAGTGAAAAACAAAAAATTCTGCTGTTGTAGAATCAGAAGTGAATATTCTACAGACACATTCCATAGGTTTAGTTGGAGATGATTTTTTTTTTTTTTTTGCCTCAAGAAAAATTGTGAGGTTAAGTCTATTTTAACTAATGAATATTTCAAATATCTTTTCTTTATTATCTATTGTGCTGTAACACATTTTCACAAACTTAGTGGCTTAAAACAATGCATATTTATTATCTCACAGTTTATGTGGGTAGAGTCTGGGCATGGCTGGGCTGTGCCTTCCTCTGGTCTTCTCAAGACTGCAATGAAGGTGTCAGCCAAAACTGGGGTTTTATCTGAAGACTCAGTTGGAAAGGACTCATTTTCAAACTAACTTCCATGGCTGTTGGGAGGATTCAGTTTCCTTTGGGTTTCCGGACTCAGGTTCTTTTCCTGGGGGCCCACCCTCAGTTTCTTGCCACGTGGATCTCTCTACCATGAAAACAGCGAAAGAAAGTATCTACTAGCAAAATGGGTTAAAAACTCTTTTAACCAATTCACAGAAGTAGGATCCTATTATGTCTGCTCTGTTATTTTGCCTAGCAATAAGTTTCTAGGCCTACCCATACTCAAAGGATAGATGTTACAAAACGATCTATCAGGAGGAGGGGATCTTTGAGGGCCATCTTGGAATTGGCTACTATAATTCCTTTTCCCTTCTCTTTCTCCCTCTCCAAATAGGCTCTTTCAACAATGTGGATATATGGATTATCTTTTTTTGAGATTTTTTTTTTTTTTTTTTTTTGATGGAGTCTCGCTTTGTCGCCCAGGCTGGAGTGTGGTGGCCGGATCTCGGCTCACTGCAAGCTCCGCCTCCCGGGTTCCCGCCATTCTCCTGCCTAGTAGTTGGGACTACAGGCACCCACCACCTCGCCCAGCTAATTTTTTTTGTATTTTTACTAGAAACGAGGTTTCACTTTGTTAGCCACGATGGTCTTGATCTCCTGACCCCGCAATCTGCCCGCCTCGGCCTCCCAAAGTGCTGGGATTACAAGCGTGAGCCACCGCACCCGGTTTTGAGACGGTTGTTAAACCGAGGTAACATGTAAAATGCTTGGTGAAGGTAGCCAAAATATTTTAAAAATTCAAAATAATTACTAACTTGTTTGAAAATAAACCATTTTAAGAAAGCTACATAACTTCAGCTATAGAGTGACGTTTCCTACTTTTGAAAATATACGTGTGCATTTTATTGATTTTATTTAATAGATATCTTTCTATTACACAGAGCAAATGATTTAATCTATACATTAATGTACATTTAACCTGAAAATATTTTGTAGCTAATGTTTTAGATTCTTTTTGGTTTGTTTTAAATTGTGTTTGGGATTTCTTTTAGCCCCTAAACACTAAATTGTTTGAATGAATAGAGAAATAAAATAGAACCCATTCATCAAAATGAACACTAATGCAAATAGCATATATTAAAATGTAAAACGATGGATTAAAATTCATATGGCTTTTCTGGTTCCTGGTGAAAATAGAGCATAAAGAAATCAACTGGTCATCCTCTTCTAGTTTCATTAATTCTTATTTTTAATAACCATTTGTTTGTTTAAGACTGTGAATATTGATAACAATGGAAAACAATGACTTTTAATCTATTAGGTTCAGAATACCCTTCACACTGTTTTTTAACTATTTTATAAGAAAATTTTATTTATTATAAAAGATAATCAATAATTTAATAATTTAATTTAAATTTTACTGCTGTCCATTTATTAGTTCTATATGCAGCATAAAAGTCATGCAGTACAGTTCTGGAAAAAAGAAACTCTTTGATTTTTTTTTTAAATTCATATCATTCTAGGTAATATAGAGCAGAGCTTTAAAACGCTTGTAAACACTGTAAATGCAGGAAACTAGATAATTTTTCTTGGGAACAAATTTTGAAGGTAGATGAAACTTAAATAATCTAATTATAAATAAGCAATGACCATACTTTTCTTACCTTTACATTTTAAGTCTAGAAATACATAATACCAATCCATTTGGCATAAAGCTAAAATACCACTTTTAATGTGTTAAATATTTTGAAATCTTCTCTTAAAATTCTTAAGTGATGGAACAGGCTCTGATTCTCTAAATATGTATAATAATACTCTACTTAATTAAATTTAGAAAACAAAATTTTATTAATTTTAACCTCCAGCAACAGATGTATATGTTTTGAGATAAAGAAAAAAAAATTATAAATAGTCTGTTCAAAATTTTAGTTGGCTGACACATTTAATTTTCACAGCTGTTTTTTTTTTTTTTGTCCAGTTTAGTTCATTTTTCTTGTCAGAACTGGATAAAGACCTAATAGACCAAATTTATTCCCAATGGTATAAGAAGAAGGAAAAAGGCTAAACCCTTTATTATAGAACAAAACAGTTTTATTGGATAAAAGTAGAGATACAAAATACAGATAACAGATGACATTTAAGGTTGTTGCTTTTCAATGTTAATCAGATTTGAGATATCTTTGACTCTGGTTGTAAATAAGCATCATTTTTCTCGTACGTATTAACTATATGATGAAGTATGCGTTGTCTGTAGAGTATGCCTATTAATATAAAATATGCTGTACAACAAATTAAATACTTGCTCTCTCCTTTTATTATCTTCTCCATGCCTTTCCTATGCCAGTTTTGCTTCTTGAAAAGATAAAAATGGCAATCTTTGTCTCCTGTGGAAGTGCCAATAAGTAACCAACATTTGGTCAGGTAAAGAGTATAGGCTTTGGATTCGGACAGCTGTTTCACCGGCTTTCAAGGGCATCTTTGGCAGGATATTTGACCTCTGGGGATCTGTTTCCTTATCTGTAAAACAGGGACATCAGAATTATCAAATTCATAAGATTGTTGTAAGGCTTAAATGACTAAATATCTGTAGAACATATGGAACAATGGCTGGAATAATTATGAATATCATATAAACGTTGGTATTAATTTTACCTGATTCTTGAATGTTTGCGTATTCTTGAGATTCACTGTGTGTTTATTCTTCAGTCGTTGCTTTACAACCTTTTTCTTAACATCTAGAGTATATCTGTCTAACTTCTGTTACTATTGAAATCCATGACTTCTAAAATGTGTAGTCATTTTTGTTTTTTCTCCCTGTGAACTGGACCCTAGCGTCTATCCAACTCACATTAGGATCTGACATGTTACAGGCCGTGAGGTATTTCTGTGGCTTACCTAACTAATGATCAACAGTCCTCATTCAACATCAGGGCATCTTTTACCCTACTAAGTTCTAAAAGAATGTTCTATGGAAAGAAGAGAATGCTTTTGGATTCAATGAGAATTCATTGGGGATATTGTGTATCGAAGATAACTATGCAATTCACTTGCATGGGTCCTTGAAACCTTTGAGAAGAATGTGCACCTACTCTCACTCAGCTTACTGCAGTCTATAGTGATGAGATTGGGTTGAAAATTATGCCTATACCATGTCCTATATCTCAGTTCCACACATGATTGGCATTAAAAAAATGAATATTGCCAGTATTGTTTTAGTTTCTACTGGATATCTGCATTCAAAGGTTCTTGCCACAGAGTCTTCAATAACCAGTAATTCTAGTGCCTTTTTGAATATTTATTTTCGTCTTTAAAATATTACTTTTCTTTATCTCAGGATATTTCCTCACAGTTATCTATATCATATCATGCTAATTAAAGCCTGACACCATGAATATCAAAATGTCTTTTAAATATGTTTGTAAGCAACCAAATCTTACACAAAATATGTTAGAATGCTCTATTTTCTGAGCCTCTAATAATTTTGTTTTTGTTCTTTTTTACTCCAATCATAGCCCTTTTCCCTTATTCATTGTTATATCCCCAGCATCCCACACTGGTGATCAGTAACATATATTGAATTTTAATGAATATATTTGCTGATGATGTGAGAAATCTTTTAAAATATGAAGCTGATTCTGTTATTCTACTGAGTAAAATATTAAAACAACTTAATCACTCAGTATTACCTACAAATTCATTATCATGCAAGAAAAGACTCTTCAAGAGTTGGCCCTGCTTCTTGCTTCAAGCTCCCCGATGATTTCCTTCTCGAAGTGTTGACAACCCACCTTACTTCTCCACCTGAATGAATACATTTGGTTTTCAAGACTCAGTCTAAATATTTATCTTTTTAATTCATCCAAGAGCTAATTATTTTCTCCCCAGTGCTGGAAGTATATTCTGTAGCTAAGCCTATCATAGTCAAGATTCTCTATACTGCAATTATACTATTATATTTCTGTATTTCCTTGGAGGTGATTGTTCAGGGAAGAGATTATATTTTCTTAAATTTTGTGTGATGAGAACGTAATCAGTGCACAATGAATGTTATAAGAATGATTTAATAATTAATAAATAAAGTGATACCTTACTAAGGTTCAACATCCCTAAAATAGTATTTTGGGTCTGAAATTCCTGGTGATTACATATAAAGGAAAAGGTAAATTTTGAGGATTTCAACGGGAACAATAATTCAATAAAAATGCATTATTAATCTCCCTGTAAACTGAAAATATGAATTATTACACTATACCTTTCCCTTTCAGATACTGAGCAAAGTGATGCAATAAAACATGATTCCTATTAAGTACATAACCAAAATGCTACTTTTAATAAAAATTATTATTTGCCCATAGACAAGATACACATTTTTGAAAGCTGCAAAGAACAGAAAGGTAATTCTACATTGCTTTAAATAATAAAGAAATTATAGTGCAACCTTTAGTATTAGCTTTTCAACTAGTATCATTTTAGCATTTGTATCTATGTTGGATCTGTAACAGTTGAATATTAACAGTTATATTTAAACTTAAATTTCAAAAACCCAGAAGAGTTACTTTTGTATGTAACTTGTGAATTTAATCAGTTGCTTTTTGTTCTTAATGTTTTCAAATGTGAAATGTGACTTTTCAGTAAATGGAAACATTGCATTTACTTTTAAAATATTTAATAAAATCAATTATTTTCTTGAAATAAAAATTGAATCCCTATTCAAAATAGGTCATAGATCTAAATGCAAAATCCAAAACTATAAAAATCCTAGAAAAGAACATAGGAGAAAACCTAGAACTTGGGTATGGCACTTTTTTTTGTTTGTTTCTTTTTTCCTTTGAGACTAAGTCTTGCTCCTTTGCCCAGGCTGGAGTGCAGTGGCCCGATCTTGGCTCACTGCAAGCTCCACCTCCTGGGTTCACACCATTCCCCTGCCTCAGCCTCCCAAGTAGCTGGGACTACAGGCAGCATCACCCCACGCCCAGCTAATTTTTGCATTTTTAGTAGAGACTGAGGTCAGGAGATCGAGACCATACTGGCTGACACGGTGAAACCCTGTCTCTACTAAAAATAAAAAAAAAAAAAAAAAAAAAAAAAATTAGCCAGGCACTAGGCACTAACTTATTTAGACAGAACACCAAAGTTGCACTGACTTATTTAGGCAGAACACCAAAGTCATGTTCCATGGAAGAAATAATTAATAACCTGAATTTCACCAAAATTAAAAACTTTTACTCTGTGAAAGATATCAAAAAATGAGACGTCAAGCCACAGACTGGGAAAAAATATTTGCAAAACACACATATGCTAAAGGACTTTTATGCAAAATATAAAAATGTCTCTTAAAACTCAAAAACCGAAGTGGGTGGATCACGAGGTCAAGAGACTGAGACCATCCTGGCCAATATGGTGAAACCTGGTCTCTACTAAAAATACAAAAAATTAGCCGAGCGAGGTGGCGGGCACCTGTAGTCCCAGCTACTCGGGAGGCTGAGGCAGGAGAATGGTGTGAACCGGAAGGCGGATCTTGTAGTGAGCTGAGATCGCGCCTCAGCCTGGCAACAGAGTGAGACTATGTCTCAAAAAAAAGTTTTAGAGCAGGAAGAAAAGGAAGTAAAGTGCACTTGGAAGAGGGCCAAGCTGGCAACTTGAGAAATTCAAGTGCACAGTTTGACCTTTGATTTGGGGTTTTATACATTGCCATTCTTCATGAGCAGTGGCCTGCTAGTACTTGAGAGGGTTCTCATGCACAGAGTCACTGTGTGTTTACTGGAGTTCTGCGCATGCTAACTTGAGGCATTTTTCCCTTACCTGTTGAGTGTTTCTAGAAGAACGTCCTATACCAGCTAAACTTGACGATTTTGTTTCTTAGTGCATACTCATAAGCCCACTCACCCAACTCAGGAGATCTTGTTGGGAAGATGCTGCTCACTAGTGTCAGGTGTTTCTATTAGGAGACTCCCTGGTGCCAGTTGTGACCAATTATTATTTTAGTGAGAAAGCGT
The DNA here is from genome assembly GCF_024542745.1 of Macaca thibetana thibetana. Classification (NCBI taxonomy): domain Eukaryota; kingdom Metazoa; phylum Chordata; class Mammalia; order Primates; family Cercopithecidae; genus Macaca; species Macaca thibetana. Next base: position 91,472,544 of record NC_065591.1, read on the forward strand.
AACAACCGCCTGACCATCACCTGATGATCTCCTGACACTTCTGGTTGGCCAGAGTTGTGGGGTTGGGGGGGTGTGCTCTAATGACATTTTTCACAGAAATAGAAAAAAAAAAAAAAAGTAAAATTAGTATAGAAGCACAAAAGGTGACAAATAGTCAAAGTGAGAGTACCGAGAAAATAAACTGGGCTAAGCACAGTCTCTTCAGCCAATGGTGCTAAGAAAAGTAGATATCCATATGCAGAAAAATTAAACTAGATCCCTGCATTGTCACCCTATATGAAAATTAAAATAGATAAAAGGCCCTAAATGTAAGACCCAAAACTATAAAACTAGTAGAAGAAAATACACATGAAATGCTTTAGGATCTTAGTCTGAAAAAAGATTTGATGGATAAGACCTCAAAGCACAGGCAACAAAAGCAAAAATAAATAAATGGAATTATATCTAACTAAAATACTACATAACAAAGGAAACAATCAATAGAATGAAATAACAATTATCTGATGAGGATTAATATCCAGAATATACAAAGAACTCAGAAAGCTCAAAAGCAAAAAATAAAAACAAACAATACAATTAAAAATGTGTGAATTATCTGAATATACATTTGTTAAGAGATACAAATGGCCAACAAATATATGCAAAAAAGTTCAACAACACCAATCATCAGGGAAATGTAAATCAAAACCACAATGAGGTATCATCTCACCCTTATTAGAATAGCATTTATCAAAAAGACAAAAAATAACAAATGCTGGTGATGATGTGGAGAAAAGGAAACTCATATACCCTGTTGATGGGAATGTAAACTACTACAGCCACTGTGGAGAACGGCATGAAAGTTCCGCAGAAAAAAACTATAAACATTGTTACCATTTGATCTAGCAATGCCACTACTGGGCATTTATTCAAAGGAAAGTAATCAGTATATCTTAAAGACATCTACAGCTCTATGTTTGTTATAGTATTATTCGCAACAACCAATATGTGTTCATTGTTGGACAACCTATGTGTTGGACAACCTAGGTGTACAAGAATGGATGAATGAATAAGGAAAATGGAGGGTATAGACACAACAGAATACTATTCAGATTAAAATTTAAAAAGTGAAATAATCATTCTCCGTTGCACGAATGGAACTGAAGACATTATGTTAAGTGAAATAAGCCTGGAACACAAAATTAAATACCACCTGTTCTCATTCACATTCATATATGGAATCAAAAAAACATACAACAACAAAACACTTGATCTCCTAGAAGTAAAAAGTAGAACAGAAGATACTAGAGATTGGGAAGGGCAGGGGAGAGGGGAGCATTGGGAAATATCTGTTAAAGGATACACAAGATATTTGTTGCGGCTAGATAGGAGGAATAAGTGCCAGTGTCTTGTAGCTCTGTAGATGACTATAGTTATCAATAATACATAGTTTCAAATAGCTAGAAGTAGGATATTGAATGCTCCCAACATGAAGAAGTGGTAAATATTTGAGATGGATATGCTAATTATTCTGATCTGATCACTAGACATTACATTTATTTGAACATCACCATTAACTCCATAAAAATGTACATTATGAGTCAATTAAACATTTTTGAAAATTACAAAAGCAACCTCCCCCAAAATTGTTAAAATAAATGGGGGCAAGCGATTTCCATGGATTAGTGGGGAGAGAGCGAGAAATAGGCAGAGCACAAAGGGTTTTAGGGGAATGGAACTATTCTGTATGTTACTAAAGTGGTAACTATGTGTCATTATATATTTTTCAAAAGCCACAGAATGTACAACACTAAAAGTGAACTGTAATGTAAATTATGATCTTTGGAGATAATGATTTGTCAGTATAGGCTCATCAATTGTAACATATGTACCATTGTATTTTGGGATGTTGACAATACAGAAGGTTGTACATGTTTGAGGACAGGGGACATAAAGGAACTCTCTAAACTCTGTAATTAATTTTACTGTGAACCTAAAAATGCTCTAAAGTTTATTGATTAATAAAAGCATTCAGCTGAATAAAAATATATACTAGGAATAAATGAGATTTTCTCTGTTTAGTCAGAATGATTTAAACTTGAAAAGGCAAACAGACAAAAAAACGCTGAATTTCTGTCTTAATATTATTATGTCCAATTTGTAGTTTGGACATCTTTACAACCATGAAACCTCTCACAGTATTCTTTATTTCCACTCTAAAATTATGGAGAAATAATGAGTATAATGTTCGATGTATTCATTCATAGTAGGCAGTCAAGCAATCGGTTTTCGTTTACTTGGTTTGGAAAAGCTATTAAAACCTTTGTCTGTAATCATGGATGAATAATTACACAAACTGTTTTGTCTCTGAATTCTATACATTACCCTTACAATTAATATGAATCTTCTGGGCTCGGTTATCCCACTGTTGAATTCTACATCTTTTTCCTATTTTCTCTTTCCTAGAGAGTTTATTGTTACTGTATAATAGGTTGAGGAAGTGTTTTAGTTCATTCTTATAGTTTATTTGGCCTTTTCTGCTTTTATGAGTTCAATTCAGTTAATAGTATTTGTTTAAAATGCCTGCTTTAATCTTTTTCACATATGTCTAGACCAAGTTGATGTCTTTCATTGAGCATATCAACTTTTAATAAACTAATTTCGATACTCTGACTTGCTGCCAAAATTATATAATAATAGTTTCCATTATGCATTATACTCTTGTCTATGCCCATGTCTCTACCAGGAAAAGTAAGCTTTGAAAAGCTCCTACTGTATATTGTTTATTCTCTAAATCTTTGCATCCTAGCATAGCACATAACATATAATGGGTTCCCAGAAATTTGTTTAGATAATAGTCAGTATATTATTCCCTTTTAGAAGAGTTTATTTAATGTAAATTACTGTGAGTAAATGATGGTTTAATGTGAATTAAAATGATGATTATTTTTCAGTTAACTGTAAAATTGAAATATAAAACACAAAAGAACTCGGTGAAAATAAAACCTAAAAAGGTAGTTTAGATTTTCAAGAGTTTTAAAAACTATTTCTTTCAAATGCAAAAACTGGACTGTTGATTTTTTGTGTTGTTGTTGTTGTCCTCCTAACTTCAAAAGCATTACTTTGATCAATATTGGCTTTTGAAACAGAGTGCAGAGGTTAACCGTAAATTATAAAGTGGGGAAGGAATGATGACATAGATCTATTTTCTTGCTACACAAAAAAAGAGATTAGAATTATTTTTATTGGCTATAAAATGATGGGAAAGAAGGCTTATAGACAATGAGCTATATTATACAATCCCCAAATAAGGGAATTTAAGGGGACATAGGAACTGCATCTGTCTTTTCCTTTGGTATTTTTGGAAGAGTCAGCCTGAAAGAACACACTGCAACAACATGGTTGGCCATATTACAGTAAAAGTGCCAAGTGAACAGATGTTGGCAGAGAGAAGGTCAAGGAAGTACCTAAATTCTACATCGGTTCTGACAGATCACGGAAGACGTTTAGTTTGGTTGGTTCAAGTGGAGAACTGAGTGTTACCATCATGTGTCCACCATGTTTTCAGGTGAAGTGACTATACAGCAAGGCTGACACATTAACTAAAGGGTAGGATGTAAGTGTGAACCTGACGACCATCAGAAGAAGGATCCTCTAGGGAAATGTATTCAACAAAGGAAACTGATGAATTCCTAGGAACCATACTTTTTTTCTGGCTTCTGCACTGTGATTACTTATGTAATAAAGCAGGTGACTGCAGTGAAATTATCACAAATAAGATACTTCTTGTCTGATGCCAAGATCTTATCAGTGGATAAATGTTGGATGAGCGTACAGATGAAGCAAATGCAAATATTCACATATAATCTGGGAAGCCAGACATCCTGCAGACGAATTTACAAAATCAAACTTAATAGTCTTTGATGAAAACATCCTCATGAAGAGTTCTTTTTTCTTTACGTTGTGTTTCTTTTCAGTGTCCCTAATACATTTTCCTTCTAGCACACATCACCTGGATCATCCCCATTCTGCACATAAACAAAACCTAAAAACATGAAATATCAAGAATGTCTTAATTTATTTTCAACCAGAAGATCCCTTTATTCCTATGAAAATTTGCCTATTGCTTCTCCAAAACCCAGCTCCCCATAACAAAATATATAAATTAAAGCAACTTTTAATGAGTTAGGAGTAAGTTCGCTCCCAGTCACCTAAATGGGTTTGTACATGCCATATAGTCATGTAGCCAAGAGGGCTTACTCAAATGTTATGAAAGAGTGGGTGAAGATTCACCCCACAGTAAATATAACTAATTATAAGTTAATTGTATTTGATCTCTAGGATCATTGTATTTAATCCTACAATAATAAATATATTTTGCATTAGCTGCTATCATGAACAATTTCCAAATGCCAGAGGGATTAATCAAATGAAAGATTATTTCTTATTTATTTATTTATTTTTTTCTTACTTAACTATCTGATGCTATGAGGAATCTCTTCTAAGAATCTCCAAGAAGTTTGTTTTTCTTTTAGACATGGATTCTCACTCTGTCGTACAGGCTGGAGTGCAGTGGCGCGATCTCAGCTCACTGGAACCTCCGCCTCATGGGTCAAACTATTTTCCTGCCTCAGCCTCCTGAGTAGCTGGGACTACAGGGGCGCACCACCACGCCTGGCTAATTTTTGTATTTTTAGTAGAGACAGGGTTTCACCATGTTGGTCAGGCTGGTTTCGATCTCCTGACCTCGTGAACCACCTGCCTTGGCCTCCCAAAGTGCTGGGATTACAGGCATGAGCCACCATTTTTAAGAACTTCCAGGCTCCAGAATCTTTCTACTGTGTGGCTTTCTTATCTCAAAATCTTCACTGCTAACCACTAGTATGGAGGCTAGGTCGTCAGCCACGAATCTTAAAAGAAATTCTCAGGGCCGAGAGAAAAGTTGGATATATCACCACTTTCTACATTCTATCTGCATCCAGAACTAGTTATAGTGTACCAATTTAATTACATAGAATTGTGGAAAGTGAAATCTTCCTGTATACACTGCAAGAGAAAACAAAATTGATGAGAATCTATGCAATCATTTTACCAAAACTCCACACATTCTGACTTTGCCACATGCCAGGACAGGATAGATTGCTTCTCCTTGGAGGATCAGTCACATAATTAACACAAATTTGTGTGGGAGTTCATTGAAAGATACTGAAAAAGAGGGGAAAGTGAGCATTGTTCTGAATACTGGAAGTCTTACTTTAGTATGAAAAGCAAACGGAAAGTACTAGACTACTATTTTTGAATCTCAGTAGAATGCCGTATGCTATCGCCTCTGTCAAACAAGAGCAGAAGGTCTCAAGAGAGTCTACTCTATGATTTGCCAAGGATAAAAAAATACTTTTTTTTTTTCTAAAACATAAATACCCTTGCTTTTCTTTTCTCTTTATTCTTAATTGCATTTGTACAATTGACTACTTTCTTTCACTTTGGAGTTTTCTAGATTTAGAGACATTTCTTTCAGACCATACAAGTGCCAGTCAAATGCTGTCTTTGTAGTCAACTTGCTAAATTACAGGTAACTCAGCCCAAAAGTAAGTGGCATTCAGGTGAGTTCGCATTACTCTAGAGAGTAACTGGATAAAAATCAGCCTTCAAATGCAATAGAGTGTTATTTATTCTGGTATATAAGCATGTAAACATGACAAAGTGAAGCTGTTAAAACAATGAAACTATGATTCCCCTAAAGATTTAGAGCACCATTTAATATTTTACAACACGAGGCTTACTCTTAACAGTATCTGACTTTGTCATATATATATTTTAACTTCTCATTCTCTCTAGTGGTTCCTGGCTTTAAGGAACCTCAAATAAAGCGTTGCTTTATTTACTAATACTGACACCTGTGAATAATGAAGGCATAATATCTGAGATAATTTGTTCTCACTTGGAGTCCCTATTAAATTATAGAGTCTATGTATTATTTTAACATATCAGGGGTCCGACTAAGGTACTATTTATGAGTTGTGAAGCAAGACATCCATTCTGTAGCATGGAGTCTGCCAGGAGTTTGTACACCATAGAAGGAATTCAAGAAAGTACAGATGTTATCATATTCCTACTGCAGACCTCTTGCCAGGGAGAATGTGGGAGAGCAAGTGATGAAACAGCAAAAGTGAGAGTGAAAGTGAGAGGGAAAGAGAGACTGAGAGAGAGACTGAGAAAGAGAGGGAATGAATGTAAAATAGGAAAACATTTTAAAAAGGATGATAAATACTTTTGCATATGATGGGGGATTGAAACAAGTACCTTGATCTTAAATTTTAATGTTTAACATCCATTTAACTCTTTCATTATATCTGGACATATTCACCCCTAGAATTCAGACACATTATTTCACTTCTTAGATTTCTTATTTGGTAATATGATGACTACACAGAAACAGAATTACTAAGTTTTATTTCAAAAATGTATTGGGGAATTATATTTAATATGTTTATACCTTACAAATAATAATAAGTCATTCTGTGATATTAATGATATTAATTAGTCTTAATAATATTATAAGAAAGTAGTGCTAAATATGACATTATTCAGACAATTATTCACTAATTTTGACCAACTCAAGAAGCATAATTTAGGTGTTCATCATTTGAACATTAAGTTATTACATAAATTTATCTTTTTCTCCACATCATGATTCTGTAGATTATTACATAAATTCATGATTAAGGGAAAACAAAGTAATCTGCTTACAAATATAATTTTTATTTGACCATGAAGTCCATACATAATTATTTAGCGGAGAATACCAGTGTCTCACAATTCACTTTTAGTGTACTCTTCTTACTTTGTAAATATCATGCAGTAAAATAATAGATTATTTTTCAGTGTGTGTTCCCCAGAAATTGTAGTCGGAGACAGAATGCTTAGTCACTGTTAACTTATTAGGTATTGTGATCCCAGTGAGTAGAAGTGAGGCTCAGGAAGGTGAAGTGAGTTAGGAGGGGAGCCAACATGAGGCTGTAGTATTAGCAAGCTGCCTGCTGATTGCATGACGCCTTAGGATGTCCCCAAAGAAACCAGAAATTTACCTCTTCTCAGTTTATATGCGGTGGCCACCATGTGATGTGTGAAGTGGAACAATTTATCCATGGTTTCCTATCTCTCATTGATAAAAGCTTTGCTCCACTGAGTGTTAACTCCCAAATACTTCTGAGTCCCGTGGAGTCATCCTGAGGGAATCCTCTGGGCAGGAGCTGCAGGCATGAGGCACAGTTGTGTAAGCTGCCCTTGTGTGGGGTTACTGAGAGCCCACACAGACCTAACCACTATCGGGAAAGCTAAAACAGAATACTGGTAAGGCCTGGGAGAGCTCGAGTGGCGCATGTGGGAAGAATACTATATTCCAGATAGCACAGCATGGATGCAGTACTGCCCTCCACTGCTAGCTTCCATACTGTAGTCTGGGGCCTCCATAGTTGTGAGAACAATGTACCCTCCTTTATTTTCCAAGCAATGAAGGGGATATTGGGGATGCAAATTCAATCATACCTTCAAGGAGTTAGGTTTCCTCAGTCTTGGAAACGAGTAAGAGACAAGAATCATAAAATCAAGCTACAGCCTTTTACTGCTACATCTGGCCTAACCTGACATCATTGTCAATATATATTATCTTTCTAATCTCAACACTGTTCTAGATTCCCCTCACCCTTTCTAGTACCTTGGATAGTCTATATGTTTACTAGTGGGGTGACCTCAGACCTCTATTCTTGAGAGGTCTGAGACTGTATTAACCTTGTATTTGTTAGGCCGTGTTGGCTGGAATTCCCATATAGTGGTTCAGCAGGCCAGGCAGGGTAGTGCCAAGAGTTGTGCCAGAGAATTCCCTGAGTTCCAGTTTTTATTCCTATTGTCTTGCCTTCAGAGCAACAAGGCTAATTTTCCTGGTAATAAGATTGCTAACATACTGTCAAAAGGGACTTAAGGTGAATTGATTATATTTGGAGGTCAATGATCAGAGGAATCCTTACAATGACTCCTCGTGAAAGTATTTATTCCTTAGTAACCAGGCCTCTAGCATAGAAGAGTCTGAGATTTCCAGAGTGGGAGACACACAGATCCCACAAGGTGGATACTGACAGTTAAGGTAGGAGGGATCAATCCTGTTTCCACTCATTGTTTCTGAGACAATATGTATTGGGATTATATTAATAATTCATCGAATATGCATCTAGAAGCATAGCATTTCAATTCTGCTGCATATTTCCTTGAAATGGAATCTTAACTGAGGCTTTACCAGGCCAGTTATCTAACTATTAGGCTTGCTGTCTCAATGAGGAACATGAAATCACCAGTACATTTTGTGTTCATGTGCCTATGGTCATAGATTTTTGTCAGAAAATGGTCCCCTTGTTCTAATGCCGTGCCATGTGGTATTGCATGTTAAAAGATCAAATATTTTGTAAGTCCTTGGATGGTGGTACAAGTAGGAATCACAGGAAGGAAAGATAAGTCGTTATCCTGAAGGGATTTGAAGCTGTTAAAGAGCTGTCCCATCTTGGGTAGAAGAAGTCATATAACCAACCTGAAGCCTGATTCCTTCTCAACAGAGAAGGATCATTTTTAGTACCTGTTGTTGGAAATTCAGAACATCAAACAATGCAGTAGATACATTGTATTTGTTGAGGAGAACCATCTGTTGGGTTCATGCTATTTGTGCCATTAAAGACACTCTGTTCATGGGCCCATTGTTCAAACATTGCGGGGTGGGTGGGGTGAAGACAGACATTGGCTGACATTTATGTGATGGGTCATGTTCATTCATTGTCAAAAAAGTCTCCTCTGTAAGTTGATGCTCTCTGGTGATCATTATGAAAAACAAAGATCTACATATTTTGTGACAATAGCCACGTCAGTTACCTCTTTAATAGACCTTCTTACTCCTAATCTTCCAATCTTGCTTCATTCAGGCCTTTAAACTGGAAGAATTTTTTTTTTTCTGTCTCAGGAATCAAGCTTATATTTACCTCAGCATTCTTTTTTTTTCTAACTTTTTGTGATGACTAATATAACATATTCATATGCTAAAATCTTCTGAAAAGATATACCTTAACGGAAAGTGATTAGTGCTATAGTGATGTGATAGTCGAGAATCTAGTTTATTATTATTAATTTTAAAATTTGGTGGTGTTCTGTGTAGGAGAGAAAAAGTAAGATCTTTTCCTAATCCATTGCAAGGGTCATGGCTGAGACCCCTATACCAAAAGACACATTAACAAGAGAAAAGCATAACAAATTCATTTAATGTCATGTTTACATGACACAGGTTATTCAAAAATGAAGACTCAAAGAAACAGGAAAAGCTGTATATTTTTTATGGTTGAATTTGGGGAAGGGAAGCCAGGCATGCAGAATTGTGAAGGAACAAAATGGATATGATCTCATGGTAGTAAAATGAAGAGGGGACACAGCGAGGACTGTTTGTTTAGATTCTTCTTGGCATCTTTGTCTTCAGTTCAGAGATGAGGACATGTTTTCCTCTGGGAACAGGAAGAGTCCCTCTGGAATGAGTAACTTTTAGACTCTTTTAAAGGAAGGTCAGATAATTCTTTAATGGTTTGTTTCAGGGGAGAAAAGGAGGAGACCATGTGAAAGACCTTCCTGCTTCTACTACTTCCTCAGATGCCAAGGCACCATATTTTTGGATAGCATGTCCTGAACCTCATCACTTTGTTTGTATTTTTAAATTATATAGTTGATGATATTTAAGTTTTACAAAAGTCATCTGAAATAGTTAAGTTTGTTTCTTTCTTTTTGAAGACAAAATAGCCTAAAGAATGAATTGGAATTCAAAGTTGGTTTAAGTCACAGGTTCAAAAGATGAAGTCAGCATAATGATAACAATTAATCTTAGCAAACGCTAAAGCAGTGTATAAAGTACTTTTATTTGGGCTCATTTCATTCACCCAACCAACAACTCTAATAAATGCCTTGAGTATTTTCATTTTCTAGGTCAGTTATTGAGTATCAGTAATTCTATACCTTTTGCCATAATGAGCAGTAGCTCAAACCAATGCTGTCTAATTCCAAATCCAGGGATCTTGAAAATATATTAAGTTTATAAATGCAGTTAGCAAATATTAATGGAGAAACTTAAATGACAGAGATACAGCAGTGACTCAAACAAATTCCATTTCTAGTGGAGATTCAAAATAAACAAATACATATATAATATGATATGAGTAAAATTAAGTGTTAAGAAGAAAAATAAAGCAGGGTAAAGAGATAGACAGAAGCAGAGGAGGATTGAGGTGTTCAAGGAAGTTCCACCTGAGCAAATGTCATTTGAGCAAATTATTGGTCCGTGTATTTTTTAACAAACAGAAAGTTAAAGGATTTACTTACCTTACATGTGCTGTGTAGCTCTCATTGTTATAATCATGGAATGTAATGTGACATTTAAATTTCTATAAGATTTTACCAAGATTTACTAAATGTAGTAAACTTCAAAAGCAATCTATATAGTCATGTAGAATTGGAATTAAAATTGAATTTAATAACAATATTAAATTTTATACTCATTCTGATATTGGTAGCTATTGGTAGATGTTATTAATTTTCTGTTGGTCATTTATTATAGGAAAAATAAGTATTGCAGAAAGTTGTTTTCCTGAGAATTAAAATCTATAGAGATGCCTCCACATTTATTTAATTTTGATGTAGTACCACTCTGAGACATTTATGTCAGAGCTTTCGAATTCTTCCCTGGATCTGATGAGACTCCATAGTATTCTACCAAATTTAGAAGTAATCAACTCCATGTGGCAAACCAAAGCCCAAACGAAATGTCTCCTAATCTTTAGACTAACGTGTCTACTCAGAGTTTAAGGTGTAACTCCAAAATAATGGAGTTGCAATACCCTTTTACTTTCTCATCAGGCTATATTAAGCTAGTAGACCTAAAACAGATTTAATCCTAAAATATATCCATTTGTCTAACATATTTAATAGCAAGGCTAAATCCTTTAAACTGTATACCTTTTATCCTCATTGGAATAAATAATTGCTTCACAATATACTAACAGTTTTTAGATCTTGAATTTAAAAGGTGAAGAAAATCTTGCTAGTTTCTCGTAATGGGGCCCCAGGAAGCTGATGTAACTTTAATGCCTGAAGAAAAACACCATAGGGATTCTTAAAAAAAAAAAAAAAAGTCTACTCTGGAAATAGAAGTTTTACATAGGTTTTCCCAGGCTATTAGCCCTGGACGGTCTGTGATAATTAGCTTACCACAGATGACTATGATGAGGAGTCACATGGTTTCTTATATAGCTGAACCAGTGCAGGCTAACCAAGCTGATGGGCATGCCCTCATTTCTAGCTCCAAGTAAAGGTGTCATTTGATTTTCCAGTGCTGTATAATTATTGTTTCTTCCCAGGATATTAATCTTGACCTTAGGGAATCGGAGTTCTAAATGAAAGCCTACTTAAAAAAATGATAGAACAATATCTGATCATTTTTTCCACACATTTTAAAAGACATCAGATTCTTGCTCGTATTTTGTGATAATTAATTATAATTTGTACAAAGGTAGTCATTTTCCAATATAAACTTTTATAGATAAAATCAAAAACACTAAAAAGTGTTGATACAGGGTCTTAATATTTTAAAATTACCACACATGTATATCTCCAATACCTTTATTTAAATCATCTGGGCCGGGCATGGTGGCTCACGCCTGTAATCCCAGTATTTTGAGAGGCTGAAGCGGGAAGATCACGAGGTCAAGAGTTCAACATCAGCCTGACCAACATGGTGAAAACTTGTTTCTACTAAAAATACAAAAAAATTAGCCAGGCATGGTGGCATGCACCTGTAATCTCAGCTACTCAGGAGGCTGAGGCAGGAGAATCACTTGAACCCGGGAGGCGGAGGTTGTAGTGAACTGAGATCGTGCCACTGCACTCCAGCCTGGGCAACAGAGAGAGACTTTGTCTCAAAAATTAAAAATAAATAAATAAATCATCCCTTCATATATTGCTAAAGGTAAGCCATTTGCCATGTACCTATCTTATGAGATATGCTTTCTGGAATTAGCCAGGCTTTGGTATGGCCCACTCACCTAGAAATCAAAGACTTTCATGGCTTCTGAGGAGGCTTTTCTGAGTAGGCCTTTTAGAGCATCAACTCCAATTTTGTAAGAGGAAATATATACCAAAGTCACACTAGCACGTACATAAAGGCCATGGTATATCATGGAATGAAGATTGCATTTTCCTCTGAATGTAATGAAGGCTTTCTGGCAGTAGAGAGCTTTATCCTTTAAAAAAAAAAAAAAAAAAAGCAACTTTGATAGCAGGGTAGAGAATAAATTAGAGAAGGGAGACTGTTTTAATTTAGAAGAGCAATTTAGAGGATGGTGTGCAAATATAGAAAATAGAGAAGACTTAATCTAAGGCAGTAAGAAGAGCAGAGCGAGACTTGAAAGATAGAAGATAAAACCAATATAATATGGTGACTGATTGAGGGACTGAGAAAGAAGAAAATGTTCAGTGTACTGGCTTGAGTGACTGAGTGACTGAATGCATCACTTACTGACATGGGAATTATATATTGAAGGAAAGAAGAGCAATGTGGGAAAGAGTACATGTCTTTGTTTAAGCACATTAATTTAAAATGTCTATGATATATCCAAGTGTAAATGTTTTGTGAACTGTTTATTATCTTGGAGTACAATAGGCTGTGATAGAGATTTTGGAGTCAGTGATTTTTTATATATGCTTTTAAAATCACAATAATAGAAGTATTCATGCATCTATTTTTGATGGAGAAGAGTGAGGAGGACTGAGGTCACATTCTGTGAAGTTTAACATTTAAGTGATGTGTCAAAGACTAGGAACCCATGAAAATGATTTATTTTAATTATTTATTTTATTTTATTTTTTGAGATGGGGTCTCACTCTGTCTCCAGGCTGGAGTGCAGTGGTCAGATCTTGGCTCACTGCAATGAAAATGATTTTTTTAAGTGATCAGAAAGGTGGGATGAAATCTAAAATGCCTTGACCTCATAAATCAAAGGAGAAGAATGTTTTCCACCTTCTAATTTTTAATATAGTACTTGACACATTAAAAATTTCACCATGTATTGAGAGAAATCCAGTTCAATTGTCAGGTCTTACCTAATGTAAGTTTCCTATAAAGTATATGGGAACAGCAAATGAAGGAACATTTGTAAAGGCATACACATAATTCCCAGATATATCGGTGGCTGTCTAGCAAGATGCTGAGGAAATGAAATGCAGGCATTAAACAAATTCTGTTCTCTACTACTTAAAATCATATAAGATACTCTAGATGATGTATTTGAGTGAAAGATGCATAGCAATCTCTGTGAAGTTGTTAGGATGCCTTCTCAAGAGATGGTGAGTAACTGGGGTTGTATGTTGTGAAAACACTCTCCATTCATAAGTAACTATGGATTTTCATACGTTTCAGCCTGTATAAAGTCAACCTTAAATGTAGACCTCTGCTAGTCTGTATAAAGTCAACCCTAAATGTAGACCTCTGCTAGTCATAATTCAAAGGAGAGAAAAATAGAGAGAAGCAAAACATACTGGTTAAATAAGTTAGGCTTGTTATGTCATCGGCCAGAATTCAAGTATATACTTCCTGCACTTCCTAGTTGTTTGATTTTATTCTCATGAAGCTTAATTTACTCTTCTGTGAAATGTAGATGTTAGCACTTCCTATATCACAGCCTTGAGGATTGAAAGAGAAAATATTTGTAAAGTGTGTTAAACAGGGCATAGCACATGTAAGCATTCAAAAAAAAGAAGTAAGTTATACCAATAATTAGAGACCCAAAAGAGAAAAATATAACAATCCCAGATGGGAAAAATATTAACTTAATACTGGTCTATGAAATTTTATGGAAACAGTTTATCTTTTAGTAAATCCATATGTTTTTAAGAAACCTAATAAACCAGGGAGAAATAGAATGCTTTGATGAGTTAGATATCTTGATAAAACTAGTCAGAAGCCATTTGTGAGAACAGACAAGGGAACACTGCCTTTGATGGAAGTTCTGGCTGTTAAGAAGAAAAAATGCTCACAGTTGAAGCCACAAAATAGCTAGTTAACCCAGATAGAAAATTACCCCTTTTCTGTAGGAACTTAGTGGGGCAAAACCCAGAAAGAAAACTTATTTCTAGCTCTCCAAGAAAAGGCAGTGATAACATGGGCCAGGACAACAAAACAAGACTAGCAAACAAAAAGGAAGGAAACAAACAAACAAAAACTGAGAATATTCAAAAAGAGTTGAATGACATACATGTAGCTCAACTCATTATATAATGCTATGATTATGAACTTGAAAATAAACTCCTCTAGATATTCATTGTTTGAAATTGGAGACGTCTTCCTACCACTGTAAAAGATGGGATGTACCTGACAGATTACAGGTAGAGTGAAAAGATTAAGAGAATGTATTACTAAATAAGCAAAATGGGGACATATTAGGAACCATCGTTTTTACATCAGAAAACTCCTTTTTAAATACACTAGGTTCAGAAATTTACCTAGGAAATTAAGTCTCCAGGTGAGACTTGTTTAGGGTAAATTTCAAATTGTTCCAAAGGCCATCAAACTTTTAATCATCAGCCAATTTTTTCTAGAGTTGATTTTGACCAGAGATATCATTTTCTACATGTTAGCCACTGTGTGTTCAGGCTCATAGTCTCGGCAATTTTATACATGCTTCCAAGTAACATCTTTATGGTTATTTTTGTGAACTGTTCACAATGGGTCCCCATAGAGCTATAGTGAGTTTAGAGGCTGAGAGACAATAGGTTATATTTTCCATGTATTTTTCTAATTTTTGTTGCTTTTCTCTAGTTTCTTTTAAAATTGTGATCTCTAAACAGTATTGATTTTTATAATAAGGTATAATGCATAATAAATATACTGCATTTTTTTATAGCTCTAAATAACATTATCACAGTTCAGTGTAAAGTCAGTGTATCATTTGTTGCTCCAGTTTTCACCCTCCCATGTCTGGTTTATCTCTTCATTACCACAGTTAACTTGTTAGTCAAAGCTTGTATTAACTTGATTCTGAGTTATTGTAATTGTTTCTAACTAATTTTTTTTTAATTCTAATTCATTCTGAGAAAATTTAGGTAATTTTCCTTAAGCAATTCTCACTGTGTTAATTCCTCCATTTTCCTCTCCCTAACTAGCATCAATATTCCCTTTTTCCCAAACTTTCCTTTGAAAATTTCCTCCCCCCTCCCACCCAGCTCCACAGTATTCAGATATGGAGTTTGAATAAGTTTCATTTCCTGCCAATGATATACAAATAGGCTCTGATCTGTGGAAGCTAACCATTATACCTCATACCTCTGTCACCATTGAGGGGCTTAAGAATAAATACATAAGCTATTAGGGAAAAACGATGCCTCAGTTTGTAGTTACGGCTTCTGGGAAAAATGTTTCTTCTTCCCTTGAAGGAGGTAAAAGAAATAATTTTTCTTCTTGTGCACATTGCAGTGAGAGTGTGTGAGATCCAAAACCATTGCAGCCTTATTTTAGGATGAAACTGACACAAGTGAGTAAGGAGACCTAGGAGATGGAGCTTTGATTAGTATATCAAAATTCCAATGATGTCATGATAAAGGCAGCTCTACTTCTGATCTTTGCAATCACATGAGCCAATACATCCTCTTGTTGGCTTAAAGCAATATTGAGTGACTGCTTTCTTTCTCAATCAAAAGCATTTTATCAGATAGAAGATATTTTTGGTCAGTGATATCATATCTAAATTTTGTCAGTGCTCCTTTGATTTCTGTTCCTACTGAGATAGTTAACACCCCACTATTCCTAAATTGGAATGTGAACTGTTTCCTAGTAATTTCTGTTCTTCTTGAATTTTTAACAAAAATGTTACACCTAGTGCTGTGGTTTGAATGTGTCCCCTCCAAAAATTCAAATGTTCCCAGCATGATAGTATTTAGATGCAGGGATTTAGGAAGTTATGAGGCCATGAGGACTTCTCCCTCATGAGTAAGGTTAAGGCCCTTATGAAAGCATTTGCATGCAGCATTCAGTCTCTTGCCCTTCTGCCTACTGTCATGTGAGGATGCAACCTCCCTCCCTTCCGTAGGATGCAGCCTTCGCCGGACAACTAAACCTGCTGGTGCTTTGGTCTTGTGCGTCCCAGCCTCCAGAACCATGAGAAATCAGTTTCTGTTCTTTATAAATTACTCAGTCTCAGGTATCCATATCCTGTTATAGCAGCACAAATGGACTAAGACACCTAGTTAGTATCCATGTTGTCTCATAAAAATTCTACATGAGTTGTTAACAAAAATTTATTTATTCTAACAATATTGAAAATGTTAGTCAAGTCAGTTTTGATATTTATTTGACACATGTCATATTTCCTTTTGCTGACAATGAGATATTTATAATGTTTAAGTTAATCAATTGAACAGTTATATTTTTCAGACCATATTGTTTTCTGTTTTTGATGTGTTTTCTATGAAATTCATATCACAACATAAATAAATCCTACCTCTTTATGTATTGGGTGTCATAGAAAAAGTTAAACTTCTATAAAAAATATAGGCTTTGCCAAGAGTATTTATGACTACTATTCTGTATCATGTGCTTATTTTTGACTTTGAAAAATAATGGCAAAAAAAGGGCTGGTTTCAAATATTTCACCGTACTGAGTTCTGGGTTGTAGCTTCCAGTGAAATGGGGACCTGAAAGTTGGAGAAGAGTGAAAATAGTGTAATGACTATAGGAGTAGATTTGTTTGGTAATGGAAAAAAAAAAGCAGAGACAAAATCACACTCAAACATTAGGTTGGTGCAAATGTAATTGTGTTTTTTGCCATTGAAAGTATTACAAAGTATTGCTAATCTTGATCTTATTTCAAAATCCTGAGAGGTTGTTTATATGCAGTGATACAACTCAAAGCATTTGAACAAATGGATTAACCTCTCTTTTAAGGCACTCGAATTAATTCCAACAATACCTTTAAAAAAAAGTTGTAAAGCTAACATGTTTGTTTTAATGGAAGACAAATGAGATCTGAAGAGCTTAAAATAGAAAAAATAAGTATTTTTTCCTGAACTCTCATTTCTATTTTTCAGGGTCCTTGTATCTTTCCAAAAAAATGTTTCTACCTACCCCAAAGTGTATCAATTTTCTGTTTCTTTCCTTTCTTTCTGCTCTTTTTTGTTTCCTTCTCTCTATACATTCTGTGTGAAACTTGCTTTCTATTTAGTATCACCTAAAAATATTTGGGACTTCATGCTGTATATATGCATAGCATGTTTTTTTCATGGCTACATAGTATTCCATGAATTGTATATGTCTTAATTTATGTATGTACTATTTAGGCATATTTGAATTATTTTGCATTGTTTTCATACAAACATAATAGCAACGAGTACATTCCTATTTGCAGGTGTCTTATCTACTTATCTATTCTTTTTTTGTGTAGATTACTGAGCTGAAATTGACTGCCAATAAGTATATTTATTTAAATATTTTTAGATATTAACAAATTTCTTCCAAAATGTTTCCAAACTTTATACGCCTAGCAAAGCTATATGAAAGTTATTTTTTCTTACACGTAATCTGTATGCCTTTTGTAAAAAAAAGAATTCAGAAATTTGTGTGCACAGTGAAGATCCTTGATATATGCACCATGCATACATATTTGTATTTGTATATATTCTCTGTTTTGTGTGTGTTTGTGTGCATCTGTGTGTGTATGTGTTCTGTTTGTAAGAGAGAATGGTTGCATTATGTTAGAAATAAAACACATAAATATTTGCTGAGTGGGTAATTGAATGAATGGTTGAATCACCTATGCTGTTCTGTGCTATTCATAGAATTGAGTTGAATCTACTATTCTGCTGGAGTTGTAATTGGAACACTCAGTGACAAGCTTCTGCTCAGCAATTTGCTTTATAAGTAATGATTGTTCTGCTCCTTCATGAAATGAATGAGATCCAGGTCAAGCCACTTATGAAGGGAGAAAACATTGAAGTTAATGCAAATCATTCAGAATAGGTTTAAATAACCCTAGATTTGGTTAACTAACATTTAGTTTAAAGAAGACTTGAAATACTACTTCCTCTGTGAGTCCTTTCCCAACTAAGTAAACCTGAAATGTACATGCAGCCTTCAAGAAACCACTGACACAGCAGTACTTTCTCCCGGCATCAGGCAAGATGCTGTGGTTGCAAAAGAACTGATTTGCTTCTTCAGTAGCAAGTGAGCCCATTCTTAAGACAAAAAAAGTTTTGAATTTTATCCACAGGTAAAAGACATTTTTGCTATTAGTGGAATCAGTGATTCAACCATTCATTCAATTAACAACTCAGCAAATATTATTACTGCTTTATTTATAAAATAATGCAATTAGTCTGTCTTAGAAATAAGGCACACCTGGTTTGGAAACTAATTTTCCTCTCTGACTGTTTGACATTGCATATGTCATTCACATTCTCCAAGATGATATGCTCACCTGTAAGTTTTTTCAGTATTTGATTTTAAAAATGTGGAAGGTCTGACTCATAGGCATTTAGTGATTCTGTTCCTTCTTTTCCATCTTTCATTAGTGTAAATGACTGTCATCATAATCAGGTCATCAGTCAGAGATTTCCGGCTTAGAATTATTCATAGGTACAACGCTGATGGCTCTTCTGAAATTGCCCCTGCATAGGTTAATCCACAAATTGTAAATGTATCTAATCTTTGGCTTCATAACATTGTATTCCCTCAACACCTCAATTATTTTATATTTATGCAACAGACAATTCAATTATATTATGTTGTCAATTGCTAATATCTAAGTTGGATGGTTTTTATAAACAGTCTATATTGTAGAGGGTGGGAAAACAGTACATGTAGCAGGGTTCATTTTACTTCATTTGTATTTATTTAGAACTATGCTTTTTCAAATATTTCAAATATTGCTATTTTCTTCTTGTGTCTTTAATATGATTAGGCTTTGTGTCCCCACCCAAATCTCATCTTGGATTGTAATCCCCATAATCCCCAAGTGTCAAGGGAGGGACCAGACGGAAGTAATTGAATCACCATGTGGGGGGGTGCGGTTCCCCCATGCTGTTTTCGTAGTAGTGAGTTCTAATGAGATCTGATGGTTTTATAAGGAGCTCTTCCCCCTAACTTTGCTTGGCACTTCTTCCTGCTGCCTTAAGAGGAAGGTGCCTCGCTTCTCCTTCGCCTTTTTCCATGATTATAACTTTCTTGAGACCTCCCCAAGCATGCCAAACTGTGAGTCAATTAAACCTCTTTTCTTTATAAATTACCCAGTCTCAGGCAGTTTTTATAGCAATATGAAAATGAACTAATACACCCCAACAGTAACTTATTTTCAACAAAAGCGCAGTTATGCTCTAAGTCCCTACTCTTCTAAACCATACACCCTCCTAGAGGTAAACTAAAGACCTATATGATGTCTCGCTTTTCATCTTTACCTGTGTTTGCCAAAGACACTTCAAAATCTGTCCTTTCTTTAATATGTCTTCTCCTTCCCAAAATATTTTTCTTCACCTCCAGTCCACATTTCAGTAAATGACATCATATTTCAGTCATTCTGCACTGCTAGAAAATTAGGAATTATCTTGAGTTACAGTTTCCCAAACTTTCATATTAAAAAAGTATCTAACACTGTCAGTTTTATGTCTTAAATATTTGTTATATATATATATCATTTCCTTCTTTATTTATAACACTTTTAAGTCCTTTTTAATTTTTACTTGCAATTTAACAAATATGGTTCTTACTAGGATTATATTATGCCTATTCCTCTATAATCTTTTCCCTGTGTAACTCTACATCTTTCTTCCCTTCACTTCCTTAATGTATTTTGTCATTGCATGTCCACCATGTTTGCATACACTAATTACTAGAATGTGACACAACCCCTCTTTAACCTTGTCATCCCTTTGGGTTGTCAAAACTGGGTGATCCATCTTTATTTACTGTTATACAACTATGAATAAAGTTTGTTCCCAAGAAAAGACAGCAACCTATCTGGGTAAAAGAGGATCATATTTTCTTTAAAAGATATGCTAGATTCTCGGTCTCATATTCATTTTTTTCTCAACCACCTAAGAGCTACACATTCTCCAAAGCTCAGTTCAGACATAATCACTTCCAAGGAGCTTTCTGCAATTCTACGAGTGTGAAATAAGTGTCCCTCTCAATGTAATTTAGGGCAAAATGAGTTATATAGCACATGATTGTTAGTTTGTCTTTCACCTTTGTTGAACTGCAAACTACTAAATAACAAAAACCTGGATCTTTTATTTTGTTATCCCCAGCTTCTAGTAATACTGTTCCAGGCATATAACAGATAACTGATATATAGATGGGTAGACAGACAGATAAACAGATCCATATCTATTACATATAACAGATTTTTTCATGTAACATATATTCTATAATGGCAAGGAATTGTACCTCATTTCTCCTTTCTGTTAAAAAAAAAACTACTTTAATGGAAAAATCAATTTTAGTTAATAATTATTCAATAAATATGAACCAAATTGAGTTAAATTAGCAAGATACATGATTTAAATTGCAATGTATTTGTAACAAAAATCTTAATTTAATACAGTGATTTACATGTTACTTTTTAATATTCGTTTTTTGCTACAGATTTGTGTGTTAATTGTTCAATGAGATGCTTGGCTTGCAAGATTTTTCTCACCCATATTTAGGTGAATGTATTTGAATTATAAATCTGTGTTAAACAGAGGCAGCACAGATTTAAGGTAATTTTAATATGATCACCAAACTGACTTTTTTTTAAAAAAAGGTAGAATTTTGCTGTAAACTAATATTTTGATAATAATCCTAGCACTCATGGGTTTAGACAAGTGTTTTTACTCTTATGTGATCCAAAAGAAGTTAAAATGGCTGGGTGCGGTGGCTTGCGCCTGTAATCCCAGCACTTTGGGAGGCCGAGGTGGGTGCATCATGATGTCAGGAGATCGAGATTATCATGGCTAACACCGTGAAACTCCGTCTCTACTAAAGTACAAAAAATTAGCCAGGAATAGTGGCATACACCTTTAGTGCCAGCTGCTTGGTAGGCTGAGGTAGGAGAATTGCTTGAACCCGGAAGGCGGAGGTTGCAGTGAGCCAAGATCGCACCACTGCACTCCAGCCTGGACAACACAGTGAGACTCTGTCTCAGAAAAAAAAAAAAAAAAAAAAAAATTGAGACCCACTAACAATTCAGTAATCTGATTTAATATTTCTACTCTTGTTGCTATAGATGAATGTATATATTTTTAATAGAACTTTGGATTTTAAGCAGTAAGTGACTGTAACTTCAAGTAAATTGTTGGAAAGTCATTCTTCAAGCTCCAAATGAAAGATTCTTTACTCTTTGGGACCTTCTTTTGCTGACTCCATAGACTTAACCACTTGTGATTAGAGTTCCCTTGACACTGAAATTGCATTACAGATAGTTGTCTTTGGTACTACTTTCCTTAATAGACCACAACCTCTTGAGTGCAGAAACCATAGTTTATTGCTCTCCTAATTCTAACTGAAAAAGGAAAGGAGAAGAGAATGTAAAAAGCAGGGGAAAGAGGCAAGCAGAAATAAAATAGTCTTTGAATATTTTGCAGCCACTTAATAAATTCTTACATCAAATCCTTTTTTGTCCCACTTCTGACTTCTGTTTGACTTTATGTCTACCGGGATGGCCTCTTCTCAAGACTGAATTGTGTTCCAGTATATTTTCTTTCTTCTCTCTCAGCATACCTCACATTTCCCCCAAGTTATACAGTAAACTAGCTGTTTGAAAGAAAGCATTTGATTTATTTAATTTATATTAAAGAATGGGTGACCATTTGTTGCTTTTATATGGTATCCCAATATGATGTTAACATTAAAAAAAAGACATGCTGACACAAAATAATAAATCTGTAATGGTAGAAATTATCTGTACAAATTTGGGATATAAGAGCATTGATTATCAGTACCTCTCACTGTCCTGCTTTGCTGAATAGTATTTGCAGAAGAGAGAAAGAGTTAGTACGCAGGATAATTTTAGAAACAAATATGATGTGGGAAGAATAGAGTTTTTTGAGAGCTTAATAAATTTTTTTCAATATAACTTTTGAATGATTCACTCTGGTCATTTAGACAGGAGGCCCAAATAGCAATGTTAAAAAGCTGCCAGAGAGTTTGTTACACAAGATAAATCCAGCCTGTGGTAAATATTGTGGTATTCTTAATTACCTGTTTGTTTCTTTATATACGTGAGTCTTGGATGCTGGAAAATAACACAATTATATCTCCTCACCCAATCCCTATGTAACAGACTTTGCATGTCGAATTTCATATTTGTTTTTAAAATAATATAAAACCGTTGCATTTCTCCAGGTCAGTAAAAATACAGGCCTCACCATGTTGCTAAAGGATCCTCCTCTTTTCCCCACTTTAGAATTTTCTGAACCTAATCAGCAAGGAGCATTTTGCCAGGCTCCTGGTCATTGGTCCATAAATGAATGACACTCTTCAGGCCAAGGGCTAGCTAATCGCCAAGTCCGAACTCTGTGTGTGTTTACTAGTGTGTGTTCTTTTCACTTTTCAAAGTCATAACGGATCAGGTACAGTGGCTTTTGCTTCCACGTTTGAGCTGCCTGAATAAACAGGAGGTAATCCCTCACCTTAGGCTGCTGCATAATGCATTCCAGCTTGTTGCTCTGAGTATTTTTGACAGCTTTAACATTTGTTACTAGTAGTTGATCTTAGACTTTTTGCTCCATGAATCTGAATGGTATGGCTTGTCCTCATGCTCATCATTTCTTGATCAGCAAATTAGTCTGGGGGCCTTGCTCTGGATCGTACTAAAAATGAGAATCCCCCATGCAAAATAAGTATTTCAATAATTTTGAGTATTTTTGTTCAAAAAGAAAACAACGTTCTCTCTCTTTTTAATGGCATAAGACAGTTATTCTTCAATCATTTGAGCATCTTGCTCTCTGTTTACGATGTGTATGTTATGCAGATTCTTATACAAATATCTTTTCTATTTTTTTAAACGAAGGCAGGTTCATTCCTCTCTCTTACATCCACCTTTCCAGGTACTACTCCCTCTCATTTATTCTTAGTTTTCAGTATTGCGATTTGTTTTAGGTAGATGATTTGTGCCTTGAAAAATAGTCATTGCAAACCATGAGGAAATACTTCAAAAAAATTACAGTGTTTATATAGTAAAAAGTATGTGTTGTTTTCTTTTCCAAATTTCCTGTAATGTCATATTTTACTTGTAAATAGGTAGGAATTTCAAGGTAGTGATGTAAATAAGTAAAATTAAACAAGCAATAGTTCCAAATACTGTTTTAATGTTATTGTCTATTTACTTCATAGTAGTAATTGTAGGAATATATTTCAAGAAAGTAAATGTGAAGTCTAACAAAGTCACTATATTATTTGTTATAGTAAAAAAATAGCAACAACTAAAATGCCCAAAATGAAGTAATTGATAAAATTTAATGAGAACAACCTGAGGAAATATTGTATGGGTGGAGACAATTGTATTTATTTTAAAAAAATCTAAAAAGTTGAAAAATGCTGTTTTTATGAAAAAGCAGAATTTAACATCTAACATAAGAAATCTAAATCAATGTTTTTCAGATGTTTTATTTCCCATCTTTAAAAATAAAAAGTATATTGTACCTATGACCCTCGTATACGCATACATAATACACAAATAAAACAAAAGTTTTTCTCACGCCTGTAATCTCAGTACTTTGGGAGGCTGAGGCAGGCTGATCACAAGGTTGAGAGCTCGAGACCATCCTGGCCAACATGGTGAAACCCTCTTCTACACTAAAAATACAAAAATTAGCTAGGTGTGGTGGTGCATGCCTGTAGTCCCAGCTACTTGGGAGGCTGAGGCAGGAGAATCGCTTGAACCTGGGAGGTGGAAGTTGCAGTGAGCCGAGATCGCGCCACCGCACTCCAGCCTAGCAACAAAATGAGACTCCGTCTCAAGAAAAAAAAAAAAGTTCTTCAAAACAACAGTCATCCCGTTAAATATAATGTATATTGACATTTTCTTTTTTCTCTCTGTTATAATTTAATTTTAAAAGAATTTGAATTGTGACCTGTTAAAGTGATTTATTGACCAACAAATGGGTTGTGATGTGTAGCTAACAAAACATTGATCTAAAATACATAAATGATATACTTTGAAAATATTCTAGAAAGAAATGCAGTATAATATTAATACTTTATACATGACATTTAGATATGGAATATTTACATTTTTCCCTCATTCTGCTCCAAATGTTTAAAAATATTGGCAGTAAACATTTTACATCACAAGTGTGACTCAGCTTTTCAAATGCCATCTTTTTTCATCAAGTGTAAATATGTTTTACTTTTCAAAGTGCTTTCTTCCAGCTTCTTTTCCATTTTTAGTGGAGTAGAGCCCAGGTCTTAAAAAAAAGAGTATTTTTCTGGACATAGTAAGTTCAAGATAAATAACTATTACATGAGTGAGTGAGTTAAGTGCTTGAATGGTTTTATAAAACTCAAACGTGTTTTTATGAAGTAAATGTTAGTTTTTATTATTATTTTATTCACTTTATTGCAGAACAACATCAGTTCTACTAAAATGGAAGTTAATATAGTCAAATAACATTTTCATATTCAAAACATACTCTTGTCCAAAAGATGTGTTCAGTGTTAGGACAGAGTTATGTTTGGTGATAATGCTGTATAAAATGTCATACTGCTACAGAAAGAACACAGGCGTGGGAGCTGAAACAGTTTATAGTGATCTCGCTGAGCCACTCTGTTGTAAAATGAAAATAATAATATTTGCCTCATAAACTTTCTGAATAATTAATAGAATTAGTTTGTATAAAATACCTAGGTTCATGACCAGCACATATGTTAAGTGCCTGTCTTTTTCCCAGGTACTGGATAATATTTTAAAATATTTTATAATTAAAAAAAAAATTGTTGTCATTTACAGTCAGCCCTCCATATGTGATGCAGAATCCGTGGATACAGAGGGCCGGCTTTGGGATCCAGGGTTGTTGACTGAGTACACAGATCCAGAGCCCACACATACTGAGTGCTGGCTGTACTACCATTTTATACAAGCGACTTGAGCACCCACAGTTTTTTGTATCCACAGGGTTTACAGAGCCCTTCCCCAGTGGATACTGAGAGAAAACTGCAATTAACTATATATAAAACTATAATCTTTAAAAATGTAGGCTTTTATATCAACTGAAGTGACTCAGGTTCAGCAATGCATAAAAGAATTTTTCTGTTCTTTTCTTTTCTTTTTTTGAGACAGAATTTTGTTCTTGTTGCCCAGGCTGGAGTGCAGTGGCGCGATCTTGGCTCACTGCAACTTCTGCCTCCTGGGTTCAAGCGATTCTCCTGCCTCAGCCTCCCAAGTATCTGGGATTACAGGCATGCGTCATCACGCCTGGCTAATTTTTTTTTTTTTTTTAGTAGAGACAGGGTTTCACCATGTTGGCCAGGCTGGTTTCAAACTCCTGACCTCAAGTGATCAGGCTGCCTCAGCCTCCCAAAGTGCTGGGAATACAGGCGTGAGCCACCGTGCCCAGCTGCCAAGATAAATTTTATAAATGAATATATAAAGTGTAAATATGAAGTGGGAAAAAAAACACCATCTACTTTTAAAAAGATAGAACACTTATACAGATACGATGTGGGGGGAAAGTATCTTAGAACCAAAAGTAGTAAGCTGAATATAAATCATCATGTAATCTGTATGTAATACTCATATACCTGTGAAAGGAAAGTGTCTTTCTCACCTATATAGAATGTTCAGAAAGATTTGGTCAACAGGAATACGAAAGTCGAGACCATCTTTGAGCTCACCTCTATATTCTTTAGAATGTTCCGCCACTGCACTTAAGAAGTCAAAAAAAAAAAAAAAAAAAAAAGAAGAGTTGTCATTACTGTTTTCTGTTTGTTTTCAGGGTGTACTAAAAAACGAAAGTCAGTTCACCATTGTACATGAATATTCTCAAAAAATTTGTAAACAAACATTAAAGATTTAATTTGATTTAATAGAAGAAATTAAGATGAATTTAATACAAATCTCTGTGCACATTCACAATAGAAATGGTGAATTCTTTTTCATGTTCACTGAGAAGAGATAAGGATATTGGTTAAACTAGCAAAAAGAAAGAGCAAAAAGGGAAGGTGCTGTTGAAATTTTAAAGCAGTCTTTTAAAATATAGCTGAGCAAAATAAGTTTTAGACTCTGATACGACAAAACAATTGAGTGAATTTTTAAAGTCTCATAACTTTTTAATAAAATAATATAATGTCCCAGAGGTTTTGATTTACATCTGAATAGAACCTTTTTATGAAAACAAAATATGCACAAAAATGAATAAATAAAAATAAACAAAAAATATTTTACTGAAAAAAAGAAATTATTGATCATTTAATAAAGGGCTAATTTCCTTAATACATTTATTTTATATATTAATGTTATGAATTAATTTTCTAAACTTAGAAAAAGTATTCCCTACATAGTTTGAAAAATTCAAACAATGTGATAATAAAAGGTAATGCTGCACAGGAGGTAAACATACAGACTACTGGGCTTGAATTCAAGTTCTGACTCGATCTATTAATATTTCTGTAAGTCTATATATAAATGTTGCTTAATCTCTCTGCCTCAATTTAAGAAAAAATGTAAATGAAAATTAAAATAATTCTCGTTTCTATTAGGGGGCTTAAATTGCTTAATACTGATAGATTACTTAAAACAGTGCTTGGCACAGAGTAAGTATCCAATATATTTTAGCCTTTATAATTGTTGTATAATAATATAGTCAAAAGACACAAGCAGAGAGTGCTTACAGAAAAAAAAAAAAAAAAGGGCAACAAGTATATAAATTAAAGCCAACAAATCTTACAACCAAATAAATGCAACGATGAGATACCCTTTTTTACATATTGGATTGAAAGATTTATCTGTTGTTACAGGTGTGGGGAAAAAAGAGACTCTCAAACACTGTTGGTGAGAATATAAACTGGCATAACCTTTTTGAGGGCAATTTAGAAACTATCAAACTAAAACTGCGCACATCTTTTGACCTAGAAATCTGCCTTCTAAGATTACTGATATTTAAACGTGTCTACAATCTTGCTAATAGAAAACTAGTAGATGCAACATAGCAGTTCCAGTATGAGTTGTACGTGCTTCAGAAAAGTGCATGCTTACACTCATATAAAATATGAGTATGTATACAGTCATGTATCCCATAACGATGTTTTGGTCATTAATGGACTATGTATATGAGAGTGGTTCCATAACGGAGCTGAAAAATTCATATCATTTAGTGACATTGTATTCTTTGTAATGTGGCACTGCAATGCGTTACTCAGTTTGTGGTGATGCTGGTATAAACAAGCCTATTGGACTGCCAGTTATATAATGATAATATACAACTACGTTACTGGTTTACATATGTACTATACTCTACTTTTTATCATTACCTTAGAATGTTCTCCTTTCAGATATTTTTTATAAAGTTGACCGTAAAACAGCCTTAGGGAAATTCTTCAGGAAATATTCCAGAGGAAGACATTATTAAAATCATAGGAGATGACAGCTTCGTGCATCTTATTACCCCTAAAGACCTTTCAGTGGAACAAGATGTGGAGGGGGAAGACAGTGATACTGATGATCTTGACCCTTTGCAAGCCTAGGCTAATGTGTTCGTTTGTGTTTTAGTGTTTAATTTAAAAAGTGTAAAAATAAAAAAATATTAAATAGAAAAAACCTTATCGAAAAGAACATAAAGAAAAATATTTTTGTATAGCTGTACAATGCATTTGTGTTTTAAGCTAAATGTTATAAGAGTCAAAAAGTTTACAAAATTAAGTTTATAAAGTAAATTAATTACAGTAAGCTAAGGCTAATTTATTACTGAAGATACAAAAGTATTTTAAATAATTTTAGTGTAACCTAAATGCACAGTGTTTATGAAGTCTACAGCAGTGTACAGTAATGTCCTAGGCCTTCACATTCACTCCCTTTCACTCCTGAACTCACCTAGAGCAAAATGTCAACCCTGCAGCCTCCATTCAACCTAAGAGCCCCGGACAGGTATAGCATTTTTTTCTTTCATGCCACATTTTTACTATACCTTTGATACGTTTAGATACATACATGGTTGCTAACCATTGTCTTCCAATTGTCTGCAGTGTGCAGCACAGTAACATGCTGGGCAAGTCTGTAGCCTAGGAGCAACAGGCTATATCCTGCCAAGCCCAGGATTGTAGTAATCTATACCACCCAGTTTGTTAAAGTATATTTATGATGTTTACACAAGAAATCGCCTAATGAGGCATTTCTGGAAATATATCCCTGTCATTAAGTGAAGAGTGACTGTACAGGCATACTTGCCTTATTGTTCTTTGCTTTATCGCACTTTGCAGATATTGTCTTTTTTATAATTTGAAGGCTCGTAGAAACCCTGTGTCCAGCAAGTCCGTTAGTGCCATTTTTTCAACATCATGTGCTCACTTCCTGTCTTTGTGTCATGTCAGTAACTCTAGAATAGTTTCAAGCTTTTTCATTATTATTATGCCTGCTATGGTGATCAGTGATCTTTGATGTTACTATTGTAATTGTTTTGGGATGCCACAAACAGATCCCATATAAGAGGGTGAGCTTAACTGATGTGTTCTGCCTTCTCCACCAACCAACCATTCCATCATTTCTCTCCTTCTCATCCATCCTTATTCCCTGAGACACAACAGTATTGAAACAGGCCAATTAATAACAGTACAATGGCCTCTAAGTGTTCAAGTAAAGGGAAAAATAGCATGTTTCTCATTTTAAATCCAAAAGTAAGCTAGAAATGATTAAATTTAGTGAGGAAAGCCTGTCAAAAGCTGAGATAGGCCAAGAGTGAGGCAGGCCTCTTATGCCAAACAGTTAGCCAAGTTCTAAATGCAAAGGGAAATTTCCTGAAGGAAATTAAAAGTGCTACTCCAGTGAATACATGAATGATAAAGAGAAAAAGCCTTATTGCCAATAGAGAGAAAGTTTTGGGTCTGGATAGAGGATCAAACCAGCCACAACATGCCCTTTTAGCCAAAGCCTAATACAGAGAAAAGCCCTTACTCTTCGATTCTTTGAAGGCTGAGAGAAGTGAGGAAGTTGCAAAAACAAAGTGTGAAGATAGCAGACATTGGTTCATAGGACTTAAGGAAAGAAGCTTTTTTCATAACAAAGTGCACGGTGAAACAGCAAGTGCTGACATAGAAGCTGCAGCAAGTCATCCAGAAGATCTAGTTAAGACTGTTGATGAAGATGGCTACTAAACAACAGATTTTTGATGTAGACAAAGAGCCTTCTGTTGGAAGAAGACACCGTCTAGGACTTTCATAGCTAGAGAAGAGAAGTTAATGCTTGGCTTTAAAGCTTCAAAATACAGGCAGCCTCTCTTGTTAAGGACTAATGCAGCTGGTGACTAAGTTGAAGCCAATGCTCATGTACCATTTCAAAATTCCTAGAGCTTAAGCTGGAAACCATCATTCTTAGCAAACTATCACAAGAACAGAAAACCAAACACCGCATGTTCTCACTCATAGGTGGGAACTGAACAATGAGATCACTTGGACTCAGGAAGGGGAACATCACACACCGGGGCCTATCATGGGGAGGGGGGAGGGGGGAGCGGGGAGGGATTGCATTGGGAGTTATACCTGATGTAAATGACGAGTTGATGGGTGCTGACGAGTTGATGGGTGCAGCACAGCAACATGGCACAAGTATACATATGTAACAAACCTGCACGTTATGCACATGTACCCTAGAACTTAAAGTATAATAATAATAAAAAAAAAAAAAATAAAAAAAAAAAGAAAGAAACTGATCTGACCAAACCTGAAGTCCAAACTCAGGGAAACCAAGCTTCTTTCTACCTTTGTGCATTAATGACTTTATTTGAAATCAATAAATTAAAAATAATTGTAAAAAAAAATAATGCTAAATCTACTCTGCCTCTTCTTTGTAAATGGAACAAAAAAGCTTGAATGACAGTTCATGTGTTTACAGTATGTTTTACCAGATATTTTAAACTATTGAGATTTAATGCTCAGAAAAAAAAAAAGATTCCTTTCAAAATATTACTGTTCACTGACAAAGCACCTGGTCATGCAAGAGCTCTAATGGAGATGTACAAGGAGAGTAATGTTATTTTTATGACTGTTAGCACAGTATCCATTCTGTAGCCCATGGATCAAGGAGTGATTTTGACTTTTAAGTCTTTTTATTTAAGAAATAGATTTTGTAAAGCTGTTGTGATCATAGTGAGTTCTTTGATGGATTTTGGCAAAATAAATGAAAAACCTTCTTGACAGGATTTACCATTCTAGATGCCATCAAGAATATTTGTTATTCATGGAAGAAAGTTAAAATATGAACATTAACAAGAGGTTAAAATATGTCAATTTTAACCCTCATGGATGACTTTGAGGGGTCCAAGACTTCAGTGAAGGAAGTAACTGCAGATGTGATGGAAATAGTAAGAAAACTAGAATTATAACTGAAACATCAAGATGTAACCGAATTACTGCAATCTCATGATCAAACTTGAATTGATGAGAAGTTGCTTCCTATGGATGAGTAACGAAAGTAGTTTCTTGTGATAGAATCTACTCCTGATAAAGATGCTGTGAACATTGTGGCAATGACAACAAAATATTAGATTACATAAATGCAGTTGATAAAGCAGCAACAGGATTTGAGACGATTGACTTCTGAAAAGAATTCTGAAAGATACTCTACCATGGGCAAAATGTTATAAACCAGTGTTGCATGCTACTGAGAAATCTTTCATGAAAAGACGAGTCCACTGAAATGGAAAACTTCACTGCTTATTGTAAATTTAAAAATTGCCACAGCCACCTCAACCTTCAGAACTACTAATCTTATCATCAAGAACCCATTAACATAAAGGCAAGATCCTTCACTAGCAAAAAGATGACCACTACCAAAGGCTCAGATGATCATTAGCATTTTGTTTTCACAATAAATTATATTAAATTGAGGTATATACATTGTTTTTACCTAATGTTATTGCACACTTAATAGACTTCAGTGTAGTATAAAAATGACTTTTATTGCACTGGGAAACCAAAAAGCTAGTGTGACTTGTTTTACTGTGATATTTGCCTTATTGCAGTAGTCAATAATTCAACTTTCACCATACCCAAGTATGCCTATATATGGAAAGAAAAACTGAAAACTTGATATTTCCTTTACATCAGTGAGACTATGAAGGGTGGGACCTATCATGGTTAAAGAAAGGAAGGTATTAGACTTCCATCTCATAGCTTTTTAAAAAATGATGTGCAATTGTTATAGTAAAAATGTCTAAATGAAATATAGTTTCAGGCATAAAAAGCATAATCATATGGACTAAGCAAAATTGAAAACAGGTCACCAAACAAAAAGGACATTTAAAAAGCTCTACTTATTTTAAAAGCTCTGTTGGTACAGTATGTATATTTATACATATTTGTAGAAGAAATTATGTATTTTTAATAAAAGAAGCAATGAAGAGAGATTAACACTGCTGAATGTGGTGTCAGACAAAGCAAAAAAATTAACAGCAGTCACAATTCTTGTAGTATAGATAATTTTTGATAAAATATATACAAAATTAGAATTGATAGCCACAGCCTGAATGGATTTAGCTGAAAATCCTGCTAGAGAAAAATGACTTTGTTCTGAATATTTGAAATACTAGCTATGGGATTCAGAATAAAAATACATTATTGTAGTATTAGGTAAACACTTGCTTAGTAGAATAAACTGACAAAGATATCATCTGTCTTTTTCACCATTGTATTTCATACCTGCGTTGAGATTTTCATTTTATTTTTAATAAGAGATAATTATTAGGCAATAGAATTCACTTAGTAAAATCTGAGGCATTTTATGAAGTTCAAAGTAGGAACATATTTTAAAAATGTAAAAGCTTTGCCTTAACTGTCCCCTCAATTTATTAGTTAATTAGTAATCAGTTTATTAGAAATGTGATTTGCACATTAAGATTAGCATTAAGCCATAAATTCATGTTTTCTAGATGCATTTATGCTGTTTTATTTCTATATGCTGTTTTATTAAAAGGTTTGTAGACAAACTAGGAATCTTAAAGTTAGCTGATTATATAGTAAAGTTAGCTGATTATATAGTAAATATTCAGTATATCAATTGCTATTATCTCATATAAAATGAGTAATTGCTAGCTATGCTTTAAAAGATATATTTTCAACTACGTTGCAGAGAGTCATACACTTAAAACAAATGTTTATTTATATAATTTTATGAAAAAAACAAAATCATACCTATACACCTTACCAAATGGAAAGTTTTATGGTCAGCTAGGTTTTTCTGACCACTTACCCTACACTCAAAGAGTGGTTCACATGTGATTATGTTATGAATTGATCAATTGCTAGGCTATATGCAATACCATAAGTAACAGAATAAAGAGGAGATGCTAATTGTTAAGAAAATGGCTCATTTATAGTAGTTATAAATATAAGTCCAACCTGTCTTTTATCCTTAAGTTAAAATGAGATGTATAAACAGGAAGATATAGCAGAAAAAATCATTTTTATCATTCCAGTGGTCTATGTTCTCATCCATTTCTAATATATAGAATTTTCTCAACCTAAGAATCTATTTTATATTGGCAAAAAATTTCCTAATAACCTTGCATAATTAAAATTCATATCTAGCTCAAATTTCTGGTGACAGGAAACCAACTCCATATAGACTAGAATTAGTCTCTGTGGAAAATAGCATGTTCTGCTCTTTTCAGGTTCTTCTCTTTTTGAAAATGAGCTGGTCAACAAAATGAAAAATAAGAATGGCACATTCATAATGCACACATACACACACATACATGCTCATGCACAGGCACACAATCCAAACTGAGAGCATCGAGTGAGGGTCACCAATGGGACAGTGACTAACAAATGTGAATTTCTTTCTTGGCTGTTGATATAGTTGTTAAGAAAAAAGATTTAAATACATTTGTTTTTAGAATATATTATGGAAAAACATCGCAGTTTTACCTCAATTCTAATCCTGAATTTTTTAAGATTTTTTAATGAAATTCAGTATCATGTGTAAATTTTTTAATATTTAAAAATGTAAGAACTTGTTTTTTCATTTCATTTGGAATGCACATAAAAATGAGTTTGTGAGATACTTATGTTAGATGTCATTTTGTAAGGGATTTGTTTTAATCCCAACAAGTGAAATAATTAGCAGTTTAAACACTGAAAAATGAATGGGTACTAATTGTGATTGACATGAAAGAGTATTTCTCTGATGATTTTAAATTATTTGGTAAATAGAATAAAAGGGAGAAGGAAACAAAATCTGTTTGAATTCCTGCTATATATTACACACACTGTTGAATTCTCCACAAATGATCTAAGTTTATTCTTTACAACATCTTATAGACAGGTTTTATCACTCTTTTAAAGATTAATCATATACAGGGAGGTTAAGTATCAAGTCAGAGATAGGAGAAGTCTTATCTTTCTTTATCCACAAATTTAATTGGTCACCAAGCTCTATCAAATTTCCTTAATGTCTTTTATATTAAACCCCTTTTTATATTTTCTTTATTATTCCCTTACCCTTCATCACCTCTTGCCTAGACTCTTGCAGCAGTCCTTTTATAGTCCTCAGAAAATGCAGTAGATCTTCTCCACAGCCTTCTTCTACAATATAAAACTAATCACATGATTCCTTTCTTTAATGGCCTTCAGCATGTCTCCATTTTTCATAGAATGTACTCTGAAGTTCTTGGCAAGCTCTATAAGACTCTCTACAATCTGGTCCCTGCTCATCACTTAAGGTTTATTTTCACACATTCTTATTCTATTTCTCTCCTAGACTTCTCAGCCATCCTAAGATAATTGCAGTTCCGAATCTATTTTCTGCTGCTTTATGTCTGAGTATTTTCTCACCTTTCTTTGACTTGAGCTTACCATGCCCCAACTCACAATTTCTACCAGATTGTCTTCTGTAAGCTAATGATAACGTCACTTCCTTCACAAAGCATTTGCTCACCTGCTACCCTTGTTCTCTGACCCCTTTTACAAGTGAATTGACAGCTCTAACACATTTTTACCATAGCCCACCTAACTTTAGTCTTAGTAGTAACTTATATGTTTTCTTTGATTGTTAGTTTGTGATTAAGTTTAGGGTTAGGACAGGGACCATGTTATATTTTGTATGCAAACCTGGTAACTAGCACACTTCTTGGGACATCATAGGCATTGTGTTTATTATTTTGTTTGTAAAGGAATGATATTGGAGAATATAAAGGATACTAGACTAAGGGAAAGATTAGACATATACCCGTAACCTAGAAAAGAATCAATTCAGGGTATCCAAACAGTTATCAGTCACGGACCTTCTTTTAGAGTTTTATAATTAATATTACTCAATTCTAATTATTTAATATCTGTGTGTGTGTATCTTTTCCAGGTTTCAAATTTCCAGTATAGTAAATCTGATTTGCTCAAGTTGAGTTGGATATGTACAACTGAATTAAGAAAAATAACTTAGACTCCTGTGAGATGTGACCAGTAGGTGCCATTCACAGGAAAGCAGCATTGTTAAGACTCATGTCGCCACCTTATGAGATATCCACTGGAGGTATTCAAAGGACTTTAGCTGGCTAGGTAGTGTTTAACCGATAAAATAGAGCAAGTACATTTACAAAGTGTTTATCAACAAAAATACAGTAGACCCACAAATATAAAACCACTACGAGTCAAAACCTCTAGCGACAAATCATGAAGTAGGTCTTCAAGCTCTTGTGAAACTCTTGTGTCCTAAATTATGTATATCACTGCAGTGACAACAATTTGAGAAAAATTTTACTTCCAAAAGGAATTAGCAACAATAAGGCTAATGTTTTACGTTGGAAAAGTGATCTTTCTCCAGGGCAATATGGCAGCAATTGCTATATTAAGTATTTAGTCAAATATACTATAAGCTTATGGTCTTCCATTGTTTCTTATTAAGATGAATGGCAAGGCCTTCCATTTTCTTTGTAGTCCAGAAAATGTGAAATCATTCCTAATAACATCTTCTTTTACCTTCATTTCATATTTATTTTCCCAAGCAATTATAATAATTGTGCCTATATAATATCTCTTAAAAGTTTTGCATTATCTAACTCCAATGCAACACTTTACTTCAAATTACCATTTTATTTCACCTATACTGTGAATTGGCCTCCTAATTTATAACCAATTGTATTAAATGCATCAATTCTGCTAAGTTCCATACTTCTAATTTCTTCTTCATACCTCATCCAGAGTTAACTTTTGAAAACTCAAACCTAAGCATGTCTGTATCCTGCCTGAAACTTTTCAGTGGGTTTCCATTTCTCCTGGAAAAAAAACAGAATCTCATCACTTGGTCTACCAGTACCCCATCTCCAACTTCACTAGGCTCTGCCTAATCAAACTCATCATTTTTTCTTATCCTTTGTACTTAGACTGCTCCAGTAAGTGTACATGATGTTCTCTGTGGAATTCCCTTTTATTGCTTTTTTACTTAGTTAATTTCGACTCACCCTTATGTTCTCAGCTCAAGCTAACTTCTTTACAGAAGCCCTCTTTGATCTCCCTGCTGGGTCAAATTCCACTACTGTCTTTTTTATGCAATACTCTTATTCTTAACATCATGCTGCTAGCCTCACAGTTTGTTCACAGCACCAGTTTTACTTGTTTGAGTGTGATTATTTAATTAATGTCTCTACACTACAGGATAATTATTGTGAAGTTGGGGATATGTGTGTTTCTGTTTCTAGGTGTCTATCACATGGCAACAAATTAGGCAATCAAATATTTGTCAGATACATTTATGTATTATTATTCACCAAAATGTTAGATAATAATTTGAATATGTCAATTTTCTTGTTTCTAATTATGCTTTCATTTATAATACATGTTGACAGTATTATTTCTACTTTTATCGTGTATTAAAATAGTTATTAATACATAATGCTCAATTTTAATCTTCATTTATGAGTAGATAAATTGCTAGTTTAACTGCATAAAAATGTGAATTTCCCATTCCGTGTTTAGTCAACCAGTCTGGGAACAATTCTAGAGTTTACATGGAAGAAAAGAAGAGCATTTTGTACTGCCGAAAGACTTGATATGCCCTAATTCTCACCCTAACTAGACTGCAGGTTTCTCTGTCAGAGACCATGCATTTAATGTTTTTAACCCTAAAGAATCAGGAGAATTCCAGACTTTAAGTGGGTAGTCAATAAATAATTTACTCTATTTTTCTTCCCAC
Source organism: Macaca thibetana thibetana (assembly GCF_024542745.1). NCBI lineage: Eukaryota > Metazoa > Chordata > Mammalia > Primates > Cercopithecidae > Macaca > Macaca thibetana. The sequence goes on from NC_065591.1 coordinate 91,508,951, forward strand.
ATTCATGCTCCCTTAGCTGTTTTTTGATTACCTGTCTTCCATTTTTATGGCAACCTTTTGTGCTAGTTCACTGAACCAGAATATTTAAATGTTTTTATATAGCATTTATTTTATGCTCACCCTGGCTTTTATAGCACATGAGAATTCAATAGAACCAGAAAATATTTGGTGACTTAAAAGTTAAATATTTATGTTAGATTCTCCGTCAGAGTATTTACATTTTTGATTTATATACAGCTATCAAAATACTCTAAATATAAAGTGAGAGTTTCCCTAAACTTTGAAGTAGCTTAGAAAACATTTAACCTGGCTGTAAGAAATTAATAACACCAAGTTTATGTAGTCTTCCCTAGATAACTGCTTTTAATAAGCTATTATTTCTCATTTTTATTCTCTTTGTACTCCCCCAATCCTTATCAGTCATGCTAAGGTAAACTTACATGTTTTATGCATGATCAAAATGCTTACACAAGAAAGATAGGATGATTAAGGAAAACAATGTGGGGAGCAGTTTCTTAAACTTCTTATTAAAGCCAACTTAATTCTCTGGAAAAAGGTATTGAAGCAGCATTTGAAGGTCACCAGCTCTTCCCAGGCCTTTCAAAGTATCTGGTCCTGAGACACAATGTTTGTGCAGCCACAACTGGTTGCCTGATAAAGAAAGAAAAGAGTGAGGGACCTCACTGATAAAGAATTGTGGTGAGAGAAAGGACATGAGTGAAGGTAGGAGTATTACTACATACAACCCCCTACTTTTTCTTTCCTTCTCATACATATTTTGGGATCCAAGAGAAGATAAAAAATATTTATGGTCCAAAAATTGTTGACCAAAATAAAAAACATATGCACAACATCATAAAAATGTAACAATGGCTGGGTGGCTCAAAAAATGGCATCCGGGGACGTTTGCTTGTACTGCTTGAAGGCAACAAGTAAGAATTAAGGCAGGATCCACGGTAGAGGTAAGTGGCTTATGATATGATCAGAATAATAGCTTTCAATTGCATAGTAATATGCAGTTTATATAGCTCCTTCAGATTAATTGTATCCTTTAAATCTCATCACAACTGAAGATTATGTGATTAAAATTTAGAAGAGCCAGAACCAAAACCCAAGCCTTCCATTCTAAGTCCAGTAAGCTTTCCACTATAGGATGCTGAATCCTTTCTTTTCCTTCCTCGTCTCGTCGGTCGTCGGTCGTACTCTCCTCCTCTTGTCAACTACATTATTTAAATTTAGATGTGCTAGCATGGTTGGAGCTGGGGAAAAGATATGGCTGAAGGTTGATAGCATCAGTCCTTCAAACCTACTTCCTGAGCTTCCAGATGTTGGGCTTGCCACTTAACTTGCTGGATATATGTCTAACTTTTCTAAGATCAAGTGTCTAGGTGTAAAATAGAGGCATTACCTCTGGAGCCTAAATCACAAGTTTCTTTTTAAGTTTGATACCAAATAATTTAGGATAAAATACTTTGTAATCTCTAAAAAAATAATTTTAAGTGACTTATCTTAATTGTATTTATAATTTTCAAAGAATAACATAATAATTGCATTCACTAGGTACAAATTTCAAATGATGAATAAAAACGTGAGTCATCCTTTGTTTTAGAGGAGAGGAATGGAAAAAAGTACACTTTATAAATAAAGTTTGCTTTAATTGCATTAGCTTGCTATTTCCCACCATTACTTTAGTCCTCCTCCTTGCTCATTAAGCAGTGAGTCCAAAGTGTATCTGTTGCTCTTGTTGCTGTAGTTGACTCTGAGTGGCTACAGTCTTTTCTAACTTGGACAAGAAAAGCTAGAGCATCAGTAATCAGTCTTTTCCTTGTATTTTTCTTTTTTTCCCCCTGGTATAACAGTTGTTTTAGAACAAAATTCGTTCAAACATGTTTCTCTATGAATTAGCTGGGGATGAGTTTGTCTGTTACCAGGAAGAAGAATAAGGAACAGGCTCAAAATATAAGGACATTTGCAATCTCTTTACCTTTGTAGTAAGTTTCCTTCTGCAAGTAGTCTTGTAAAGCTTGGATAATGAAAAAATGAATAAAAAATCATCTTCTATGAGAATGTCAACCATGGGGCCACAGAGGCCCAGGTTATCACGAGAAATTGCACTTGGAAAAACTGACATGAAGTGGAGGAGGTTTATTTTATTTTTTTCTCTCTTATAGTAAGATTTGGAGACAGCAGAGAGAATATGAACACATATAAAAGAACATATAAAGTTCTTTTCAGAGAAAGAACTTTAAGGAACTTTTTGAATAGAGCAAGTTTATAATTAAAATACCATCTTCTAGATTACAACTATTGTCATTATGGAATTAGCAGATATTTAAATTGGATTATTTTTACCAAATTACTTAATTTTCATCATTAATTGAGGCCAACAAATCTAATTTGAAGTATCAGGAACTAAGTGGTTATCTTATTAACAAGCCTAGAAAATAAAATATTAAACATTGTTCTCAAATATGCAAGGAGATATTCTAGTATACTACTGGAGCAAGTAATGGTATTCTAGGAAAGTTTTATCCAGATTTACTACAGAAAATTTAAAGAAGGAATAAAAAGATACTTCTTGTAATTCTCTACAGACATTCACTAAAAAACTGAGTTATTTGAAGGATATAAATGAATTATTTAATACTTTGTAATTCTATCAGATCACTCATCTTTTAAAAATTGTTTGGATTTTCTGCCTTTAATGTAGTCAAAGTATCATATGATTAATGTACTAGGAATGAAAGGAATAATTTTTAAGTTTTACATCCAGACACTTTTAGGAAAGCTCATATTTAAATACTGGCATCTATCTTTCTTTATTGATATTCATTAGAATACTTCAATATTCATGTAATAGCCTCTTAACTCCTTTCCTTGTAACTAATGCCATGCCTTCTCATCCATCCTTCATATGTTACAAGAATCATTCTTCCAAACAAATCTGATTAGATCACACTCCCACTTAAGACCATTCAATAACCTCTCCCTGTACACACACTAAATTCCAAAAAAGTCCAAGACATTTATTTATGTTATGGCACTAACCAAAACTTCTATTTATTATTCTTTCACATTATGTTCCAGCAATACCAAGCCATAGGAAATTATCTACATTCTATCAAGCTTTCATATTTTTTTTTCTCCTTTCAGTACCTGAAATGACTTCCCCTCTTTTACCCTGTACAGCCTTTCTCATCTTTCAGTCTACTACATTCATCTGTTGACACTCTTCCTTTCTGTCAACTACTTGCATACATTGAGTTTACTCCTATTATTGCTCTTATCACTCTGTATTTGAACATATTGGTACAGTAAATTACAGTCTAGATTTTGGGCTGTTTAAAATAGAATGCTTGTGGCTGGCTGGATGCAGTGGCTAAGCATTTTGGGAGGCTGAGAGGGGCGGATCAGTTGAGTTTAGGAGTTCCAGACCAGCCCTGGTGACATGGCGAAAGCCCATCTCTACAAAAAACACAAAAATTAGCCAGGTATGATGGTGTGTGCCTGTCATTCCAGCTACTCAGGAGGCTGAGGCTGGAGTATGACTTGAGCCCAGGTGATGGAGGTAGCTGTGAGCAAAGATCACTGCATTCCAGCCTGGGTGACAGAGGGAGACCCCGTCTCAAAGAAAGAATAGAATAGAAAGAATAGGATAGGATAGGATAGGATAGGATAGAATAGAATAGAATAGAATAGAATAGAATAGAATAGAATAGAATACTTGTTTGGAGACCCCCTGTCAAAGAAAGAATAGAATAGAAAGAATAGAATAGAATAGAATAGAATAGAATAGAATAGAATAGAATACATGTTTGTTTTTGTATCCCAGTTGCTACTTTACACACTCCCTAGCACATATCTGGGAAGCATGATTGAGCAAAAATAGAACAGATCTGGAGTAAGATAGACTCAACAAATGCCAAGTGGTTTCTTTGCTGAGCGCATGCTGATGTTTGCCAGTTTAGTTTGGATGTTAGATGAGTACAAGCAGTCATTAATCTGCAAAAGATTGAGTTTCTCTGAATAACCCAGACTACTTCTTCCATAATCTCTTTTCTCCAGAGCTGTGCCAAAGATGAAGGACTTTTTTTTTTTTGGCTGAAATTGACAGAGATGACAAGAAATTTGAAAAATAGAAATATGTAAATGCCTATAAAAGTAAAAAAGAATGAATAAAACTAACTTCTCAGAATATCTCTTTAGAAATAGACAATTTATGGCTCAACATGCCATAGCAACAGGCAGAAAATGGAGACTCACAGTTTTTGGTCTGGGTCACTTTTGATGGTGCTTTTAATCTGGCGTTGTCTGGTCGCTATTTGGGGGAGATTCTCTGAATAGGCTGTTAAAATTTCTGATTATACAAGTTTGTTTTGTATTTTCATAAGATGATCATTTTAAGTTAAAGGTATAATAATATTCTTATTTCTTATTCCATGTTTTATATCTTGGTGTAGATATATTTTCCTTATTGTTTTCATCTAGTTTGTTAAATTAAAATTAAATCTCAAAAACCACCTATTTGTGACAGATCACCAAAGCCTTTAATGTTATTTGTACAGAGAAATCATGAAATAATACCTGTGTCAATTAAATATATTTGTATTTATAGGCTGGGCGCAGTGGCTCATGCCTATACTCCCAGCACTTTGGGAGGCTGAGGTAGGCAGATCACTTGAGGTCAGGTGACCAGCCTGTTCGACACGGTGAAAACCCATCTCTACTAAAAACACAAAAAACTGATGATGGGCATCTGTAATCCCAGCTACTCGAGAGGCTGAGGAACAAGATTTGCATGAAGCTGGGTGGCAGAGGTTGCAGTGAGTTGAGATCGCGTCACTGCACTCCAGCCTGGGTGACAGAGCAAGATTCCATCTCAAAAAAAAAAAAAAAAAAAAAAAGGATTTATAGGTATGTACATTTTCAATGAAGACATACTAAACTGTGTAAATACTAAAATCCTTCCATCTTTTTACCCTAATTTTAGTCATTAAGTTCTTATGATCAAATGGCTTTCAAAACGTACTGAGGCCTCCTTAACAACAAGTGAAAATTTCCAAAGAAATGATCTTAATTAAATCATTTAAAGTATAGAGCAAACATGAAAGAATTATTAGTTATGCCTCAGTCCTCATAGAAATTATGTGTACTAGATACAGTACATATTGTCATATTTTCCAATGTTATTGTCATCATTTACCATAAAAAGTCAATTTAAAAGAGAGGTTTATGTTTTTTTAAATTAGGAAGACCTGTCTATCTTCTAGCAAAATATTATAAACTTGAAAGCAGGATCAAAACTAAAGTCAGGACACTAGTTAATGAATCTGGAAATGAAGGTGAAATGGGACTTTGTGGACCAACTTATAATTAAAAATAATAAGGACAAAAACAGCACACAGCTTGTTTAAAGAGACTTCCTGGTGCTGCTATATCTTTAGAAATTTTGATTATCTTGTAAATACCTACTAAGTACAATAGTCACTATTCCCAAAGTACTTCTAGTGCACACATGAATAGATTATGAAATATACAAGGCTCAAAGGATGTGCCAAAAACATGGTCCAGATAAGTATCATAGGAGTTTTGAGGAAGCAGGATTCACTTCGAATTAGGATGAGCTGGGGTAATTTAAATAATAGATGGACTTGATTGGCAAATGAGGTGACAGAGTTATTTCTGAATTTGTGTAAAGAGAATTTAGGTAATAGATGCAAGCTACAAAAGTTTGAAGAAATGCACAGACTTGCTAGACTGGAATATTAGTAGGTCCACTTTAAGAAAGCAAAAGGAAGAATGTGGTATTGATAGCCAGGCAGAGAGCCAGTAATCAATAGAGTCTTGAGCATGAATTTCTACTCAGAAACAAAATGACTGACCTGGCATTTTTTGTTATTGTTCAGGTAGTTTTATTTTTTTTTTTTTCTAAGACATTTTCCTTAACTAGAATAGAGAGAGGATGATTATCAATCCTATTGCCTTGAAAGGCACAAAACAAACACTGACATGAGATAAATAACAACCAAAAAAAGGCTTATTTTAGTTACATCAAAGCAGTTCTACATTTAAAAGGCATTATACTTTAATGTTTTAATGTATCACTTTTTATGTACATAACAATTTTCCTTTGAAGTGAAGATGCAGTTTAGGTCATTGGATTTGTGAATAAAACAGACACTTTAAGGTCCTTTAAACAAAAAACTTGTAAAGCTATATTAAAGCTTGTTGGTCTATTGATAGCATGGTCTCTGGTTCTGACTTGCCAATAACTTGATCTCATAATAAAGAAGAGAAAATATTTAGGAAAATGACATGGTAGAAGAAGAAAAGAAGTAGTGTGTTTTTTCTTTAAATGCTTCAAAATAGAGCTCTTCCCACTGACGTAGATATCTGGCCTGTGGGGAACAAGACCTACCAGCCACTGTGTGGTCTCCTTTGATACTTCGAACAACCCAAAATAACTCATTCAATTCATTAGATGACTTCATTTCAGAAATCGTGCTTTTTACTGAAATCTGAAAGCAGAGAAGTCCGGAACTGGCTTTACAAAGAGATGAAATGGTTTATGCAAGAATAGCTCAAACGAAATGCAGGGATTTTTTTTTTTTTTTTTTTTTGATTCCTTGTGGCTTTGTTGACAGTGATACATTGATAGTTTGGGGGCATATCTTCCTAGGTTGGAGCTGATCAACAAGTGGGAGTCTTTAGCAAATTGCCTCAAGTCATGATCAATTCTTTGAGGTGTAATGATATTTTTATTAAGGCAAGTCAATGGATACTTAGTACCTATTAATGTTATATACAAGGTGTGTCATCGTATGTGTTCAAGTGTAAGTCTGTGTTTACTGACGCTTCTTTACAACAGATACCTACATGTTCATTATGTGTGCATTTGTTTCCATTTCAGAGTGGACTTGATGTTATTTGAGTCCACAGTCTGTAAAACTCAGCCAACACACAGAAAAATACACTGCTGCTAGAATTGTTTTCCAAGATCGTGAAACCGCTCTGATGTTTTACTCAGAGAGAAACCTTTACACCATTTCCACAGTCAGGTTTGATTAAACAAACAGGTTGTGCATTTGTAATGAAGCATGTGGATGAAAAACACAAAGTACCAAATTACCTTTGTGCTCATTGTAAACCTGTTAACATCTCAAATATCTCCTGAGATCCACTGCCCTTTTAACTAAGAGTAAAGCCACCTGTCTCTCCTGGGATGGCTGGGATGTCTGAAATAGTGGAATGTTTGCTTTCAGGCTAAATGCCTCTCCTGCTAGCTAGTTTAGCTATTGATTGTGCTTTAGCTTATGACTACTTTGCCCTGAGACTTTTCTCAAGGATTATAATCTACCTAACATTTATTCAGCAGAGCCAATGCCTTTAGTCCTCAGGGTTTCCTTTCTGATTGACCTTATGTTCCCTTCAAGAAACTACCAGAGTATAGGCATGAGGTATATTAATATGATCCTTAGGTTAAATATTATTTCATTCCTTTTATGCAACTGCTGTCTTACAGTCAGAGAAACCAAGCCTTTAATAAATTATAATTTCTTTAAAATTATAAAAATGTCTTGGTCAGATTTATCAAAATTAACAATGCAAAAGAACGCAGAGTAAAGCTACATCCCAAGACTTCCAGTATGAATATGGAAGAAAAATAGAGTAACTTATTTTTTCTGCATTTCCTACAAAAGCGACAAGGTAAACAGAAAAAAATAACTTCTCTATTTTCATTGAAACATGAGGCATATATCAATCACAGACTGTATGACTCTTATAGAAGCCATGTGAAGTGAGGTTCAATAGAAGCCTCGAATGGGAAAGTGTTCACTAACAGAATGACAGTACAAATGCCAGGGAAATGCCAGTAAAAATATACCTCATGAAGGCATAATGCAAAGGCAGAGTTGGAAAAAATGTATTATTTGCATCAAACAAGAGTTGCAGGATCTAGAGAGAGTAGACAGAGATCAAGCAGATGCTGCATAGAAAGAAAAGTTGCAACAAAGCCCCGCAGAGAACCGTCAAACAATCCAGAGATGCAAATTTTAGAAAAGGCAACAAATCATGTAATCTTTGAAGGAAATTTTTACAAATAACTGGGCCAGGAAATCTAATTCATTCCTTGGTGAACCATATAAAAGTTGGAAAGAATCAATATAAAAATACTATTAGAAACCTTTGCTAGAATGATGCTGTCATAAAACAGAAAATTCAGGAGAACTATCCTAACCTTGAAAGATCAAAATCCTGAAAATATAATTCTGGAAAAAATAATTTTAAAATTACTCTGAAAACATTTATTTACATATTTAAAAGTGGAATTATTTGAGAAACATGCAAAAGCACAACAGTACTTCAGAAAAATTTATGAATGCATATCACTATGGTCAGTTAGTATGTGTACCAAGCTTTATAACTGGAGTCATCTGAAATACCATGCCAGACAACCCGAGATTTTTGACAAGATCTATAGAAAACCACAGTAAGTTACAACTGCATATGCAGTCATCAAAAGAGCTGAGATCTTGAGAAACTTTATCTTTTACAAATGCACATGTACAAATAGGACATTTCTCCATTTATTAAGGAAGCTTCAGTGTTTTTACTTCAAGAACCAGAGAAGCCGATGGTGCATTTCTCATTTGTAGGCTGAAAGCTTCAAGACTTAGAAAGTCCAAAGGCCAGTGAGCTTGAAGTTCTAATGTCAAAGATGACATAAGAAAGGTCACCCAGGTGCCTATGGCTCAGGCCAGGCCTGGTGGCTTACGCCTGTAATCCCAGCACTTTGGGAGTCCAAGGCGGTGGATCACCTGAGGTCAGGAGTTCGAAAACAGCCTGACCAACATGGAGATATGGAGATACCCTGTTTCTACTTAAAAAAAAAAAAAAAAGAAAGAAATTAGCTGGGCATGGTGACACATGCCTGTAATCCCAGCTACCTGGGAGGCTGAGGCAAGAGAATCTCTTGAACCCAGGAGGCAGAGGTTGTGGTGAGCCAAGATCATGCTATTGCACTCCAGCCTGGGCAACAAGAGTGAAACTCAGTCTCAAAAAACAAACAAACATACAAAAACCATGAAAAAGAAAGGTCTGTCCCAGCTCTCAGAAAGAGACCAATTCACCTCTGTATTTGTTCTCTCCAGGTTGTGGTGAGCCAAGATCAGGCTATTGCACTCCAGCCTGGGCAACAAGAGTGAAACTCAGTCTCAAAAAACAAACAAACATACAAAAACCATGAAAAAGAAAGGTCTGTCCCAGCTCTCAGAAAGAGACCAATTCACCTCTGTATTTGTTCTCTCCAGGGCCCAGCTGATTGAATGGTGCCCACCATCACTGAGGGCAGATCTTCCCCACCTGGTCCACTCAGGGTCACACACTAGTTTCCTCTGGAAACACCCACACAGACACATTCAAAATAATGCTTCATCAGGTTTCTATGTATTACTTACTCCAGTCAAGTTGACACCTAAAACTTAAGTCCACAAATCTACCCCTTGTCAACTTGTCACCTGTAAGCATCCTCTTAAACCATACTTCATTCCCAAATAAAGACAACAACAAGGGAATAGTTAAACTTAACATGAAACAACTATCTTGTGATGGGAATTTTCAGAATTTTTCTTTTAAATGTTAGGGATTTTAAACTTTAGATATTTAGACAAAAGGAATTTTGATATGTCAGGATTTCAACATTAGGGTTAAGGCATTTGGGATTGAGTCTTTGGGGATTATGATCCAAATCCAAAGTTCAGACCAAACATTTTCCCATGACTTTAAAAAGGTAACAAAATAATGGTTTCAATGAAAATAATACAGAAAAAAATGAAATGCAAGAACTCAGGTGAAGCAACAGTGGTTGATTAAAATTAATTTTTAGAACATGATATAAAAATAAAACAAGTTAAAAAAAGAACCAAGAACAAGGTAAAATGGACAATGTGGAAAACTCTGTAATTAACATGGAGTATGAAAAAATATGAGAGTGAAAAACCAATGAAATAGGATTAGAAAATGTTAAATAAAAAGTAAGCAAAAATATTCAACATTTCCATAACTGAAGTTTCCTTTAATAAGAAAAACAAATTACTTAAAGCTATTTAAAAATGATTAGAGGGACATAAAACATTTAAGGAAAGCATTATTTTATTTTTCTGTATTTTGTATTTTTAGTACTTGTTAGTCTTTACAACTTTGCAATGTGTTGTGATGTTTTTCCCTAATCAAGCAAGCATTCAATCTGTACCCAATTCTGTACTTAAAATTGTATATTATTTTTCTAAAGAAGACACTCAGTATGATCTTCAGATACCCTAACTCCTTGGCCTACTCCTGTATTACTGTATTTCTCTCCTTAAGATAATATAAATGTTAAATGCATTCTTAATCATCCTTTTGCAATCAGTTTGTATTAAAAAGCTGTAGGTTAGTGAGAGTCCAATTTCATACGGTAAACGTGATTTTGTTGCTGTGGTATGAAACCACAAAGGAAATAGCAGATATTATGAGAATGATTATGATTTCCCCTCATTCATTCATATAATAGCGAACACTTATTGAAGGCTTGCTATATGATACACCTTTAAGCCAGGTAATGTATGAGAAAAGATAAACCACATTTTCCATAGCCCTGAACCTCTTGGAGCTTACACTCTGGGGGGAGGTGAGAGTCAAAGTAATAATTACACAGCTTCGATACTGATATGGGCTGGCTGTGTCCCCACCCAAATTCCAACTTGAATTGTATCTCCCAGGATTCTCACATGTTGTGGGAGGGACCCAAGAGGAGGTAACTGAATCATGGGGGCCAGTATTTCTCATGCTATTCTCGTGATAGTGAATAAGTCTCATGAGATCTGATGCGTTTATCAGGCATTTCTGCTTTTGTTTCTTCCTCATTCTCTCTTACTACCACAGTGTAAGAAGTGCCTTTAGCCCTCTGCCCTGATTATGAGACCTCCCCAGCCATGTGGAACTATAAGTCAAATTAAACCTCTTTTTCTTCCCAGTCTTGGGTATGTCTTTATTAGCTGCATGAAAACAGACTAATACAGTACATTGGTACCAGTAGAGTCGGGTGTTGCTGAAAAGATAACCGAAAATGTGGAAGCAACTTTGGAACTGGGTAACAAGCAGAGGCTGGAACAGTTTGGAAGGCTCAGAAGAAGACAGGAAAATGTGGAAGAATTTGGAACTTCCTAGAGACTTGTTGAATGGCTTTGCCCAAAATGCTGATAGGAATATGGACAACAAGGTCCAGACTGAGGTGGTCTCAGATGGAGATGAGGAACTTGTTGGGAACTGGAGCAAAGATGACTCTTGTTATGTTTTAGCAAAGAGACTGGCAGCATTTGTCCCTGCCATAGAGATTTGTGGAACTTTGAACTTGAGAGAGATGATTTAGCATATCTGGCGGAAGAAATTTCTAAGCAGTAAAGCATTCAAGAGGTGACTTGGGTACTGAGATTTGGAGGGGTCAGGGGCAGAATGATATGGGTTGGCTGTGTCCCCACTCAAATCTCAAGTTGAATTGTATCTCCCAGAATCCCCATATGTAGGAGGGACCCAGGAGGAGGTAATGGAATGATGGTGACCAGTCTTTCCTGTACTATTCTCATGCTAGTGAATAAGCTTCAGGAGATCTGATAGGTTGATCAGGGGTTTCTGCCTTTGTTTCTTCCTCATTCTCTCTTGCTGCTGCCAGGTAAGAAGTGCCTTTTGCCCTCTGCCATGGTTATAAGACCTCCCAGTTCATGTGGAACTGTAAGTCATATTAAAACTCTTTTTCCTCCCAGTCACGGTATGTCTTTATCAGCAGTGTGAAAATGGACTGGTACAGGTATTTAACCAGTATACACACCAATAAAGACCATCCAGTTGATAGATTATTACAATGCTTAAATACCAGTTGGGGCTGGGCACAGTGGCTCATGCCTGTAACCCCATGCCTGTAATCCTGAAAACTTTGGGAGGTTGTGGCAGGTGGATCACTTGAGGCCAGGAGTTCGAGACCAGCCTGGCCAACATGGCAAAACCATATCTATCAAAAATACAAAAATTAGCCAGGTGTGGTGGTGTGTGCCTGTAATCCCAGCTATTCAGGAGTCTGAGGCCAGAGAATCACTTGAATCTAGGAGAAGGAGGTTGCAGTGAGCCAAGACTGTGCCACTGTACTCCGCCTGGGTGACAGAGTGAGTGAGACTTTGTCTCAAAAACAAACCAACAAACAAATGACAACAACGACAACAACAAAACCCAGTTGGTAAAGTGGATAAATGGCTGCCATCCTCAACCTTCCTGATGTCCAGCAACTAAAACAGTAACACTAGGTAGGCACAGAAGCAGGTCTCCAGTTCCCACATCCAGTTTAATCCATTTCTATTTTGATTGGTCAATGTAAATACTACTCAGTCTCTTTTAAATCTTGTCTCCTTACTTGGTTCTGACATTGAATCTGAAGGAGAAAAAGAGATACCAACATCTCACTCTCTGATCTCCTGCCTTGCCCTGGGAATGGGGACTTCAGTAAGAAGGCTGGTGCCTGTCCGCTGTCCAGCTAGCCCTCCTCCACCCATACACTTACACTCAGGGCAGAGCAGGGGGCACTCAGCCATAAAGATACCCCTGTTCACTGGTGGGGGTACAGGGAACCCAATCCCTGAAGGTTGAAGCTCATTTAGTCAGAAATATCTGTGGTAGACATTGCCAGCCAGCATTCTCACTAGTCCCTTTGTTGGAGGGAAACTATGGCCTCCTTGGCTTTAGCTTTTAGAGAACTGGACAGAGACCAAGATAGCTGGGGTTCTGGTGTAAAAGGGGCAGCTGGGGATGTGGGAAACTTTACAGGCTCCAGACTCATAGAGAGAATTCCCTGGGTTTGATTTAGAGGAGATTAGACCTGGGGATACTGAGAAAAGTCCTCCTTTTACCATCACTATTAATTTTTACCTTTTAATGCAACAGTTCTGTTAAAACCCATCAAATGTCTGCCTTCTTGATTAATAACAAAATACATTTGTAAATATAAATGAGGCTGACTGCCACATGGCTCTGCTGCATACCTTTAACCAGAAGGATTAAGTTGAGACCCATTAAATAAGATGTTGCAATAAATACTTTTTGCGACTTGGTCAATAATATTGACACTGAGTATATTAAAAATACAGTATTTTCAAGGCCAAAAGCACAGTAGTGTAATTACCATTAATTTGACAGGAGCTGTGAATATTCAGCACCAGGCGTATTATTGTTGGTATAAAGATAAATGTTCTGCTTATTGATAGTGTCATCTAATGAGCGTGGTTTTAATGAGATTTTCATTTAAATAGCTTTATCTGGTTTCTTATGTTAAACCATAGGATAGAAAAGGACTTTACGTAGCTCATAACATCTGACACAAATAAAATATCACAAAAATATCTTTTAAAAATCAACAAAAATGTGGGCATAGTTAGAATAATTTGATGAACAAATTATGCTATAAATCATCATTTAATAAATGATAGTTTACAGTCACTCATATAAAAATACTGTGTATTAGTGTATTTAGAGAATGGGGAATATGCTTGAATTTTTGCTTTATATGTTTATATATTATTTTATATTGCTGTACATGTTGTGACATAATTTGAATATCACCCTGTAATAACACTAATAAATGTGTAATGCCAGGTTGGGATGGGGTGACCATTCTACAGGGGAAAGGTCCAGTTCTATGAGCATGTAGTAAAGTAATATTTCATATGTTGGGATGGTCAGGAAGATCTTTTCTCTGGTAGTGATAAGTCAACTACACTACAAGGATAATTAGAAATAAAAACATTCGAGATTTACCCAAGATGTGTGAAAGGTAGTGTGTTTGAAAGGAGCTGGTTATGTTCAGAGAACTGAAAGAAGGCTAGTGGACTGAAGTGGAATGAATAATAGAAAGAGCACTATGAGTTGAGGGTTGAGTCATAGTTGGAGGCCAGCCCATGTAGTATGTATGCCATAGGTCAGATGAAGAATATATTCTGCACTAATGCTGAAGCCATTAAAGGGATTTGATGAGCTTGGTGAAGTGATTACATTTTAATTTAGAAAATATCACCCTGTAAGTGTAAAAAACAAACTGGAGGGAGACAAGTGGCATTATTGAAAGACAAGATATTAGGAACTTTCAGTGGTTCAGGCAAAAAGATGATGATAGCTAATACTAGGCTATTACTGTAGCAATGGAATGATGGACTAACACAAGGAAAATTTAGTAAGATTTGTGTTAGATGTGGAGGATGAGAGAGATGTAGATAAACACTAGACAGAGTAGAAATATCCAAATTTACCTTTAGCTTTGCTGAGTTTGGGCTTCTAATACTGTTCCACATGAGAATTCCATTCCCTTCTTTGGTGCTACAGAAAAAAATGGAACCCTCAAAATATTTTTGCCAAGATCTACTTGGATCCCATTAGAATCACCTGGGGAGCTCTATTCAGAGACTGTGATTCAATTGGTCTGGAGTAAGGCCTGGGCATGAGAATGTCTTAAAAGCTCCTCAGGGGTTTCTAATGTAGAGTGAGGCTGAAAACTACTGATTCAGAGAGAAGTGAGGTTGGTTTGAACTATGAGGTTGTAAGAGAAATGAATAGACAGCAGAGTAGAAATATTTTACAAATGAACAAAAATACAGCAAAATCTTTGTAAAAATGCTACTTTCTCTCTGTCTCTGGCTTTGCCCTTAAAGAAAATCTGCCAGATACGGGAGACTTAATTGAATCCACTAAGATGCATTTTAGAATTATTATGCACTAAAATCTTACTTCTTGTTTGATTCCTTTTTTTTAGGGTATAAAAGTGAAAAAATCATGTTAATTCTGATTAGTTTGGTTTTGAATATTGATAGTTGGTGGGTTGCTAGGCTTTCAGAAATAATGGTGTCAAGTCCATTCTAAACGATTTAATAGGTCAGATGATATGTGGTTAGAAGGGTTTCTGTGCATAAGAGATAGGATATACAAATGAATCATTTAATAGGTAAATATTAACTGATGAAACTGCAATATCTTTCTTCCAGCCTCAGAAGCTAAGTATTTAAAAGTAACATTTATTCACATACTGGTGGCACTTACTAACGTCCTTGTATTTTAATGCATTATTTGATTAGATAAAATAGACTATCAGCCTTCAAATAATAAGAAAATCTTTTTTTTACTGAAATTGGTAACTGGAGTTAGTTTATTTTAAATACTAATGTTTCGTTTAACATATATAATATTTTGGAATTATAAAGCCTGTAACAATAAAACAGGTAAAAATATAGGACGTTGTTCTGGAGATGTAAAAATGTCTAAGACATATTCTGTGCTCTAAGAAATCTTAGAAACTGACTGGTAAATAAATAAAATAAAATATTGAACGTACACAGTAGCACATAACATTGAAAACCTGCAGATAACCAGTACAATTTTGTTCTTCCTATTTTAAGGATATGAACCACAAAAATACAGCAAAATGACTTCACAATTTGGAGAAACTTGCCCTCCCTCATGCCTGGGGGAGGAAGAAAAGAACCAAGTGATGATAACACTAATAGCTACTGTGTTCTAGGCATTGGAATAAGTGTGTTTTATACGTGACATTGTTAATAACCATGACAATTCTTTGGAGAAAATATTATTTTTAATTCTGTTTCACAGATGAGAAAAATGCTTAGGAAGTCCCGCCCAATAGAAATACAAAAAGAGTAACAAAAATAAGCCAGATATGTAATTTTAAATTTTCTAGTAATCACATTAAAAAAACGAAAAAGGAAACAATTAAAACATAATAAATTACGTTATAAAATCCAATATATGTAATTCAAAAATAGAATCATTTCAACATATATTAAACTGGGATATTTTACATTCCTTTTTCTGTACTAAAGCTTCATATATATTTGACACTTCCAGAATATCTCAATATGGACTAAGTACATTTTAAATACTCAATAGTCATATGTGGTTAGAAGCCACCACAGATCAGATTTAGAGATTTTAAATAAGTTGTCCAAGTTTTAGCTACTGGAAAAAGGAAGAGTTGAAATTCAAACCTGGATGGTCTAACCACAGAGCATGAGTTCTTAAATACAATCCTGTTCTGCTTAGGAAGATTTGATCTCAGATTAAGACACTAACTTGAGATAATCTTATTCATACAGAATTTTTTGACAATTAAAGAATACATATCCTCATTTCACAAGCAAATATATAGTCTTAATGAGGGTAGGTAAAATCCTAAAAGATTCACAATTAGTGCTTAGTACAATCAGATGTTGAACCCACATCTGTCTAGTTTCAAAGACCATATTTTAACTATACCACAAATGAATAACTAGATTCACTGAAAAGGAATTCAAAGGTAAGTAAGACCCTCCCCACCCAATGAAAATAATAGATGGTAATTACAAAGCAGGGGGTTTGTATAACCAAGCACTCTTTTTCGCTTCTCTTATTTAAAAAAAATTGCTTATGCTTTCTCATGCTCATTAAAAATACAATAGGTACTACCACCCCCACCATCACAACCACAAAAACTTCAATTAATGGGCTATGACCTACAGAGCTCAAGTTGTCCGTGGCATTTTATTGGCAAACAGCTGTAAGAAGTATGTAATAAACATCTAAGAACCATGCCTGGTATTTAGATTATAGTGGCGTGTTAGAAATACACTACGCCATGGACATGATGCTGGAGCACTGATACAGCCTTCTGGGAAACAGCAGAGGTAGCCTCAGGCAACGAGGAGGTGGGAGGCTACCCTAATGCTTTGTCATTAATGGCCTAGAAGATTTCATGTTATGGTGTCTTGGGTTTTAAATGAAATGTCAAATACAATTTGCCATTGAAAATGTGAAGTGTGAAACTGCCCTTAGAGACTCTGAGAATTCAGTCCTCTAATTGGTGGCTGCCTAACACTGAGTAGAAACAGAGATTATTATTTGGTAAATTGTCACACCAGTCTGCAGAAATGTGTGGATTTTTACATCTTACACTTCACGTCTGTAGTAAAATCTTCAGACAGATAAAATATGCAGTGTTCAATGTCGTTTTAAATACAGTGGAACTGATAAACTCTTCCCTTTGGGATCATGCCATCATTTATGTCCTGATCTCTCTGACATTTAGTCTATAATGTCAGGAAATCTGTGAAAGAAACTGAAGCAGCACACGTTCTGTTTACAGTGGTTTATTTAGTTGACTCCTTCCCTGCTGACAAAGGTCTGTTTCAATAATAGGACTAATAATAGGATTTCCAATTCACTTTAATGTGTCAGCGTTATATCTTTCTGAACTATCTGTATATTAGTGCTAATTATGAGATGTGTTTAAGTCTAAAACTGTGGGCTTAAACACGAAGACATCATTTTTACTGCTGGTTTTAATTAGAAACCTAAAAAAAAAACACGTACAATTAAATATGCCCATAAAAATAATACATACATTCCTATAATCCTAGTCAATTTTTTGCACCATTAATATCATTCAGCATGGCAGTTTTAAGAATGTATTGGAGTAAGTCAAGTGGAAAATGGCAAAGAACAAAATTACTAGCATTTAAACCACCGTAACTGTTTTAGAACAGTGAGTACTGCTCTAAGTATCTCCTGCAATCACCGTTTTATTTTGCAACCACAATTTAAAGGTAACTGTTTGCCCATTTCATGTACCTCTTGTTTCAAAGAACAATTAATCTTGTACTAAAAGTACACAGCTTAAGAATCAAATTAATTTGACTTCAAATATTTATTGTTGCAAACATAATTTTTAAAGGAAATATTAATGCATTTCAGTTTTCCTGATACCAAGAGAATGATTTATTTTGCTTGAAGAAATCTACTGTTTGGCAACTCTCCTCCTCCATGTAATAGGTAAACCCAGATGGCGTAGGGTATCACAATGCCATTTTATAGGTTAAAAAATGTCACCATGACTTTTCCAGCCACATGATACCTACAATAAGAGAACCTTAGGAAATAAGCAAGTTTTATTCATAGATAACTTGAACTTCATACCAGATTTAGTCTAAAGGATCAGAAATTATGAAATAAGTTTAAAATTAAGTTTTATCGCTATGTTATAGTTCATTGTAAAGTGAAATACAATTTTATATCCCTAGTTAAGATGTAAATGTTATTTTGAGATTGTTTATGACATAATTTTTACTATTAAACATCATTTGGTAATATTAAAACTTTAGTCTTATAAATCTTTAAACTATTAAACTGAAACAGTAGACTTTAAATAAAGATTAGATCTTACTATTTTCACATGACCCAAATTATCATTTTATTGTTTTTGATCTATTCCCTAAATCATCTCTAGACATCAATAATTGTTCTTTTATACTTAAATCTTACGTTGAAAGAGAAAACTAGAGTAAGATAAAAATATTTATTGAATCCCTATTTTATTGCTAGCATTTTTCATTTATTTCATGTAAGTATCATAAAAATTTCTGCAATAACTATTATTACCAATTATCTTTCATTTTCAGATGAGGAAGCAAAGTGTCAGAATGGTTAAAAGTACCAAACACTATCACACAGCCAGAAACATGTCTAACTGAGATTTAAAATTCATGTCTTCTCTTCCAAATCTCATGTTCTTTCTGTAATATTGCAAATACTTCACATACTATAGTCACTTTTGCAAAAGTATTAAAAAGTTTTAAAGTGTTGTAGGAAATGAGTTCAACAAAAAAATCCTTGTGCCATATATGTAAATCATTTTCCTCATCTCTAGTCCCACAATTTTAATAATAATTAAGCTTCTTGATATAGTAATTTGATCCAGTATACTGATTTTTTTCATGTATTTTAAATCTTAGGTGCTTTCTTCTTTTCTGAAAGTGTTGAAGTAATTATATCCAATATATGCAAAGACAGTGAATTTGCCTGTTACAGATTCTTCTTTCTCCTGTGTCATCTGAGAAAATGTGAACAAGTCCCTGAAGGACTCTCTTTGTTGTACTTTGCCCTTGCCTGATGTGGCCTTTTTTGAAGGATGTTATGAAAAACAATAATATAGACAAGACATCTGTAGAGTAAGAAGCTTCTATATTGGGAAAGTCTATAGAAGTAAGCACAGCACAGATAAATGCCTAAGAACTAATGATAACTAAATATGTGTTGTGTTCAAGATCTGAGATAAAGAAAGAACAAAAAAGTGCATACAATATATATTTGATATTAGGATTTTGTTATTATTTGCTTTGTTGACAATTTAAAGATAAATAAATTAAATGTGATCATTTATTGAGTACCTAACGATGCACGACACTTTGCTGGGTGCCTGCAAGACAAGTCTAGACAAGATATAGCATATACTTTCGATGTGTTCACAGGTTTAGATCAGGAGACACATTCATAATTGCTATATTATTATAACATAGATGTGGCCTGGGATACAAACTAATTGCTACAAAAAGCACAACAAAGTGTTAGATTAATGAAGAGGTCAAGGACATTTTTTTTCAAAGGCATGAGACTTACAATACAGAGCAGAAATAGACTATTGAGAGCTAACGAAAGTTTAGTCATGGGAAGGAGCACGAACAAAGAAGAAGCATGTTAAGCTTGGAAAGGGGCAAATAATACTCAACTGCTAAAGCAGTCTGACCTAAGGGGCTGTGTCTGTCTTTCTCACTATCATATCTGCCTATCACAGAAACTTGGTATGTGATAGATGTGCAGGTTCTCATTGAGGAATGAATGAAAATTTAGGGTATGTGTGGGGAAAATATTAGGTAAGTCTACAAAGGCAAATTTTAACTAATTTATGAGGATCTTTGTAAACATCTAAAGCAGTCTGAAATTTATTATGTAGCCCAATGACCGCCAGTAATTCTATGTTAAAAAGAAATAATCAGTTTTGCTTTTATGCAAAAACACTACCCATTAATAAGTAAAATTCGGTCAGGACCTCCCTGCCCTCTTAAGCCTTTACCCTTCATCTTCTGACAGATGCTGCCCAACCCCATCTGAAGAATCATAACAACTCCACACTTGAGAAATACCTCTGCCCTACTCAGATTTAAAATAAATATTAAAATATTAATATAAATATTAAAAATATTTATATTTTTAATATAACTGACTGAATCCTCTGACATGCACAGTAGGTATGCCTGAAACTTCTTGTAGTGTAGCTCTTCCATTGAATTTTAATATATTAATATTCATTGTATTTTGTGTTATGAAGTTTTCCTATATTGTATGATCTCCTTGAAAGACAGTTCATGTCTTGTTTATATTTTTCTCTTAGCAGCTAGTATGGTGGTTGGTACATTTTATGATTAATAAATGTTTATTAAAGGGTGTCAGTTGGATGTTCCAGAAATCAGGACTCTTAGACTGAATAAGAAATGCCAAGAGAAAGTTAACAACTGGAAGGCCAAAGAGGAGATGGAGCACAGTTGAATAGGAAAGGTTTTGGACCAACATACAGCTCTGACACCTGTGATAAGAAAAGGAGGAAGATAGAAGATTGCTGAGGGAAATCCTCAAATCATGTTCGGATGTGATAAATTCTGGGTCAAGATTTCTCAGTCTCAGCACGATTGAGATTTTGGGCTCAGCCAGGTGCAGTGAATCACACCTGTAATGCCAACACTATGGAAACCAAGGCAAAAGAATGGCTTGAACCTGGGCGTTTGAGGCTAGGCTGGGCAACAAAGTGAAATCTCGTCTCTAAGGAAAATAAAAAATTTGGTTACGAAGGATGACATATGCCCATAGTCCTAGTTACTCTGGAGACTGAGGTTGGAGGAGAGCTTGAACCTAGGAGATCGGGGATGCAGGGCTACAGTGAGGTGTGATCATGCCACTGCACTCTGGTCTTGGTGACAGAGTGAGATCTTGTCTCAAAAAAATAAATAAATAAATAAATTTTGGGATCAATATTTTACTTTCCAAATTTATCTCTTTGTTTTTAATGGTCATATAATAATTGTACATATTTGTGGGATACAATGTATTGTTTCAATACATTAATATATTGTGTAATGATTAAAGTAGGATAATTAACATATCTATTGCCTCAAACATTTATAATTTCTTTGTAGTAAGAACATTCCAACTATTCTCTTCTAGCAATTTATTGTTGACTCTAGTCACCCTACTGTGTGATAGGACACTGTACCTTTTTCTTCATTTAAATCTGTAACTTTGTATCCACTAACCTACCTCTTCCCATGCCTCCTCCCCTACACCCTCCCAAGTCTCTGGTAACTACTGTTGTATTCACTGCTTCTATGATTTCAACTTTTAAAAATTCCACATATGAATGAGAACATATGGTATTTGTCTTTCTATGTCTGGCTTATTTCACTTGAGATAATGTCCCCATTGAAGAAGGCTGAATATTATTAGGTTGGTGCAAAAGTAATTGTGGATTCT
Organism: Macaca thibetana thibetana; assembly: GCF_024542745.1. Classification (NCBI taxonomy): domain Eukaryota; kingdom Metazoa; phylum Chordata; class Mammalia; order Primates; family Cercopithecidae; genus Macaca; species Macaca thibetana. The sequence continues at coordinate 91,530,371 of NC_065591.1, forward strand.
GTAATTACTTTCAATGTCAAAACCACAATTACTTTTGCACCAACTTAATACAATGTTTATTACTATCCTTGGCCCCTACTACTAGATGCTAGTAGCATACCGTCAGCTGTGATAACAGCAAATAATCTCCAAATATTGCTAAATGTTCCCTAGAGGGCAAAATAACCTCTGGTGGAAACCAGCAGCCTGGGCCAACCCTATGTGTACCTCCAGAGCCAAGATTGGTTATTAGGGGCATCTCTCATTAGGCAGAAATGGACAGGTGCTGTACCACCACCATGATGAGTCCTTGGTTGGGGCTGCTGGGGAATCCCATAGCCCAAGCTAAGACACAGGTAGTTCCTGGAGTTGCTGACAACTGGAAGCTGGCAGGTCACTGCTCCCTTTGCAGTTGAACTGAAAGTTTTTCCTTGGAAGGAACTTAGAGCAAGGTATCTTCAAGGCTGCCTCATAAAGGCCATAGGTCCTCCTGTTGTGCCTTCTCTGGTATGCCTTATTTGGCCACCTCTATTAAATTTATCCTGGATATATAATCTGTGCTCTGTTACATATATTCCTGGAGTAGAATTCTTTCTGTCTGTAATATCTGCAACTTTAGCTATTGCGTTTCCTGGGTGATAAAAATCTCAGTTTGACTCTACAGAATCATATTTCTCTGCTTTCAAACGTTGAAATACATAACTCTTAGACTTCAGAAATGAAGTGATTTCTGCAGATGAACAATAGCACAAGAATAGCTATATATAGTCCACATTCGTTTTATACAGCATCTTATATTTAGGTCACTGCCCAATTGACTGCGGTCACCCATTTCTTGTAGTTTCTGCTTTTATTATACATTTCTGGAAAATATTCAAGGTATCTGTCAAGTGTATCTTTCTGGTGGGTGGCTTTGCTGACCATCAAATTTACTTGCACTTCTGATATCAAATTCAGTTAGGCTGTAACTCTGCTAGACTTACTTTCTTAATCTAGTCTGACATTTCTCAGAGCATTTCAAAGATTATGTGAGCCAATCACAATGGTTTAAAACTATCAAGGCACAATGAACCTAGATAAACAATACATAGTTATTGTTACTTTAATAGATATAATAGAAAGTTGGCCAGGTGCGGTGGCTCATGCCCGGAATCCCAGCACTTTGGGAGGCTGAGGTGGGCGGATCACCTGAGGTCAGGAGTTCGAGACCAGCCTGGCCAACATGGTGAATCCCCATCTCTACTGAAACTACAAAAATTAGCTGGGCATGGTGGCACGCACCTTAATCCCAGCTACTCATGAGACTGTTGAGGCAGGAGAATCACTTGAACTCAGGAGGCAGAGGTTGCAGTGAGCCGAGATTGCACCATTGCACTCCAGCCTGGGCAACAGAGAGAGTCTGTCGAAAGAGAGAGAGAGAAAGAGAAAGAGAGAGAGAGAGAGAAAGAGAGAAAGAGAGAGAGAGAGAAAGAAAGAAAGAAAGAAAGAAAGAAAGAAAGAAAGAAAGAAAGAAAGAAAGAAAGAAAGAAAGAAAGAGAAAGAAAGAAAGAAAGAAAGAAGGAAGGAAAGAAAGAAAGAAAAAGAAAGGGAGGGAAAGAAAGAAAGAAAGAAAGAAAGAAAGAAAGAAAGAAAGAAAGAAAGAAAGAAAGAAAGAAAGAAAGAAAGAAAGAAAGAAAGAAAGAAAGAAAGAAAGAAAGAAAGAAAGAAAGAAAGAAAGAAAGAAAGAAAGAAAGAAAGAAAAAAGAAAGGAAGGAAGGAAGGAAGGAAGGAAGGAAGGAAGGAAGGAAGGAAGGAAGGAAGGAAGGAAGGAAGGAAGGAAAGAAAAGAAAAGAAAGAAAGGAAGAAGGGAGGGAGGGAAGGAGGGAGGGAGGGATAATATTACCTTGAAAACTTTTCCAAATATAGGGACATTGTGTTAGGCTGTTCTTGTGTTGTTGTACAGAATACCTGAAGTTGCATAATTCATAAAGAAAGGGGTTTAATTGGCTGACAGTTATGCAGGCTGTATAAGCATGGAACGGCATCTGCTTGGTTTCTAGGGAGGCCTCAGGAAGCCTTTACTATGGTGGAAGGTGAAGCAGGACCAAGAGGATCTTGTGAGAACTATTGCTCACTATTGTAAGGATAGCACTGAGAGGATGGGGCTAAACCATTCATGAAATATCTACCCCAAAGATCCAATCACCTCCGACTAGGCCCGACTTCCAACAGTGGGAATTACAACCCAACATGAGATTTAGAGGATACAACATCAAACTGTGTTAGGCATATTCTGAGATCAGCAGCTATTAAAAGACATATTTAAACTCATGTAAATTAAATGTGCTATTTATACTATTTAGAATTACTGCTTCAGATTATTTAGCTGAGAACATAATGAAATTATTATCTGCTTGAAGAACTGAGTTAGGGATTGAAAAAATCAATAGCTTTCTTTTTGAGTAAATAGTTTAAATGCTTGTTTCTGAAATAAACAGTATTAAGAATTTTTAAAGCCATTTAACAGAAAAAATATAGAGAAATTATAGTGACTCTATTGAGATTTTTTTATCTGTGAGGTTTCAAAGGACTTAATGAAATCAGGTAACTGGTTCCTAGGAGTCTGCAAAGGCTGGTGCTACCTGGGCACAGAATAGAGAAGCTAAAATAGAGTGAGGCAGTTTATTAGGGAGTAGGCTTTGCCCAGAATTCAGATTTCTTTTCTTTCCTTACTAGTTCCTATCTATTTGATCACGATGCTTCTCAGTCATTACTGTGTGGGGGAAAAATCAATAATAGTCATTTGGATTAAAGTTTGAGATACAGAAACATCCACTGCATATCCCTGTAGTATCTCTTTTTCATTCATTGAGATTTCTTTGTAATTCCTTTGTCAACAACATAGAAGACCACGCTTACAGATTCTTGTCACATTGTGAGTAAAATTCCACCAGGGGAGCTGCCTAATATTTTATAACAATAGTATATATTTTTACAGACTATGTTCCCAAGTTTGTTGTTTGTTTGGCTTATTTTTTATCAGACATATTTGCCTTGTCTTTAGAGAATATGAATATTTCAGGCAAAAAGGTTTAATGTGGAAATGAAGAACAAAAATGTATATGACTCCTAAGGGCATTTCTATTTGCTGTTTCAAACATTGCCTTGGAATTATTTACAATTCCCAGTTTAACCATGGGCCTATAACAAGACATTGTTTAAATGCAATTTAGCCCTGTGGTTTCAACTGCCAGATGAATGATTCGAAATGCCAATTTTTCCAAGGGGATGTGGGTTAAATTTTAAGTAAATCATTAAAAGCCCAATTTAGCCAATAATAACTAAGCATAATTACTCTTAACTACCTTGCAAAGATCCTTATTTTCATATTTAATTAAATTAAAAGAATTTAAATAACAGAGTAAATATGGGTTTATTTCTCTTGCTCGAGACCATGGCCCTAAAATTTTATTCATATTACGTTATTCAAAGGAAATCTTTAAAACTCAGAATCTTTCAGGTTTCCTCATTGCTCTACTAACTTTTTCAGAAAATGAATTTATCCATGTGAAATCTTTATCACCTCTCACTGTTGCACAGAGTATATATTCTTCAAATTATATATTGAAAACTCTTTTAGTCAGAATTTAATCGACTTACTTGTTCATGCAGAACCCTGGACAGGTGTTCTCCTGTTCTCACTGGTTTGTTTTCCACGATGCAGTAACCCAAGTCTCCTTTTCCATAAGTCGCACATTTTGAAATGTGTGAGTCCCTTTCCCTGCACGTAGCCGGGGCTTCATCTCCTAAGTCATCCCACTCATTATCAGAAGATCTCCTACAATGGATACCAATCTGTTCTTAAATTCTTCAACAACTTGGACTTTGAATAGATTTTCCTATCAGTAGGAAATGAAAAAGTCAGCATGAATATATTATTTGACCTGTCGACCAGGAATGAGAAGGTGCAGCTCTAATTCTGATGCCGAGTTTGAATTACCGGGGGCATTAGGCAAATCCTATTACTTTATCACATCTGTTTGTCTTCTCTGTAATGATGGAACGTCATTTGATCCTGTGTACTGTCAACTGAAGCACCACAAGATCTATAAATTTGGAAAGATTTCATTTTTCATAAAGGGTTATGTCCTGCAAGGTGGCCATTCTGATGGGCTAGAAAGGGTAGCCTTCCGTAAAGACCATTAACAGGCACTTTGAGGGAGGGGAGGGTGGAACAGGAATTTATGCTGAACAGGTTGCTTAAACATACATATTCAAAAGGATACAGGAGGAACTATGAGTCCCATTCAGAGCCCCAAGCTCATCTGTCAGATATAGCAACTGAAGGATCACAAGATCTTTAAATTGAGAGAGGAAACTTTAGTTCTTATAAAGAGTTACAGCCTGTCAAGATGGACACCCTTCAGGCTATAACCCTTTATAATAAATAAAGTCTCCTCCTCACATTTGTGAATCTCATGACTCTTCACTTGACAGTACATTATATTGCAAAAAAATAGGTAATACTGGGTTATCAGAGAACTTTTGAAATTTAGTTATGTGATTATTTAGTTATTTATTTATGATGGTGTTTTTAATAAAATTCACACTCCTTTTACTGACCTATGGATAATTTGCTATCTGGCCTTGTATAATCCTCAGGCTTGATCTCCTACTGCTTGCTCCTGGCATTACTTTGCACTCATGATGGCAGTTTATTTAGGCAAATAATGATTCATAAATCAGGCATCACTCAAAATTGAAAGAGGTTCAGAGAGCTCTTCTCTGTCATCTGAGCAGTGAGAATTTGTAGGCTGGACACAAAAGCAAAGTTGAAAAATTACCTGATTAGCTACAGCTAGATGTTTGCTTTATTTAGATATGACCTGATGGGAGGTCCCTAATTGTATAACCAGTCACTAGTTGACTGTTTGTGATTGGCTGAGACTTATTTTTCTTAAGTCAGTTACAAGGAAGGTTTCCAAGTTAAGTTTCAGTTTGCTTATCTAAGTGCTCGAGTTAGAGAGACCACCTCAGGCTAATGAGTTCCTTATTTACTTTACCGATAAAGTACATTATTCTCATTTGTTTTTATCTCGCAGTACATTATTTTAATTTTTTAAATCTCATTCTTGCTATCAAGAAGTCAAATGTGAGTCTGATTTTCCTACTTTTATAGTTACTTTCTTTTTCTCTCTGGCTGCTTTTTGGTTTTGTTATTTTGCATTTTCAATATGATGTGCACAGGTATTTCTTCTTTTGGGGTTTTTCTGGTCTTCAAGAATCTTAAAATTAGTAAATTTTATGAATTCTGGAAAATCTTAACAATTATCTATCTTTTCACATATTGCCTCATCCCATTCTCTTTCTCATTCCGAAAATCTGATTAGACATATTAAGACCTTTTCACTATCATTGTGTTTCTTTCTTTCATAGTTTCCTGCTGTTGCCTTTCTGGGCTACTTTTTAGATAAGCTTTTTATTCCTGTTTCCTCTTTCTCATGGTGTCAATTCCTTTATTTTTTTATAACACATGTAATCTGCCTAAAAAGTCAAATATCTGAAGTCTTTGCTGGTATAATTCTGACATTTATCATTTCTATTGACTCTAACTTAGTTATTTGTTTTCCTGTACATTACATGACTCCTGACTGAATTTTTGACTATTGAGATTTTCTTTATTCCTTCCATTTATTCCCATAGTTTAGACCTGAAAATTCTATTTACTGTTTTATGAATGGAGTATCTCTCTAGAGAGATATCCCTTTGGGATCTTAGATATATGGATTCTCCTATTTGATTACCCAGCTCTGTGGCCCTAGACTTTGGTTTTGGTCCCCAACTTTCAAAGCAGCCATATACCTAAATCTGAAGTACATTGAGAATTGCAAAATCACTTAATAGTAAAGTTTTCTTTGGTTCCCAGCTTGCCACTCTTATTTAGCTTTGACGTCTAATAAGTTTTTCTCTTCCTCAATAGTTCATTGAGGCATTCAAGAATATTTTAAAATATTTTCTGTATTAGTTTAAGAAGGACATACTCCTTCTTAGTCATGGTGTCCAGTTCCCAAATTGCCAGAAAAGGAAATCTACTGCCACTCAGCCATGAAATGGTATTCAGCATCCCAACACAACACAAGACCTGTCAGAACTGATGTGGAGTCGTGAGCCATAGTTGGGTGTTTACCCTGTTCTAATATCAGTCACTAGGTGGTAGGAATCACAAACTATTTCTGGCATCAGATTTCTAGAGCAGTTGTCTTTTTTCTTTCTGATTCCAGTCTCCATTAATTATACTTTTGAGTAGTAAATAATCTTGAACCATATTTTTTCTACTCTTATATTTTAAATAAAATTATGAAGTTGACTTGAAGTCTCAGAAAACTGGTGTGGCTCCTTTTAAAATTCTTGCTGGACCCTATTCAATGCAGGTTTTGTTGAGGCTTAAAAAATGTTTATATTAAAAAGAGTAAGAAAAACTGAACTTCACTATGCCTCACTGTGTTTAACACACTATAGAAAATCATGTTAAAGAATGCCTCCAAAACATGTGGACACTGCGAGCTCAGTCTGCTCGCTACATCTCATAGCACTTTTTCTAGGACAGAGAACTGTCATTTGCTTTTATAAGATAAACAATATCATAACTCAATCTGGTTAAATTTGAAAGCCAAAATTTTTTTTTGCTGCTTGGTCCTCAAAGGATGTATGACAGCAAGCAATAAGAAGACACATTCTTTTTTATTCCTGCTATAACTTTGGCCACATTTTATTATCTTTTTCTTTTTCCCCAGGTGCATTGAGCTAGATAACTTCAAGGATACCTTGAAAGCAATTCACCTCAAAAACATTTTATATTCCTTTTCCTGAGCTGTATTCCCACCTTACTCAGTCCTTCAAGGGTACTTCCAAGCAAAATGTCACAAGCTTCAGTCTTAGCAAAGAGTCATGGTTGAGATGGAGAATAAGGTCCACTGAAAAAGAGATATTCCTTCATTGTATTCATTTCACCAAAATTTACATACAAAGCCCTTACATTGAGGCCTTATCACATGCAAATGGGAGTAGAAACACTTTTACTAAACCTCTACTGTTCTAATTTCCCAGAATAAATCCATCATTACCTTAATAAATGAAAATAACTCAGAATACAGATGATATTCACAGGTAAGTAGGCTAATTTCTAGTTTATTCACTGCCACTTTGTCAGTCACATGCTTACCAAGATTCAGTTGTATTTGTTCCAAGTCTAGTTATGTAAGTTGTCCATGTTATTGTAATTATGTAAGTCAAATAAGCATTTTGGAAATCACAGATACATGAGAGTACCAAGAGGAAGAGCATTTGGCAAAAAGTTTGTTTAAGGCTAAAGCCCTAAACTTTATAAGATAGTCACTTAAAACTGCTATGATGTATGTATGAGATAACTGCATAAAAATAATGAAAGCCTCCAAGAATCCTGCCATCAGATGACTTCATATGCTTTTAGGCCACTTGAAATAAGTTTAAAGTTGTATATGATGCAACACAGGCACTATTTATACACTACAGTTTCCTGTGATGCCAAGATAAAAGAAATCATTTTTCCACCAGAATCTTTATAATCGTAAAAAGATGTCACTGCTATATAATAATTGGCAAATATATTCTATATAAGAATACAGAATTAAATATTACATGACAAACATTTAAGGCATATGTTAATTAAATGTTTTTAAAGGGTTTTTTATTCACTCTGTACCAGTCCCAATTGTGTCAGTGTAAATGTTGTCTAGTCTCTTGCAGGGATTGCTTTGGACTCTTGTAAGAAATGATGGAGCTTAAGGGTTAACATTATTTACTAACTGTGTGACCTGGGGCAAATTAGCTTCATCAATAAGAGATGTCCTACAGATTGTGTAGGCAAAGTGTTTAACACAATGCTTGTAATTTATCTAATAAATGGTAGTTATTAGTATAGTCAAGTATCTCTTAATGACTGAGCCACATTCTGAGAAATATCTTCTTATTTCTCACATTGTATCACACAGGGATATAATCATTGTGTGAACATTGTAGAGTTTACTTACGCAAACCTAGATGGTACAGCTTGCTACAGATCTAGGCTATAATATAGCCTATTGCTTCTAGGCTACAGACCTGTACAGGATGTTACTGTACTGAATAATGAAGGCAATTATAACAAAATAAATATTTGTGTATCTAAACATATGACAAGTACAGTAAAATATAATTATCTTATGGGAGCATCATCATATATGCAGTTCAACATTGACTGAAATGTCATTATACAGCATATCACTGTAGTATGAAAACCTAAGAAACACTGAGTATTTTTGTTTGTTTTTTTTTCTTTTTTTTTTTTTTTTGAGACAGAGGCTCTCTGTATCACCCCGGCTGGAGTGCAGTGGCACAATCTCGGCTCACTGAAACCTCTGTCTCCCGGGTTCAAGTGATTCTCATGTCTCAGTCTCTCAAGTAACTGGTATTATAGGCAAGTACCACCACATCTAGCTAATTTTTGTATTTTTAGTAGAGACAAGGTTTCACCATGTTGGCCAGGCTGGTCTCAAACTCCTGACCTCAAGTGATCTGTTTGCCTTGCCTCCCAAAGTACTGGGATTATAGGCATGAACTACACACCCGCCCAGTTTTTTTTTTTTTTTAATCTTTTGCCAAATAATTTATTTCCTAGAGACTTCAGTTTATTCAATAATTATTATCTAAAAAATAATAATTGAATACTTTCTATGGTGGTCATTGTTCTAGATGCTGGTTCTGTAAAGATAAACAAGACAAAAATCCTTGCTTCCGTGGATATGACATTCTAGTAGGAGAAAAAGATAATTAAGATGTAAACAGACTAGTTTAACCTCAGGCACTGATAATTGCTAAGAATAAAAATAAGGCAGAGCAAATGTAAGAAAAATCAGTGACAGGGCTGACAGGAGAGGGCTTGCTATTTTAAGGAGAGTAACCAAGAAGGGCTTCTAGGAAGAACAGTCTGCAATGATTTAAAACTCTAAGGTATGGAAAGAACTGATGTTGGAGAGGTCTAGGCAGAGGACACAGTATGTGCTTGGCATACTTGAGGACCAGCAAGAAAGTCAGTGTTGTGGGAATGGAGTGAGTCCTGTTAATTTCTTCAGAGTATTTATCACTGTTTGACACTGACTTATTTATCCATGTGTTCCTTGTCAGTCTTTCCACACTATTCCACTCAAAAATCGGTTCTTTAAGACCAATAACTCCTTGAAATTTTACTGAAGATCCTTCGCTACTGTGTCCAATTTATCCTGCTATCTTCATGAGTCAATTCTCCTTTTGATGACTATCAACCTGTGTATGTGTGTGCACATGAATGTCTGTGGGTTTTCCTTTTGCTGGTCCCAGAAACAGTCCTTAAGGGTTGTAATAACATTTGTATTTGTTTATGAAGAATATTTAGAACAACAGAGGACCTTAGGACATTGTAAATAGACTGGGAAGTACCAGTTTGGGGAGTATGGGACTGAGCACAAGCTCGTCAAAATGAGTTAAGTCAAAGCTATATTACCTTCTCAGAATTCACAATTTCAAAAAAGGTCAATTTAATCATGAATTGAAAATTTGC